>NC_052945.1:19740940-20347753 GCF_013358895.1 Oreochromis aureus
TAACTCATAAAACAAGTAAAAGTACAAATGTGTACAAGTTAGAGACTTCCTCAGTAAGTTTACACTCTTTTGGATTGATTTTAATTGTGTGTTAAAGAGAAAGAGATTAGGAGGTAAAGTAGAGGATGCAGAGTCCAACACCGAGGCCGTCTCTCCTGCATGAAGTCCAGGTGCTGGTTTTCCAGTGTGTGCGTCTGATGGCCCAAAGCTGACTGAGAGCTGTAACACCATCCATGGCTGCAGTATGGAACAGATGTGGGTGTGTCCTCATCTCCCAGAGGAGTCCAAATCGTCATCAAACAGCCCTACAGACACAAAAACATGTGAAAATATAAACAACCAGACTATCAGCAGTGATTTAAGTATTTTAAGACCTCTGTGAAAATCATTCACAGTATATATCACAGAATTTAAGGCCTTTATAATCACAGAGCATACAGAGAAAAGTACTAAACTGAATCAATTTCAGCTTTCATTTTCCATGATGTATATTGTATTAATAATTAAATTTCATTATCTGTATCTTTACCACACAGGTGTAGATACTGTAGGTTCAGTGAATGCTTACATTGCACTGATTAGAATATACTGGACATTCAAAGCTAAGATTCAGCGCACTGTGTTAGAGGCTGGGATTTGATGAATTCATCATATATACAACCTTTGATCATCATTTATGTCCAGTTGAGAATGAATCTGTGCACTCACATATTAAATGAACTGAAATCAGTAGTGTGATCTCCAGTCTTGATATAAGGAATGAGAGAAATGACAGCTGTTATTTTAATCAGCCTGTCTCAGTTGTTTTAACTCTAAGTACCACAGAGTAATGTGGTAACATCTGGACTGACGAGTTTACTGTCAGCATTTTAATCGCTAGTTTAAAGGCTGTAGGTTGCAGCCATTGCTCTAACACTGTATAAATGTAACAGGGCTCAGTGCTGGTTCTAACAGTCTGAGCTGCTTCCAGCTTTATTTGTGAAGAGCACAGCAGCTTACAAAACACGTAGCGAGCTCGTACAGCCTGCGACGTAAAACTTTCATTAGCTAAGATGACCTTAAAATAACGGGGCTACGTGCGGTGATGCTAGCGTTAGCCACGTTAGCACCTTACCTTCAACAGGTGGTCAGACTGTGTAGACGGGCACTCAGTCAGAGGTTGGCTCTCCGTTTCGCTGCAGGGTCCCTTCATTGTGTTGAGCCGAGTGTAAATCCCGACGCTGAACGGCCTTTGTACAAGCACACACGGCCGTAGCAGCAGGGCGAAACTATGAGCTAGAAAAATCCAGGCTGGCAGACAGCCTGTGTCTGACCAACCAATCAGAGAGCTCCTTACATCCCACGGTGTGGCTAATTTGAATAGCCTCCAGCAAGTTGTTAATCGAAGAGCTAATCCAGCAGCTAATCCAGGAGCGAACAGGAAAGGGAAATGGATTTTCAACTGCAGTTTATTAAATTGCAGGTGGAAAAAGGATTTTGACCTGCAGTTTATTAAATTGCAAGTGGAAAAAGGATTTTGAACTGCAGTTTATTAAATTGCAAGTGGAAAAAGGATTTTGACCTGCAGTTTATTAAATTGCAAGTGGAAAAAGGATTTTGAACTGCAGTTTATTAAATTGCAAGTGGAAAAAGGATTTTGACCTGCAGTTTATTAAATTGCAGGTGGAAAAGGGATTTTGAACTGCAGTTTATTAAATTGCAAGTGGAAAAGGGATTTTGAACTGCAGTTTATTAAATTGCAGGTGGAAAAAGGATTTTGAACTGCAGTTTATTAAATTGCAACTGAAAAAAGGATTTTAAAATGTAGTTTATTAAAGTGCAATTGGAAAAAGTTTTTTGAAATGCAAGTGGAAAAAGGATTTTGAAATGCAGTTTATTAAATTGGAATTCAAAAATGAATTTACAATTGCAGAATTTATTCTACAATTCATTATTAAAGCACAGAAATTTTTATTTCGATGCGCGTGGCTCTTGTGGTCCTCCATACACACATAATAATTGATTACACAGCAGTGGAGAGTAGACTTTATCAAAGTAGATGTCTTTCTGAAAGTGCTGTAACTAAGTTTAAGAATATAATCCACCCACTGTTATCATCTTCAATGCCCTGTACCAACATAGAGCAGAGCAGCTATCTGAACGCTACTCCAACAGAGGTCGATTATCTTGTTAATAATTTTACCTCCTCACTACGTACGACTCTGGATACTGTAGCTCCTGTGAAAACTAAGGCCTCAAATCCGAAGTACCTGACTCCATGGTATAATTCTCAAACACGTAGCCTAAAGCAGATAACTCGTAAGCTGGAGAGGAAATGGCGTGTCACAAATTTAGAGGATCATTATTTAACCTGGAGAAATAGTTTGCTACTTTATAAGAAAGCCCTCCGCAAAGCCAGAACATCTTACTATTCGTCACTGATTGAAGAAAATAAGAACAACCCCAGGTTTCTCTTCAGCACTGTAGCCAGGCTGACAAAAGTCAGAGCTCTACTGAGCCAACCATCCCTTTAACGTTAACTAGTAATGACTTCATGAACTTCTTCACAAATAAAATTTTTATCATTAGAGAAAAAATTACCAATAATCATCCCACAGATGTAATATTATCTACAGCTACTTTTAGTACCATCGATGTTAAGTTAAACTCTTTTTCTCCAATTGATCTTTCTGAGTTAACTTCAATAATTAATTCCTCCAAACCATCAACGTGTCTTTTAGACCCCATTCCTACAAAACTGCTCAAAGAAGTCCTGCCATTAATTAATTCTTCGATCTTAAATATGATCAACCTATCTCTAATAATCGGCTATGTACCACAGGCCTTCAAGGTGGCTGTAGTTAAACCTTTACTTAAAAAGCCATCTCTAGACCCAGCTGTCTTAGCTAATTATAGGCCAATCTCCAACCTTCCTTTCATATCAAAAATCCTTGAAAGAGTAGTTGTCAAACAGCTAACAGATCATCTGCAGAGGAATGGCTTATTTGAAGAGTTTCAGTCAGGTTTCAGAGCTCATCACAGCACAGAAACAGCTTTAGTGAAGGTTACAAATGATCTTCTTATGGCCTCTGACAGTGGACTCATCTCTGTGCTTGTCCTGCTAGACCTTAGTGCTGCGTTCGATACTGTTGACCATAATATCCTATTAGAGCGATTAGAACATGCTGTAGGTATTACAGGTACTGCACTGCAGTGGTTTGTATCATATCTATCTAACAGACTCCAATTTGTTCAAGTAAATGGAGAGTCCTCTTCACACACTAAGGTCAATTATGGTGTTCCACAGGGTTCAGTGCTAGGACCAATTCTATTTACATTGTACATGCTTCCCTTAGGCAGCATCATTAGAAGACATAGCATAAATTTTCACTGCTATGCAGACGACACGCAGCTCTATCTATCCATGAAGCCAGGTAGCACACACCAATTAGTGAAACTGCAGGAATGTCTTAAAGACATAAAGACCTGGATGGCCGCTAACTTTCTGCTTCTTAATTCAGATAAAACTGAGGTTATTGTACTCGGCCCTGAAAATCTTAGAAACATGGTATCTAACCACATTCTTACTCTGGATGGCATTACCTTGGCCTCCAGTAATGCTGTGAGGAACCTTGGAGTAATTTTTGACCAGGACATGTCCTTCAATGCACATATTAAACAAATATGTAAGACTGCTTTCTTCCATTTGCGCAACATCTCTAAAATTAGAAATATCCTGTCTCAGAGTGATGCTGAAAAACTAGTTCATGCATTTATTACTTCCAGGCTGGACTACTGTAATTCTTTATTATCAGGATGTCCTAAAAACTCACTGAAAAGCCTTCAGCCGATCCAAAATGCTGCAGCAAGGGTACTGACAGGGACTAGAAAGAGAGAGCATATTTCTCCTGTTTTGGCTTCCCTTCATTGGCTTCCTGTTAAATCCAGAATTGAATTCAAAATCCTGCTCCTCACATACAAGGTCTTAAATAATCAGGCCCCATCTTATCTTAATGACCTTGTAGTACCATATCACCCCATTAGAGCACTTCGCTCTCGCTCTGCAGGCTTACTTGTTGTTCCTAGAGTATTTAAAAGTAGAATGGGAGGAGAGCCTTCAGTTTTCAGGCCCCTCTTCTGTGGAACCAGCTTCCAGTTTGGATTCGGGAGACAGACACTATCTCTACTTTCAAGATTAGGCTTAAAACTTTCCTTTTGCTAAAGCATATAGTTAGGGCTGGACCAGGTGACCCTGAATCCTCCCTTAGTTATGCTGCAATAGACGTAGGCAGCCGGGGATTCCCATGATGCATTGAGTTTTTCCCTTCCAGTCACCTTTCTCACTCACTATGTGTTAATAGACCTCTCTGCATCGAATCATATCTGTTATTAATCTCTGTCTCTCTTCCACAGCATGTCTTTATCCTGTTTTTTTCTTCTTTCACCCCAACCGGTCGCAGCAGATGGCCGCCCCTCCTGAGCCTGGTTCTGCCGGAGGTTTCTTCCTGTAAAAAGGAGTTTTTCCTTCCACTGTCGCCAAAGTGCTTGCTCATAGGGGTCATATGATTGTTGGGTTTTCTCTGTATTTATTATTGTGCTATCTACTGTACAATATAAAGCGCCTTGAGGCGACTTTTGTTGTGATTTGGCGCTATATAAATAAAATTGAATTGAATTGAATTGAAGTTCGGGCATCTGACAAGGATGCCTCCTGGGCGCCTCCTGGGTGAGGTGTTCCGGGCATGTCCCACCGGGAGGAGGCCCAGGGGCAGACCCAGGACACGCTGGAGAGATTATATCTCTCGGCTGGCCTGGGAACGCCTTGGTGTTCCCCCGGATAAGCTGGAGGAGGTGGCTGGGGAGAGGGGAGTCTGGGCTTCTCTGCTTAGGCTGCTGCCCCCGCGACCCGGCCTCGGATAAAGCGGATGAAGATGAATGGATGGATGGATGGATGGAGTCTAAATGAATATTAATGGTACTAAATGTAGCTGTAGATAATATTACTGTCACGGTCTGCGTGGCAGACCGAGGGGATATGTGGGAATGAGGACCCAAAACGCAGACTCTGCGATGCAAACAGTGCACTTTATTTACAGTGAATGCTGTAAACACAATAAATCCCCGTAGCTCCCTTGACTCTCGTGTGTGTGTGTGCTCCCCTCCGACGTCAGTGCTCGTGCTCCCCGCTGTTGTGTTCTCGCGCACCCCGTGCGTGCTGCCGTTCAGGTCCACTCTTCCACCTGGGGGGAAAACCACAAAGAAACAGCCATCAACACCAACCCCGGCAGGCATACACGAACCGCATCGTCGTAAGCTGACACACACTAACTTGGGAAGACAACTCAATGATCCCACGCCGGTGGGAGCTCCAACACTCTCCTAAGTAGCTCCCCCGACGAGCCCTGATCACCAACAGGTGTGTGGCAGGAACTTCAGGTGTGGCCAGTCCTTCTGCAGGGCCACACCCATCAGGCCTGCATGTGGCTTTGCTCCATCCTCCAGCCACACCCGCAGACACACACACGTACACACGCACACCCTGCCTATACATATGAGTGGGACACAGACTAACAGAGCATTGTGCAGAAACACACACATCACCAAATAATAACGATAATAATAATAATAATGATAACAATAATAATAACGGTCCATCCTGCTCACGGACCCCCGAGTCCTCCAGAGCAGGGTCCGTGACAATTACATCTGTGAGATGATTATGGGTTATTTTTTTTTCTAATGATTACAATTTTATTTGTGAAGAAGTTCATGAAGTCATTACTAGTTAACGTTAAAGGGATGGTTGGCTCAGTAGAGCTCTGACTTTTTGTCAGCCTGGCTACAGTGCTGAAGAGAAACCTGGGGTTGTTCTTATTTTCTTCAATCAGGGACGAATAGTAAGATGTTCTGGCTTTGCGGAGGGCTTTCTTATAAAGCAGCAAACTATTTCTCCAGGCTAAATGATGATCCTCTAAATTTGTGACACGCCATTTCCTCTCCAGCTCATGAGTTATCTGCTTTAAGCTACGTATTTGAGAATTACACCACGGAGTCAGGTAATTCTGATTTGAGGCCTTAGTTTTCACTGAAGCTACAGTGTCCAAAGTCGTACGTAGTGAGGAGGTAAAATTATTAACAAGATGATCGACCTCTATTGGAGTAGTGTTCAGGTAGCTGCTCTGCTCTGTGTTGGTACAGGGCATTGAAGATGATAACAGTGGGTGGATTTTATTCTTAAACTTAATTACAGCATTTAAACTAACGTAATCATCCTGCTGTAACCACGTTTCTGTAAGGCAAAGTAAATCGATTTGTTGATCAATTATTAAGTCATGTACTAACAGAGACTTGGAGGAGAGAGACCTAAGGTTTAATAATCCACATTTCACTGTTTTACTCTTTGGTTCAGATGTGGATACTGTATTGTTCTTTCTTTGTAATTTTTTATGTTTAAGTTGTTTATTGCTGGTTTTTAGTTTGTTTTTTGTCTGTTTTGGAGCTGACACAGTCTCAATGGAGATGGGGTTTGGGGGGGATAACAGGAGGAGAGAAGCTGCGGAGAACATGTACGACTGCTTCCTGGTCCCAACTCTAGATAGTCATAAAACATTAAACATGTCACTCCTGGTCCGACATTGTTTTGGTGAACACCAAGTGACAGCGCCACCCCTGACGCAAGTGATAAGAAAAGTGAAAGTAGCCAGAACAGTATAAAATTGGCTCTGTCTGCCTGCACTTCAGTCAAACTGTCCAGAGCCACACTGGAGAAGGTAAGGACTTTCAGAATAACTGTGACATTATTCTTTGCATTTTAATGAAGTTACTTCTTTCTATTCTTTCTTATCTGTTGTATAAATCTGCAATTTTTTCCACAACAATGTAGTTTATTATTGTTATTTACATTTGGTGGTGCTACCTAAAAATGCTTCCTTTCTCTCTCAACCTTTTTTGTATTTTCTATTTTCCTGTGAAATTTTAAAGACAAAAGAAAACAATATCAGACTTTCTTTGTAGGTGAGTAATGATTTCATGAAATTACAACATTTCTGTCAGAGATATTTTTTATGTCAGTTTGATATTTGATAGTTGACCTTGTTTTACACATATGGGATCATGTAAGTACTGACTTGTTCCACTTTAATCTAACAGCAAAATGTGTAAAAGCTATAAAAGTGCAACACTGTGTCTTTACATTAAACCCTGAAAACCTGTGCAGCATTTTGAAAGCAGAAAATTGTTTCCTCAACCTCAACATTTTACTGTGAGACTGGAATCTTCATTTCTAACTTCTAATCTGATTTTTCCCACTATTGCAAGTCAAATTTGAATAACCCTAACACTTGATGACACTTTATTAGTGAAAACAAGGGATGGTAAAAGTTGATTAAAAGTTGATTTTGAAATGTTCTGATGTCTATATTTTATTTATGTGTTCATATTATGTTACCATTATGTGAACATATGTTACTTTTTCTTTAGCAACTTTTAGTAAGCCATGGAGGCCTTTTCCAGAGTGAGTATGATGGATATACAGTTATTCATTTAGTTGTTCCTTTAGTGCGCCTCTACTCCTTTACATGATTTATGTGGTTTGCTGCATTAACTAACTGGTGTGTGTAACAGCATAGCATCAGTCACAATGTTGTGCATATATTATAAAAAAAAAAAAAATCAAATATTAGAAAATAAAAGTCAGGCAGTATTTTCACATGTGTTTGTTTTTCATTGATACAGGAATAATGAGGACATCCTGGAATTTCTGAAGAAATATAGACCTCAAAATCAGGAAGCAAATCATCTCAGAATTTTGTTTTTTGGACCAGATGGTGCAGGAAAATCAAGCTTCATCAACTCTGTTGACAGTGTTTTGCAAGGTAGAGTTACTGGTCGAGATTTGGCAGATGCAATCTCTGGAAAAAGTTTCACTCGAGAGGTATCAATCTACCTTATCTATCTACAAACAAATCAAATACTGATTAATTGACTGATTATAGTTGGTTTAAATGAGGATTTGTTACCTCCATATTCTGCTTTCAGTACAAAAGTTACAAATTCTCCGAAGGCAGTCAAGGTCATTACTCGTTTGTTTGCAACAACATCATGGGCATGGAGCAAAAGGATGGTGGCGTTCATGTGGACGACATCAAACTTGCCCTGAGGGGACATGTTACAGATGGTTACGAGGTACACTGTTCTGAACTTTAATATCAAATCAAATCAAATCAGTTTTTCTGTTATTGTCACATCCCATGTGCTGGTACACTGGTACAGCACATGTGAGTGAAATTCTTGTGTGCAAGCTTCATAAGCAACAGAGGTTTGCAAAATACAAGAAACATAAGAACAAGGAAAATATAAAAATGGGAATATAAGAATTATAAGAATAAATATATGTACAAATATAAGAATGTATGCACATTACTGAATATGTATACCAAATATACTGTTGTGTTCGGGTCAAATCTGACCGATTTACAAATTAGTAATAATAATAATGTATGCTTTATTGATCCCCGTGGGGAAATTCCTCTCTGCATTTAACCCATTCACTCAGTGAAGCAGTGGGTAGCCACTGGGCGCCTGGGGAGCAGTGTGTAGGGATGGTACCTTGCTCAGGGGTACCTCAGGGTAGCCGTTCAGTGGATTCGCACTCACGACCTTCCGATCATGGGGCCACCACTCTACCTACTGAGCTATCCCTGCACATAAAAAACTAATAAATATTGTGTTTTACATCTGATTGTCTCAAGGCCTCATGACATCCTCCACACTATGCACTTGAACATATAACAGTAATGAGCACCTCTTGTGTTGAACTTTGAGTGGTTTAATCAACCTTGTTACATCTGTGGTGTTCCCAGTCAAAAGTGATCGGGAACACCACATTCATAGAAAATGAATATGTGTGTGTGTGTGTGTGTGTGTGTGTGTGTGTATATATATATATATATATATATATATATATATATATATATATATATATATATATATATATATATATATATATATATATATGTATATACAGAGGTTAGCAGTTGGATATTGTGCAAAAGAAATGGCATTTATATACATACATACCAAGGGCGTAGATTTGGCATGGACGGAAGGGACATGTCCCCACCAATATACAGCAATTATTGAATTGTCCCCACCAATAATTTGATCTCTTCGAGTGAAACAACCAAAACCCGATAGAAAGAAAAAAACGATCCGTCAACATCTCATTCACCCAGCGGTGCAGAAAGAGTTAAATTACGTTCTCTACTGGAGACCTACCTCATGTGACAAATATGGCCAATGTGATTGGCTGTGCCTTTCAGGGAGCTCTGTTTAGTTTTAGCAGCGGCAAGCCTGCGCTGTGAGGACCTGCAAGGAGGAGAGGAGGATGGGAGCAAAAAGGAAGAACCTGGATATAAGAAAGTATTTTTCAAAGAAACCTGTAAGTCACTTAAAGTCAAGTTCACTCATAAAATGTGTCCGTCCTAATAACGTTACAGGCTATGTTAGACTTTGGCCCACATCAGTCTAAAATTGTATGTAACCATGAATAACATGTTTTGGAAACTAACTGCACAACAGGCAGCACTATTAGTTACCTCAGTCTCCCAGAGCAGCATTTCTAATTTTGATTGAAACTGTCAGAGAAAACAGCAGCCTCGAGCAAGCCAGGATATTAGTTTACAGAGGCTGTTAAAATTATATGTCTAACGTTAAAATGTTGGTGACACAATAATTTCATTGTAACGGTACTGATATTTTCATAGGGTTAATTTTTGAGACAAAATATCATGAGGTAATCATAATTTTGCAAATATTCCACCTTGGAGTGCAGTTTGCACAAATTGTTTTAAAAATCACCCTACAGACATTACTGATGAGTCAAGATCTCCACACATTAACAAAAACACTGAAGCAGCGACCCATTTTATTCTTATTGTCATGTTTGTCCTATTTGTCAGGTGGCTTCAAACTTTCCTTTTTGGTAAAGCATATAGTTAGGGCTGGACCAGGTGACCCTGAATCCTCCCTTAGTTATGCTGCAATAGACGTAGGCTGCCAGGGGATTCCATGATGCATTGAGTTTTTCCTTTCCAGTCACCTTTCTCACTCACTATGTGTTAATAGACCTCTCTGCATTGAATCGTATTTGTTATTAATCTCTGTCTCTCTTCAACAGCATGTCTTTATCCTGTTTTCCTTCTCTCACCCCAACCGGTTGCAGCAGATGGCCGCCCCTCCCTGAGCCTGGTTCTGCCGGAGGTTTCTTCCTGTAAAAAGGGAGTTTTTCCTTCCCACTGTCGCCAAAGTGCTTGCTCATAGGGAGTCATATGATTGTTGGGTTTTTCTCTGTATCTATTATTGTACGATCTACTGTACAATATAAAGCGCCTTGAGGCGACTGTTGTTGTGATTTGGCGCTATGTAAATAAAATTGAATTGAATTGAGACATAGTTGACAGGTGGCATTTTGAGGGACAAGGATTTAAGTGACACTTTGTAGAGCAACTCAGACTCGTCCTTTATTGTCCAAATCCATGCAAGCCATTTTATTTTCAGCAAGCTGCTGGTTCACAGTTGAACTTTCTTCCCCTTAAGCCTTTCACAATAAAACAGGTCACACTAAAACAGATTACACCACATGAACGTTAGGGTTACTGCTTTTGTTACCTGTTGAAGAGCTTCTGAGATGAGGTTGGGATGCAGCCAGTTTTATCATCGCTCTGCGTTCTTTGCCAGCTTTGTGTTAGTATCTGTGTAGGAGCTATAACTAAATGTATTGGATTTTGATGATCACTGGGTTTTCATTTGTTTGGTTGCTATGGTATGTGTAACTGGAGTCACGTGGGTGCTAGCGGTGACATTAAGAGGGCGTTGTGAGTCTGTCATTTACTGATTTGAGTTTGACAGAGAAGAGGGCTGGGTAGCCGTAGTTTTTGTTGACCGCTGCACAACGAGTTCCCCCTTGTTGCATTAGAGCCTGTGATGTTTTAAGTGTCTGGATCGGGAGCCAATCACATTACTTTGTAAACTCTCAAAGCACTTTAATAAACAAGCAAGCAATTCCACCTCTCGCATTATTGTTTAATAAAATAAAAGTAACATCTACATCTCCCCTTCTCAAAGATTATACACCACTCTGTCATTTTCCTTCCTGGACACTCAGGCCTAGGAACCAGTTAGCAACCACTTATGGTCAGTTGCTAGTATGAAACTTGTCAGTGCTGGATTGGAAACCTCTTTGCAGATTGCTATGGTTGCTGAAGATGCCAACTACTTATTGATTGGCAGTGAAACTGTGAAAAGCAGAATAGAATAGAATAGAATAGAATAGAATAGAATAGAATAATTCTTTCATTGTCCCACAAGGGGGAAATTTGGATGTAACAGCAGCAAGAAAGACACATATACAAACAAACAGTACACAAGACACAGTACAGAAACATACACACGTTTTAAATATTTACATCAAGGGCAATAGTTACCAAAACAGAGTACCATTATTAAATAAAATAAAATAAAATACAGATAAGAGGCAAAGCCAGGTTGTAGTGTGAATCGGTTGATAAAATAGTGCAAGTTACACCACTGATGTAAACATCTGTGTTTGTTGGGAGCAGTTTTGATTGTACAGTCTGACAGCTGCAGGGATGAAGGACCTGCAGAAACGCTCCTTCATGCATCAAGGATGCAGCAGTCTGTCACTGCATCCGAGAGCTGCTTTCAACACCATCCAGCCACGACTTCTGAGGGACAAGCTGGAGCTATCGGGAGTGGACCACCACATGTCCCGGTGGACTACCTCACAGGAAGCCCACAGTATGTGAGGACACAGGGCTGTGTCTCTGATACGCTGGTCTACAGTATGGGGGCCCCACAGGGAACTGTGCTGGCACCGTTCCTCTTCACCCTCTACACTGCAGACTTCTCCATCAACTCCCCACGCTGCCACCTACAGAAGTTCTCTGACAACTCTGCCATAGTCGGCCTCATCACAGGTGAGGACGACTCAGAGTACAGACAGTGGACTCTGGACTATGTGGACTGGTGCCAGCAGAACCACCTGCTGATCAATGCCGGGAAAACCAAGGAGTTGGTGGTGGACTACCGGAGATGTACACCCACCACACTGACACCGGTGGACATCCAGGGAGTGGACATTGAGATAGCGGACTCGTATAGGTACCTGGGTGTTCACCTGAATGATAAACTAGACTGGAGCCACAACACTGATGCTCTGTACAGGAAGGTCAGAGCAGACTCTACCTGCTGAGGCGGCTGAGGTCATTTGGAGTTCAGGGAGCGCTTTTAAAGACCTTCAATGACTCTGTGGTGGAATCTGTCATTTTTTACAGTGTTGTATGTTGGAGCAGCAGTCTATCAGCAGCTGAGAGGAAGAGGCTGGATAAACTCATTAGGAAGGCCAGCTCTGTTCTGGGATGTACCCTGGACCCAGTGCAGGTGGTAGGAGACAGAAAGAATAAATAACATCTCTGATGGACAGAGTCTCCCACCCCATGCATGTAAATGTTGCTGAACTGCAGAGCTCCTTCAGTGACAGACTGCTGCATCCTAGATGCATAAAGGAGCGTTACCGCAGGTCCTTCCATCTGCAGCTGTCAGACTGTACAATCAAAACTGCTCCCAACAAACATATGTTTACATAAGTGCTGTAACTTGCACTATTTTATCAACCTTTTCACACTACAACCTGGCTTTGCCTCTTTTATTTTATTTACTTTAAGAACGGTACTTTAAGTACCGTTTTAAGTACTTTAAGTACTCTGTTTTTGGTAACCATTGCCCTTGATGTAAATATGTAAAAATTGTGTATGTTTCTGTTCTGTGTCTTGTGTTCTGTTTGTTTGTATATGTGTCTTTCTTGCTGCTGTTACACCCAAAATTTCCCCTTATGGGACAATTAAACGATTATTCTATTCTATCCATGGCTTGTTGTTAGAAAAACACTGTACCTTTATGATGCTGTTGAGGTCATCCTCCAAAGGGCTACAGAGGTTGTCCCACACAACAGAACGGAAGCAGTCCCTCAGGGCCTCTTCAGTCTCTGCCGACCATTTCCTTACCGTGCGTTTCACGACTGGTTCTCTGTGTACTAGAGGTTTATACACAGGCTGGAGATGAACCAGGTTGTGATCTGAGCCCCCCAGGGGAGGGAGAGGTGATGAGCAATATGCCTCCTTGGTGTTAGCATAGAATAAGTCCAATGTTTTATTGTCTCTGGTGTGGCAGGTGACATGCTGGGTGAAGGTGGGGAGAGTGGAGGACAGGGAGATGTGATTAAAGTCCCCAGAGATCAGGAAAAGGGCCTGAGGGTGCTGTGTTTGGAGTCTGCTGGTTACAGTGTGCAGGACCTCACAGGATGCTGCAGCGTTAGCAGAGGGCGGAACATACAAAGCTATCACAATGACGTGTGTAAACTCTCGCGGTAGATAGTACGGGCACATTCTAACCGCTAGCAGCTCAATGTCCTTACAGCATAGAGTCTCTTTGATAGGTGGTGTAACTCTGGGCATTTATCTATCGTTCACAAACACAGCCAAACCACCTCCTCTCTTCTTACCACTCTCTGTTGTTCTGTCTGCCCAGATCAGATACAGAAACAGATCCTAGCAGACTGGGTACCCAGTGGCTGTCATGACACAGTTGTAAAATTGTGATCTGTTGCAGAGATGTGTTTGTGTCATTTTCATGGGATTCGGGGCCCCATTAAAAAAAGATATCACTTTGGGTCAAACCATCCCAGCCCCTAAAAATATAACACTGTGCAGACATGGATCAATAATGATGATTAGATAAATGTATTTTTTTGATTTTGTGCAAGATTGGTTCATCAACTCTATTGTCAGTAATTTTTATTTATTTTACATTAATTGGCATCTTACACCAAATACAAAAAAAATATGTGTTAAGTTTATGAATGGAAGTAAATACAGAATCTCATCTATAAAATTGTGTTTTATTGTTTCAGTGTGTCTCAGTGCAATCTGCAGCGTGTTTGATTTTTCAGGGCTGCTGTAATATTGCCATCCACTGCAATATCCTTGGACAGCAGTTTATCATTTAAGGATAGCCTATGGTAGGCAGCTAGAAAGATAGATAGATTAAGGCAAGACCTCCGCCCTTGACATTGATTTTCTGGATTAACTTTTCCTTACACTGGTGGTCCAGATGACCAGTCACATGAAGCTCATTATCAGCTTGATAAATTAGATGGTGGCATTTTCAGTATCTAACCAGTCACAGTTATTGATACTGGCAAAATAGTGGCTGATTTTTTAAAAGAAAAGAAAAATATAAGAAAAACTGAAAATAACACAGCTACTGCAGAAAAAGCTGTGGCGTGTGTATGAGAGGAAAAGTATAGTAGAGTAATATAACAGGAAAGGTTTGAGCATTTGGACAGTAAGACTGGAAAAGAGTTGCTAAATATTAATAAAGTTTAGCTTATTTGAAGGCAAGAAGAAGCTGGCAAAAATGAAGACTGTAACACTTAACAGACTTATTAATTTACCAACTCTTTCATTCAAATTCTTTTATTAAAAACAACTGAACCCATGAAATCCCAAACACCAAAATACCAACGGAGGAGATAACATAGAGGGAAACAATGAATGGACTAATCAAATATCATACATACAAACTAGAAGTGAATAATTTGAATAATTTTACAACAAAATGACATAACCCATTAAAAAATTATAGAAAACATAATAAAGATTTTTGCATTTTAAAATAGAAGGATAGCTTTGGCTAAATAGGTTTAAAGTTCTCCATACAGAGTAAAATAACAAGACTATTATGGGCAGACATCTGTGCCATCAGAAACTGAATTTGAATAAGTTAAATTTGAATTTGAATTACTCGGATTGAATCTGAATTGTAACTTGAATGAAAGCTTTTGAAAACTGAATTTGAATTAGTCTAATTTGAAATTGAATTTATGGTTTGAAACTGCATTTTATCCTTTAAAAATTCAGCTCTCAAATAATTTCACATTCACTTCTCACCATTCAGTTTCAGTTCTACAATTCAATTTCAGTTCCAAAATTCAGTTTTTTGGGACTTACATCCGGTTCCGGTTCAAGCGCAGATTAATAGAACTACAGACTGATAGCGTTACTGACGGAATCTACAGCGTCTTGAGCTGAATTAAGACTTCAGAAGTCATTCGTCATGTCGAATGACCAGCGGATAAACTCTCAGGTTGGTAATAAATGTATTACATGTATAAGAACAAGCGTCATGTTAACAAATGATAGCCGTACAGTAACCTTTATGCTTATTGTAGCTGCTAGCTAAAACGCTAATTTAGCCTAGTTTGCCCTGGATTCAGCTTTGACAAACAAATATGATCGACTGTTTCTAGTAGAATTCCAAAGTTGTCATCTTGTACCCTCTCAGAGCCCTGTATGCTTGCAGAGACCCCTACAGTAAGGAAACATGCAAAACGCTGTCCAAACCTTTGTATTTGAGCTTTATTTATGTCTTACACAGCATCCCAACTCTTTAGCGAACTTAATAACTTTAGCTAAAGTGAATAGTTAGTCTTATTCATTAGTGCAGCGTTACTGGATCACCTCTGTTTGAAGTGATATAATATGATATACAACTATCACTGTGTTTAACTATCATAATAATTCTTAGGGTACTGAGTGCATGCTTAATTAGATTTTTTTTTTTTTTAAAACATACTGCTCCATTGCTATGTTTGACAGGCTGAAGTTGTCGGGTCACCTCCTAAATCGACCATCTTTTACAGGTGTTTTGTGCCAGAAATGGAGTGTCCACTGAAGACTGAAGATACTGAATCTCTACGCTGTGCCATTGATCCCTCCTGTGCCTTCATCTAGACAAGAGACATTAACTTAACCACTCTCACATGCTCTGTACCTACATCACCTTCCCTGACAGTCGTAGCTTGGCTCATCTGAGGGTGAAATTATAAGAATGTGTTATTTTGCAAAGTGCTCTCTAGGGTTCCTAAATAAAATATGGCATTGAGGTCATTTCTTTTGAATTAATCCCTTCTTCTGAAATATAAGAACCTCTCCTGGTTTAAATGGCACTTTCTGTTCCTTACTTCCTGTTCCACTCCCAACCCCAAATAGATGCTGACAAGCTGACACAGTAACATGGAAGAGGGAAAGAAGCTGGAAAGGACTACTACAAATAAACCCAATGCCTAACAATGAAAAATGTAAAATAAGAACAATAATAATAATAATAAAGATAAAAGATGAAGTAACAAGTTTTTTGTTTTTTTGTTTATTCCAAATGATCATCCAGATATCTGTGACATGTGATGACAAACACCATAATGGAAGGCCTTAGTCATCACATGCTTAAACTCATCATATTTTTGCATATGCTGAACAGGCAGTCAGACATGCTGTAACTGTGGGGTAGAAAACTGCATGAACACCATACGGCAGGGGTCTCAAACTCCAGTCCTCGAGGGCGCATGGAAAAGTTGCATGACACCGGCCTTCGAGGAATGGAGTTTGAGACCCCTGTCATATTCCATATGACAGGTGTGGTTGAACTTCATGAAGACTCTGAAGTTTCTCTTCTCTTCTGGCAGGACAGGAATGTCGCCTTGTCCTGTGAACCACCGTAAGGATGTACTTAGAGTAGAACTGGACTGTCACCGGCCTCAGGCTCTTCACCTTTTCAAAGACAAAGCAGTCATTTAGATAAAATATTAGATATTGTTTACCTGTAAATGCACAAAGAGAATTTAGAAATGTAATTATTGTCAAGAGTGAACAAGCACTGATAGTGTAATTTACATCTGTGGCCAAACGTTTAGAGAATGAGAAGTGTTGTTTATTTACAAAGTTTGCTGTTTCAGTGATAGTTGTATATCATATTATATCACTTCAAACAGAGGTGATCCAGTAACGCTGCACTAATGAATAAGACTAACTATTCACTTTAGCTAAAGTTATTAAGTTCGCTAAAGAGTTGGGATGCTGTGTAAGACATAAATAAAGCTCAAATACAAAGGTTTGGACAGCGTTTTGCATGTTTCCTTACTGTAGGGGTCTCTGCAAGCATACAGGGCTCTGAGAGGGTACAAGATGACAACTTTGGAATTCTACTAGAAACAGTCGATCATATTTGTTTGTCAAAGCTGAATCCAGGGCAAACTAGGCTAAATTAGCGTTTTTAGCTAGCAGCTACAATAAGCATAAAGGTTACTGTACGGCTATCATTTGTTAACATGACGCTTGTTCTTATACATGTAATACATTTATTACCAACCTGAGAGTTTATCCGCTGGTCATTCGACATGACGAATGACTTCTGAAGTCTTAATTCAGCTCAAGACGCTGTAGATTCCGTCAGTAACGCTATCAGTCTGTAGTTCTATTAATCTGCGCTTGAACCGGAACGGATGTAAGTCCCAAAAACTGAATTTTGGAACTGAAATTGAATTGTAGAACTGAAACTGAATGGTGAGAAGTGAATGTGAAATTATTCGAGAGCTGAATTTTTAAAGGATAAAATGCAGTTTCAAACCATAAATTCAATTTCAAATTAGACTAATTCAAATTCAGTTTTCAAAAGCTTTCATTCAAGTTACAATTCAGATTCAATCCGAGTAATTCAAATTCAAATTTAACTTATTCAAATTCAGTTTCTGATGGCACAGATTTCTGCCCATAGGACTATATTCAACTAAATGTCACTCTACAGGGATTTAATGAAGCCTCACATTTTAATGTATAATGAATACAACTAGGGATGGGTATCGAAACCCGGTTCTTGTTGAAACCCGGTTCTTGTTGAGAACCGGTTCCCACTGTTTCAATTCCTTGGAATTGTTTGCCATTTTTGCAAACGATTCCCTTATCGATTCCAGTCGCCCCGAATGACGTCACCACGTTGCGGAGCGTCATTTACCTGGCAGGTAACGCTCAAAAGTTTGGTTATACTTTACGAGAACGGATGACAACAGGGCAATTTGCAATACTTGCAAAGTATTTATTTCATTTAAAGGAGAAAACACTACGAATATGCAAAAGCATTTGCTCACAAAACACGCAATAACCTTAAATGAATGTCGTGTTTTTAATTCCGCTCCGGACTCGTGAATCTCAACCCAGCAGCAGCGGTAACGTTTGCACGTCCTCTCCCGTTAATACGGCAGGTAAATAATCAACTAACAGTGCATATTATGTTAGCGCGATCTGCCTTATTACAAACCTGCCATTACAGTGCGCTGCATTTAGGTGACCATGATGAGAGAGACAGACAGAGTCTGGCTGGCTCAGATGCTGGCAGTTCTCGCTGCAGTCTACCGTTAGCGTCTCCTTTCAGGCCAGGATAGACGAATGTCACCGAGCAGTGACTAAGTTTGTGGTCAAAGGCTTGCACCCATTTGCCACAGCAGATGCCCCCGATTTTCGGTAAGTGAATGTGTTTAATTGTAGGCAGGGACATTACTGGATATTCTTGTGTAATTGCTACAGAATAATTTATGTTATACTTTGTTAATGCTACAGAAGAATATTTATTTTATTATTTTACATTTACAATTTTTTTTCCTGAGGACCCTGTGACACCCCATTGAAGAGCCGTAGGCTGTGGATCTCTTAAGATCTCACTGTTTGGTTTGTAAGGCCATGTTACTCCTAAATTTCTATCTTGTTCAAAGAGAAGATATAAAACAAAGTTATAAGCTAATCGACCTTAGTGTTCTCCCTTTTAAAAAAGAATCGATAAGAGAATCGATAAAGAATCGAATCGTTAAACAGAATCGAAAATGGAATCGGAATCGTGAAAATCTTATCAATACCCATCCCTAAATACAACATTCAATGTTTTGTTTAAATGAAGGGATGCATATTTCTCTTTAGTCAATATCATTTTTATTTTTTGGTTGTCATTATAGTTGTTACATTTAATACAGACAATGTTAACAGTATGACAGCATGACTGTGTGTCAGCTGACAAATACTGATAAAAAAAATAAAGTCTGGAGACAGGCATTCAAGAACTTCCTTTTTTCAAAAATGAATGCTTCAAATCCAACCACATGTCTTTATCCTAAGTACTTTATCCTAAGTTATTCATGCAGTTTTCAGTCAATTAACATAACAAGACATGATTTATATTTTAGTCAGTACTGCGTTCAGTCTCACATCTAGTCATTCAAGTGGTTGAGGAAGTCGTCTCCATAGACAATCATTTGCTTCAGTGCACACAGGATATGAGCATCAGTGGCGTCATCGATGCTGATTTCTGAACTGTAGTTCTTTACAAGAAAGATGCAGTTCACTGGGAGTCCCAGCAGCTGGCTAAATTTGTCGACCTGAGTGTTAAATCAAATTCAGTTAATTAGTAAGCATAAAATGATTTTGGCGCTGAATTTTAAAAATGTACCTTAACATTTTGTAAAAGGTTTCCAAACTAAAAGCAAAACAAAAATCAAAAACTGCCAACAGAAAAGATTTACCTGTTCTTTCAGGTACTTGCTCTTGTAGATGTTTTTGGGATCCTGTTCCGCCGCAGGACAGGCTTCATCAACTTTGGTGAGAATAGCCAGCTGGGGAATGTCTGTTAACACAAAAACTTAATAAGATGTCATGCATTTGTTGTTGTTGTTATTTTTTTTATTATTACTGTCTATAGACTTACATGTCAAAATTAGTTCACATAATGTATTACAATTTTAAAACTGTTACTGTACCCATTTCACTGGCTGTCAGTCTGATATCTCTCAGCTTTTTCACAACTTCTTCACTTAGTAGAGACACTGAGCCAGCAGGAACAACAGTGACCAGAACATGAACTCTGTCATTCAGGCTGGGACATGAGCGGTATCCCAGATCGCCCTCTCTCAGTTGTTGTTGTGGAATGAACTAAAAAGCAATTCAATAAGTAGAGATTTGAAAGATAATAACACTGTGTGGTTGTGTAAGAATTTGAGTAATGCATTATTTTGTTAAATCAAGTCTAAATTAATGGTGGTTTTAAAGTGGCGACCAAAATGACAGTAGAAAACAGAACGGAGCCCTCAACAAGCGTGAAAGCAGTCTTATCATGCCAGGAAAGTTATATCTTATATAAGATATCATATTTTGACAAATAAGCAGCTACATAAAACTTCTGTTTCATAAAATATGAGTGGAATGGACAGCTATATTTCAATGCTCAGCTCTCTCTTCACTAAAACAGACCAGCGTTTGTATTACTGCAGACAGGACCTCAATCCATCTGTCAATCTTCCCCTCCCCTCAGTCTCTAATATACTTCAACTTCTCCACGTTGGCAGCATCTCATCCCTGACACAGAGTGGGCACTCCTACTTTTGAACTGAGCACCATTGCGTCAGACACGGAGGTGCTAATTCTCATTCCTCCCTTTCAACCACAGCCCTCCAGGTCTCAGTGTCGTGATTTTTTCTATCCTATGTTTCTTTTCTATTGTGAATAAATTAATCATTTATTAGTTTTTCAAATCATTACATTCTTTTTTTTATTTTTTTAATTTGGGTTTGTGTTTCCCAATCATGTGCATTGAAAGTGAAAAAATACAAAGAAAAAAAGTGTTACAGATTATGCATTACATGAAATTAAAGTTCAGAACAGTGTACCTTGTAACCTTCTGTAACATGTCCCCTCAGGGCAAGTTTGACGTCGTCCACATGAACGCCACTATCATTTTGCTCCATGCCCATGATGTCGTTGCAAACAAATGAGTAATGACCTTGACTGCCTTTGGAGAATTTGTAACTTTTGTACTGAAAGCAGAATATGGAGGTAACAAATCCTCATTTAAAACAACTATAATCAGTCAATTAATCAGTATTTGATTTGTTTGTAGATAGATAAGATAGATTGATACCTTCCGAGTGAAACTGGTTCCAGAGATCGTATCAGTCAAATCTCGACCAGTAACTCTACTTTGTAAAACACTGTCAACAGAGTTGATGAAGCTTGATTTTCCTGCACCAACTGGTCCAAAAAACAAAATTCTGAGATGATTTGCTTCCTGATTTTGAGGTTTATATGATTTCAAAAATTTCAGGATATTCTCATTATTCCTGTATCAATGAAAAACAAACACATGTGAAAATACTGCCTGACTTTTATTTTCTAATATTTGGTCATTTATTTTTTTTTTAATAATATATACACAGCATTGTGACTGAGGCTGTGCTGTTACACACACTAGTTAGCTAATGCAGCAAACCATGTAAATGATGTAAAGGAGTAGAGCCGCACTAAAGGAACAACTAAATGAATAACTAAATGAATAACTGTATATCCATCATACTCACTCTGGAAAAGGCCTCCATGGCTTACTAAAAGTTGCTAAAGAGAAAATGACATATGTTCACATAATGGTAACATAATATGAACACATGAATAAAATATGAACATCAGAACATTTCAAAATCAACTTTCAATCAACTTTTACCATCCCTTGTTTTCAATAATTAAGTGTCATCAAGTGTTAGGGTTATTCAAATTTGACTTGCAATAGTGGGAAAAATCTGATTAGAAGTTAGAAATGCAGAGTCCAGTCTCACAGTAAAATGCTGAGGTGAGGAAATAATTTTCTGCATTCAAAATGTTGCAAAGCTTTTCAGTGTTTAATGTAAAGACATTCATAGCTGTTACTCATTTTGCTGTTAGACTAAAGTGGAGCAAGTCAGGACTTACATGATCCCATATCTGTAAACAAGACAATTACATGGACAGGTCAACTATCAAATATCAAACTGACATAAAAAATATCTCTGAAAGAAATGTTGTAATTTCATAAAAGCATTACTCACCTACAAAGAAAGTAATATTGTTTTCTTTTGTATTTAAAGTTTCACTGGAAAATGGAAAATACAAAAAAAGGTTGAGAGAAAGAGAAAGGAAGCATTTTTAGGTAGCACCACCAAATGTAATGAAGTAACAATAATAAATTACATTGTTGTGAAAAAATTGCAGATTTATACAACAGATAAGAAAGAATTGAAAGAAGAAGTGACTTTATTAAAATGCAAAGAATAATGTAATAGTTATTCTGAAAGTCCTTACCTTCTCCTGTGTGGCTCTGGACAGTTTGACTGCAGTGCAGGCAGACAGAGCCTATTTTATACTGTTCTTGCTACTTTCACTTTTCTTATCATGGTGTTATTTTTATTTGGTATTTTCCCACTACTTTTACTTTTACTTTCTTCTTTATTTTTCTTGATTGTTAACTCAGTTTACAGTATACCATATTACTTGACATGACTGGCAGTTTCACTATGTTGACTTACCACATGACAAAGAAATATGACAGAGAAAGTGTGCCAGTCAGTTTGAATCCTGTTCGGTGTGATTTCTTGACATCTATTTTTAAAATTATTATTATTTTCCCCTCCATGAATCGCTACCTTATTGTGGTGGAGAGGTTTATGTGTCCCGGGGATCCCAGAAGCTATGTTTTCAGAGGGCGTTTTCCCCGTGGTAGGGTCTCCCACGGCAAATTGGTCCTGGGTGAGGTACCAGACAAAGAGCGATTTAAAAAGCCCCTATGAGCAGAAGATTGAGGGAACGGTTCGCCCTGTCCAGGATAGGGTTACTGGGGCCCCGCCCTGTAGCCAGGCCCAGGGAGAGTGTCTGAGGGCGAGCGTCTGGTGGTTTGGCCTTAGTCCATGGGACCTGGCTGGGCACAGCCCGAAAAAGGGACATGGGCCCACCCTCCTGTAGGCTCACCACTCGTAGGAGGCGCCGCAGGGGTCGGGTGCAATGTGTTACTGTAATCCGATTACTTTTTTCAAGTAACGAGTAAAGTAAGGGATTACTATTGCAAAAACGGTAATTAGATTACTGTTACTTTCCCGTAAGCACGCTGCGTTACTGCGTTACTAAAACCGTGATTTTTTTGCGAGAGTGTCTCATGACAATGACGTAAGCGAGAGCGACGTTCGTGGCAACAGCTGTGTGCAGATCAACAATGGATAATATATCGAGTGCGGAGAGAGTATGAGCGTGCAGCATTTAAAGCGTAGAAGTACTGACCTTACTTTGAGTCTGATTCCGTAAAAAGTGACAAAAACATTAGCGTCCGCTGTTCACTGCGTGGGAAGAAAACTTCTTTTTACAGCGAAAAAACCCCTTAAATTCTGAGCAAGCGCCGAGTACGCTGCCACGGAATGAGAAATTCACAGAGAAACTCGCGGATTCTTCCACTGACCGCTGCGGCACCTGCACCAGGGCAAACATCCGCCATCCCAGGTGAAAATAGAGCAACAGGACCGCTAGTCTTTGATTTTATTTATTTTCTGCTGTGTTTTACTTTCATCTATTTGAAAGAGTGAGTGTAAACACAAAAAAATATTTTATTTTATGTGCTGGAATGTGCAGAAAATAGGTTTAAATGTTAAATAAATTTCTTCCAGTCAGAGAATGTTGCATATAATGTAATTTTTGCTTGATGCATAAAGTTACAAGATTAAAACTAATAAAACCAAGTTTTAAAAAGAGACTTTTCCATTTGATTACATTTTGTATGATGGATTATGCAGAAAAAGTAGAATTGGGCTGAAAGATCTATCGGTTTATCACCTATTCAGGTTGTAAATCGTGTTTTTAAAAAGTAACTAAGTAACTAGGTAATTAATTACTTTTGAAAATAAGTAATCAGTAAAGTAACGGGATTACTTTTTGGGGGAAGTAATCAGTAATTAGTTACTGATTACTTTTTTCAAGTAACTTGACCAACACTGCTGACAGTTGGTAACTGTGCAGGGGCGGGTCTAGTAAAGTTTTGCCAGGGGGCCAGGTAGGGCATTAACAGGGAAAGGGGGGCACAAAGAAATATGTTTCTTTCTTATTTTAATTTAAAATGTTTAGCTTTTATTAAAACCGGTCAGAGTGGGCACGCTCCATTTTGCGTAACTATTTTTAAATCTCTGTAGAACTGGGACCACGTAAGGTAGTGCAATAATTTTTTTTGCATATGAAACCAGAGGAGTTGTACTTACATCTTATGCATTCAGCTTGTCCTAGGTCACGGTTTCCTTCCACATATAGCTTTGCAAAAATTGCATAAAAAGCACTTGCAGCAACAAAACATAATATTCCAGAAACACGCTTTGCCGATCCGATCAGCTGTTCGCAACACTTCCTACGTTGGAATAGACATCAGTGCAAACTATCGCATGTCCGCCATTACCTGCCCGAAACCGGAAGTGACGTCATTTTCAGGGGCTTATAAGCCTATACTGGTGTTTTTAAAAGTCATGTCTGACTTTATGCTTTTCTGCATAGTTTCTGGGATGCTTAGAACTCAAATTGCACTGCTGGAAATTTTTTATTTTGATGCACATGCTGGTTTTTTTTTTTTTTTGCAAATTTGCATTATAATATTTTTCATTATTTTCATTTTTCCTGCAGTATATAAAAATTGGTGTATCTCAAAAATAAAACTATGAAGACACTCAAAATAAATTTCCTGTGGTTAGAAACTATTTTGTGCAACTTTTTTGGATTTACAGTTTTGAGGGATAAACCTCTTACATTTCTCAAACTAGAAATATATGTAAAAAAAAAACAAAACAAAAACGATTTTCAATTTCTTTGTAGTTTATTGCACTTTTTTGCAATTAATGTAGTTACTATGGACTGTATGCATACATATTATTAAAATTTGGGCTATAACGGTTGTATTGATGTATAGCAACTTGAAATGCTCCCAAAAATGGCACTACAGCATGTAAAAATATAAAGATAAGCTCTGGCGGACTTGGTTCTATGGCAGGTCTTACAGGGTTAAATAATTATCTGAATCTTACAACCAAAGTTTTTATCTGATGTATAGAACTCATACATATACCAACAAGACAGTGTACACCACTGTCACAACAGCGTTTGCTTTCATTCAAAGGCTTTATGACTTTAATACCTGGTGGGCCGGTCTCTAGTGAAAATGCCCGGGCTGATTTTTTGTCCCAGTCCAGCCCTGGGCATGACACGCAGTGAATTAATCTGAGAAGGTGCATTAAAAAATAAATGGCCGGGCCAGCGGTGCACATCGCAAATTAGCTCGCATAGACACATTAGTTGTGCCACTTCTTAATGACGGTATCTTAGCTAACAACCCCAACTACCAGATTCAACTTGTAATTGGCTAAAAATAACTTAGCCTACGGAGAGGGGCGTTGGTAGCTGGCAGGTTTTTTCAAGCGATGTTGAAATTTCCACATTCCGACACTTCAAATGCTTCAGGAGCTGTCCGCTCAGCGCAGCATCAGCACCACGGAAATACATGTATATATCCGTAGACTCGAGACTGATCAAACCAGAAAGCTTTAATGAGCAGCTGGATTTGTCTACATCAAAATGCAGCTGATTGAACTGAAAACCTTGACTCTGTGGGGGTTAAAGTTTGCAGAAATACGAACGCAGCTGGAATCCATAGCTGTGCGTGTTCATGGAGCTTGCATTTTCACCTGCTGGACATCACTACCTGACAAGTGTAACTGTCTTCAGAACATTGCAGAGGCCTTATTGACAGTATTTTGCTCTACATATTTGTGTGAGCAGATTTTCTCTCACATGAAGAGTGTCCTCAGGTAGCCGTCTGAATGCTGGACACTCGGAGACCTGTGTCTCCAAGTGGGAGACCAGAGATCACATTAAAATGTATATCTCTGTATTAACAAACATGCCATATTGGCCCAGTTTATTTTTCTTATCATTGTTGTGAGGAGACCATAAATAGCATTTGCATTTTCTGTTGTACAGTTCATTTGCTGTTATGGAGTTCTTGTTATGGATAAAAAAGTGTTTTGTCGTTTCAAAATAGCTGATAACTACTTGCTGATAGCTGCCAACATCTGTGAACAAATATAATTCTATAAAGTTGTTCTATATAGTGTGTAACTGTTAATATAGACCGTTATTAAATTTATTGCTAATGCAATCATATGGCACATTGACTTCTGAGAAATTTTAGATGGCACTCATCATCAGAAAGGTTGCCTGCCTCTGCATTATTCAAACCTCAGATACAGGAGGAACGATGCAGTTTTCGTTTGGTTTGGCTCATTACTACAGGCCATTGGATCCTTATACAGCTGTTGCAAGAGCTTGGTCCGCATAGCATAAGTCGGGCTCATTTCCGGTAGGTGTTGAACTCCGCCATGGTTGCACTATGTCATGATCCTGTTTATAATTTTTACGGACAGAATTTCTAGGTGTAGTCAAGTGGCAAAGGCTTCCACTTGGGTGGTCTCAGAATCTCATCTCTGCTTTTCGAAGATGATGTGGCTCTGTTTGCTTCATCAGTTGATGGCCTCCAGCTCACACTAGAATGGATTGCAGCCGAGTGTGAAGCGGTAGGAATGAGATTCAGCACTTCTAAATCTGAGGCCATGGCCCTCGGCCGGAAAAGGGTGTGTGCCCACTAACAGATAAGTTCCTGCCCCAAGTGGATGAGTTTAAGTATTTCGGGGCCTTGTTCACGAGTGATAGGAGAGAAGAGCGGGAGATCGACAGATGGATTTGTGCTGCGGCTGCAGTGATGCAGACACTGTACTGGTGCGTCTAGGTGAAGAGAGAGCTGAGTGTAAAAGCGTAGCTCTCAATTTACAGGTCGATCTACATCCCTACCCTAATCTATGGTTGCGAGCTTTGGGTAGCGACCGAAAGAAGAGGGGTTTTTTTTTTTTTTTTTTTTTTTTTTTTTTTTTTTAAACCTGTCCCGTTTGGTTCTTTTGCCATCAGAATTATTGTCTAAAGGCGAAGAAAGATGCCCAACGGATTTACTTTACCAAATTGACCATCCCAGCCTTGCCGTAATGGTCCATTTGATTCACCTTTTATTGTTTATTTTATTTTCGCTTGCTGAATACGGGACAGACTTAACTGGGGAAAGAAAGGGAGAAAGAAAGAGGAAAGAAAAAAACAGCGGGGAAGAGGGACGGGGAAAAAGGGCAAAAAACCAAAAACCAACAAAATAAGCAGACAAAAAAAAAATACATATATTGATCATCTGGTTCACCTGTTGAGAAAGAAAGAGAAAGCAAGCAGAAGAAAACGAGGGTAATAAACAACATCACAATGATCTATGGGAATATGACAGTAAATGCTAAATGTTAGACATTATTGTGCAGCACGTAAGATCGACAGCGCACAGTGTGCTTTGAGGTAAGAGCCAAAAAGGGTGTAGTTTGTGTGTGATCACCTGTGTGTACACCTGTGAGCATGAACGCGCTTGTTTTTAAAAGGTTCCTTCATGTAATGATCTGCTAGAGGGTGTGGGGGGCCACTGCCCCGTCCTCCAGGGCATGAAGCAGGTATGGAGGAGATCAAAACTCCAGACATCCAGAGGCCCCCAGAACACAAGAGACCAAGGAAGACCAACAGAGGGGCAGCCGCGTCACTATCCCAGAAAGAGATGAGGAGAGTCCCAGATGAGGGGTCATTCAGCAGCCGCGGAGCAGAAGCCGGGGGGGTTGCAGTGACGTGCCCGTGAGCTCCGCCGGCAGCCAGCTGTGCCTGAGTGACCGAGCCCCGGGCCGAGAGGCCGAGGGCACCCCGCCTCCGAAGTGGCCCGAGCGAGCCCCAGGCTCCAGGCCCCGATAAGCAGCCGCCAAGTAGTGAGCCGGTGTGTACCTGGGCGCCCACCCCCGGACACAGAGAACCACCAACGCACCGATGTCTGAGGGCGCCCACCACCGGCAGGGGAAGTGGTGGGGGAGATAGGCTCCAAACCTTGGAGGGCCTGAGATGTCCCCAGAGAGGTGGCGTCTGATACCCAACCTGACATATAGACACAGACATACAGGCACACACAGATACAAACATCCATTCCCACCCTCATGCTCTCATAGGCAATTATTCCACACTCAACCAACGCGGAGACAGACATAAAGAGACGCTGTACACACAATCACTCTCCCCAAGCGTACTCTAAGAACCGGGTCCGGGTACCCTTGCCCCTGGAGGGGGAAACTGCACCCAGACCCAGGTGGTGTTACCCTTTTCCCTGCGGTGGGGAGAAGCAGACCGCCCCGACTCCGCAGCAGCAGGGAGGCCCCACATTCCAGACCCCAGTCGGACGGCCAACTCCTCCTCCTAGCCCCCCCGCTCCAGCAGGCCGCAGAGAACGGGGTAGCTGGTACAAGCAGCAAAAATTAGCTTCCTCCAAAGGCTGGTTGGCCTTTCCTTGATCATCTCACACTTCTGTTTAATCATTTTTCTTTTTGACGTTTATTCAGCTGTGTGAAAACTGTAACTTTAATCTCAGCCAAACTGATTTACTCGCGAACAAATAAAACACTGAAAAAAGCCAAACAAAAACATTTTTAAGTTATCTAAGTGACTTATATATCATGCTTAACCTGAATAGCGAAAGCCCGCGGGGGGTTGAAAACGATGTGCCGGGAGTTTGTTTTTCTCACCCTGGCTAGCTATCGAGCTGGTGGGTAACAGAAGTCTCCAAAAATATCGGAGCACCTTTGCAAATATGTGATGTCGATTAGACATTTGAAGTTTACACAGCTACATTCTCACCTGAAAATATTTTAAAAGTTGATTTTGTGACCCAGAAAAGTAATAAGAGTAATATTAAAAATAAGTAAGTTCTGCCATTGTTGGAAACTGGAATTGGCTTAGTCGCGCTATGAATTCTGGGATACGATGGGCTGCGAAGGATACACCTGACCCATCCTTCAAATCTGGGGAAAAGGAGGACGCATTTGTCGGTTGCATTTGGAGTCTACGAATTTGGACAGCCTTCGTCGTGTCGCTGTAACGCGGCCTCAGGAGGATGCAGCCTATGAATTTGGACACCCCCATAGGGTGAGAGGTTCAGCCATCCGGGAGGGGCTCAGAGCTAGCACCACTGCTCCTCCACGTCGAAAGGAGCCAGTTGAGGTGGTTTGGGCATCTGACAGGGATGCCTCCTGGGTGCCTCCTGGGTAAGATGTTCCGGGCATGTCCCACCGGGAGGAGGCCCCTGGGCGGATGCAGGACACACTCGAGGGATATCTCTTGGTTGGCCTTGGTGTTCTCCCAGAAAAGCTGGAGGAGAAGGCCGGGGAGAGGGAAGTCTGGGTTTCTCTGCTCAGGCTACTGCCTTTGAAACCCAGCCCCGGATAGGCGGAAGAAGATGGATGGATGGATGTTATTTTCTCTCTCTACACCTGCAAATTATCAAGCACACACACACGCACACACACACACACACACGCGCAAATCAACAAATATATTTAAATAACAACGATAAGAATACCTAGTTATTGAATTCATATTTTTTGTGAAAATTTCTAAAATTGAATTAGTTATTATTTGCAGTTCATTATTAGACATGCATGAGAGAGCGAACGAGAGAGAGATAAATCCCTAAGCTTCAGCAATAAAGCATGTAGAAAATGTTTGTAGTACTGTATGTAGTATAGTGTAATGTACAATATATAAAAAACAATAAAAAATAATTTCATCTTGCAGCTGTAATGCTTCAGGATAATTAAATCTCTGAGAGCAGAATAAACAACGCTGTGATTGTAACTGACTACACAGTAAACTAATTGTCTTTCTTATTGGTATTGTTACTGAATTTGAGTCGAAGCAGCATAATTGAAAAGGTCTTACCTTCTCCTACGTGGTTTTGGACACAATGATTGCAATGCTAACACGTGGGGCTATTCTATTTGTATAAAAGGCCCCAAAGTTCATAGGACAATTCTATTTGAGTTCTGATCCCAGTGTTTGTAAGTTTATATAAGTTTATGTACTGTTCATTTTTAACTCCGCCTCTGGATAGCTCGCTTCCCAGTGCCGGTCCAAAGCCCGGATAAAGGAGGAGGGTTAGGTCGAGGCTAGCAACCCCTTCCTGTAAAAACCTTCTATGCTACAGAAACGACAAGTGAAAACCAACGAGCAATCAGCGGAGAGGAAGGTCAATCGCTAGTGACGGGGACGGATCAAAGTCTCGTGACCATCCGTCCCTCGATGGATCGACCATTCCTCAACGAAAGGATATCAACTCGCATCGGGACATAGAATGTCAGACCACCCTACCGAACGGGATACCTCATGCAAGTGCTAAAGGTCTTCGATGACTATTGCCTTGAAGTCTTAGGTCTAGCGGAAGTTTGATGGACTGGCGCAGGGAAAATCATGAGCGATGGCAAGATGATTCTCTACTCTGGACATAGCACCGACCATGCACGTGGTGTCGGACTGATTTTGACAAAAGCATTGATCGGCTGGGAACCAGTTTCAGACCGCATCGTCAAGGCTCGATTTTGAACATGGCAAGCAAAGACCACGTTCGTCCAGGTTTATGCTCCCACCGAGGAAGTGGACGATACAATCAAAGACAGCTTCTACAACCAGCTCCAAGAGGTTTTAGCGGCCATTCCCCAGCACGATCACCTATTCATGGTTGGTGACTATAACGCACAACTGGACGGGGACCGGGCTGGATTTGAATCAACCATTGGGCCCCATGAAGTGGGCGTACACACGACTGATAACGGCGACCGGCTCTGTTCATTTTGCACCACGAATGACCTTTGCGTTGGGAATACCTTTTTCCAACACAAGAGAAGCGCACAAGACGACATGGCGGGCTCCGGGACAAAGATACGAAAACAAAATCGATTTCGTTTGTGTACGGAGACGGTGGCGAGAATTGTTACTCAACGTGCGATGCTGGCGGGGCACGGATGCCGGCTTGGATCACCATCTACTCATCGCCAAGTGTCGACTCCGGCTCATGAGAACAGTGTCCAACGGTCAACACCCCAAGCCTTTTGACACGTTTGGCACGTTATGGCACGTTTTGTGAACGATAGATCCACAGAGACACGTGGGACCTTATTGATGAGCGGAACAAGGCAAAGCAAGTACGCGATCGATAGCCACCGGGACAAGTCTTGGATGCAGCGGATATGCGTTATCGGCTGATGGATCGAATGGTCAAACTGAGTTGCCGACAGGACAAACGGGATTGGATCGAACGGAAAGGACAAGAAGCACAAGAGGCAACGAACAAGAATGATACCAAGATGCTTTATCGAATCGTTCAGGAACTGAGTGGTGCTCCAATTGGCAGAGGGGTACCAGTCAAGGGCAAGGATGGCTGCCTCTTAACAACGGTGGAGGAACAAGGACGATGGGTCCAACATTTCGAGGAAATCCTAAATCAACCAGCGCCTATGTCGACGATACCGAAGACGCCTTCCGCCCCGTGGATGACCCTCCAGTTAACTTCGGTCCAAATACCATTGCGTAGACAAAAGCCGCGATTCGGTCAATGAAGGCTGGCTGGGCCCCGGGGTTGGACGAGATGTTAAAAAATGGCGGCGACCATATAGTCGAACAACTTACGGCCCTGCTCAATCGCTGCTGGGAGACGACAACAGCTCTGAACGATTGGAGGAAGGGCGTCATCATGAAACTGCCGAAGAAGGGTGATCTTGCTGATTGTAACAACTGGTGTGGGATAACTCTCCTTTCCGTTCCAGGAAAGGTCCTGTGCTTCGTGCTACTCCGACGTCTTTGCTCGACGGTCGATCAGCTGCTGTGGGAAGAACAAGGCGGGTTCCGGAATGGACAATCCTGTTCAGAGCAGATTTTTGTGCTACGGACAATAATTGAACAAAGTGCCGAACTACAGCAACGACTGTCAATCAACTTCATTGACTTTACAAAAGCGTTCGACAGCGTGCATCGAGAAACGATCTGGAGAATTGCCAGGTCCTACGGCATACTGGAGATGTTAGTTAACCTCCTGAGAAACATCTACCACGAGTCAAGCTGCTGTACAGACAGTGGGATTTCAGACTTGTTTGAGACGGGAGTCCGACAAGGATGCGTTATTTCACCATTCCTGTTTGTGCTGGCTGTGGGATGGCGAGCACAGAATCCAAGGAAATGATGAACGACAAATTGCAGATCTTGATTTCGCGGACAACATTGCGCTGCTCGGGTATACTCAACGCTCCATTTGCGATTTGACCGCCATACTGGAAAATGAAGCGTCAAAAATCGGACTGCGGATCAGCGCTGCCAAAAGCAAAGTCATGCGACTCGGTTATGCTAGAGTGAATACTCCGGTACTCGCTGGCCACCGCCTGCTTGATGAATTTGATCAGTTCACGTATCTGGCAGTGTGATAACACCAGATGGTGGCTCGGACAAGGACATCGCCTGTAGGCTCGGAAAGGCATCATCGGCCATGCGCAACTTGAATTCGGTTTCGAGATTGACCACCATCTCGATATCATCCAAAATCCGTTTGTTCAATACGATAGTCGTACCGATGGCTATCTATGCGAGTGAAACCTGGAAGTCGACAGCAACCATCACCTGACGACTGAATGTTTTCCAACAGCGCGGCCTCCGACGGATTCTCAAGATTTCGTATCGAGATCGTGTTACTAATGAGGAGGTACGCGAATGTGGTATTGGAGCGACGATTTCGTTTCGCCGGTCACATTCTTCACCAACATCCGGAACGATTACCAAAGATAGCCATGTTGTGGAGACCCACCCGGGGGTCACAGAGCCACAGACGACCAAAACAGACGTGGAGACGGTCATTCATTGAGGACCTGAAAGCGGCCGATCTTTCATGGGACGAGGCTGAAGATGTGGCTGCAAACCGAGGTCGTTGGCGATCCTTTGCCGCCCAATGCACCATCCGGCGCAGGAGGAACTAAGTCTAAGTAAGTAGGTACTGTTCATTTAATATTTGACCTTCTATTAGTTTGAGCCAGCCCACCGTCTGGTGACATCATCCTGTTAGTAAGGTAGGCAGTTTAATGTCGGATGAGCAGTGTTGGTCCGGTGGGGGTACACTGATTCCTGTGGGATGTCATGTGTGCGTGAATGATAAGTGAGTATTAACCTGTGTTGCATTTTGCCTTTGTTTGTGTTGATACTGTAATAAGTTTACCATTTAGGTGCTAATGTAGCTCATAGTTGGAGCGGTATAGGCCACAAATGCAACGCATGAGTTCACCCTCATTTCATATGCTAATTGATGTTAGTTAGCTTATCCTGGTTTAGCTTTAATTGTACAGTCTCTCATATGTCCATAACTTCATTCCTGTGTTATCAGAGCTTCCTTGTGTTTTCTATGTGGTGCTCGTGATTGTTTACTTTATAATACAGAGTTTGTTGCGGACAATTTGTTATGAGGATCATTAAAATGCCGATCATAGTTCGACCGGAAGTATCACATTCCCACTTGCCCTTCACAATAAGAGCACTACGGCGGATTATAATGGGGAAGCCTTTATTTTGTATAACTACCGGAAGTGGTTCCTGTGTACTGACTGTACCTGTGTACTGACTTAACCTCGCAGTAATACTCGTTCAGTTTCATAGTTTAAATAGAAGTGTACTATATTGCTCTGATCTTTATACATGGTTATGTTAACTATATTGTATTATGTCTATATCTGAATATGTCACTTGTCTAGTCTCTTATTTATCATTTATTTGTATTGTGTATTTCCTTCGTAGAAAACCACACGCAGCTTTTTTCACAGCCACAGGAATTGAGTTGTGACAATAAAGTGCCTCAAACCAAACCTCAAGCTCCTTCCATACTCTGGGACAATTTGGCCTAAGTGGTGTTCTGGCCGACACACCGGGGTGACAATAGTGCTAAAGACTGAATCAGTGCCACAATCGTACCTATCCCTGATATCTCCACTACACTATTAGTTTCCTTACTGGTTTAACTTTCACATTCATCTATTTGTTTTCAAGTAAGCCATGTGACTTTAAAGAAGTACATTTTTTTGTTCACATTACTTTTTGAATTACTGATGTACAGGTCTGGCCTGGGAACGCCTTGGTGTTCCCCCGGATAAGCTGGAGGAGGTGGCTGGGGAGAGGGAGGTCTGGGCTTCTCTGCTTAGGCTGCTGCCCCCGCGACCCGGCCTCAGATAAAGCGGATGAAGATGGATGGATGGATGGATGGATGATGTACAGGTTAGTTAACTGAGGGGTTAGTTTACGCAGATTTCAAGTTTATTTATTCTTGTATTTAGTCTTGTTCCCAGTTCTTAGATAATATATAGTTTAAGTCTTCCCTCAGTATTCCATCCTCTGGTGTCAAGTTTACTGTATTTAATTCATTCATGTCTGTCTGAGTTCAATTTTATTTATATAGTGCCAAATCATCATAACAGTTGCCTCAATGTGCTTTATGTTGTGAGGTAAAGACTCCACTTTCCTTACCTGCCCTCCTCTGCGTATATATAGTCATCTTTTCCCGTTCCCCTTTGTCAGAATGTCTGTTATCTTAGCCCTGGAGTCTTTTCCTGTTTTTGGTTTGAGTAAGTTTGTAGCTTTCATTTTTTTCATGCTGTTCTTTATTTCTGGCATTTTATATTTTTTACTTGTGTATATTTTTACTTTTTTTGGGGGGGAAACACCTGATGCATCCGAGGTCCACTACTGACGATGTGTCCCAAATTTTAATATGATAATGTAGATCAGATCTCTAATTCCTAAACCTAACCAAGGAAAAATGGCAGAATAGCTTGGGTAAAAGACCGAAAGTTAAGGCACACAACGATGTGTGCCGCTGGTAAAGTTTCTGGGCTGCCTTTCCTCATAACAGCCATCCCCCTCAAGATTTTCTCCATTTAAAGCAATGCATTATCAGGGATTGTAACATCTAGTCCTTTTACTGAATTGTGTATTTTTACTTTACTTGAAGCACCTTCAGAATGTGACAAAAATATTATTTAAACGTAGATCTTTTTCAAAAACCTTCTCAAACTGCAGATGTGGAGCTTATGTCTGTTATTCATACAACTTTACAGGCTATAGTAATCCCTAGTACTAACACAGGTATATCCTGCTGTGGACTGTATTAATGTTACTTCTTTGTCAAATAATGTATAATATCCTTTGTCCACTATATCCTCTCTCCCTGCTCTGCACATGTCCAAATTGTCTCAGACTTGCTTGCCTCTCTAACTTTGTCTCCAAACTGCTCAATCTGGGCTATCCCTCTGATGTACTAATTTCTAATGTTGTCAATTTTAGACACTTACTCACTTACTTCCACTGAAAATCCTAGCATCTTTAACTCTGCCAATTCCAGCTCTGCCTTCGGTCTTTTTGTTATTTCCACAATTCTGAAAACATACATCACAGCAGATCTCGCTACCATTTTGTAAACCTCCTCTTTCACTAGTGGTGCTATCCTTCTGCCACAAATCACCCCTGAAACTAATCTCAGTTAATATCTTTAAGCCATACCAATATCCTAAAGACATGAACTATAATTTCCTGCTTCTAAATTCAGATAAAACTGAGGTTATTGTACTCTGCCCTAAAAATCTCAGAAACTTGGTGTCTAACGAGATAATTGCTCTAGATGGCATTACCATGGCCTCCATTAACACTATTAGGAATCCTGGAGTCATTTTCACCAGAGATTAATTAACACTTCCCTCCACTTGCATCGATGTAACACTGACTGCCTCAGTGAACCTAATTCAGATCAGGAATTACAGTCAGGGATCACAACTTGTGCCACTAGGGCAACACACAACACGTTTAGCAGCACACGTTTTGAACAGCTGATTACCTACTAGGGCTGTTCGATATAACGATATATATTGGATGACGATATAAAAACATCTATCGTTTCATTTTACGCTATCGTTTGTTTCGTGGTGTCGCAAAATAAACTGTTTACGGCAATATTTTTTCATCGTTTTGATGGTCACTGTAGTGGCTATATTAATTTCTTAAAGTTCTCTCTTTCTCTTATATTTTATATAACCACACTACGGATGGACAAGCGCCTGTTTTTATGCATTGTGGTTAGCAACAACGACGGTAACAGCATCGCGTGTCCGCTTGTTTATGTTCCACATAAACCTTTCACAATAAAGCTCAAGATCCTGTTGAGACTTTTCAAAATAAACTGAATCACGTGAAAGAGCAGATTATTTACGGATGAGAAGTAAAAAAGAGCCGTCAGGTGCTAAAAAATAAACCTTAGACTCAAACGTTAGAACAGGCTTTTCCCCTCAGCACACTGTGTAATAAATACTCACAAAGAAAACGGGGGCCGTTACAACTTATGTCTAAAAATATATAGTTTCATGCATCGGTTAAAACACTGGACTCCAGCTACATGACGCGCAGCTGGAAACACTTCCCGCAAGACGAGCTGCCCGAGATTCACAGAATTTACAGAAAATGTTACATTTTTGTGATTTATATCGTTGTCGGGACGATAGAATTCTTATATTGGGATATGAGATTTTTGTCATATCGCACAGCCCTATTACCTACAGTACTCTTTTGAAGGCTGTCTCTCTGCTGAAACACACTGCAAAGTCCTTCAGCCAGGAGTCTCAGGATAACACCAGTCATGGCTGCATAAGTGAAAGATGTATCTCAGTGAAGACATACTTAATCAGGCTGAAGCTGCATACCGTATTACTGAATGGAGTGTGCAGTTGTTGTGAACTCATGTTGTTCCATAAATTATGTAATTACACCGTGATGTTGTAGTTTATTTCCTTATCATTTTCTTTATCTTTTATCTATGTCTGTTTACAGTTTCACAACAAAGGTCCTGGAAACTATCTCAACCGATGCTCCTGTCTCAGATATTTTTAGCTCGCTGTTTAGGCCACGTGTTGTGTATAGCACATGGTGAGAGCAGTAGATTTCTATCATGAGTTCATGTGAATTTAAGTTTATTTTGTCTGTAAAAATGGTTAAAAATATATTTAAATAAGATGTTAAAAACATTTAACAAGGTAATATTGCTTAAAAATATCTATAATGTGTGACCATAAAATAAAATTTTGGTTATAGATAGTTTGTGATCTTTATATCAACTTTATTTAATGCAGCGTGTAAAGGTCACTTTGTAAGAATTTAGTTGAGAGCATGGCCAGGGGTATTGTGGGTCAGAAAAGCATGGATACACCAAACAGGCATGCAGCCACAAAATAACCTCATTCTCCATGTGGTCTAAGAGTTGCACATGTTGATGGTCCTTGTTCATATTTTGTTTAATATTATTTACATCTTTACAAGGTCAAAGAGATCCATTTTCAGTGACTTCATCTGACTTTATGATGTTGGTGTTTATTGATTCATACTAGCATGAGAGGCTTTGAAAGGAGTGAGAGATTTCTATTTTAAACTTTTACATCCCTCCAAGGAGGGAAAGATTAAAATAAATCTTCAATGACATCAGTATGATGCATGGCCATTGCTTCATTGTCTAATTGTAAATTTCTTGTTGAACTTGGGATCATTGTCGTGTTTCATGATTCAAGCCGTAAAAGCTTTAGCTGTTGGGCTGCTACCCCCAAGTGCGCTGTGGAGGTATTACAGGTGGAGCTATGGGAAGCCCTTCTCAGTAGGGATGGGTATAGTTTAGGTTTTATCCGATATCGGTGCCAAACCGGTACTTTTGAAACGGTGCCGGTGCTTAAACGGTGCTCGAACTGGTGCTTGAAGAATGGAGAACACAAGCTTTGTCCAAAAACCTCTCATGTTTAGCTGTTTTTTGGTAAAAAGATAACAATGTTAGCCTTTTCTGCAGCTATAGGGCATATATGGTATCACTCTTGGCTGGAAGCAGTGCTTAAACAATGGAAAAAACACAAACTTTGTCCAAAAACCTCTCATGTTTAGCTGTTTTCCACTTTTTGTTTGTTCATTTTAGCCTTTTTGGCCAGGGTGAAGGGAGTATCTGCCATCAAACAGCCGCATGTAACTACGACGGTGTTTGCTAGTTCACCTTACATGCATTAATTTAATAACGTGTTAGCCTACTCAACGTAAATTACACACGAACAACATTAAGCTACTCACGCAGAGAAGAACGGCTGCTGCTGCCATCATCATCCTCATCATTTCTGTTACACTGGCAGGGCTAGGGGCCAGGACTCTACTCTTCGGGTTCTTGGGGGATGTTGCTAACTCCGGTCCGATAACAGGCAGATAACAGGCACCCGCAGTAGATGTGCTTGGTGTGAGGTGTTGCAGAAAGCTATGAAATACGGTGCATTTCTCAGCTTTTAAAAAAACGCTATGCGTCGCCAGGTGTTTCGTCAGCAGAGATGGGCAGTAACGCGTTACTGTAATCTGATTACTTTTTTCAAGTAACGAGTAATGTAAGGGATTACTATTGCAAAAACGGTAATTAGATTACCGTTACTTTCACGTAGGAACGCTGCGTTACTGCGTTACTAAAACCGTGATTTTTTTGCGAGAACGTCTCATGACAGTGGCGTGGCGAGTGCGACGTTCGTGACAACAGCTGTCTGCAGATCATAATATATCGAAAAGGGACAGAGTGTAGCATGCAGCGTTTAAAGCGTGGAAGTACTGACCTTATTTTGAGTTTGATTCCATAAAAGTGACAAAAACATTAGTGTCCGTTGTGCGTGGAAGAAAACTTCTTTTACAGCGAAAAACCCCTAAACTTCCAAGCAAGCACCGAGTGTACTACGACGTAATGTGAAATTCACAGAGAAACTCGCGGATTCTTCCACTGACCGCTGCGGCACACCTGCACCAGGGTAAACCTCCTCCGCCTACCCCAGTCCTGCTTTACAGGTGAAAATAGAGCAACAGGACCGCTAGTCTTTGATTTTATTTATTTTCTGCTGTGTTTTACTTGCATCTATTTGAAAGAGTGAGTGTAAACACAAAAAACATTTTATTTTATGTGCTGGAATGTGCAGAAAATAGGTTTAAATGTTAAACAAATTTCTTCCAGTCAGAGAATGTTGCATATACTTTAATTTTTGCTTGATGCATAAAGTTAAAAGATTAAAACTAATAAAACAAGTTTTAAAAAGAGACTTTTCCATTTGATTACATTTTGTATGATGAATTATGCAGAAAAAGTAGAATTGGGCTGAAAGATCTATCGCTTTATCACCTATTCAGGTTGTAAATCGTGTTTTTAAAAAGTAACTAAGTAACTAAGTAATCGATTACTTTTGAAAATAAGTAATCAGTAAAGTAACGGGATTACTTTTTGGGGGAAGTAATCAGTAATTAGTAACTGATTACTTTTTTCAAGTAACTTGACCAACACTGTTCGTCAGATTCGAGGTGTTACCTCCTTTGACAGTATCACAGTATCACCTTAAAGCACTTGTTGCAGGCTGCTGAGTTTGCATCTTTTGCTGTGAAGTACAGCAAGACTTTTGACCGCTTCGCCTTGGGCGTTTTTAATCTGTAGCTCTGCTCTAAAAGAACGTACGTACCTGGGCCTGCCTACTATCTTTGGAAAGGTAAAATGATTGGCTAGAATCCAAAGTGTATGACATCTCAGGAAAAAAAAAAAGCACCAAAATAAAGCACCGAAATGTGCGCTGCTTTTCGGTCTGGTTACTAACGTTTATGTCAGAACCGGTGCCATTACTGGTACCCATCCCTACTTCTCAGCATAAAAAAAGACTTTCAGCATTTTTTGCTGTGGCCGAATTACAGGATACATTTACAATCTATACATGTTATGGGTCTTAAAATTAACTAAGAATCTTTATTTAAAATATCTCCACCGAAGGAGATGATTGGCTTATTCTAAAAGAAAATCATGTACAGTGTAGACGGTGGTGTGCTGGCCAGTCAGAAGACAAAACAACACTTGTAAAAATGAAAGTATGTGAACATATTTGCCAACATTGTAGCTTGCACCACAGTGGCAGTCATTAGTTCCACTTCATGGTCTCAAAAGTTGTCGTTCCTTTTTAGTTCGACAGGCACATACAACAGGACAAAGTTTTGTACGTAAAAGTTTTCAAGGTAAGGATTATTTTTTATTCTATCAACAAAATGCTTCAACTAAAAGTAAATCTAAAGCGTGCGGTCTTCTGCATTCATAAATGCAATCAATGATGGATGATCATTGTGACACTATGTGAACTCTGAATATTTTTAGCATGCTAAAACTGTATTACAAGCATAATAAATTTAATATATTTAAAAAAAAAATCATTTTCCATTTAATTCATTTTTTAATCAATAAAAATAAATTAGTGAATTGTATTTCCCTAGTTTGATTAGAGAAATACAATGAAAGCATTGGTACAAGTCTAATACAACACAAAAGATTTTAGGCAAAGAGAGTTATGTTCTAAATGTTTTAATGAATATGTGTGGTTGTTATTATTGTGCTGTAATGTTTTTTTAGCAATGGAAGGACAAAAGTCTCGACCTGTAAACCCTCCAAAGAGTAAGACAAAACATAACACAATAAAGTCAAACAGATCAGAAAAAATTACATATTTTTAATAAATGCTTTCTTAAAAATATATTTTCTGTTTTCTTTGTCAATTCTGTGCAATTTTTCAGCTTTAAGTGAAGAATGGAGGAAAATACAGTTGAAGTGAGTATTTGACCCTTAATGGGCTTTTTGTTGCCACGTAAATGTCATAAATTAACTTGCAAAAATCGGTTGCTGTCAGCTGAATTTCCTGTTCTCATTGGTGTTCGTGGCATAGTCTCACCACTGTGTCTGCACCATAATCGCAACATACCTACACCACTGACTATCACTTTCACTTTCTTGACTTTAACGTCATAAATACTCTTGTTTGAACAGTGGCAAAACCAATGATCTAAAGTACATAAATAATTACCAGCCTCATAACTCTGAGCTCCAGCACCTCAGAATTCTTCTTCATGGACCCATTGGTGCCGGCAAGTCCAGCTTCATCAACTCAGTTGACACTCTTTTACGAGGCAGAACGACCACTCAAGCTTTGGCAGATGCAATTTCTGGAAAGAGCTTCACTAAGAAAGTATGTTTTAATTCAAGTATGGTTTAGTCAAGCTCATGTATTTCGTGCAATTTGTTAAACAAAAGTCATGCAATTTGTAAAAAAACTAGTGAACTGAAACTAAATGGCTTTAAAGCTGCACGCAGAACCAAGCTCACTTGTTTTTCCACTGCAGCACAGTAAGGATTAGCACTACAGAGGTCTTAGGATGGGGTCTGCTCTTGTATGACATATCTTTTCCTTGCTTCTTGAATTTCTGTCTCAAGTTTAGTTTCACTTTACTTTTGTCCATAGTTGTTCTTACAGATATCAGCCTTATACTAAACCAGAAACCAGTTTTGTAGTCTTCAGTGATCAGGTAACCCTGTTATCAGAATCGTTAAAACCTTCTGTTTTACAGTATGAAACTTTCAAAATCCAAAAAGGAGGACCAGGAACTTTTTATCCTTTTGCCTTCACTGACATCATGGGCCTTGAGAAAGACACAGGAGTTAAGGTGGAAGACATCATACTGGCCATGAAGGGGCACGTGAAGGATGGTTACAAGGTATCATGACGTTTAAGGCATTTTTGCAGACACTATTTAATGGTGTATACAATGACACTATTTTATTATGCCGTACACGTACAGTGTATTTAAAAGTTAGATTTAAAAATCAGAGGAGGGGATACATTTGTTCAAACAGGGATAAAAGTCTGGCAGAGGCATGGACATGTAAACCAGAAGATGTGTGAAACGTTTGTATATACTTGTTTAACTGATTTGATTCTTTTGCAGTTCAATCCTGAATCTTCGTTATCCGAACATGATCATGACTACAACAAGGTGCCCACTCTAAATGACAAAGTTCATGTTTTAGTGTCTGTGATCGATGCCAACAAAGCAAAACTTCTGAGTGATGATATATGGAAAAAGATGAGGGATGTCAGACTTGCAGCCAGGGACATGGGTAAGAGCAAAGTTTGGTTATAGGATAAACTCAATTGAATTAAATAAGCTGGCAAACATCACCTCAACTCTGATATTCTGTGTATTGACAGGAATTCCCCAAATGGCAATTCTCACCAAAATTGATGAAGCCTGTCCAGAAGTCAAAGATAATATAAGAAATGTGTACAAGAGCTCCCACTTGAAGGAACAGGTACTTTTATAGTGGTAATTTTTTAAAAACGTTTTAAATTTTTAATATTTTAGCTGGAATATTTTTTTTTTTTTACCAACAGTTTAATTCAAGTAAATTTCAAGTAAAATAAATGCTAACAAATGTTAAACTGTTGAAATTTAGATGGAGACAGTCAGTGTGACATTGGGTATTCCACTGAACTGCATCTTTCCTGTCAAGAACTACCACTATGAGACCCAAACAGATGATGACATTGACACACTGATACTGGCTGCTCTGAAGCAGATGATCGACTTTGGAGAGGACTACGTCAACAAACGGCAGACCTGCTGAACCTTGTTTATTGTTGTGTTAAAATGACTTTTGGGTCTGAACAGGAATGAGTTATTCTTTGCATGCTGATTTTCATTTCCTTGGCTAAAGTATTTACCCTTAGACTAGAAACTCTTCAGGTGTTTTTTTTTTTTTTTTTTTTTTTTTTGCTTGCATGACAAAGTTTCTGTGTTTGCTTTGTAGACTTGGCTTTCAGTTTTTGTATTTTGATCTTGTATCTATCAACCTTTGAACAGACATCTAATTGTGTAAGAACACTATACTGCGTTCATATTATACTAGTTTTTAGTAGAGCGTGAACCTTTGAACAATATAATCCATATCTTTTTCTTGTAATTTCTCAAACAATTTGTGATAGGGGATGACTGGAACTCGGCTACATGGGAGAGAGGTGTAGCACTGTCACACATTTACCAGTAAACAACAGTAATAATACGTATACTACAGTCAAGCACAGACACAAATCCCTCTCCTAATGATGATTTACAAACTTTAAACAGAAAGATGAAAACACAGAGAGACAGTTATCGTCATTGCAATTCTACTGTGTTATCGTCCAAATCCATGCAAGCCATTTTATTCTCAGCAAGCTGCTGGTTCACAGTCGAACTTTCTTCCCCTTAAGCCTCTCACAATAAAACAGGTCACACTAAAACAGATTACACCACATGAACGTTAGGGTTACTGCTTTTGTTACCTGTTGAAGATCACGCTTGAGCTTCTGACCTGAGGTTGGGATGCAGCCAGTTTTATCATCGCTCTGCGTTCTTTGCGAGCTTTGTGTTAGTATCTGCGCAGACAGCATACTATCAATGAGCACAAGTTGTGCTAGCAGTATAGTGCTGTTCTCTTGTCCTTTTGTTTAATAAAAACAAAAGTAACATCTGCATCTCCCAGTCTCAAAGATTATACATGACTCCACCATTTTCCTTCCTGGACACTCAGGCCTTGGAACCAGTTAGCACCACCTGTGGTGAGTGGCTGCTGGGAGTTGCTAGCATGAAACTGGTCAGTGCTGGATTGGAAACCTCCTTGCAGATTGCTATGGTGGTTGTTGGAAGATACCAGCTACTTACTGAGTGGCAGTAAAATTGTGAAAAGCGGAAACAGATCCGAGCACACTGGGTACCCAGTGGCTGTGCTGACACAGTTGTAAAATTGTGAAGTGTTGCAGAGATGTCTTTGTGTCATTTTCATGGGATTTGGGGCCCCATGAAAACAATATCACTTTGGGCCGAGGCATCCCAGCCCCTAAAAATATTGCACTGTGCAGACATGGATCAATAATGATGATTAGATAAATTTATTTTTTGATTTTGTGCAAGATTGGTGAGATATGTGAAAGCCATTTTCTTTTTACATTTGTATGTTTTTAATAATATTTTCTTCTTTTCTTCTCTCTTGCTCTTGACGAAGGCGGTCGCACTTTTCTCCTCTCCTCCCCTCCCTTAGCTTCCCTGCTTAGCCTCTTGTGTCCTTGTCTCGTCTCGTGTTTTTTGTATTACTTTCCCTGGAACACTCTCTCACAGTCTGTTCTCTAAAACCTAAAAGAGGAATTATGGATTTGATCAACTGGTCTCTGAATGCAATTGACACCCTTTTCTCAACGAGAAGTCTGGGCTTGGGTGAGCCTGAGTGCTGAAGATATCTACCTATTCGGAACCATGATAACAGGGTTCTTGCTGATCGGAGCTGGCTTGGCCCTGGCTTATCGAAGAATTAAGAAAGCGGAACCGGCTGTTCAAAACGCCACAAGGCTGCCCGCTGGGATTGAAACGATGGGACGAGGCGTGAGTATCTCAAATGGGCTCATTGAGTGCAGCACGGATAAGATCTTGGAGAAGCTTACGGCTGCCGTGAATACTCAGAATAAGACCTCTGAGCGCAAATTGGATCACATCTTGGAGAAGCTCACTGTGGTCGTGTGTTCTCAGAATTGGCTCTTTGAGCACAAGAATGACAACATCACGGAGCGTAAGTTTGAAATCATCATGGAGAAGCTCACGGCTCTCCAACGGGAGATTGAGAGACCAGTGTCGGACTGTTAGAACAGCTTTGAAATTCATATGAGTTGTTCGCAGTAAAGTAAAAACCACCATCACTTCATGCGGATACCCCTTTGGCGCCATCTGCGGTCTCAAGGCTGGAGCTGAACAACAACACCCTGATAACGACTGTGTTGAGACTGTTCTTCCCATTCTACGCAAGGCCACCTGGGTTGGCTGGAAGACTGTTTACTTAGCTTGGCAGGGCGAAGGACACTGTCTCAGCTGAACTCTGGACACACACACACACACGCACACAGACATATATACATGCAGATGTGCACTCATCCCCCCTCCCCCTCCAAACGCCTTCGACGCTTATTCCCTTCCGATGCTGACGGTGGATCAAGGAGACCAGCGCACAGGCTGCAGGCCCAGATGTACTGTCTACATTGGCTGTCTCTCACCCTTTACCCACCCCTGTTGCTTGTCATGTGTTTCTTTGGTGTATTAAGAGTTTTTTCATGTGCTATGTGCAGAGGTGTTTTTTTTCTTTTCCCAAACTGATCTCCCTGTTGGAGCTCAGTGTGGGGGGAGTTATTTTTTTCTCCTTATCTTTCCTCATGTTGTGCTTTTTCCATGTTATACCCCTCTGACCTGTCTTCCCCATGTGATGTTTGTGTAATGTATGTATGGTCGGAGGGTAAGACGGCGCTGGCACGACTGGCAGCCTTAACCCAATTTCCCTCGGGATGAATAAAGTATTATAAATCAATCAATCAATCAATCAATCAATCAATATTCTTTTATTCAATTCATCAACTCTATTGTCAGTAATTTTTATTAATGGTTTTTTTTTTACATTAATTGGCATCTTACACCAAATACAAATAAATATATGTTAAGTTTATGAATGGAAGTAAATTCAAAATCTCATCTATAAAATTGTGTAAAAGGTTTCTTTTTATTCTTTTTTTTTTTCTTTACAGCTTTTTAATCTATCAGTTAAATATTTTCCAGAGTAAAATGAGTATTTCTGTGGGAGACCTGAGAGGTCAACCAACATAAAGTGATTTAAGGGGGACAGTAATGTGACTAACAGTAAACAAACAATAGTAAACATGTATCTGCAGTAATATATGAATCATGTGATCTGAACACACATTCCCTTAAGTCTTTTTCTCCCTCACATCACCAAAGAATCCTCCGCTTCGTTTCAGTGTGTCTCACTGTGTCTTAGCCTATAAGAAAAAGTTAAAACAACACAGCTGCTGCAGAAAAAGCAGTGGTGTTTATGAGAGGGAAAGAATAGTAGAGTAATATATTATTAAAAATTTGAGCATTTGGTCAGTAAGACTGGAAATAAGTTGCTACACATTAATAAAGTTTATCCTATTTGAAGGCAAGAAGAAAGCTGGCAAAAATGAAGAGTGTAACACTTAACAGACTTATTACTTTACCAACTCTTTCATTAAGACATGGAAGAATGTGATGGATTATGAACCTACAGATTATGATACAATAGTTCATCAAATAAATGCTTGAAAATAACTTTTAGTTTTTATTCTCTTTGCTGGAGACTTGGTGGTTTATCAGTCTTAGAATAAAGATTAAATATTTAGACAAAAAAATGACTTAAAATTTAATGACGCTATGTCCATATTTGATATAAGGGGAGCGAGAACAAAAAGTTGCTGTATTTTGAGTAAATCATGTTAGTATATTTGCAGCCAGCAGGGAAAAAATCTAATTATAAAGTTGTCTGTAATTATGTTCTAGATTACTACATTATCTAATTATCCAATCAGAACAGCAACCAATTAAAAACAAATACTGAAGCCATGAAATACCAAAACACCAACAGAGGGGAAAACTGTCATGGTCCTGGGTCGGTGACCCAGCGCTTTAGATTCTTATCATTTTCTAGCTTATTATGATGATGATTATTATTGTTTGAGTTCTATGTGTTATATTCGGTCTGCCTCTGAGTCTGCGTCTGTGTCTCTGTCTGTCTATGGTGTCACCCTGTCTGTTTGTGAATCTGTCTGTTTAGTTCTGCGTCTTGTTTGGTTCCCCGTGTCTGAGTTTCCTGTTTTATTGTGAAGGTCTCTGTCTGATGTGAGTGTGTTCAGTTTACATTTCTCCTGTCCCGTCAGCTCTGATTTCTCCCAGCTGTGTTGCCCTCCTGTCGCTCATCCCCTGATTACTGGTGTGTGTATTTAAACCCTGTGTGTTCTCCTACCTGTTGCCGATTTGTCTGCGTTACTCCGTGTCAGTCTGCGTTACTCTGTGTTCCACGGTGTCCTGTTCCTCGTCTGCATCTCTCTGCCTCTCACCCTGTTCGTATGTTCTCAGGTTTGTCATTTAGCTTTCCCAGTTTAGGTCTTTAGTTTTGTCTTCCCTCTTGCCTGTTTTGCCATCTCACCTCTGTGTAAATAAAACATCACTAGCATTATCATCTACTGCCTGCGTTTTGGGTCCTTTCCCCCTTCAACATCACACGGCTCGCCTCGGCAGTCGTGACAAAAACATAGAGAGAAACAATGAAGGGACTAAACAAATATCATTCACACAAACTAGAAGTGAAAATACTAAGACATAAATGAAAATGAAAACCTTGCCATAAACAAAACTCTAAACTCTGCTTTGTTTTCTGTCTGTAAAGCTTTATTTTAAATAATTTTACAACAAAATGACACAACCCATTAAAAAATCCACAAACCATAACAAAGATTTTTGCATATTAAAACATAAGAGTAGCTTTGGCTAAATGTTTTTAAAATTTTCCATACAGAGTAAAATAACAAGACTATATCCAACTAAATGTCAGACTTTACTGGGATTTAATGAAGCCTCACATTATAATGTTTAAATGAAAGGATGCATATTTGTCTTTAGTCTATATCATTTGCATTTTTTGGTTGTCATTATAGTTTTTACATTTAATACTGACAATGTTAACAGTATGACTGTGTGTCAGCTGTTAGCTATAGTTCACTGATGAATACTGATAAATATTAAATAAAGTCAGGAGACAGTCATTCAAGAACTTTCTTTTTTTCAAAAATGAATGCATCAAATCCAACACCATGACTTTATCCTAAGTACAAGTTATTCATGCTGTTTTCAGTCAATTAACATAACAAGACGTGATTTATATTTCAGTCAGTACTGCATTCAAACTTCTGATTCATAAAACATGAGTGGAATGGACAGCTACATTTTAATGCTCAGTTCTCTCTTCACTACAACAGGCCAATAAAGCATCTGCAGACTGGACCTCAATCCACGTACAAGACATCTTTGTACCCTAAAACCAGGCCGAACTGAGGGGTTTTTTTTCCTTTTTTTTCCTGTCGACTTCCGATACAGTGAACTGTTGAGCTTGTAAAGAAACATTTAGTTAGCAGCCACGGTACAAGCTCGTAAATATGGCCAAAAAGGAGGCAAGAAGAAAGGACGGACTGATAATGGACTGGGAGCCAGATAAAACCTTTGTAGGCTTATGCAAACCTCTCCCTCAGACCCCTCTTAACGGCCCCAACCCAAGGAAGAGCCGCATCGAAGTTCATGAGGCGAGAGAGGAAGCTGTATCCAATGCTGACATCTTGAAAGCTATTAATGGGCTGAATGACAGATTCTCCAAATTCGAACAAATGGTGAACAAAAACATGGAGGAGATCATTGCCGTACGGGATCACGTGAAAGGTCTTGAAATACAGAGCAAAGAGACAGAGGTTACTGTGAAGAAGCTGAAAGGTCGTATTGCTGCACTTTAGGAGAAACAAGAGGAGACAGAGAGATATAGTCGACGGTGGAACCTGCGTTTGCTGATTCTCCCAGAGCATAGTAACAAAGATGTAAGAAAAGAGGTGATGGATATAATCGCCCTGATCATCCCAGAGGAAAAAAACCAAATTCAGTTCATGATAGATACTGTTCATAGAGTTGGTCGAACAAGAGATGAAAACAGCTCACACAGTCCACCATGCGCACCTGTCGACACAAAGTGTGGAGAGCTTCCCTCAACTCTGATGTGATGAAGAAGAAGAATCTCAGGTTGGCAGAGGATCTCACCTACATGGAGCGACTGTGCAGAAATAAACTGTGGCCATGACAATGGAAAGAAAACTGATAGGTTTGTAGCTTAAACCTATTCGCTGGAACGTTGAAGACAATGTAATTACACAGCAAGCAAGACACGAGTAGGCAACATTCTTTATGTTTCACGTGCACGGGAGAGAACTGGACAGGCGCCGTTCCTTCGCTTGACCCCAGTTGCTCTCGTCCGCTCTCCCGTAACACTGCTCTTTTATTGTGGTTACATGAATATGCATAGGTTCATTAACATATGACCTCTTTACATAGGTATAGATGTGAACAAAGAATACCTTGTGTGTGTGTGTGTGTCTGTGTGTGTGTGTGTGTGGGGTCAAACTGTGACCCCAGGAAGACTCCCCAGAGCCGTTCATCTAAACAAAAGGCACTTAGCCTAAAACAGATATAGATACGTTTATCCTACCATAAAACAATAAGACAAGGTACGACCTCTCCCATGCTCCTAAAATGTGGGTGTGAAAGTCAGAGAGCTCTGGAATGCACACAAAGCTTGCAGACTATTAAGGATCAAACCTCTACCAATCTACACCTAATTATAAAACTCTAAGAATATATGAGTAAATATTTCTAAGCATAAATGACAATCACAATACAAATCTAACATTTCCCCCCTTTTGACAATTATGCTAGAAAAGTACCCAGGTATGAATACCTCATGTCTGTCAGTGTTAATGCAAACATTTTTATACTCAGCATATGTAAACGTACACATTTTCACAAATGTATTAGCAGTTATCCAAGTTCTCATTGATCTCATTCAATGGTAAACTGCATCCTACAAGCAAACAAATGAATTGTTAATGGTCAAAAGAGAAATTAACATTTTCAAGATCACTCCAGCTTGGTTGTGCTCCTCCGCAAGACATGTAAATCACACGTCTCTCTGCAGAGTGGTTTAAGTTCTGCAGGGCATCATAAATGTCTCTTCCAGTTGTTTCCATCACTGTTCATAGGACCAGAGTCCAAATGTATGTAGAATAGACATTCAAACATACCAGTTGAGTTTGTTGTTTGTCAACATGGGTCTCAGCTATTGTGAGAGCTGCAGACCTCTTCAGCACTCTAGTTTTATGGCCTCTACCAACCCCCATCACCTCACTTCAGGCCTCTGTCCTGTGGGGGATATTTATGCCTCCTCCATTGTCCATCCTCTACAGGAAAACCCCTCTGTGGAAAGGGTGCTGGATCCAGTTATCTTACTGCTGTTATGATCCCAGCAGTCTTCAGTGTGCCATCGTATACACAGTACAGTGACACAGCATTAGGTGATGTTCATAGGAAACTGCTGTCATCACCACCATAGCTTCTGGCTCCTGTGCTTCTCACAGAATCATGATGCCATCCTTGGACTCCCCCTGTGCTGTCGATGGAGCTTGGCACGCTCCCCTCATCCTTCAGGTGCCCGTCTGTCGTCCACAATCTCCTCTGTTGGCCTCTGGAAAGCCCCCTTGGCACAGCTCTCATTCCAACGCAGCTTCATGGTCCTTGCTGTGGCTCCAAAGTCTGATCTCATGATGGGCCCCAAACAGCTCGACCTTTGGCCTCAACCCCTGCCTGGAGGCAGCTATGCCTGGAATGGGTTGCTTCTCACTGGGCCTCAGAAGATTTCTCAGGAGATTCCTTTCAGCAATACTCTGACTGCTGCACCTGTATTTCCTTGCTAGGAGGAAAAACTCCTCCTTGGAAAGCATGTCAATCATCATCAAACCACATTCTTTAGTTCAGTGAGCTTCATTTATGGACCATCAAAGCCTCATCTGAACATGGATGCACCACTTTGCATAGGTTTAATACCCGTAAATGAACTGTTAATCACACAAATCACACAAAAATCATAAAAAAACATAGTTTAGAAAACATAGAAAACATAGTTTCATGTAATTCATGTAATTCTGGACCCCTCCTCTTGACGCATGGACACTCTCATGAGTCAACTCATCAAAACCAGATTCCTGTCTTAAAGAAAAAGGTTAGCCAGATCACGTCCCAGGCAACATCAGGGCATCTCCTCTGGAGCAGCTCCATAACCCTGCAATAAAAGATGTTAGTGTGTTTTGCACAGTAAGAGTGCTCAACATCTGGCTCTGCCTGGAGCCATCATACACACCATCATGGCCTGGAAAACAAGATCTGGAAGTGAAATCAAACTCCACACCTATAAACAATTGTATCATAAGAGTAATAAAGCATTCAGCATCAGCAGGACAAGTATCATGTGCAGGTTTTCTCAAATCAGTAAACTACAATTATTGGCATAATTTGCCTCAGACATGGATCATCCCATGTACTCAGTTAACATTAGTGTAATCGGTGACTTCCCTTAAGCAAAGTCACTCCATGTATTTAACACTAGGAGCTCAGTAGTGGCCAGCTAATGAGCCCCATATCAAACTATTCCACAAACACTGCATCTCCTATTTGCTTTCTCATGTTACTTGTCCGTTTCTGCTGAATCCTCTACATGCACTCTTAGAAAAACAAACATTAGCAACACACATGGACAATCCTGGAGGTCAGGCAGAAGTTGACAGGTTCCAGAGGTGCTATAAAAAGACCATAAAGTTAGCCATCCATAGCTGTGGAAAGAAGTGACACTAGTTTCAACACAGGGAATGTCTCACATGTTATTCATATCATCAAAGTAACCTTCACATTTTCCCCAAAACACAGTGTAACAGCATCACCAACTCATAACCTGTAAACACAGTTTTCTTCACACATGAACCCAGAAATCCTGTAGTAGAAAACATCAACCAGCTATCCTGGTATAAATCACATGATCAAATCACATGAAGAACTGTAATGCTGTAGAAAAGTTAGCGCTGCGCAGGTGTATACACACTTTCTCACAGTCACCTCTGTGAGCAACACAAGGTAGTGAATAACACCCCTGGTAGATGCACAGACACAGAAAGTGGCATTTAAAAGGTTAAATCATCACGCAACCTCGATGTTGTTGTCATCTTTCTGCTCCTGTAAAAAGAAACACACATAGATTCATCTTCACCTTTGTCAGGTGGGGGTTAACTTCGCACAGTGATGTCAGTCAGTCTGTCAGCTTCTGTCCGCTTTTACCAGTCAGTCAGTTTTATTTTCTCTCACTCATTCATTCATGTATTCATTCATTTGTTCTTTGCTGATAGTGGAACCTATTGTCGCATTTTCATTTCCACTCTCAGCAAAATGACGTCATTTCAAAAAGAAAAGAAGAACTTTATATTGGATTATCTCGCTTAATCCTTTTTTGGGTAGGGACCTATTTTCTAATTGTCCCATATAAGTGGCTTTCTCCAGAGCCCATTGTAATCTTTTGGAGAAACTCACTTGCAACAATTTTCTCGACATGTCGTATAGCGCTTCAGTTCTAATCGTGCAGATCTGCTCAAACAGAGATCATCAAACAAAACTTTCAGTGCACTGTGAAAGTAACAAAATAAAAAGGCCTCGTTAAGTCATGACACATGCTCCTCATCTCAGGAGGGTAAATCATACCATTAGCATGATTTATCATACCATCATACTAATTGGCAGGCTCAACTTCACAACAAAAGAAAAATCATCAGCTAGATAAACTCCAAACCAACCATCAGCCGCACAACACACAACATAAGCCTCATGTCTCATTAGCTATGAATTTTAATCCCCAGGACTGTACTTTTTACTCATTTAGGCCACAAATTTTATTTAGTTTTCCTTTTTCTCCGTCATCATAAAACATGTGACATGTTGTCATGCATTTCGCAAAAGAAGTTTGTTCTCATGTATTCAGAGTTGTGTATCTGGGTACAGGATTCACTCGCACATCACAACAGGAAACTCAGTGTTTTAGAGTCTCCACTCCAACACATCCCATTCACTCGTGCTAGAATTCAGTCACCTTTCATTAATCCAAGAACCATCAACCAATTTGCATATCAGCTATTAACCCACTAAGATGACAGGACAACAGAAATGCATGTTCAAAATATTATCACAAAAATGGAATTTCCCTCATACAGTAAATTACTTGTGCTGCATCAATCAGGCAGAAAGCATCTCCCAATTTACTATATTAACAACTAAATTTATTGTCTGATCACTGGTTGGTCAAACCAGAATCTTTTTTTTCCCACAAAAGTTAAACTGTTGTCCTGCAACCTAGAGAGTTAACTGTCAGCATTGGATAAATTCAGCATTTGATAACAAGTGTCTGTTAAATTGACACTATTTTAACACTGATGAGAGATAACAAGCTGATTTTCATTGCATGTATGTTTGTGTTATTAGGCAGGTTTAATCGATGTCTGTGGAGCTGCATCTCCAGCAGGGCATGTTCTTAAAGCTGCCTTTCCTACACACTTCTCTGCTATTATTTGATCATTTTGTAACTAATGTGCTATGAGTCCACTGGTCTTTGCATCACACGAGGTGATAAACAGACTCACATGCTCAAGATGCTGCCTAATCTTCATGAGCTCTCTTGTGTTTGTGTTAGTAGGGTTAATGCATATTCTGCTTGTGTGTGTGATTTTGTATATGTTTCTTTTTGCAGTGTTTCAGATTCCTTCACAATTCTCCACTTAAACAGTCAGTTTTCTTTTCCCCAGGTTTGCTAACCCAAATTTTGATTTCCCACATTAAACAACAGCATTCCTCTGTGTCCTTACTTACTCTCACTCTGTTGTCCTCTCCCACTTCAACAGTCCAACAGCCGGCAGTTCTTCTTCAGCTTTGTCCTGTGTTCCACTGTCTCTTCTTGCCATTTTACTCCGAAAGTGGCAAATGTCAACCTCCAACAGTCTCCCCAGTTCTCCTCAAAAGTCCTTTTCACAAGCACAGTGACTTTGCAGCTTGTTGGAAACACAGTGTCATTCATCCGATCAGTCAGGATGATGGTTTGCTCTTCTTCTCCACTGCTGTTTGTCCACACTGCTGCTGCTTGCTGGGACTCTTTGCTCAGGACTTTGCTGCTGTCTCTTTATCTGCCATGTTATTGCTCTTGGAACTGCATTCCTTGTCTTCAGGGAGGAGTGAGAGCTCGCTTGTGAGGATGAGGGACACATGGAGCTGTAAATAAGTTAGCCAGAAATTGGCCTGAATGTTTCCAATGATGTTAAACTATAACTTTCTTCCGACTGCTGCATGTGGAAAATCGATCCAGGTCTGCTTTTCATCTGAAAGTGACAAAACTAAGACATTTTTCATTATTATCATCACTGTTTAACCAACACACAGAACTCTCCTTTCTTAAAAGCAGAAAATGAGATTGTAGTTGTTCTTGGCTAATAAACACAAAACCTTTTTCCTATGATTTTTCCATCTACAATGTAGATTTTGTCTCTTTTTTACTCTTTTTTTTTCTTTACACTAGCTGGTGACCTGCAGAATCACCGCTCTCACAATTTGTGACAATTACGTTTACACAACGCACACACACACTGCGACGTCAGGCACATTCACACTCACTTTTTTCATCTGCATAAATAAATCATATGGCTGATGATATGTGCCATGGAGATCCATAAGTATGATCACAAGTTTATTTAATTATTTTTCAACCCAACAAAGCAAATAAACAAAAACATGATGCTGATGCTATGAACACTCTACACACATGAGTCAAGATCCAGGAAAACTGCTGCGCATCTGAAAGAAGAAGCTGAACTCACGGATACGCTACATACTCGAGTTATCATAGTTCTCTTCCCCTTTCTTTGATGAGTTCTCAGCCAGCTCCCGATCTGATAATGTGTAGCTTGCTCATCAGCTCAGAAGAGACCGCAACACAACCTCACACAGTGGTTGCGTGCTTTGCCCACAGTGGCAAAGACTTACATTTTCATATTCAACTCAGCTTCTCCATCATGTAGTTTTCAGCTGTTTCATACAGAGTTCAGCATATTAGTTTGTTTCATATCTGTGCTCTATATCTCAATAATGGCTCATATTAGGATGACAGTTTTCAAACAGGTCAAGTGCCTCTATGCACTTCATTAGGTAAAATATTTGCCTATTTTACTTCATCTCATATGTCATTGTACTGAATTTGAGCAACCTTAAGCTTAATGCAGATTACCGTTAACAACTGGTTAAAGTAATGGTCTGGAGCACAGGCTGTTGTTGATCAGGGCAATCTAAAGAATCATCTAAACATTTTGTGTCAGCACGGGGTGGGGGAAGCCATTCACCAGAGCATAGCTTAACTGCTGCTGATGTGGACTGGCCTTCTCCACACGCTCTTCAAGGCTGCTGTTTTCCTGAAAACTTAATCTCTTCCATTTATAAGCATGCGATTAACCGCACAGCTCAGGTCTATGAGGTGCCGTAAGGGACATTATTACTGAAACACTCTCACACACACTACTGAAACGCTCTCACACACACTACTGAAACGCTCTCACACACACTACTGAAATTTTACCTCTCACACACACTACTGAAACGCTCTCACACACACTACTGAAACGCTCTCACACACACAACTGAAACGCTCTCACACACACAACTGAAACGCTCTCACACACACTACTGAAATTTTACCTCTCACACACACTACTGAAATGCTCTCACACACACTACTGAAACCCTCTCACACACACTACTGAAACGCTCTCACACACACTACTGAAGCGCGCTCTCACACACACTACTGAAATTTTACCTCTCACACACACTACTGAAACACTCTCACACACACTACTGAAACGCTCTCACACACACTACTGAAACGCTCTCACACACACTACTGAAATTTTACCTCTCACACACACTACTGAAACGCTCTCACACACACAACTGAAAGCGCTCTCACACACACAACTGAAACGCTCACACACACTACTGAAATTTTACCTCTCACACACACTACTGAAATGCTCTCACACACACTACTGAAACCCTCTCACACACACTACTGAAACGCTCTCACACACACTACTGAAACGCTCTCACACACACTACTGAAATTTTACCTCTCACACACACTACTGAAACACTCTCACACACTACTGAAACGCTCTCACACACACTACTGAAGCGCTCTCACACACACTACTGAAATTTTACCTCTCACACACACTACTGAAACGCTCTCACACACACAACTGAAACGCTCTCACACACACAACTGAAACGCTCTCACACACACTACTGAAATTTTACCTCTCACACACACTACTGAAACGCTCTCACACACACTACTGAAACCCTCTCACACACACTACTGAAACCCTCTCACACACACTACTGAAACGCTCTCACACACACTACTGAAATTTTACCTCTCACACACGCTACTGAAACGCTCTCACACACACTACTGAAACCCTCTCACACACACTACTGAAACGCTCTCACACACACTACTGAAATGCTCTCACACACACTACTGAAATTTTACCTCTCACACACACTACTGAAATGCTCTCACACACACTACTGAAATTTTACCTCTCACACACACTACTGAAACGCTCTCACACACACTACTGAAAAACCAAGGCATTTCAGTTGAACAGGAAGGCGTTTCAGTTGAACAGGAAGGCATTTCAGTGAAACAGGAAGGCGTTTCAGTTGAACAGGAAGGCGTTTCAGTTGAACAGGAAGGCATTTCAGTGAAACAGGAAGGCGTTTCAGTTGAACAGGAAGGCGTTTCAGTGAAACAGGAAGGCATTTCAGTTGAACAGGAAGGCGTTTCAGTGAAACAGGAAGGCGTTTCAGTTAAACAGGAAGGCATTTCAGTTAAACAGGAAGGCGTTTCAGTTGAACAGGCAGTTAATTCTTGACAAGGAAACTGAAGGAAAAAGTGGTAGATTTCAAACAAACCACTACACAGATGTCTACTCAGCAACCTGCTAGTTAGGGGTGGGTTTTTATAATCGATTTATGATTCAAATCGATTCTGGCTTGTATAACATGAAATCGATTCATTAAACTACTGAATCGATTTTTTAATATAAATTTATTTTGCCCGAAATGCCAGAATCTCAGGTGAAACCTCACAAAATTTCAACAACCACCAAACAGCTAAGACAGTAAATGAGAGCAGGTACACGGATTCTGCACAAAGACGTAAACACACAGCGCGGACCCGCGGATCAGAATCAGTGAGATGTCGCCTTTCTCACCCGACTGCACGGACACGGTCGGGGCTGAAAGCTCGCTGATTCTGATGTTTCGGCGGGTCCGCGCTTTTCACGCCGTTTTTGCGCCGATTCTAAAGCTGTTAGTTTTATCTCTCTCCAAACAATATTGACCGAACCAGCAGCAAAAGAAGATCCAAACTACGCTTCACATAAACATCGTCATGAATTCCCTCTGACATTTACTGTTTTGCTTCCACCACGATAAAATCACACGTCATGCACAGCTCTCTCTCTCTCTCTCTCTCTCTGTACTTCAAGAACAGTTTCCCGTCTAAAAATCTGTTTTCTGCATTATTCGCTTGCTTGTTATGCACAAGTCTACTGTTGTTTACAGCGCTGTCGGACGCTGTTTTGTTTTTGTTTTTTTCGTTTTACATACTTCCGAAAAGAAAACCTAATTTCTGCCATTCAATACTGAACAAATTTAAACTTTTAAAATTATGCAAAATGCAAAGCGCTTAGCCGTGTCTCTAATAAAACCGCTGGAACATCAGAGGTAACGTTCATATGTTGATTAATGGTTTTCTTTCGTTTTTGATGTACTGCAGAATATTTTTTATAAATTCCCAGGCCAGGAAAAATCACCTTCATGTTTTTCTGTGTTTTATCTTCAGCTACTTTGACACAAAGGCATCTGCTGTGAGGCTTACACCTTTGATAAAGTCTTGTGTGTGTCAGCTTCCTTTTTATAGATACAAAAATATGTAAATGTACTAATCTGAATTATATTTCTGACTGTCAAAATTTCCCAGAATCAAATCGAACTGAATCGAATCAAATCATGGATCAAATCGATTCTGGACCTTGTGAATCGGAATCAAATTGATTCTAGAAATCAGTGATACCCAGCCCTACTGCTAGTAGCCTAAGTGAAACAGCTGCATTACTTAATAATATATTAGCCTCAGCATAAGTCAAAATTTAGAACAGCAGGAGACGGCCATTATCCTGGTTATTTTTTTGGCATATGTGCTTTTCTCTTTTTAGCAAAGAAAAAAAATATCTTAAAATCATCAATAAAACCAGGGAGAGAAGGCTTAGCGTTCCTCCATTTAGCACAATGGATACGATATTTACTCAAAAGTATGATGATGTTAATAATGTCTGAGACACCCAATGCTAGATGATCCATATAAAAAAAATTATGATGTAGTTCAAATAGTGGCACATCATTAATATTTAGGGAAATCCATTTTTTTAAGTTGCACCAAATGCATTGTGTGATAGGGCATAGGAAAAAAAAGATGTTCTAGGGTTACATTTTCATCAGTACAAAAAGAACACTGATCCACCTCAAAGCCAAATCTCTTTCTTTTAGAAATTCTGCCACAGGATTAATTTTGTTTATTACTTTAAAGTTTGTTTCTTTAACTTTAGGTAGAATAGGCTATTTCATAAATTTTTAGTATGCTTTATCCAGTGTATATGAAATAACTAAATTAGAACCATGCAATGTAACCATTCTGTTGTAACTATGAAATATTTTGTCTTTGAAGAAACTACTAATAAATTTCTTATTGCATTTTTATCAAACAGCTGACATTGCCCTAGCAATAAATTTGGGAGCACTGATGAGAAATTATTGTATATCATAAAATTTTTAATCTAATGAAGCAGAGGCAGTGGGACCAGTTCACAAAATTTGTTATATTCTCTTTGAGAACAGTTTAGACAATATTTTTCTGAAAAGTCTGTGTAACTTAGAATGACACCGTTATCATCCAACAAATCTGTTATGAATATAATCTTTTTGTTTAAACCAGTCACTCTTGAAAATTGATTTTTGATTAAGTGTTATTACCCTATTATTCCATAAGGTTGAATTATGGGGAGAAGTTGTGGGTAAATCTCATTTTCCCAAAAATGCAAAGTCTGTTTTGGAAAGTTTGATATCTTTATGGGGATTTTATTTACCGCAAAATCACATTTCAAAATAAAGTCTAATCCTCCTATTTTGTTAAACAAGGATCATGGGATGTGGAGCTAAGTAGAGTCTGGCTGTGACAGACAAGATTTTAACCGTTTAATTCTAAGGGTGCCAACCATAAATTCTAATTCTGGAGTTTTGATACCACCTTTATTGTATTCCTTCACAAGCTGAGATATTTCAATGTAATGGGTTTTATTCCTCCACAAAAATTCGAAAATAACTGTATTAGCCTTATTAAGGCTTTTAGAGGCGATATATAGAGAGTGACAAGGATAAATCAATTTGGAGATGCCTTCAGCTTTCTGCCAATAATAGCGAGGTCTCTGATTAACCAGTGGCTAAGTGATTTCTTCATCTCCATGATACAGTTAGAAATATTGGTGTCTTTTCTGCTAATTGGGTTTTTTAGATATTATCAGCCCTATATATTTAACTTTAGATTCAACTCTAACTAAAGCTATTGAGGAGTCAGAGCTTGTATGAATCGGGAGAAGTTCACATTTTTTGATACTGAGAGATAAGCGAGAAGCTTTAGAAAATTTAGTTTTCTCTACCACGTATTTATCTTTCAAAAAATAGATGTGTCATCTGTGAATTGACTTATTTTGAAGTCTTTATTAAAATTGATATTCCTTGTCGTTAGAATTTTTGATTAACAGTGTTAACAACTGAGTTGCCAATATAAAAGCTTAGGGGAAACAGGACATACTTGCCAAATTCCCTGCTGCACCTTGAATCCATTCCTTGATTCAAGGAAGCTAAAATATTGTTAAGTAATGTGGCTGCTTCACTTAGGCTACAAGCACAGCCGTCCCCAACCCCCAATTCCTGGACCAGTACCGGTCTGTGAGTCGTTTGGTACCGGGTCGCAAGAGTTGAGGCTTGAGTTTGAAATTTATGGTTTTCAGGGTATTTATCATATTTTTATGTTTATATCGTTTACATGGCGCAAAAAAGGTTGGGGACAGCTGTACTAGCAGGTTGCTGAGTAGACATCCCTGTAGTGTTTTGAAATATACCACTTTTTCCATCAGTTTCCTTGTCAGGAAACAACTTCCTGTTCAGCGGAAATGCCTCTGGTTTCAGTGGCGTGCGTGAGTGCATTTCAGTAGTGTGTGTGAGAGTGTTTCAGTAGTGTGTGTGAGAGGTAAAATTTCAGTAGTGTGTGTGAGAGCGTTTCAGTAGTGTGTGTGAGAGCGTTTCAGTAGTGTGTGTGAGAGATAAAATTTCAGTAGTGTGTGTGAGAGCGTTTCAGTAGTGTGTGTGAGAGCGTTTCAGTAGTGTGTGTGAGAGGTAAAATTTCAGTAGTGTGTGTGAGAGCGTTTCAGTAGTGTGTGTGAGAGGTAAAATTTCAGTAGTGTGTGTGAGAGGTAAAATTTCAGTAGTGTGTGTGAGAGCGTTTCAGTAGTGTGTGTGAGAGCGTTTCAGTAGTGTGTGTGAGAGCATTTCAGTAGTGTGTGTGAGAGCGTTTCAGTTGTGTGTGTGAGAGGTAAAATTTCAGTAGTGTGTGTGAGAGCGTTTCAGTAGTGTGTGTGAGAGCGTTTCAGTTGTGTGTGTGAGAGGTAAAATTTCAGTAGTGTGTGTGAGAGCGTTTCAGTAGTGTGTGTGAGAGCGTTTCAGTAGTGTGTGTGAGAGCGTTTCAGTTGTGTGTGTGAGAGGTAAAATTTCAGTAGTGTGTGTGAGAGCGTTTCAGTAGTGTGTGTGAGAGCGTTTCAGTAGTGTGTGTGAGAGGTAAAATTTCAGTAGTGTGTGTGAGAGGTAAAATTTCAGTAGTGTGTGTGAGAGCGTTTCAGTAGTGTGTGTGAGAGCGTTTCAGTAGTGTGTGAGAGGTAAAATTTCAGTAGTGTGTGTGAGAGCGTTTCAGTAATAATGTCCCTTACGGCACCTCATACAGGTCCGCGTGAAACCCGCACGACCGTGCTCGCGTGAACCCGCGCAGCTAAGGAGCCGTCACTTTTTTTTTTTTTTAAAATACTGTGCGCTCCCAGGAGCGAAGTCCAGCATAAACGTCTGTCACGCTCGGACACACTCTTGGTTGCTTAGGAACCAATGATAACAACAACAACCGTGTCCCAGACCACGCCTGCTCCGCAGTCATTAACACGAACACAAACACACTCAACACAACAACAACAACACAAAATAGGCCTATTGTCCAGCACAGTCTGGACTCCGCGGAACTCGCCCCACTAAGACGGCGAACCAAAAAAAGTTCGAACTGCGCAACTCTGCGACTTAATGCTTCTGTACAACAACTTCACTGAGCGGTTTTGTACATCGCCCCACTAAGACGGCGAATTTTAGCCCCACTAAGCGGCCACGAACAACGCCCCACACAGCCGGCGAAGACGTACAGTTATAGAGATGTACTCTAAACTTACTCGGTGTTGCTTAGCGTGTAATATCAGCCTCGGATCCCGCCGATCGTCATTCGTCGAGGAGAGAAAACAGACAGCTAATCCACCGGCCCGATGACAAATTCTCACGTCTCGCTGACGTCAGGGTTCTCTCCTCGGTGAATGCCGACTCCAGGGATCCGGCTCGAAGGACCAATTAATGATAGGTTTGTAGCTTAAACCTATTCGCTGGAACGTTGAAGACAATGTAATTACACAGCAAGCAAGACACGAGTAGGCAACATTCTTTATGTTTCACGTGCACGGGAGAGAACTGGACAGGCGCCGTTCCTTCGCTTGACCCCAGTTGCTCTCGTCCGTTCTCCCGTAACACTGCTCTTTTATTGTGGTTACATGAATATGCATAGGTTCATTAACATATGACCTCTTTATAGGTATACATGTGAACAAAGAATACCTTGTGTGTGTGTGTGTGTGTGTGTGTGTGTGTGTGTATATGTGTGTGTGTGGGGTCAAACTGTGACCCCAGGAAGACTCCCCAGAGCCGTTCATCTAAACAAAAGGCACTTAGCCTAAAACAGATATAGATACGTTTATCCTACCATAAAACAATAAGACAAGGTACGACCTCTCCCATGCTCCTAAAATGTGGGTGTGAAAGTCAGAGAGCTCTGGAATGCACACAAAGCTTGCAGACTATTAAGGATCAAACCTCTACCAATCTACACCTAATTATAAAACTCTAAGAATATATGAGTAAATATTTCTAAGCATAAATGACAATCACAATACAAATCTAACAAAAACCATATGGATTGGTCCTGTGGCCATCATTGATGGTGTAAGACACACTGCATAAATAAGAGATTACTAAAAGATCAGCAAGATGACAGAAATACCTTAAGTTCACTTTGTAGGTTACCTAACATTAACAGGTATTTCAGCTACCTCAGGCTCTCAATGTTACTGTTCAATATTTAGTAATAATTTTGTGACACTTGTACACTATGATTTTTTTTTTCTATTTGAAATACCTTAAGTTCATTAGGTAATATGTCTACAACCAATAATAGCTTCTTTATATTTTCTATAAACCTTTAATACCTCCAAGTTAGTCATACGAATATTTGGCAAAACATTATTATGGTAATATTTCAACTTGTTTGCGTTTTACATTGTGAGTCGTTAAACATCCTGCTTTTATAGGAGTATAAATTTGCTTAAGTATTTGGGCCACTTCACTGGAAAAAACAAACAAAAAACAAAGTCTGAAATCTGAAGAATTTTATTTAGGTTCTCAAACCTTAGTGTTCCCTTTTGAGAGTATCTTCTTTAGGTGTTTATACCTTGGCACCTTTCAAGTTTCTAGTTAATTTAAAAGACATCCGGTTCACTTTATTCGTTCCCCTCTTCCCTTATGGAAGTACACTTACATTTCAGTTCCTTAAAAATACTATCCCTTAATGTTCGAGGTATTCGTGACAGTACCAAAAGAAAGTCCATTTTCATTTTTTGTAGATGGAAAAATGCTGATTTGATTTTTCTACAAGAAACTCGTTCATGTAATAATGATGTAAAATTTTGGAAAGCACAGTGGGGTGATCAGTGTTATTTTTGCTACGCCTCTCAACATTCGGCAGGCGTAGCCATTCTCCTTAACAACTTTAAAGGTAACATTATTGATTCATTGTCTTCAGATGAAGGCAGATGGATTATTCTGGTTTTATGAAAGAATAAAGTTACATTGAAACCAAACACACCATTGTTTTTCTTGTGACATTACCAATAAGTTTGATGTGTCACATGGCCCTCTTCCTATTGAAAAAACAAAAGTTGTATCCAAGATGGCCGACTTCTAAATAGCCACCATGGTCACCACCCATCTTGAGGAGTTTGCCCCATATACTAATGTGCCAGAAACAGGACGTTAATATCACCAACCATTCCCATTTTGTTACGCTGTATCCATATAAATGGCCCACCCTGTATATTGAACTTATGGCTCCAAAGAGACCTATCAGTTTTTGGTAGAACCCTTTTGACTAAAGGTGAAGGTGTTTCCAGATTTGTGTATCCAGCCCTTTCCTTTAATGTGTATGATTCCACATGTAAAAATATTAATAACTTGTTGGTTAACTTTGTATGGAAGAATAAGCACCATCATATGAAAAAATCATTGCTTTGTGGACCTAAAGATAAAGGTGGTTTTGGCCTTCTGGACTTCATGGACCTGAACTATACATTTTAGGTGAAATGACTAAAAGAATGCTTAAAATCTCCTGGATCATTATGACATTTCATTCCACACAACATTTTTAGGAATGATGGAGGTCTACAGTTCTTATTGTCTTGTAATTACAGTATGTCAAAGTTAAAATGTCTGCATTTTATCAACAGGCATTGTTGGCTTGGAAACTATGTTATTCACATACAGTGTTGGGAAGGTTACTTTTAAAATGTATTCCACTACAGAATACTGAATACATGCCCCAAAATGTATTCTGTAACGTATTCCGTTACGTTACTCAATGAGAGTAACGTATTCTGAATACTTTGGAATACTTAATATATTATCATGCTGTTTACAGCTACATGACTGTCCTATTGCTGTGATTTATTACTGTTACTGAAGGTACGTAGTACGAAACGTAGTAAAGGGACCTCTGGCTAATACGTCTGGTTCCCTGTCGGGCTGGTAGCCGAAAACTAGCTTTACTTTGTTGTCTGGGTCAACTTTGCTTGCGGGAGACAGAGAGAGGCGTTGAAAGGCTGCTCCAACGGAACTTATTTTTTCCGGAGGAAAACACGAACACAGTGTACAGTTAAGTCTTAATAGCTTACTTACAAATGGGCTCCTCAGGCACTCTTCTTGGCTGCTGTGGTTATTATTATATTTACATGCTTCCAGCTCCCGTTTTTGCTCCGTGACAGCTCGGACTTTTCCTTTCTCTCCCTCCCTCGCTCACAGACACATAACGGCACGGCAGTCCATTCTCCCTGCAGCACGGACTACACTGCCCATCAGGCTACATTCTTTAGAGCTATGCTTGTAGCATTCTGCCTTTTAGCTTAGCACAACAACAACAACAAAAAAGCGCTCTCTCACCCAGGAATCACGCAGAGAGAGAGCGCGTCACCCTGTAACCATGGCGACCCTAACGCTGCCGCCTGGAACAACAGAACGTAGCTGTCAAACAAACCCAAATAATCCTGACCCGCGACAATATGAAACAGGAAAGTACCGCCGTGTAATCCATTTATTTCAACAAAGTAACTGTATTCTGAATACCACCTTTTTAAACGGTAACTGTAACGGAATACAGTTACTCATATTTTGTATTCTGAATACGTAACGGCGGTACATGTATTCCGTTACTCCCCAACACTGTTCACATAACTTTTCTCCACATAGATCCATTATCTGGAACAACGAATGTATCACTAAAAGGAACAAGTCACTTTATTTGCTGAATTGGATATATATATGTATATATATTGATAAAAATGTAATCTATTTAAAAGACTTATTTGACTGTGAAGGCCAACTACTAAGTTACAATGACTTCCTTATCAAATTTAAAGATTTTAGCTCAGTAATAAAGTCCGTTCCCAGCGGACTGATTGAGTTGATGAAAAGCTACAAGGAACAGAATACACTACATGCATCCGTTAACACTCTTTATATAAATGGTATTGATCTCTTAAGCAAGAAATGCACCAATAAATATATTAGAGAATGTTTGTATAATGCTAAGAAAATAACTCCAAGAGGGAAGTTTTTTTGGAATGCTATTTTTGAAAATATCAAATGGGATAATGCATGGCTTGTTCCTTTTAGATTTTGTATCGCAAGCAAAATAAGAGAATTACATTTGAAAATACTACATAACATATATCCATCCAACACATACATTTCAAGATTCTCTGACATTGATAGAAAATGTACCTTTTGTAAATCTGAACCTGAAAGTCATTTGTTTTATGGCCGTTCATATAGTGCTACATTTTGGAGAGAACTTGAAAATTATATACTGTGCAAAACAACATGCGAAGTCAAAATTGAAGGGAAGAACATTATCACTTATTTTGAAACCAAAGAAAAAAAAATGTACCACTGTCAATCTTACTAGGGAAATTCCACATACATACATGTAAATGTCAAAACCAACCCTATTATTTCATTTGTTTTTAATTGAAATTGAATATTACTTAAACTCTCTTAAATTAACTTCAAATAAAAAAGGTTTATCATTGATTGAAATTCATTCAGAAATTTTCAACAAATGAGCTGTCACAGATATTATTTTCAAGTACAAAGGTATTATTAAGTTTGTCACATCCCTCTTTTTTCCTTTATTTATTTATTTACCCTACTTATTTTCATTGTATTGCTTATTGTTACTCTTATTTGCCCTGTATGTCTACTGTACAAACTGAACTGGAATGACTGACTGTTCACTTTACAATTCAAAAAGCTTTAGCTGTTGGGTTGCTACCCTCAAGTGGGCTGTGGCAGTATTACAGGTGAGCTATGGGAGGCCCTTCTCAGCATAATGAAAGACGTTCAGCATTTTTTGCTGTGGCTTAATTACACAATACATGTATATCCATATATTTTCTAAGTATAAGTATAAGAATCTTTGTTTAAAATATCTCCACAGGAGATGATTGGCTTATTCTGAAAGAAAATGATGTACAGAGTAGAGGGTGCTGTGCTTGCCAGTCAGAAGACAAAACAAGACTTGAAAAAATGAAAGTATGCAAACATATTTGCCAATATCCTAGCTTGCGACAGTGACAGCCATCAGTTCCGCTTCCTGGTCTCAAAAGTTGTCATTTCTTTTTAGTTCGACAGGCACATACAACAGGAAAAAGTTTCGTACGTACAAGTTTTCAAGGTAAGGATTATTTATAATTCTATCAACAAAATGCTTCAACTAAATTCTGCATTCATAAACACGATAAATGATGAATGATCATTGTTACAATATGGGAACTTTCTTTTGCCATGCTAAAACTATATTACAAGCATAAAAACTTTTTATAATCATTTTCCCTTCAATTCATTTTTAATTAATAAAAATAAATTAGTGAATTGTATTTCCCCAGTTTGATTAATGTAGCAATGAAAGTATTGCTACAAGTCTAATACAACACAAAAGATTTTGGGCAAAGAGTGTTATGTTCTAAATGTTTTAATGCATATGTATAGATGTTATTATTGTGCTGTAATGTTTTTTTTAGCAATGGGAGGACAAAAGTCTCGACCTGTAGACCCTCCAAAGAGTAAGATAAAATATAATTAAGGTCAAAGGATCAGAAAAAATTACATATTTTTAATAAATGCTGTCTTAAAAATATATTTTCTGTTTTTTGTCAATTGTGTGCATGTTTTCAGTTTTAAGTGAAGAATGGAGGAAAATGCAGTGGACGTGAGTGTTTGACTCTTAATGGGCTTTTTTTTGCCACGTAAACATCTTAAATCATCTACTTGCAAAAATCGGTTGCTGTCAGCTTAATTTCCTGTTCTTGTTAGTGTTTGTAACATCCTCCATAGTCTCACCACTGTATCTGCACAACTATCAGTTTCACTTTCTTGACTTTGACATCATAAATATTCTTCTTTGAACAGTGGCAAAACCAGTGATCTCCAGTACATAAATAATTACCAGCCTCATAACTCTGAGCTCCAGCACCTCAGAATTCTTCTTCATGGACCTGCTGGTGTCGGCAAGTCCAGCTTCATCAACTCGGTTGACACTCTTTTACAAGGCAGAATGACCTCAAGAGCTTTGGCAGATGCAAATTATGGAGCAAGCTTCACTAAAAAAGTATGTTTTAATTCAAGTATGGTTTAGTCAAGCTCATGTATTTTGTGCTGTTTGTTAAACAAAAGTAATGCAATTTGTAACAAAACTACTGAACTGAAACTGAACAGCTTTAAAGCTACACTGTCTAAAGCTCAGTTCACTTTACTTTTGTCCATAGTTGTTCTTACAGATATCAGCCTTATACTAAACCAGAAACCAGTTTTGTAGTCTTCAGTGATCAGGTAACCCTGTTATCAGAATAGTTAAAACCTTCTGTTTTACAGTACAGAACTTTCAAAATCCAAAAAAGAGGGCCACTGACATCATGGGCCTTGAGAAGACCATGAACCCTCCCAACGAGAAGCACAGAGGAGTTAAGGTGGAAGACATCATACTGGCCATGAAGGGGCACGTGAAGGATGGTTACAAGGTATAATGAAGTTTAAGGCATTTTTGCAGACACTATTTTCTTATGCCTTTAAATAACACATACAGTGTATTTAAAAGTTAGATTTCCAAAAACATGTGTGTGTATATATATATATATATATATATATATATATATATATATATATATATATATATATATATATATATATTTGTGAAACATTTGTATATATTTGTTTAACTGATTTGATTGTTTTCCAGTTCAATCCTGAGTCTTCATTATCCGAACATGATCATGACTACAACAAGGAGCCCACTGTAAATGACAAAGTTCATGTTTTAGTGTGTGTGATCGATGCCAACAAAGTAAAACTCCTGAGTGATGATATAATGAAAAAGATGAGGGATGTCAGACTTGCAGCCAGTGACATGGGTAAGAGCCAAGTTTGGTTATAGGATTAACTCAATTCAATTAAATAAGCTGACAAACATCACCTCAACTCTGATATTCTGTGTATTGACAGGAATTCCCCAAATGGCAATTCTCACCAGAATCGATGAAGCCTGTCCAGATGTTAAAGAAAATATAAAAGATGTGTATAAGAGCTCCTGCTTGAAGGAACAGGTACTTTTATAGTGGTAATTTTAAAAAAAAGTTTTAAATTTTTAGTATTTTAGCTGGAATATTTATTTATTTATTTATTTTTACCAACAGTTTAATTCAAGTAAATTTATGTAAAATAAATGCTAACAAATGTTAAACTGTTGAAATTTAGATGGAGAAAGTGAGTGTGTCACTGGGTATTCCACTGTACTGCATCTTTCCTGTCAAGAACTACCACTCTGAGATCCAAACAGATGATGATGTCGACACACTGATACTGGCTGCTCTGAAGCAGATGATCGACTTTGGAGAGGACTACGTCAACAACCTGCAGACCTGCTGAACCTTGTTTATTGTTGTGTTAAAATGACTTTTGGGTCTGAACAGGAATGTCGGAGTAATTCTTTGCATGCTGATTTTCATTTCCTTGGCTAAAGCATTTACTCTTAGACTAGAAAATTTTCAGGTCTTTTTTTTGCTCTTAGCTTCCATGACAAATTTTCTGTGTTTGCTTTGTAGACTTGGCTTTCAGTTTTTGTGATTTGCTTTTGTATCTGTCAACCTTTGAACAGACATCTAATTGTGTAAGAAAGCTATACTGCTTTCATATTATATTTCTTGTAGTTTTTTATATGAATGCAGAGCGTGTACCTTTAAACATTATAGTCTAGTGGCACTGTTCGCATAAAAATCACAATAAACAGCAAAAATGATGATTTGTTAATTTTTATTCTGTTTCTTCTGCTTCTTGTAATTCCTTAAAATAATTGTGATAGGGGATGACTGGAACTCGGCTACATGGCAAGGGAGTGGAGGAGAGTTATTCAGGTGGTTGTACCCAAATATTGTAAAATGCACTGTCGCATAATTACCAGTAAACAACAATAATAATACTTATACTACAGTCAAGCACAGACACAAATCCTTATCCTAATGATGATTTACAAACTTTGAACAGACAGATGGAAACACAGAGAGACAGTTATCATCACTGCGATTCTACTGTGGAAACATGGTTGACAGGTGGCATTTTGAGGCACAGGGATTCAAGTGACACTTTGTAGAGCAACTCAGACTCGTCCTTTACCGTCCAAATCCATGCAAGCCATTTTATTTTCAGCAAGCTGCTGGTTCACAGTCGAACTTTCTTCCACTTAAGCCTTTCACACTAAAACAGATTACACCACTTGAACGTTAGGGTTACTGCTTTTGAAGATCACGCTTGAGCTTCTGACCTGAGGTTGGGATGCAGCCAGTTTTATCATCGCTCTGCGTTCTTTGCTAGCTTTGTGTTAGTATCTGCACAGACAGCATACTATCAATGAGCACAAGTTGTGCTAGCAGTATAGTGCTGTTCTCTTGTCCTTTTGTTTAATAAAAACAAAAGTAACATCTGCATCTCTCCTTCTCAAAGATTATACACCACTCCATCATTTTCCTTCCTGGACACTCAGGCCTAGGAAACAGTTGGCAACCACCTGTGGTGAGTGGCTGCTGGCAGTTGCTAGTATGAAACTTGTCAGTGCTGGATTGGAAACCTCCTTGGAGATTACTATGGTTGATGAAGACACCAAGTACTTACTAAGTGGCAGTGAAACTGTGTAAAGCAGAAACAGATCCTAGCAGACTGGGTACCCAGTGGCTGTGGTGACAGTAAAATTGTGATCTATTGCTAAGATGTCATTGTGTCATTTTCATAGGTTTGGGGCCCGATGAAAACAATATCACTTTGGGTTGAGCCATCCCAGCCCCTAAAAATATAACACTGTGCAGACAATCATCAATAATGATGATTATATAAATTTATTTTTTTGATTTTGTGCAAGATTGGTGAGATACGTGCAAGCCATTTTCTTTTTACATTTGTATGTTTATAATAATATTCTTGTATTCAGTTCATCAACTCTATTGTCAGTATTTATTATTATTATTATTTTTACATTAATTGGCATCTTACACCAAATACAAATAAATATATGTTAAGTTTATGAATGGAAGTAAATTCAAAATCTCATCTATAAAATAGTATAAAAGGTTTTTTTTTATTCCTTTTTTTTCTTTACAAATTTTTTATTTATCAGTTAAATATTTTCCAGAGTAAAATGAGTATTTCTGTGGCAGACCTGAGAGGTCAACCAACATAAAGTGATTTAGGGGAGACAGTAACATGACTAACAGTAAACAAACAATAGTCAACATGTATCTGCAATAATATATGAATCATGTGATCTGAACACACATTCCCTTGAATCTTTTTCTCCCTCACATCACCAAAGAATCCTCTGCTTAGTTTCAGTGTGTATCAGTGCAATCTGCAGAGTGTTTGATTTTTCAGGGCCGCTGTCTTTGGAGAGCAGTTTATCATTTAAGGATAGCCTATGCTAGGCAGCTAGAAAGATAGATAGATAAGACAAGACCTCCGCCCTTGACATTGATTTTCTGGATTCACTTTTCCTTACATTGGCGGTCCGGATGACCAGTCACATGACGCTCATTATCAGCTTGAATATTTAGATAGTACAGTCACATGAAAGGGGTGGGATTTTCAATATCTAACCAATCACAGTTATTGATACTGGCAAAATAGTGGCTGATTTTTGAAAGGAAAATAACAATGTAGTAGCCTATAAGAAAAACTGAAAACAACACAGCTGCTGCAGAGAAAGCAGTGGTGTTTATGAGAGGGAAAGTATAGTAGAGTAATATAGTATTAAAATTTTGAGCATCTGGTCAGTAAGACTGGAAATGAGTTGCTACATATTAATAAAGTTTAACCTATAAGAGAAGAGAAGATAAGATGACCTTTATTAGTCCCACAGGTGGGAAATTTGTTTCGTAAGAGCAAAAGTGCAAAGTTATGTAGCAGAAATTAGAAAACACTGGAATGCAATAAAATGAAATGAAATAAAATACTATATACAATAGAATAAAATAGAATAATATATAGGAAGGAAAGAAAGCTGGCAAAAATGAAGAGTGTAACACTTAACAGACTTATTACTTTACCAACTCTTTTATTAAGACATGGAAGAATGTGATACATTATGAACCCACAGATTATGATACAATAGTTCATCAAATAAATGCTTGAAAATAACTTTTAGTTTTTATTCTCTTTGCTGCAGACTTGGTGATTTATCAGTCTTTAAATAAAGATTAAACATTTAGACTTAAAATGACTTAAAATGTAAATGAAGCTATGTCCAAATTTGATATAAGGGCAGCGAGAATAAAAGGTTGCTCAATTTTGAGTAAATTATGTTAAAATATTTGCAGTCAGCAGGGAAAAATATCTAATTATAAAGTTGCCTGTAATGATGTTCTAGATTACTACATTATCTAATTAAAAGCAACTAGTGAAGCCATGAAATATCAAAATACCAACAGAGTTGAAAACATAGAGAGAAACAATGAAGGGACTAATCAAATATCATTCACACAAACTAGAAGTGAAAATACTAAGAAATAAATGAAAATGAAAACCTTCCCATAAACAAAAACTCTAAACTCTGCTTTAGTTTCTGTCTGTGAAGCTTTATTTTAAATAATTTTACAACAAAATGACACAGCCCATTAAAAAACTCCACAAACCATAACAAAGATTTTTGCATATTAAAACATAAGAGTAGTTTTGGCTAAATGTTTTTAAAGGTTTCCATACAGAGTAAAATAACAAGACTATATCCAACTAAATGTCAGACTTTACTGGGATTTAATGAAGCCTCACATTATAATGTTTAAATAAAGGGATGCATATTTATCTTTAGTCTATAGTGAAACAAGGTCATTATAATTTTTTCCGTTGTCGTTATATTTTTTACATTTAATACTGACAATGTTAACAGTATGACAGCATGACTGTGTGTGAGCTGTTAGCCATAGTTCGCTGATAAATACTGATAAATATTAAGTCGGAGACAGTCCTTAATGGACTTTTTTTTTCAAAAATGAATGCATCAAATCCAACCAAGTAACATAACAAGATGTGATTTATATTTCAGTCAGTACTGCGTTCAGTCTCACATCTGCTTCCTAAAGTGTAACATACAGACGATTTGTTACATAGTGTCAGTGTGTCACGTTTTGGGACGAGAACGTGTTGGTCTTTCAAGTGGTTGAGGAAGTCGTTTCCATAGACAATCATTTGCTTCAGTGCACACAGGATATGAGCATCAGTGTCGTCATCGGTGCTGATTTCTGAACTGTAGTTCTTTACAAGAAAGATGCAGTTCACTGGGAGTCCCAGCAGCTGGCTAAATTTGTCGACCTGAGTATTAAATTAAATTCCGTTAATTAGTAAGTATAAAATGATTTTGGTGCTGAATTTAAAAAATGTAACTTAACATTTTATAAAAGGTTTCAAAAGTAAAAGCAAAACAAAAATCAAAAACTACCAACAGAAAAGATTTACCTGTTCTTTCAGGTACTTGCTCTTGTAGATGTTTTTGGGATCCTGTTTTGCCGCAGGACAGGCTTCATCAACTTTGGTGAGAATAGCCAGCTGGGGAATGTCTGTTAACACAAAAACTTAATAAGATGTCATGCATTTGTTGTTGTTGTTATTTTTTATTATTACTGTCTATAGACTTACATGTCAAAATTATTCCACATAATGTATTACAAGTTTGAAACTGTTACTGTACCCATTTCCCTGGCTGCCAGTCTGACTTTTCTCAGCTTTTTCACAACTTCTTCACTTAGTAGAGACACTGAGCCAGCAGGAACAACAGTGACCAGAACATGAACTCTGTCATTCAGGCTGGGACATGAGCGGTATCCCAGATCGCCCTCTCTCAGTTGTTGTCATGGAATGAACTGAAAAGCAATTCAATAAGTAGAGATTTGAAAGACAAGAACACTATGTGATTCTGTAAGAATTTGAGTAATACATTATTTGGTAAACAGAGTCTAAATTAATGGTGGTTTTAAAGTGGCGACCAAAATGACAGTAGAAAACAGAACAAGAGTGAAAGCAGTCTTATAATTCCAGGAAAGTTATATCTTATATAAGATATCATATTTTGACAAATAAGCAGCTACATAAAACTTCTGATTCATAAAACATGAGTGGAATGGACAGCTACATTTAATGCTCAGCTCTCTCTTCACTACAACAGACCAATAAAGCATCTGCTTCACTGCAGACTGGACCTCAATCCATGTACAAGACATCTTTGTACCCTAAAATCAGGCCGAACTGAGCTTTTTTTTTTTTTTTTCCTGTCGACTTCCGATACAGTGAACTGTTGAGCTTGTAAAGAAACATTTAGCTAGCAGCCACGGGACAAGCTCGTAAATATGGCCAAAAAGGAGGAAAGAAGAAAGGACGGACTGATAATGGACTGGGAGCCAGATAAAACCTTTGTAGACTTTTGCAAACCTCTCCCTCAGACCCCTCTTAATGGCCCCAACCCAAGGAAGAGCCGCATCGAAGTTCATGAGGCGAGAGAGGAAGCTGTATCCAATGCTGACATCTTGAAAGCTATTAATGGGCTGAATGACAGATTCTCTAAATTTGAACAAATGGTCAACAAAAACACGGAGGAGATCATTGCCGTGCGGGATCACGTGAAAGGTCTTGAAATACAGAGCAAAGAGACAGAGGTTACTGTGAAGAAGCTGAAAGATCGTATTGCTGCACTTTAGGAGAAACAAGAGGAGACGGAGAGATATAGTCGACGGTGGAACCTGCGTTTGCTGAATCTCCCAGAGCATAGTAACAAAGATGTAAGAAAAGAGGTGATGGATATAATCGCCCTGATCATCCAAGAGGAAAAAACCAAATTCAGTTCATGATAGATACTGTTCATAGAGTTGGTCGAACAAGAGATGAAAACAGCTCACACAGTCCACCATGCGCACCTTTCGACACAAAGTGTGGAGAGCTTCCCTCAACTCTGATGTGATGAAGAAGAAGAATCTCAGGTTGGCAGAGGATCTCACCTACATGGAGCGACTGTGCAGAAATAAACTGTGGCCATGACAATGGAACGAAAACCATATGGATTGGTCCTGTGGCCATCATTGATGGTGTAAGACACACTGCGTAAATAAGAGATTACTAAAAGATCAGCAAGATGACAGAAATACCTTAAGTTCACTTTGTAGGTTACCTAACATTAACAGGTATTTCAGCTACCTCAGGCTCCCAATGTTACTGTTCAATATTTAGTAATAATTTTGTGACACTTGTACACTATGATTTTGTTTTTTTTGAAATACCTGAAGTTCATTAGGTAATATGTCTACAACCAATTATAGCTTCTTTATATTTTCTATAAACCTTTAATACCTCCAAGTTAGTAATACGAATATTTGCCAAAACATTATTATGGTAGTATTTCAACTTGTTTGTGTTTTACATTGTGAGTCGTTAAACATCCTTCTTTTATAGGAGTAAATTTGCTTAAGTATTTGGGCCACTTCACTGGAAAAAACAAACAAAAAACAAAGTCTGAAATCTGAAGAATTTTATTTAGGTTCTCAAACCTTAGTGTTCCCTTTTGAGAGTATCTTCTTTAGGTGTTTATACCTTAGCACCTTATAAGTTTCTAGTTAATTTAACAGACATCCGATTCACTTTATTCGTTCCCTTCTTCCCTTATGGAAGTACACTTACATTTCAGTTCCTTAAAAATACTATCCCTTAATGTTCGAGGTATTCATGACAGTACCAAAAGAAAGTCCATTTTCATTTTCTGTAGACGGAAAAATGCTGATTTGATTTTTCTACAAGAAACTCGTTCATGTGATAATGATGTAAAATTCTGGAAAGCACAGTGGGGTGATCAGTGTTATTTTTGCTACGCCTCTCAACATTCGGCAGGCGTAGCCATTCTCCTTAACAACTTTAAAGGTAATATTATTGATTCATTGTCTTCAGATGAAGGCAGACGGATTATTCTGGTTTTCAAATTGGACAACACTTTCTTTATAGTCTGTAATTTATACAGTCATAACAACACAACTCAGGCCAAATCTATGTGGATACAATTATCTGAGAAACTTGATTTTTTAAAATCACAATACTAGGAAGCCCACATGATTCTTGGAGGAGATTATAATGATGCTCCAGATGATCTTATAGATAGAGTACCAATAAGAACATCTCAACACTCAAAATTTAAAAGCACTGCGTTTCTCTGTGAACAAGTTGCAGTTATAGATGTATGGAGATTCTTAAACTCTGATACAAAAGAGTTTACCTGGAGCAATGCAGATAGATCTCTACATTCCAGAATTGACTTGTGGTTAATATCTTCTTCATGTTCATGTTCAGAATGATTTTGCTCCATTAACCGATCACAAATTGATCACAATTCACTTAGTTGGCAATAAACAAAGTCAAAGTAAACTACGTGGTTTTTGGAAGCTAAATAATAATTTATTGAATGATGATACATTTTGTAGTACAGTGGAAAAAACGGCAGAACAGATATTCGGGGATGCCAATATGAATCACACACTAAAATGGGAATTTTTCAAATTCAAGGTAAGAGAAGCGGCAATAAGGCGAAGCAAAGAAATTAAAAAAAGAAATGACACTAAAGAAATCAGTATTATGAATGAATTAAACATATTAATGAAGAAAGATGCTCTATCAGATGATGAAGAAATTAAATTGAAAAGACTAAAGGAAGAAATAGATAATGCATATATTAACATGGCTAAAGGGGCTTTTATAAGGTCCAAAGCAAAATGGCTAGAACTAGGTGAAAGAAATTCTAGTAACTTTTTTGCTCTTGAGAAACGGAACCAAAGAAGAAACAATATATCTGCTCTTAAGATTGATGATGACATAACCACTAATCATTTAGATATCTCAAAACATGTTGGTTCATTCTACAATGATATATACAAATCGAAATGTAATATCAATGATTGTGATAGATTTATTGAGTCAGTTAAAAATTTTGTACCAACTATCTCAGAAAATTTTAAAACTAACTGTGAACGTCCCATAACAAAATCAGAAATTTCAGAGGCAATTCAATCAATGAAAAAGGGCAAATCTCCAGACAACGATGGTTTTTCAGTAGAATTTTATTTACATTTGTTTGATATGTTACAAAATCAGTTTTACCCCAGTTCTTTTATTCGTTGAGGGATCCAGAAAATGGCACCGGAACTCAGTAGTTATTTTTACAAAATCTTTATTCATCTTTATTCATCTTCATTTAAGCATGCATTTCTAGAAGGGAAGACGAGGCCGGTGTCCCTCTGAAACAATCTTCACCCCTTTGTTAGTTCCAGGCAGCTTTATAGAGGCGACCCCATCATAAATTCCCCATGGTGTGCTGGAAACTCTGTCTCTGTGTGTATGCACGAGCACGTGAGTGCCTGTGTGTGCGCGTACCCGCGTGTATGTGTGAGTGCACGTGAGTGAGTGTGCATGTGGATGTGTGAGTGTATCAGTTAAAACACTGTGGGTATGTGTCTCTTCCTAGGGGCCATAAATACCATCTCCCCTCCAGACCACAGTTATCAAGTTAAATGTTGAGACCCCCACACAGGTATCCTCTGGGGAATTTCCACTCAGCATTAACTCCTCTTTGTCTTACTTTCACAGTTCAACTGGGGAGGGTCTCCTAAGATCTACTCCTAAGTTCATGACACAGTCAGGCCTTTATTTATATCCAGGGCAGTGTCAGTGTCTCGACCATAATTCTACATTCTATCTTAACACATTTCTAAACTCTAAAGCAAACTAAACATTCCTACATGTCTAAACTCTAAAATAAGCTAAACATTTCTACAGATATCACTGATGATCCTTTATTTAAGCATTGCCTTGATAGAAAAGAAATGTCCACAAGCATGAAACAGGGTATCATAACTTTAATTCCTAAACCTGATAAAGAGCTTCTTATTATAGAAAATTGGAGACCTATCACGCTTTTGAACATAGATTATAAGATTATCTCTTTAGTTTATGCCAAAAGATTAAAAAAAAATCTTGATGAGATCATAGCTGAAACGCAAACTGGATTTATGACCAACCGCCATATCAATTCAAACATAAGGCTTATTTTTGACCTATTAGACGACTCTAACAATATAGTTGACAATTCCCTTATTGTGTTTCTTGATTTTTATAAGGCTTTCGATACGGTAGAACATTATTTCTTATTTAAAGCACTCAAAACTTTTGGTTTTGGTCCAACTTTGTGTCAACTATCGAAATCTTTTATAAAAATATTGACAGTTGTGTTATACTATATCCAAATTCTACTAAAAGATTTCCAGTCATGAGATCTGTTCGCCAGGGTTGCCCAATTTCGCCTGTTTTATTTTTAATTGTGGCTGAACCACTTTCATTACACATTTTGAATAGCCCAGTTATTAAAGGTTTATCTATTTTTGGTAAAAAAAAAAAAAAATCAGACTGACTCAACTAGCAGACAACATCGCTTTATTCTTAAAAAACAAAGATTAGATTGAAAATGCTATCACATTAGTAGACGAAGTCTCAACTGCCTCTGGATTAAAACTAATAAATCTAAATGTGAAATTTTATGTTTGTACCAATCAAATGTCAAATCTTTATATGATATTCCTGTCAAAAACTGTGTTAGATACCTTGGTATTCATGTCTGTAAGAATGACACGGAGCGTCAACAACTCAACTTCTCTCCCAGGATGGAAAAAACTAAAACTATATTGAACTTATGGCTCCAAAGAGACCTATCAATTTTTGATAGAATCCTTTTGACTAAAGCTGAAGGTGTTTCCAGATTTGTGTATCCAGCCCTTTCCCTTAATGTGTATGATTCCAAATGTAAAAATATTAATAACTTGTTGGTTAACTTTGTATGGAAGAATAAGCACTATCATCTGAAAAAATCATTGCTTTGTGGACCTAAAGATAAAGGTGGTTTTGGCCTTCTGGACTTCATGGACTTGAACTATACATTTAAGGTGAAATGGCTAAAAGAATGCTTAAAATCTCCTGGATCATTATGGCATTTCATTCCACACAACATTTTTAGGAATGATGGAGGTTTACAGTTCTTATTGTCTTGTAATTACAGTATGTCAAAGTTAAAATGTCTGCATTTTATCAACAAGCATTGTTGGCTTGGAAATTATGTTATTCAGATAACTTTTCTCCACATAGATCCATTATCTGGAACAATGAATGTATCACTAAAAGGAACAAGTCACTTTATTTACTGAATTGGATATATATATATATGTATATATATTGATAAAAATGTAATCTATTTAAAAGACTTATTTGACTGTGAGGGCCAACTACTAAGTTACAATGACTTCCTTGTCAATTTTAAAGATTTTAGCTCAGTAATAAAGTCCGTTCCCAGCGGACTGATTGAGTTGATGAAAAGCTACAAAAAACAGAACACACCACATGCATCCGTTAACACTCTTTATATAAATGGTATTGATCTCTTAAGCATGTATAGTTAAGTTTGTATAATGCTAAGAAAATAACTCCAAGAGGGAAGTTTTTTTGGAACGCTATTTTTGAAAATATCAAATGGGATAAAGCATGACTTGTTCCTTTTAGATTTTGTATCTCAAACAAAATAAGAGAATTACATTTGAGAATACTACATAACATATATCCATCCAACACATACATTTCAAGATTCTCTGACATTGATAGAAAATGTACCTTTTGTAAATCTGAACCTGAAACTGTAACTCATTTGTTTTATGGCTGTTCATATAGTGCTACATTTTGGAGAGAACTTGAAAATTATATGCTGTGCAAAACAACATGCGAAGTCAAAATTGAAGGGAAGGACATTATCACTTATTTTGAAACCAAAGAAAAAAAATTGTACCACTGTCAATCTTTATATCTTACTAGGGAAATTCCACATACATACATGTAAATGTCAAAACTCAACCCTATTATTTCATTTGTTTTTAATTGAAATTCAATATTACTTAAACTCTCTTAAATTAACTTCAAATAAAAAAGGTTTATCATTGATTGAAATTCAATCAGAAATTTTCAACAAATGAGCTGTCACAGATATTATTTTCAAGTACAAAGGTATTATGAAGTTTGTCACATCCCTCTTTTTTCCTTTATTTATTTATTTACCCTACTTATTTTCATTGTATTGCTTATTGTTACTCTCATTTGCCCTGTATGTCTACTGTACAAACTGAACTGGAATGACTGACTGTTCACTTTACAATTCAAAAAGGTTTAGCTGTTGGGTTGCTACCCTCAAGTGGGCTGTGGCAGTATTACAGGTGAGTTATGGGAGGCCCTTCTCAGCATAAAGAAAGACTTTCAGCATTTTTTTGCTGTGGCTTAATTACAGAATACATGTACATCCATATATTTTCTAAGTATAAGTATAAGAATCTTTGTTTAAAATATCTCCACAGGAGATGATTGGCTTATTCTGAAAGAAAATGATGTACAGTGTAGACTGTGTTTTGCTTGCCAGTCAGAAGAAAAAACAAGACTTAAAAAAATGAAAGTATGCAAACATATTTGCCATCATTGTAGCTTGCAACACAGTGACAGCCATTAGGTCCACTTCCTGGTCTCAAAGGTTGTCATTTCTTTTTAGTTCGACAGGCACATACAACAGGAAAAAGTTTCATACATACAAGTTTTCAAGGTAAGGATTATTTATAATTCTATCAACAAAATGCTTAAACTAAATTCTGCATTCATAGACACAATAAATGATGACTGATCATTGTTACAATATGGGAACTTTTTTTGGCATGCTAAAACTGTATTACAAGCATAATAATTTTTTAAAATCATTTTTCCCTTACCCTTCCTGTCGTGTTTCTGGTCAAATAATGGATAATTTGTAACATCTTTTTTCTTTACATTTTTTTTCACTTTCAATGCACATAATTGGGAAACACTAACCCAAATTAAAAAATGAAAACAGAAAGCAATGATTTGCAAATCTAATAAATCCTTAATTGATTCACAATAGAAAAGAAACATAGGATAAAAAAATCAAGACACTGAGACCTGGAGGGCTGTGGTTGAAAGGGAGGAATGAGATTTAGCAACTCCATGTCTGAGGCAATGATGCTCAGTTCAAAAGTAGGAGTGCCCACCCTGTGTCAGGGATGGGATGCTGCCAACATGGAGTAGCTGAAGTATATTAGAGACTGAGGGGAGGGGGAGATTGACAGATTGAGGTCCCGTCTGCAGTGATGCAAACTCTGTTGTAGTGAAGAGAGAGCAGAGCATTGAAATGTAGCTGTCCATTCCACTCATGTTTTATGAAACAGAACTTATTATGTTGCTACTTATTTGTCAAAATATAATATGTTATATAAGATATAACTTTTCTGGCATGATAAGACTGCGTTTACTCTTTTTGAGGGCTCCGTTCTGTTTTCTACTGTCATTTTGGTCGCCACTTTAAAACCACCATTAATTTAGGCTTGATTTACCAAAATAATGTATTATTCAAATTCTTACAGAATCACATAGTGTTCTTGTCTTTCAAATCTCTACTTATTGAATTTCTTTTTAATTCATTCCACGACAACAACTGAGAGAGGGTGATGTGGGATACCACTCATGTCCCAGCCTGAATGACAGAGTTCATGTTCTGGTCACTGTTGTTCCTGCTGGCTCAGTGTCTCTACTAAGTGAAGAAGTGTTGAAAAAGCTGAGAGATGTCAGACTGACAGCCAGTGAAATGGGTACGGCAACAGTTTCAAAATTGTAATACATTATGTGGAATAATTTTGACATGTAAGTCTATAGACAGTAATAATAAAAAATAACAACAACAACAAATGCATGACATCTTATTAAGTTTTTGTGTTAACAGACATTCCCCAGCTGGCTATTCTCACCAAAGTTGATGAAGCCTGTCCTGCGGCAAAACAGGATCCCAAAAACATCTACAAGAGCAAGTACCTGAAAGAACAGGTAAATCTTTTCTGTTGGTAGTTTTTGATTTTTGTTTTGCTTTTACTTTTGAAACCTTTTATAAAATGTTAAGTTACATTTTTTAAATTCAGCACTGAAATCGTTTTATACTTACTAATTAACTGAATTTGATTTAACACTCAGGTCGACAAATTTAGCCAGCTGCTGGGACTCCCAGTGAACTGCATCTTTCTTGTTAAGAACTACAGTTCAGAAATCAGCACCGATGACGCCACTGATGCTCATATCCTGTGTGCACTGAAGCAAATGATTGTCTATGGAGACGACTTCCTCAACCACTTGAAAGACCAACACGTTCTCGTCCCAAAACGTAACACACTGACACTATGTAACAAATCGTCGGTATGTTGCGCTTTAGGAAGCAGATGCGAGACTGAACGCAGTACTGACTGAAATATAAATTACGTCTTGTTATGTTAATTGACTGAAAACTGCATGAATAACTTGTACTTAGGATAAAGGCATGTGGTTGGATTTGATGCATTCATTTTTGAAAAAAGGAAGTTCATGAATGATTGTCTCCAGACTTTATTTATTATTGCATCAGTATTTATCAGTGAACTATAACTAATAGCTTACACGCAGTCATGCTGTCATACTGTTAACATTGTCAGTATTAAATGTAAAAATTATAATGACAACCAAAAAATGAAAATGATATAGACTAAAGACAAATATGCATCCCTTTATTTAAACATTATAATGTGAGGCTTCATTAAATCCCAGTACAGTCTGACATTTAGTTGGATATAGTCTTGTTATTTTACTCTGTATGGAAACCTTTAAAAACATTTAGCCAAAGCTACTCTTATGTTTTAATATGCAAAAATCTTTGTTATGGTTTGTGGAGTTTTTTAATTGACTGTGTCATTTTGTTGTAAAATTATTTAAAATAAAGCTTCACAGGCAGAAACCAAAGCAGAGTTGAGAGTTTTTGTTTATGGGAAGGTTTTCATTTTCATTTATTTCTTAGTATTTTCACTTCCAGTTTGTGTGAATGATATTTGATTAGTCCCTTCATTGTTTCTCTCTACACTGTAAGAAAAAGTCCTAATATAAAAGTATTTTACAGTTTTGTTCTGTTCTTCTAGAATATCATTAAATTTACATAAATAGACTGTGATTTCACATTTCAAATGTAAATTAAGGTAAAATCACTGTAATGTAATAAAACATAATTTTCTTGTTTTTTAAATGTATTTGTCTGTACATATGCATATTTAGATTGTTAAAATACATTCACAAATGTATCATGATTTCACAAATATCTCTCCATTATTTGAAAGATTGAACTGTTAAATTCAAATGTAATGCTATGGAAAAATATATGAAATGATTCTTATAAACTTTTTTAACATCAAATAATAATAATTATTATTGCTATTTAGGGTGATCGTGGCTCAAGAGTTGGCAGTTCGCCTTGTAATCAGAAGGTTGCCGGTTCGAGCCCCGGCTCGGACACTCTCGGTCGTTGTGTCCTTGGTCAAGACTCTTCACCTACCGCCTACTGGCGATGGCCAGAGGGGCCGATGGTGCGATATGGCAGCCTCGCCTGTCAGTCTGTCCCAGAGCATGCAATCCATTATTATTTAAACCAACTGTTAACTGTATATTTCTGTACATTTAAGTATTATGATTCATATTGCCACATTCATTGACCTTGTTTATAGGTAATTTCATTGTTTAATCACATTAAAATGTTCCTAATTTAATGTTTAAAAGCACTTGAAAAAGGCAAAATCCCATGTAAAATTAGGGCAACAAACTGTATTGTCATTACTGAAAATAACCGTATTTTTATAAGAAAGTTATTTTCTGTTATTTTCTGGTATTATTTTGGCGCCCCAGCTGCCGGAATATTACTGTTTTTCTAGGACTTTTCTTTTAACAGTTTATGTTATCTCTTCTGTTGGTATTTTGGTGCTTTGGTATTTCATGGCTTCAGTAGTTGTTTTTATTACTTCCTGTTCTGATTTCATAATTAGTTAATATTCTGCTCTGGAGCAGGTTATGTTCTACAGTAGAGACAAGGAAGTAAGAAATCTTTACCTATTGATCAATTTTCTGGAAAATTGTGTCACCATGTATTGAATTTCTGCCACAGAAATATTCATTTTACTCCCTCGGACACCTGTGTGCAGATAGTATAGTTTTTCAGTGTTGCCTAATTTCTTTGTTTTCCTGATGATCAGCAAGAAATAAAAATTGTTAGCAGCAACTTTAAAATTAGATATTTTTCCCTACTGGCTGCAAATATTTTAATATAATTTACTCAAAATACAGCAAATTTTTGTTCTCGCTGCCCTTATATCATTTACATTTTAAGTCATTTTAAGTCTAAATATTTAATCTTTATTGTAAGACTGCTAAACACCACCAAGTCTGCAGCGAAGAGAATAAAAAATAAAAGTTATTTTCGAGCATTAATATGATGAACTATTAGGTTCATAATCCATCACATTCTTCCATGTCTTAATAAAAGAGTTGGTAAACTAATAAGTCTTCATTTTTGCCAGCTTTCTTTCTTGCCTTCAGATCAATGACTGACCATGTTTTCTACAGTCATTACTTCAAATAGCCTAAACTTTATTAATATGTAGCAACTCATTTCCAGTCTTACTGACCAGATGCTCAAAATTTTAATACTATATTACTCTACTAAACTTTCCCTCTCATAAACACCACTGCTTTTTCTGCAGCAGCTGTGTTGTTTTCAGTTTTTCTTATAGGCTAATACATTGTTATTTTCCTTTGAAAAATCAGCACTATTTTGTCAGTATCAATAACTGTGAGTGGTTAGATACTGAAAATCCGACCCCTTTCATGTGACTATTGTTAGGTTGCTTTTGATAACAGTTGTCATTGTTGTACTTAAATTTGTAAACCTTGCCCTGAACTGTTCAGTTTCAGTTTCAGTTTTATTTGTCATATGCAAGTTAGCACAGGGTCAACATTGCAATGAAATGTGTTTGACGAGCAGCAGTCACTCAGTAGCATGGTACAGTAGAAGAAAATATAATAGAATAAAATAAAATGATAAAAAAGTAAATAGAAAAATAGTAAAGAGCAAAATATTAGAGAGACGTGGTAAAAGAGAAAAGATGACTAAATATATATGTATCTATAAATATAAATATATGTACACTAGTGATTAAATAAGAAAATCTTGAAAAGAAATATGACGTGGGGGGTGGAGGGGGGGCAGATGGGATATTGCACAGGAATAAGCAGCAGAAAATTACAGTATTGCACTTTTAAATATAAATATCAATAACAATAAAGTGGAGTGACCAGTGCAGATTAAACAGAGTACTTGTGAAGCTGCAGGGTAGCTTCTGAGTGCGTCCTGTGGACTGTGTTGTGTGTGTTTAAGTCTTGTGGTTGAGGTGTTGTATGGCTTGGTGGTAAAAACTGTTTTTGAGTCTTGTAGTCCGAGCAGACAGACTCCTGTAACGTCTGCCAGATGGTAACAAGGAGAAGAGCTGATGTGCTGGGTGGCTGTGGTCCTTGATGATGCTGTGTGCTTTGTGGAGGCATCGCTGGAGATAAATGTCCTGAATGGCAGGAAGCCTCATGCCAGTGATGTGCTCTGCTGCCTTCACCACCCTCTGTAGTGATTTACGGCTGCATGTTTAGATAACTGCATGTTTAGATATTCTTCTGTTCTCCTCCCCCCACATGTAGGATGGTATAGTGTTTAACTGCAGACACATTCCATCTAAAGGTTCTGGTTTCCTTATCTGGTAAGGGAGGTTCACTCCCGGTCATTTAGGGGCTCGCCTATGCTTGTATGTGGTGAACCATTAAAGTTAAGCCATATACGGGTGAGGGGAGATGACCTTTGGATAACTAGCAAATGTGGTTAAATAGTTGTAAGCATATATTGTGTGGCAGGAAGTCACATACACAGAGACACATACACACACACACTCACGAGGTCGGCTGAACATCTTGCCGGACTTCCCTTGCTAGCAAGTGAGAACCGTATGGAGTGTCTTGCTTTTGTTCACAGTGATGAACCTCTGCGCCAGCGAAGTTTGACATTAGACCTAACAACTGTACTATCTAATTTATCAAGCTGATAATCAGCTTCATGTGACTGCTCATCCGGACCGCCAATGTAAGGAAAAGTGAATCCAGATAATCAATGTCAAGGGCTGAGGTCTTGTCTTATCTATCTATCTTTCTAGCTACCTAGCATAGGCTATCCTTAAATGATAAACTGCTGTCCAAGAATATTGCAGTGGATGGCAATATTACAGCGGCCCTGAAAAATCAAACACTCTGCAGACTGAACTGAGACACACTGAAACGAAGCAGAGGATTCTTTGGTGATGTGAGGGAGAAAAAGATTCAAGGGAATGTGTGTTCAGATCACATGATTGATATATTACTGCAGATACATGTTTACTATTGTTTGTTTACTGTTAGTCAGCTCTGTCATGTTACTGTCTCCCCTAAATCACTTTATGTTGGTTGACCTCTCAGGTCTGCCACAGAAATACTCATTTTACTCTGGAAAATATTTAACTGATAGATTAAAAAGCTGTGAAGGAAAAAAAGCAATAAAAAAAACTTTTACACAATTTTATAGATGAGATTTTTAATTTACTTCCATTCATAAACTTATCGTATATTTTATTTGTTTTTGGTGTAAGATGCTAATAAATGTAAAAAAGATAAATTAATAAAAATTACTGACAATAGAGTTGATGAACTGAATAAAAGAATATTATTTAAAAAAAAAACAAATGTAAAAAAAAAATGGCTTGAACATATCTCACCAATCTTACACAAAATCAAAAAATAAATCATCTAATCATCATTATTGATGATTGTCTGCACAGTGTTATATTTTTAGGGGCTGGGATGCCTCGGCCCAAAGTGATATTGTTTTCATGGGGCCCTGAATCCCATGAAAATGACACAAAGACATCTCAGCAACACATCACAATTTTACCATGTCAGCACAGCCACTGGGTACCCAGCCTGCAAGGATCTGTTTCCGCATTTCACAGTTTTACTGCCACTTAGTAAGTACTTGGTGTCTTCACCAACCATAGCAATCTGCAAGGTGGTTTCCAACCCAGCACTGACCAGCTTCATACTAGCAACTGCCAGCAGCCACTCACCATTGAGTGGTTCCTAGTCCTGAGTGTCCAGGAAGGAAAATGATGGAGTGGTGTATAATCTTTGAGAAGGGGAGATGCAAAATTCATTTTTGTTTTTATTAAACAAAACGACAACAGAAATCTCTTAATCTCTTAATATGAGAAATCATATTAAAATCTGCAAGAATTATAATATAGGGTGACCAACCATCCTCTTTTCCCGGGACATGTCCACTTTGCACGTTCTATCTGGGGTGTCTGGGGGGATTTTCGAGATTGATGAAAACGTCCGGGTTTTCCTACAGAGGACCCATATCTGTGACGTCATCCCCGAGCTGCGGCTTTGTGAGTTGTTGTTCTGCGCTCACAAACGGGACAGACAGCACGCCTGGTGATGTTTAAAAGATGCCAAAGCGCAACTGCAGCTTTTCAGACAAACTGCAAAAGAAATTTCTCTCGTACCGTCCTGGTACTGGTAATTTTTCTTATACAGATGAGGCCTTATCTCTGTACCATTATTTAATTCCAGAGGTTTTCAAGTTATTTTTTTGCCCTTGTTGACTTGTAAAAGCCTATATGACATTTTTGTTTCACCATCCATTAACCGCACAGAGAAGGCATCGTTTAAATATGTTAAATTTTTCTTTAAGCAAACAGTATTATTAAAGGTCTCATGACTGGGTTTTCTTTTTTGGAAATCAAAATATGGTCACCCTAGTATAATATGAAAGCAGTATAGTTTTCTTACACAATTAGATGTCTGTTCAAAGGTTGATAGATACAAGAGCAAAACACAAAAACTGAAAGCCAAGTCTACAAAGCAAACACAGAAACTTTGTCATTCAAGCAAAACAAAACAAAAAAGACCTGAAGAGTTTCTAGTCTAAGGGTAAATGCTTTAGCCAAGGAAATGAAAATCAGCATGCAAAGAATAACTCTGACATTCCTGTTCAGACCCAAAAGTCATTTTAACACAACAATAAACAAGGTTCAGCAGGTCTGCCGTTTGTTGACGTAGTCCTCTCCAAAGTCGATCATCTGCTTCAGAGCAGCCAGTATCAGTGTGTTGACGCCATCATCTGTTTGGATCTCAGAGTGGTAGTTCTTGACAGGTAAGATGCAGTTCAGTGGAATACCCGATGTCACACTGACTGTCTCCATCTAAATTTCAACAGTTTAACCTTTATTAGCATTTATTTTACTTAAAATTTACTTGAATTAAACTGTTGGTAAAAATAAATAAATATTCCAGCTAAATACTGAAAATTACCGCTAGAAAAGTACCTGTTCCTTCAACCAGGTGCTCTTATACACATTTCTTATATTTTTTTTGACTTCTGGACAGGCTTCATCAATTTTGGTGAGAATTGCCATTTGGGGAATTCCTGTCAATACACAGAATATCAGAGTTGGTGATGTTTGTCAGCTTATTTAATTCAATTTGGGTTTATCCTATAACCAAACTTGGCTCTTACCCATGTCCCTGGCTGCAAGTCTGACATCCCTCATCTGTTTTATTATATCATCACTCATAAGTTTTATTTTGTTGGCATCGATCACACACACTAAAACATGAACTTTGTCATTTAGAGTGGGCTCCTTGTTGTAGTCATGATCATGTTCAGATAACGAAGATTGAGGATTGAACTGGAAAACAATGAAGTCAATTAAACTAAACAAGTATATGCAAATGTTTCACACACACATACACACATATGTATGTATATATACTGTATATATATATATATATATATATATATATATATATATATATATATACATACATACATGTTTTTGGAAATCTAACTTTTAAATACACTGTATGTGTTATTTAAAGGCATAATTAAATCGTGTCATTGGATACACCATCAAATAGTGTCTTCATGATACCTTGTAACCATCCTTCACGTGCCCCTTCATGGCCAGTATGATGTCTTCCACCTTAACTCCTCTGTCCTTCTCAAGGCCCATGATGTCAGTGAAGGCAAAAGGATAAAAAGTTCCTGGTCCTCCTTTTTGGATTTTGAAAGTTTCATACTGTAAAACAGAAGGTTTTAACTGTTCTGATAACAGGGTTACCTGATCACTGAAGACTACAAAACTGGTTTCTGGTTTAGTATAAGGCTGATATCTGTAAGAACAACTATGGAGAAAAGTAAAGTGAAACTAATCTTCAGACAAAGATTCAAGAAGCAAAAAACAAAAAAACCCCATCTGTCACACAAGAGCAGACCACATCCTAAGACCTCTGAGTGCTAATCTTTACTGTGCTGCAGTGGAAAAACAAGTGAGCTTGGTTCTACGTGCAGCTTTATAGCCATTTAATTTCAGTCCACTAGTTTTGTTACAAATTGCATGACTTTTGTTTAACAAATTGCACAAAATACATGAGCTTGACTAAACCATACCCGAATTAAAACATACTGTTGTAGTGAAGCTCTTTCCAGAAATTGCATCTGCCAAAGCATTTGCGGCCATTCTGCCTTGTAAAAGAGTGTCAACTGAGTTGATGAAGCTGGACTTGCCGGCACCAATGGGTCCATGAAGAAGAATTCTGAGGTGCTGGAGCTCAGAGTTATGAGGCTGGTAATTATTTATGAACTGGAGATCATTGGTTTTGCCACTGTTCAAAGAAGAATATTTATGAAGTTAAAGTCAAGAAAGTGAAACTGATAGTGGTGCAGATACAGTGGTGAGACTATGGAGAATATTGCAAACACCAACAAGAACAGAAAATTAAGCTGACAGCAACCCATTTTTGCAAGTAGATGATTTAAGACGTTTACGTGGCAACAAAAAGCCCATTAAGAGTCAAACACTCACGTCCACTGCATTTTCCTCCATTCTTCACTTAAAGCTGAAAAATTGCACAGAATTGACAAAAAAACTGAAAATATATTTTAAAGAAAGCAATGATTGATAATACGTAATTTTTTCTGATCTGTGTGACTTCATTGTGTTATGTTTTATCTTACTCGTTGGAGTGTTTACAGGTCGAGACTTTTGTGCTCCCATTGCTGTAAAACATAATAGCACAATAATACATCCATACATATGCATTAAAACATTTAGAAGATAACACTCTTTGCCCAAAATCATTTGTGTTGTATTTTACTGTGTTGTACTGCTCTATTCCCATGTTCTGGACCTGAAAACAGGGTTTGATCTTTCGTTTCACTCTATAATACTGAAGTTATTTTTGTATGAAGGTTTGAACTTTGAGAGAGTTTAAACAAGAGAGAAACGTGAAAATGTTGATGCCTGTCTGAGAAAAGTGTTTAACCTCCTAGGACCTGGCGTCCACATATGTGGACATCACATTTTGGGTTGTTTAGACCAAAATACTCAATTTTGCTCTACAAGGGCCTGATATCCACTTACGAGGACAATATACTGCCACTGTTCTATCGAAATTTTAGACGAATATCCTCATATGTGGCTCTAATTTTCCTCAGAAACAAAAATCAGGTAAAAAAAAAAAAAAAAGGCAATTCTTTGTTTTTACATTCATCTGGTCCTAATCAGCCCAAATATCAAAGAGAAATTAAAAATGCATGTCACGGAAGAGTTCGGGTCTTAGGAGGATAAAGCATGTAGTGAGGGATTTTACAGCCTTAAAACATCTATAATAATTGTAAAAAATAAAATTCGCTACTTCGCGGATTTCACCTATCGTGGGTTATTATTAGAACGTAATACCCGTGATAAATGAGGGAACACTGTAATTTGATAAAATCATTACTCACCTACAAAGAGAGTCTAATATTGTTTTCTTTTGTCTTTAAAATTTCACTGGAAAATAGAAAATACAAATAAAAGGTTGAGAGAGAAAGAAAGGAAGCATTTTTAGGTAGCACCACCAAATGTAACTAAATAACAATAATAAATTACATTGTTGTGAAAAAATTACAAATGTATACGACAGAGGTGCTCATCACTGTTATATGTTCAAGTGCATAGTGTGGAGCATGTCATAAGGCATTGAGGCAATCAGATGTAAAACACAATATTTATGAATTTTTTAATTTGTGAATTGGTCAGAATTGACCTGAACATGACGGAATATTTGGTATACATATTCAGTAATGCGCATACATTCTTACATATATTTATTCTTATAATTCTCATATTCCTATTCTTATATTTTGCCTTGTTCTTGTGTTTCTTGTATTTTGCACACCTCTGTTGCTGTTGAAAAAGGAAACATTTTTAGGTAGCACCACCAATTGTAACTGAATAACAATAATCAATTACATTGTTATGAAAAAAAATACAAATGTATAAAAAGGAATAGAAAGACTAGAAAGAAAATGTAACTTCATTGAAATGCAAAGAATAATGTCAAAGTTATTCTGAAAGTCATTACCTTCTCCTGTGTGGCTCTGAACAGTTTGATTACAGTGCAGGCAGACAGAGCTCATTTATACTGTTCTTGCTACTTTCACATTTCTTATCATAGTTTTACTTTTACTTTCTTTTTTATTTTTCTTGATGTTGACTCAGTTTACTGTATACCACATTACTTGACTTCACATCACTGGAACTTTCACTATGTTCACTTAAGATAAGATGAGATAAGATAACATAACATGAGATGAGATAAGATGAGATAAGATATCTTACCTTATCTTATCTTATCTTATCTTATCTCATCTTATCTCATCTCATGTTATCTTTTCTTTTATTATCTTATCTTATCTTATCTTAACATAAGATAAGAAAAGATAACATGAGATGAGATAAGATTAGATTAGATTAGATAAGATAAGACTTTATTGATTCCACAACGCTGAAATTGCGTTACCCCAGCTCAGGTACGGATGGCAGATGATAAATACAAAAATACAAATAAAATACAAACAAATTCAAAATAAGTAAGATAATAAACTATATACAATGGTAGCATACACAGAATGTGATTATTTATAGAGGGTTGTGGAAATATGCAAGACATAAATAAAAGTATTCTACCGCTGCTATTACTATGTAAGTAATAGATGTCTACAAATATCTATAAGTATAGACGTGCATGCACACACACGTCCATACTAAATATACATATGCATACATACACATACACATATATCGATACCTGCACACGTCCATACATATAAAAGGTGCATGTGCATGAAGTATCACCGTGGATATGCAAGGGAGCGGTCTCTTCGCTGTAACTTTCTTTTGCACGTTTAGAAACCACAAGTTTCTGCTCTTTTGCACCTATAGAGCAACTTGAGAAGAGGTTGCGCCATGTATGGTGTGACAGGAGATGACATACACACACAGACACACTCGCTCACATACGCTTGCCTTGTCACGTAGTTAACTGAACTGTGTGTAAGCCAGTGGTTTGGACGTGCTTGAGAGGCTGTCAGACGTGGTTTACAGAGTGCAGCCGATCAAACGGAATAGGGTGCTCGCCTGGTACCCTATCAGCCCATCCGGGGAGCAGTCAGGGTCCCAGCTCCAAACCCAGGCCCCCGACTTGGTCTCGGAGACGGCTGGGGGACCCGTAACATATATTTGACGACAGTGTCGCCTTCCCCAACACATCATAGCCTTTGTTATGGACACACAGGTTGCTGAGGACAGCTAACCACTCAGGTGGGGGCTGTGCGGCATGTTGGGAGCGGCTAGTTGTCTCCCATCATGCCTCGGGAGCATGTGTTGCCAGTTAAGATGTAAAACTGTGTATCTGCCAGAGGTGGGTCGAGTATCCAAAAATTGTACTCAAGTAAGAGTAGCATTACTGTAAAATATTATTACTCAAGTAAAAGTGAAAAGTAGTTGCTGAAAAGACTACTCAAGTAGTGAGTAACTGATTGTAATGTCCAATTTATTTTTTAAATAAATGCTATCAGACAAACAAAAATAAAAAAATATACACATTTTAGTATTTTCAAATAGAATATGTGTAAAAACATCAACAAAATAAGGCACAACAATTCTAATTTCAGTTTTTCACAATATAAAGCCTTTTTAATCAATATCTACAGTAAATAATATAAATATATAAACAGTGCAAACCATTTCCAGTGACAAGATATGCTGTACACTTTATATTCATTTTTGCTCCAAATGGCACAGCAGCCTCAGAGAAAACATTAGAACAAGGCAACTTCAACATATGTACATACAAGGCAGCTCAGTTTACCATAAATTGTATGGGTGTGCGTCTATTTCTGCATATTTAGCAAAAATGTGCCATTTCTTCACTCAGTGAAGTGATGGGTAAGCTTCAGCAGCAGTTTGCTCTCAAGGTTCTTTCTGTGAAGCTGTAACTATTTACTGTTTAACTGTTTGTCCAAAACACATTGCTAGTATTAACTGAACTCCCAAAACAGCACTACCTAGATCACTTAAATTACACAATTGAAAGCATATGTGTATTGTTTGTGTATTTATACACAAACACTCATATATATTCAAATAATTTTTTTTAAAAAAGTTCATTTACCTGTTACTACAACACACCAAATCCGGTCGTTGGTACTTCCTGGCTTGTGCAGCCACTAGGTAACAAAAGCTCAATACTGCCCCTAGCGTCCTGGAGCACTTCCGTTGTGCTTTGGAATTTGTACGTGTTTTGGAATTTACATGTGTTTTGGAGTTTGTGCTATGTAAACAAACAAAGTCATTTTAACACAACAATAAACAAGGTTCAGCAGGGGTCCGTTCTTCGTACCTCACTTACTACATCCAAGATCAAATGACACATCCAAGATCAAATCATCGCGCCAACTTTGAGCTCGCTATTCCGGTTCTCCGAACACACCTGTTGTTGACGATTAGTACAGCTGGATGAAGTAATGTGAGATCACTGGGTGGCTTAAAAGGGGCTACGCATCGATAGTAGAAACATTGATCGGCAACCCTTTGATTGGTCGGCGAAGAAGTTGAAGGAGCGCGCTCAGTATTTTTCGGCAGCAGAGCAAGAACTCTTGATTGAGGGATTTCAGGAGTTTCAGAGTTTAATTAAAACGCAAGGGAACACTGCAAATGCTGCAAAAGCAAGGAGAGAGGGCTGGCAGAAAGTTGCTGACAAATTAAACTCGTAAGTAATTTATTATATTATATTACATTATATCATATTATATCATATTACATTATATTACATTATATTACATTATATCCTCTTTCACATTAGAGCCACAACAGGACCCACTAGAACATGGGAACAAGTAAAAGTGAAATATAAGAATATTCTACAGAATGGTAATATTTATCACTTATATTGCTTTTAGTCTCTTGAAAAGAGACCCTGAAATAATCTGTTTGTTTGTTTATAACAGCAACCAAGAAAAGGGCAGAACAAATAAAGACAGGTGGTGGTCCTGCACCCCTCGTCACACCCGGCAGAGGAGCTGGCCCTAGGGTTGAATGCCACCAGACCCATTGTTGAGGGCATCCCTGGGGCAGCTCTTCCTTAGACCAGCAGCGGGGTGCAGTAGCAGCAGCACCTTCATAACTGGTAAATGAGCTCATAATTCTATTTGTACAATGTAAAATATTTGGTTGTTGCCTTAATTAAAATGCTTTTTGTACTGTGACATTTATTGACATTGTGGGTTTTTTTTGTGTGTAGTTTTACATAACACTCCATCACTTCTACCTGTTCCCATGCAAGGGGTGACTGAAGCATGCACAGTAAGTTGGGATATATATATATATATATATATCTATACATATATATATATATATATATATATATATATATGTACACACGTGTATATATATATACACACACACACATATATATATATATATACACACATACACACATACATATATATATATGACCCATGTGCCTGTTCATCTTAGCCGATATGATGCCTGACAGGAGCTTCCATGTAGTACTGAGGCAGGTAACTGGTCGGTAGTTGGATGGGACCGGTCCCTTCTTGGGGTCCTTGGGGATCAGGACCGTCCGACCTTCGGTTAGCCATTCCGGGTGTCTCTCGTTAACTAGCAGCTGGTTCATTTGTGCTGCCAGACGCTCAAATGAACCAGCCAGTAGGCGTGAACCATGTCGGGCCCTGGTGCTGTCCAACTCTTCATACTGGAGACCCTTTCTTGGATATCTGCCACTGTGATGGTTACTGGACCATACTGGACCCTGTTCAGGGAGGTCGCTATGGTCTGCCCTCAGATCCACTCGCCACTGAGCATTGCCGTCCTTCTCCCATATGCTCTTCCAGTATTGCTCCGTCTCCAGCCTTGGTGGTGCTGTTCTCTTATTGTTCCCTTGCCACTGAGAGTACACCTTTGCTGGTGCTGTGGAGAACAGCTGGTTTATTCTCCTGCCTTCTATCTCTATCTTCTATCTTCTGCTCCAAAGGCGTGTAGTTTAACCACTACGCTATCCAGCTGTTATATATATATATATATATATATATATATATATATATATATATATATATATATATATATATATATATATATATATATATATATATACACACACACACATACATACACACACACATATATATATATATATATATACATATATATATACAGTGTTGGGGAGTAAAGGAATACATGTACCGCCGTTACGTATTTAGAATACAAAATATGAGTAACTGTCTCTTAACACCCTGGTGTCCATGCTCCTAGTGCAACTGATGCAAAACCTGACCCTGCAGTGACTTGGGCAACAGCACCCGCAAGCATCTCTTCTCCCCTAGGATGAGAGACCTTACGATATAACACGCCAACTTGCTCCACCAGCCTACGCCATTGCCTGACCAACCCGAGGGCTTCCCTTGAGGTTTGGCCCCATTCCATTGCATCAGGCCCCCTTCCCCGCATCCAAAACTTCAGAAACTACTGAATAATAGGGTCAGCCTCCTGCAAAACACGAAGGTCAGATGGCGCATGTCCTGGAAAGACTGAGATAGTGGCTTGAACAGCCTCAGTTAGTGGTTTCATACCAAAAACCTGTTGCAAAGGGGCAGGGAGAGGGGTACCAGAGACTATGCCTAGTTCATCAACTGAAGTAACTGTAGCGGGATGTTGCCATGAGAGAGCATCTGCATTCTTATTACTTCGACCAGGTCTATACTTGATAGTGAAATCAAAGGCGGCAAGCTGTGCAGCCCAGTGCTGTTCTGTAGCGCCCAGCTTGGCTGTGGACAAATTACTGAGGGGATTATTATCTGTATATACTGTGCATTTCTGCCTCAACAGATAATCTCTGAACTTTTCAGTCATAGCCCACTTCAAGGCCAGAAACTCTAATTTCATAGAGCTACAATTATTTATATTACACTCTGTAGGACGAAGGCCGGGGCTAGCATATGCTATAGGTCGGATCTTCCCTGACTGTTCTTGGACAGCACTGCACCTAGGCCCTGATAGCTAGCATCCACCTCTAAGATAAACGGCAGAAAAAATTGGCATAAGCCAAAACTGGAGCAGACACCAACCTCTGTTTAAGTCCTTCAAAGATCTGCTCACATTCATCTGTCAATGCTGCAGATAAAACCTGTACACCGGGTTTTCTGGACTTGGTACCAGTCAGCTCAGCAAATAGGCGATGTAGGGGGATGGCCAATTTTGCGAATCCCTCAACAAAACGATGATAGTACCTTGCAAAGCCTAAGAAGGAACGCAACTCAGAGACATGGTTAGGCCACTTAGAAACTGCTTCAATTTTATTAGGGTCGGTAGAAACACCATCCCTCGACACAACATGACCCAAATAGCTCACCTCAGATTGAAAAAAGGAACACTTTTCCAACTTAGCCTTGAGACCCTCTCGCTGCAACCGTCCCAGGACCACATCCAAGCGACTTACATGTTCCTCTACTGTAGAAGAGAACACAATGACAGAGCAACAATGACTGACAGTGTTGGTCTCCAAAGATCCTCTCCATTAATCTCTGAAATGTACTTGGGGCATTGCACAACCCAAAGGGCATCCTATTCCACCCAAACAACCCAAATGGAGTACAGAATGCAGTCTTCATTTTGTCTTTTTCTGTAACAGGGACTTGATTATAACCTGCTGCAAGGTCCAGAGTGGAAAACCAGTGGGCACCGGATAAAGCGTTGAGTGACTCGTCAATACGTGGCAAGGGAAAGGCGTCCTTGCGGGTCTTACTGTTTAAAGCCCGGTATTCCACACAGAGGCGAAGGCTGCCATCTTTTTTCTTTACCAACACAATGGGTGAAGCAAAGGGGCTACTACTTTCCCTGATTACCTGGGCCTCAAGAAACTGTCGAATGTGGGCTTTTACGGCCTGATATTCTTAGGGGAGAATACGCCTATACCTCTGCCGCACTGGGGTCTCGTCCGCTAGAAGATAGGAGTGGAATCTTGCCAGGGCTGAATTCGGCATGCTAAACAGTTGCCAAACACTTTCCTTGTTGCCTTGCAATGGAGATCATGGCATGTGATGTGGATGAAGTCCTGTGGCCTCACCTAGCACAGAGGCATGATGCTGAGTTTTGAGTCAAATGTTTGGTTCTGCAAGACAAGTTAAAGGTTATGTGAGTGTAGCTTGAATTTTACACTTTGTGTTTAGTATTTTGAGACAAAGAGATGAGATTTTAGGAAATGTGAAGATGCGCTCTGGGCCTTTTCATAACTACCCTCGAAGCACCGGTCGATGTAATCTTGGAGAGCGTCTAAACTCTCCCTGCTGTCCCCCAGGGTGTTGGAGATGATTAAGCAGTAGTGGTTAATTATATGACAATTGATTTGTATATTTGGTATAATGGAAGCTTGAAAAAAACGTTTGTTAAATTCTAAGCTGCCATTTGCTTTCTTTCCGCCAAATCTCCGGCGTCTGAAGCCACCTACAGCATGAGCTACTTACCTTTCCTGTCACTCCCGTCACTTAACCTCTATGTCAGTGGTTCCCAAACTTTTTTCGCTGGGCTCCCTGTTTGTTTTGCAAGAATCCACCCCCCGCCACAAACACATCCTCCAACCACACACACCCATATTTTGTTTTCAAACTCAATTGCAGTTTGTTTTCACACCTTAAACATTTTGTAAACAATTACACAAATAAAAGTAAACTGCACTAATTTACAGGTTGCAATAAAATAAACTACTACCTAACAAACTGTGGCAGGATCAGCCAGGTATTATTTGTATCCCACTGTAACTTTACTATATAAAGAGCTAACATCTCCAAAATTTCATTATATGAAGTGTTTGTGATCTAAAAATCAAGAGTGTGGGACACTGTTTGTCCATGATTTGGACAGCTCAGTGACGCAGGGGAAACAAATTCTGTCGGGGATACCTACCTTGGCACCACCGTTGTGCAGGTGGTGCCAAAAGCAAGATATGCTTCATCATTTTCTAGTCTTTGGCTTGGAAGGAAGTTGGTTTGGAAGCATATTTGGCGATGCTTTATCTTCTGGTTTGCACTTGTGTGAGAGCCCCATCAAAAACTTGTCCATTATGCTAGCAGTGTCCAAGCATTCTTTTATTTTATTCATACCTCACCCCCACTGCAATGGCTCTATGCCCCCTCTAGGGGGCGCGCCCCCCACTTTGGGAACCACTGCTCTATGGGAATATATTTGGATCATTGTAGCTTGCAACACTGTGACAGCCATTAGTTCTGCTTCCTGGTCTCAAAGGTCGTCATTTTTTTTTAGTTCGACAGGCACATACAACAGGAAAAAATTACTTAGGTACAAGTTTTCAAGGTAAGAATTATTTTTAATTCTATCAACAAAAAGCTAAAACTGAAAGGAAAACTAAAGTGTGCATTCTTCTGCATTCAGAAATACAATCACTGATGAATGATCATTGTGACAATATGGGAACTGAATTTTTTTTGACATGCTAAAACTGTATTACAAGCATAATAAATATTCCCTTAAATTCATTTTTAATTAAAACACATGTATTAGTGAATTGTGTTCCTCAGTTTGATTGCCAGACATGTACCAATGAAAGTATTGCTACAAGTCTAATACAACACAAAAATCTTTAAGCAAAGAGTGCTATGTTCTAAATGTTTTAATGCATATGTATAGATGTTATTATTGTGCTGTAATGTTTTCCAGCAATGGGAGGAGAAAAGTCTCGACCTGTAAACCCTCCAAAGAGTAAGATAAAACATAACACAATAGAATCAAAAGGATCAGAAATAATTACGTTTTTATTAATTGCTTTCTTTAAAATATATATTTTTGTTTTCTTTTTCAATTCTGTGCATTTCTTTCAGTTTTAAGTGAGGAATGGAGGAAAATGAAGTGGAAGTGAGTGTTTGACCCTTAATGGGCTTTTTGTTGCCACGTAAACGCCATAAATAATCTACTTGCAAAAATTGGTTGTTGTCAGCTTAATTCCCTGTTCTTGTTGGTGTTTGCAACATCCTCCATAGTCTCACCACTGTATCTGCACCATAATCCCAACATATCTACACCACTGACTATCAGTTTGACTTTCTTGGCTTTAACTTCATAAATATTCTTCTTTGAACAGTGGCAAAAACAATGATCTCCAGTACATAAAAAATTACAAGCCTCATAACTCTGAGCTCCAGCACCTCAGAATTCTTCTTCATGGACCAGGTGGTGCCGGCAAGTCCAGCTTCATCAACTCAGTTGACACTCTTTTACAAGGCAGAATGACCTCAAGAGCTTTGGCAGATGCAACTTCTGCAGCGAGCTTCACTAAAACAGTATGTTTTAATTCGAGTATGGTTTAGTCAAGCTCATGTATTTTGTGCAATTTGTTAAACAAAAGTCATGCAATTTGCAACAAAACTAGTGAACTGAAACTAAAGTCTTTCCACTACAGCACAGTAAAGATTAGCACTACAAAAGTCCTAGGATGTAGTCTGCACTAGCATGACAGATCTTTTTTTTTGCTTTTTGAATCTCTGTCTGCAGATTAGTTTCACTTTACTTTTGTCCATAGTTGTTCTTACAGATATCAGTCTTATACTAAACCAGAAACCAGTTTTGTAGTCTTCAGTGATCAGGTAACCCTTTTATCAGAATAGTTAAAACCTTCTGTTTTACAGTATGAAACTTTCAAAATCCAAAAAGGAGGACCAGGAACTTTTTATTCTTTTGCCTTCAGTGACATCATGGGCATTGAGAAGCACAGAGGAGTTAAGGTGGAAGACATCATATTGGCCATGAAGGGGCACATGAAGGATGGTTACAAGGTATCATGAAGTTCAAGGCAATTTTGCAGACACTATTTAATGGTGTATAGAATGACACTATTTTATTATGGCTTCAAATAACACATACAGTTAGATACAGTTAGTTAGAAGTTAGATTTAAAAAATCAGAGGATGGGATACATTTGTTCCAACAGGGATGTGCAATTGCACTCTCTCTCTCTCTTTATTTATATATATATATATATATATATATATATATATATATATATATATATATATATATATATATATATATATATATATATATATATATATATATATATATATATATATATCTATGTCTGAAACATATTTGTATATATTTGCTTAACTGATTTGATTGTTTTCCAGTTCAATCCTGGATCTTCGTTATCTGAACATGATCATGAGTACAACAAGGATCCCACTCTAAATGACAAAGTTCATGTTTTAGTGTCTGTGATCGATGCCAACAAAGTAAAACTTCTGAGTGATGATATAATAAAACAGATGAGGACTGTCAGATTTGCAGCCAGGGACATGGGTAAGAGCCAGGCTTGGTTATAGGATAAACTCAATTGAATTAAATAAGCTGACAAACATCACCTCAACTCTGATATTCTGTGTATTGACAGGAATTCCCCAAATGGCAATTCTCACCAAAATTGATGAAGCCTGTCCAGAAGTCAAAGGAAATATAAGAAATGTGTATAAAAGCTCCCACTTGAAGGAACAGGTACTTTTCTAGTGGTATTTTTTTTTAAGTTTTAAATTTTCTGTATTTTAGCTGGAATATTTATTTATTTATTTATTTATTTATTTACCAACAGTTTAATTCACGTAAATTTCAAGTAAAATAAATGCTAACAAATGTTAAACTGTTGAAATTTAGATGGAGACAGTGAGTGTGTCACTGGGTATTCCACTGTACTGCATCTTTCCTGTCAAGAACTACCACTCTGAGACCCAAACAGATGATGACGTTAACACACTGATACTGGCTGCTCTGAAGCGGATGATTGACTTTGGAGAGGACTACGTCAACAACGTGCAGACCTGCTGAACTTTGTTTATTGTTGTGTTAAAATGACTTTTGGGTGTGAACAGGAAGTAGTAATTCTTTGCATGCTGATTTTAATTTCCTTGCCTAAAGCATTTACCCTTAGACTAGAAACTCTTCAGGTCTTTTTTTTGCTTGAATGACAAAGTTTCTGTGTTTGCTTTGTAGACTTGGCTTTCAGTTTTTGTGTTTTGCTCTTGTATCTATCAACCTTTGAACAGACATCTAATTGTGTAAGAAAACTATACTGCTTTCATATTATACTTCTTGTAGATGTTAATATGATTTCTCATATTAAGAGATTAAGAGAATTCTTTTGTCCTTTTGTTTAATAAAAAACAAAAGTAACATCTGCATCTCTCCTTCTCAAAGATTATACACCACTCCATCATTTTCCTTCCTGGACACTCAGGCCTAGGAACCATTTGGCAACCACCTGTGGTGAGTGGCTGCTGGCAGTTGCTAGTATGAAACCGGTCAGTGCTGGATTGGAAACTTCCTTGCAGATTACTATGGTTGGTGAAGACACCAACTACTTACTGAGTGGCAGTAAAACTGTGAAAAGCAGAAACAGATCCTAGCAGACTGGGTACCCAGTGGCTGTGCTGACACAGTTGTAAAATTGTGATCTGTTGCTGAGATGTGTTTGTGTCATTTTCATGGGATTCGGGGCCCGCATCAAAAAAAAATATCATTTTGGGTTGAGCCATCCCAGCCCCTAAAAATATAACACTGTGCAGACATGGACATGGTTAAGTTTATGAATGGAAGTAAATTAAAAATCTCATCTATAAAATTGTGTAAAAGGTTTCTTTTTATTCTTTTTTTTTTTTCTTTACAGCTTTTTAATCTATCAGTTGAATATTTTCAACTGATAGATTTTATTTAATTTAAAATGAGTATTTCTGTGGCAGACCTGAGAGGTCAACCAACATAAAGTGATTTAGGGGAGACAGTAACGTGACTAACAGTAAACAAACAATAGTAAACATGTATCTGCAGTAATATATGAATCATGTGATCTGAACACACATTCCCTTGAATCTTTTTCTCCCTCACATCACCAAAGAATCCTCTGCTTCGTTTCAGTGTGTCTCAGTTCAGTCTGCAGAGTATTTGATTTTTCAGGGCTGCTGTAATATTGCCATCCACTGCAATATTCTTGGACAGCAGTTTATCATTTTTGGATAGCCTATGCTAGGTAGCTAGAAGGATAGATAGATAGATAGATAGATAGATAGATAGATAGATAGATAGATAGATAGATAGATAGATAGATAGATAGATAGATAGATAGATAGATAGATAGATAGATAGATAGATAGATAGATAGATAGATTCACTTTTCCTTACATTGGCGGATGACCAGTGGTTCATCACTGTGAACAAAAGCAAAACACTCCATACGGTTCTCACTTCCTAGCAAGGGAAGTCCGGCAAGATGTTCAGCCGACCTCGTGAGTGTGTGTGTGTATGTGTCTCTGTGTATGTGACTTCCTGCCACACAATATATGTTTACAACTATTTAACCACATATCCTAGTTATCCAAAGGTCATCTCCCCTCACCATTAACTTTAATGGTTGCTACAGTGTAGCGGCTTGAGTTAGGCTGAACCCGTTGGCCAGCTTCCCTCAGGGTCACTCCATGGTTGATTACATGGTCCACTATTGTAGCTCTGATGTCATCAGCAATTCTATTTCTTACTCTTCTCACCTTTCCTCTCCCCCCTCCTCGTCCTCCTCTCCCGCCTCCTCGTCCTCCTCTTGCTCCTCCTTGTCCTTGTCGTCCTCTTCATCCTACTTCTTCACCTCCACGTCCTCTTCCTCGGCCTCCTCTACTTCTCACTCTTCCTGCTCCCTCCATTGTACTCCACACACACAGCTTACCTGTATTATAGTGCTTAGGCTGATTGCAAAGTGAACTAATTCTCTAAAACAGTTTTCACATGTGACAGTGTGCCAGACAGTTGGCAAAATAGTGTAAATAATCGCCTTAAATGTGTACAGTTTTGCTAGGAGTGCGTTGATCATTTGGAAATTGAGTGTAAAGCCGTGAGTTGTGTTTACAGTTCTGCAAAAAGAGTGCTGTGCAGTGGATTGTAGCTACAGGTTTGCAAAGTGTATGTTACAAAATGGCAAACTGAGTGCAAAGCAGTGTTTGTGCTTTTAGTTTTGCAAACTCAGTGAGTGGTTTTGCTATAAGTATTAATAGTTTTAGAAATTGTGGTATACGAATCACAGTTAGGGTTTAAGCATTCAGAAAAAACTGTAATAAAGTTTAGGCTATTTGAAGCAATGACTGTAGAAAACATGGTCAGTCATTGATTTGAAGGCAAGAAAGAAAGCTGGCAAAAACGAAGACTTATTAATTTACCAACTCTTTTATTAAGACATGGAAGAATGTGATGGATAATGAACCCAATAGTTCATCAAATTAATGCTTGAAAATAACTTTTAGTTTTTATTCTGTTCGCTGCAGACTTGGTTTTGTTTATCAGCGTTAGAATAAGGATTAAATATTTAGAATTAAAATGACTTAAAATGTAAATGAAACTATGTCCAAATTTGATAAAAGGGCAGCGAGAACAAAAAGTTGCTCAATTTTGAGTTAATTATGTTAAAATATTTGCAGCCAGTAGGGAAAAAAATCTAATTATAAAGTTGCTGCTAACAATTTTTATTTCTTGCTGATCATCAGGAAAACAAAGAAATTAGACAACACTGAAAAATTATACTATCTGCATTTTACTCCCTCAGACAGGTGTCCAAGGGAGCAAAATGAGTATTTCTGTGGCAGAAATTCAATACATGGTGACACAGTTTTCCAGAAAATTGGTCAGTAGGTGATGATTTCTTACTTCCTTATCTCTACTGTAGAACATAACCTGCTCCAGAGCAGAATATGTTCTCCATTACTACATTATCTAATTATCCAATCAGAACAGGAAGTAATTAAAAACAACTACTGAAGCCATGAAATACCAAAACACCAAAATACCAACAGAAGGGGAAAACATAGAGAGAAACAATGAACATAAACAAAAACTCTAAACTCTGCTTTGGTTTCTGTCTGTGAAGCTTTATTTTAAATAATTTTACGACAAAATGACACAGCCCATTAAAAAAATCCACAAATCATAACAAAGATTTTTGCATATTAAAATATAAGAGTAGCTTTGGCTAAATGTTTTTAAAATTTTCCATACAAAGTAAAATAACAAGACTATATCCAACTAAATGTCAGACTGTACTGGGATTTAATGAAGCCTCACATTATAATGTTTAAATGAAGGGATGCATATTTATCTTTAGTCTATAGTGAAAAAAGATCATTTTCATTTTTTGGTTGTCATATAGTTTTTACATTTAATACTGACAATGTTAACAGTATGACAGCATGACTGTGTGTCAGCTGTTAGCTATAGTTCACTGATAAATACTGATAAATATTAAATAAAGTCTGGAGACAGTCATTCATGAACTTCCTTTTTTCAAAAATGAATGCATCAAATCCAACCACATGCCTTTATCCTAAGTACAAGTTATTCATGCAGTTTTCAGTCAAGTAACATAACAAGACGTGATTTATATTTCAGTCAGTACTGTGTTCAGTTTCACATCTGCTTCCTAAAGCGTAACATACTGACGATTTGTTACATAGTGTCAGTGTGTCACGTTTTGGGACGAGAACGTGTTGGTCTTTCAAGTGGTTAAGGAAGTCGTCTCCATAGACAATCATTTGCTTCAGTGCACACAGGATATGAGCATCAGTGGCGTCATCGATGCTGATTTCTGAACTGTAGTTCTTTACAAGAAAGATGCAGTTCACTGGGAGTCCCAGCAGCTGGCTAAATTTGTCGACCTGAGTGTTAAATCAAATTCAGTTAATTAGTAAGTATAAAACGATTTCAGTGCTGAATTTAAAAAATGTAACTTAACATTTGTAAAAGGTCTCAAAACTAAATGGAAAACAAAAATCAAAAACTACAGACAGAAAAGATTTACTTGTTCTTTCAGGTACTTGCTCTTGTAGATGTTTTTGCGATCCTGTCTTGCCTCAGGACAAGCTTCATCAACTTTGGTGAGAATAGCCAGCTGGAGAATGTCTGTTACAGTTTTTTCTGAATGCTTAAACCCTAACTGTGATTCTTATACCACAATTTCCAAAACTATTAATACTTATAGCAAAACCACTCACTGAGTTTGCAAAACTAAAAGCACAAACACTGCTTTGCACTCAGTTTGCCATTTTGTAACATACACTTTGCAAACCTGTAGCTACAATCCACTGCACAGCACTCTTTTTGCAGAACTGTAAACACAACTCACGGCTTTACACTCAATTTCCAAATGATCAACACACTCCTAGCAAAACTATACACATTTATGGCCATTATTTACACTATTTTGCCAACTGTCTGGCACACTGTCACATGTGAAAACTGTTTTAGAGAATTAGTTCACTTTGCAATCAGCCTAAGCACTATAATGCAGGTAAGCTGTCCGTGTGGAGTACAGTGGAGGGAGCAGGAAGAGTTAAAAGAGTGAGAATTAGAGGAGGCCAACGTGTTCAGCCTAACTCGAGCCGCTACACTGTAGCAAGCATCATAAGGACATTTTGAAATGAGAGTCGGTTAGTACAGTCACTTTGCACTAAGATTTGTAGCACGGCCATATGCCAATGAGAAACACAACAATACCATTGTTGTAAAAATACTGAAATTGTTACTTTACAGAATTGCTAGACGACCAGATGCTGGGGCAGAGGAAGAATGTTCACTGCAGACCAAGAAACCCATATAGTCAATATGGCGATTGCAAATAATCCTATACTTGGAAATAAACACTTTTGTTTGTTTTGATGTGTGTGAATAAACACCAGTACTTGAAGTTTGGATCCCTCTATGCTTACGGATCTATGACAAAAGTATGAGCTCAAACTGACATAGCCTACCTTGTGCACAGAGAAAGCAAAAGCCAGATGTGTTTTTTATTCATACCATCAGTGTGTAGTTGGTGCATTGTGTGCTTATTAATGTGATGGCTTGTGTTAACTGTTGGATACCAAAATACCATTTTTACAAAGGTGTGTAGAGTTAAGCAAGGGTTATTCGCTTTTACAAGAAAACTACAATGTTTTGCTGATTGGGTGAAGAGTTTTCTTATTTGTGTGTAGAGTTTTGCAAAAATAGCCAATAGTTACAAAAAATGTGCTCAAGCCATCAGAAAAAACTGTAACACAAAAACTTAATAAGATGTCATGCATTTGTTGTTGTTGTTATTTTTATTATTACTGTCTATAGACTTACATGTCAAAATTATTCCACATAATGTATTACAATTATGAAACTGTTGCCGTACCCATTTCACTGGCTGTCAGTCTGACAGTTCTCAGCTTTTTCAACACTTCTTCACTTACAGTTTTTTCTGATGGCTTGAGCACATTTTTTGTAACTATTGGCTATTTTTGCAAAACTCTACACACAAATAAGAAAACTCTTCACCCAATCAGCAAAACATTGTAGTTTTCTTGTAAAAGCGAATAACCCTTGCTTAACTCTACACACCTTTGTAAAATGGTATTTTCGTATCCAACAGTTAACATAAGCCATCATATCAATAAGTACACAATGCACCAACTACACACTGATGGTATGAATGAAACACACATCTGGCTTTTGCTTTCTCTGTGCACAAGGTAGGCCATGTCAGGATGAGGTCATACTTTTGTCATAGGTCCATAAACATAGAGGGATCCAAACTTCAAGTACTGGTGTTTATTCACACACATCAAAACAAACAAGTGTTTATCTCCAAGTCAAAACAAAATAGTAATTTCACTGAGGAAAAAAAAAGAAATCAGTCTACATCGTGTCATCTCTGTGGATCTGGCCACAAAATTTTGTCTACATCACATGCAATGTCCTCTAGTCCAAGGCAGCGGGGAAAATATCTTCTGGAATTTTACATCTATGGTATTGTTGTGTTTCTCATTAGAATATGGCAGTGCTACAGATCTTAGTGCAAAGTGACTGTACTAACCGATTCTCGGTTAGTACAGTCACTTTGCACTAAGACTCAGATTCTGATTCTGATTCTTAGTGCAGAGTGACTGTACTAACCGATTCTCATTTCAAAATGTCCTTATAATGCTTGCTACAGTGTAGCAGCTCGAGTTAGGCTGAACCCGTTGGCCGAAGCTGGCCTCAGGGTCACTCCATGGTTGATTACATGGTCCACTATTGTAGCTCTGATGTCATCAGCAATTCTATTTCTTACTCTTCTTACCCTTCCTCTCCCGCCTCCTCATCCTCCTCTCCCCCCTCCTCGTCCTCCTCTCCCCCCTCCTCGTCATCCTCTTGCTCCTCCTTGTCCTTGTCGTCCTCTTCGTCCTACTTCTTCACCTCCACGTCCTCTTCCTCGGCCTCCTCTACTTCTCACTCTTCCTGCTCCCTCCATTGTACTCCACACACACAGCTTACCTGTATTATAGTGCTTAGGCTGATTGCAAAGTGAACTAATTATCTAAAGAAGTTTTCACATGTGACAGTGTGCCAGACAGTTGGCAAAATAGTGTAAATAATGTGTATAGTTTTGCTAGGAGTGCGTTGATCATTTGGAAATTGAGTGTAAAGCCGTGAGTTGTGTTTACAGTTCTGCAAAAAGAGTGCTGTGCAGTGGATTGTAGCTACAGGTTTGCAAAGTGTATGTTACAAAATGGCAAACTGAGTGCAAAGCAGTGTTTGTGCTTTTAGTTTTGCAAACTCAGTGAGTGGTTTTGCTATAAGTATTAATAGTTTTGGAAATTGTGGTATAAGAATCACAGTTAGGGTTTAAGCATTCAGAAAAAACTGTAGTAGAGACACTGAGCCAGCTGGAACAACAGTGACCAGAACATGAACACTGTCATTCAGGCTGGGACATGAGCGGTATCCCACATCACCCTCTCTCAGTTGTTGTTGTGGAATGAACTAAAAAGCAATTCAACAAGTAGAGATTTGAAAGACAAGAACACTATGTGATTCTGTAAGAATTTGAGTATTTGAGTAAGAATTTGCATTATTTTGGTAAATCGTGTCTCAATTAATTCTGGTTTTAAAGTGGCGACCAAAATGACAGAAAACAGAACAGAGCCCTCAACAAGAGTAAAAGCAGTCTTATCATACCAGGAAAGTTATATATTATATAAGATATCACGTTTTGACAAATAAGCAGCTACATAAAACTTCTGTTTCATAAAACATGAGTGGAATGGACAGCTATATTTTAATGCTCAGCTCTCTCTTCATTACAACAGACCAATAAAGCGTCTGCATCACTGCAGACAGGACCTCAATCCATCTGTCAATCTCCCCCTCCCCTCAGTCTCTAATATACTTCAACTCCTCCACGTTGGCAGCATCTCATCCCTGACACAGAGTGGCCACTCCTACTTTTGAACTGAGCACCACTGCCTCAGACACGGAGGTGCTAATTCTAAGATTAGATTTGACCCAAACACGACAGGAAGGTTAAGGGAAAAATGATTTTAAAAAATTATCATGCTTGTAATAAAGTTTTAGCATGCCAAAAAAGTTCCCATACTGTCACAATGGTCATTCATCATTTATTGTGTTTATGAATGCAGAATTTAGTTTAAGCATTTTGTTGACAGAATTATAAATAATCTTTACCTTGCAGGGCTCTAGAGTGCAAATGCAACCAAATTTTTCAGTGGTGCGACTAAAAAAAATCATTGGTCGCACCCATGCGACCCACTGTTCGAGTAACAAAAAAAGAAGTCTATGCAAATCTGAAAGTCTCTGTGTGGTCAACAGCAGACACACATTATGCCCCTATCGTGGTCTAAACCAATCAGAGATAGTCAGGGGCGGGACATCTCTGATTGGCTGTGGTCCAGTTGAAAGTGCAGACGGACAGAGAGAGGTGGGTAGTTTGAATAAAGCGATATCGATTTATTAAATCCTGAATCGACTTTTAAATATAAATGTATTTTGCCAGAAACGCCTGAATCTCAGGTTAAAGCTCACAAAACTATTTCAACAACCACCAAACAGTAAATGAGAGCAGGTACACGAATTCCACACAAAGAAGTAAACACAGCGTGGACCCGACGCATCAGAATCAGCTTTCTTTTTCTCGGCTTTCTCAGCCCCGTTGGGGCTGAAAGCCGACAGCTCACTGATTCTGATGCGTGGGGTCCACGCTGTGTTTATGTCTTTTTTGCGCTAGATTCTCAGCAGCAGATTTTGTCTCTCTCGAACCAAAATTCACTGAACCAGCAGCAAAAGAAGATCCAAACTACGCTTTACATTTGATAAATATCGTCATTAATTCCCTCCAAGGGTGTAGATTTGGCATGGACGGAAGGGACATGTCCCCACCAATATACAGCAATTATTGAATTGTCCCCACCAATAATTTGATCTCTTTGAGTAAAGGAAAACAACCCCGATAGAAAGAAAAAAACGATCTGTCAACGTCTCATTCACCCAGTGGTGCAGAAAGAGTTACATTACGTTCTCTACTGGAGTCCTACATCATGTGACAAATATGGCCAATGTGATTGGCTGTGCCTTTCAGGGAGCTCTGTTTAGTTTTAGCAGCAGCAAGCCTGCGCTGCAAGGACCGGCAAGGAGGAGAGGAGGATGGCAGCAAAAAGGAAGAACCTGGATATAAGAAAGTATTTTTCAAAGAAACCTGTAAGTCACTTAAAGTCAAGCTCACTCATAAAATGTGTCCGTCATAATAACGTTACAGGCTATGCTAGGCTTTGGCCCACATCAGTCTAAAATTGTATGTAACCATGAATAACGTGTTTTGGAAACTAACTGCACAACAGGCAGCACTATTAGTTATCTCAGTCTCCCAGAGTAGCATTTCTAATTTTGATTGAAACTGTCAGAGAAAACGGCAGCCTCGAGCAAGCCAGGATATTAGTTTACAGAGGCTGTTAAAATTATATGTCTAACTTTAAAATGTTGGTGACACAATAATTTCATCCTAGTGGTACTGACATATTCATAGGGTTAATTTTTGAGACAAAATATCATGAGGTAGTCATGATTTTGCAAATATTCCACCTTGTAGTGCAGTTTGCACAAATTGTTTTAAAAATGCACTCACCCTACAAACATTACTGATGAGTCAAGATCTGCACAAATTGACAGAAACACTGAAGCAGCTACACATTTTATTCTTTTTGTCATGTTTGTCCTATTTGTCAGGTGACAGAAGAACCAACACAAAGCTCAGAGAGCAATGGTGACACAAGGTCACAGGTGAAATTGATAATTTTGTGGTAATCTTAGATGAGTAGTTTTATGGACAAAACCCACCAGGTCATTCAGTGTTCCTTTAGTGCTAATGTATCAGAGATGTTGGTGTACTATAACTGAAGTAATGTTGTTAAGTCCTTAAAGTCATATTCTTTTATTGTTATGACTGTATTTGAAGCTATTTTTATTTTTCTGTGATACCTGATTTATATGGAATATGGCTGAAGTAAACTAAAGTCTAAAATACTTAGTCATTTGCTTAATAGTAATTTAACATTATACAGGGTGGGCCATTTATATGGATACACCGTAATAAAATGGGAATGGTTGGTGATATTAAAGTCCTGTTTGTGGCACATTAGTATATGTGAGGGGGCAAACTCCTCAAGATGGGTGGTGACCATGGTGGCCATTTAGAAGTCGGCCATCTTGGATACAACTTGTTTTTTTCAATAGGAAGAGGGCCATGTGACACATCAAACTTATTAGTAATGTCACAAGAAAAACAATGGTGTGCTTGGTTTCAACGTAACTTTATTCTTTTATGAGTTATTTACAAGTTTATTGGACCTTGGGGGCCATTCAACTGGCCCACGACAACCAATCCACTTTCCAGGAAACTGTTCATCTAGGAATGCTCGGACCTGGCACCCATAATGTGGTGGTGCACCATCTTGCTGGTAAAACTCAGGGAACGTGCCAACTTCAGTGCATAAAGAGGGAAACACATCATCATGTAGCAATTTCAAATATCCAGTGGCCTTGAGGTTTCCATTGATGAAGAATGGACCCACTATCGTTGTACCCCATATACCACACCAAACCATCACTTTTGTTGTTGCAACAGTCTTGGAGGGATCCATCCAATGTGGGTTAGTGTCAGACCAATAGCGGTGGTTTTGTTTGTTAACGTCACCATTCACATAAAAGTTTGCCTCATCACTGAACAAAATCTTCTGCGTGAACTGAGGGTCCTGTTCCAATTTTTGTTTTGCCCATTCTGCAAATTCTGTGCACCGATCTGGGTCATCCTCGTTGAGATGCTGCAGTAGCTGGAGTTTGTAAGGGTGCCATTTGTGAGTAGCTAATATCCACCGAAGGGATGTTCGACTAATGCCACTCTCCAGTGACATGCGGCGAGTGCTACGCTGTGGGCTCTTGCTGAATGAAGCTAGGACAGCCACTGATGTTTCTTCATTGGTGACAGTTTTCTTGCGTCCACATTTTGGCAAATCCAGCACTGAACCAGTTTCACGAAACTTAGCAAGCAGTTTGCTAACTGTAGCATGGGAGATGAGTGGTCTCGTAGGGTGTCTTGCATTGAAATCTGCTGCAATGACCCGGTTACTGCGTTCACCAGATATCAACACAATTTCGATCTGCTCCTCACGTGTTAACCTCTTCGACATGTCAATGGCTGTGAACAAAGAGAAACTTGTAAATAACTCATGAAAGAATAAAGTTACGTTGAAACCAAGCACACCATTGTTTTTCTTGTGACATTACTAATAAGTTTGATGTGTCACATGGCCCTCTTCCTACTGAAAAAAACAAGTTGTATCCAAGATGGCCGACTTCTAAATGGCCACCATGGTCACCACCCATCTTGAGGAGTTTGCCCCCTCACATATACTAATGTGCCACAAACGGGACTTTAATATCACCAACCATTCCCATTTTATTACGGTGTATCCATATAAATGGCCCACCCTGTATAATTCACATATAAAACTATGAATTGTAATTTTAAATGGTTTAAAAGCATGTAGAATAGCATATATAGGCAAGTATATTTCTCCTTTTTTATCAAGAAGCAAAGACAAAAAGGAAAAAAAAAAGAAACAGGACAGGGTTCAGTGGTTGAATCATCCATCCCCACCAATGCCAAAACCAAATCTACGCCCTTGATTCCCTCTAACTTTTGCTGTTTTGCTTCCACCACAATAAAATCACACTTCATGCACAGCACTCTCTCTCTCTCTCCCTGTGTGTGTGTACTTCAAGAACAGTTTCCCATCTCAAATTACCGTAACTGTACTGTACTACCGTTGTTTACAGCGCTATCGGCCGCTGTCTTTTTCTTTTCTTTTTTTTTTTTACTTAAATGACCTCGGACAAGAAAGCCTAATTTCTGCTGTTCAATACTGAAGAAATTTAAACCTTTTAAAATTATGCAAAACTGCAGAATATTGCAGAATATTTTTAAGGTTATCTGCTACAAAAAGCCAGGCCAGGAAAATCTCCTTCGTGTTCTGTGTTTTATCCTCAGTTACTTTCACACAAAGGCATCTGCTGTGATGTTCACAATTCTGATGAAGTCTCACATGTATCAGTACTGATAAATGATCAGAATTATAATATTTCTGACTGTCTGAGGCAAAATTGAATTGAATCGAACCGGGACCTTGTGAATTGGAATCGAATGGATTGTAGAAATCAGTGATGATACCCAGCCCTAGTGAGTAGCCTGAAAAGAAACTAATGATTCTATTGAAAAGAACTTTCTTGTTAAGTTAAGGCCTGATCTGTCTGAAATTCATAGCCAGTGCTCTGACATGGAGCCATCAATCTTTGAACGCTGAAAAAGCGCAGTGTATCCAGAAAACACATTATATGTCACGGTAAATGCGTTGTCCAAGTGTCCCCTCTCCCCACTGCCTTTCAGCAGCAGGCAGCAGCAAACAGGTCGTCAGAGGAGGCCAATGTGATGATTAAGTTTAATATTGTCTACAATATTGCCAAAGAGTGCCAAAGCACTTTAAGCACAAGCACAAGATTGTTAGTTAATCATTGACAAATGAATATTGTCTGTATGGACAGCAATTTACCCCCCCAAAAAGTGCACATGTAAAACTGCAGTGTTAAGCGATGTGGTTGAAAAATTTGGGTGTGCCTAACTTTTGTGCTGGTGGAGAAAGAAAAAAAGAAAAAAAGTTAGGCGCACCAGTGCAACCGTGACAAAAAGTTAGTCTAGAGCCCTGCCTTGAAAACTTGTACGTATGAAACTTTTTCCTGTTGTATGTGCCTGTCGAACTAAAAAGAAATGACAACCTTTGAGACCAGGAAGTGGACCTAATGGCTGTCACTGTGTTGCAAGCTACAATGATGGCAAATATGTTCACATACTTTCATTTTTTCAAGTCTCGTTTTTTCTTCTGACTGGCGAGCACAACACCGTCTACACTGTACATCATTTTCTTTCAGAATAAGCCAATCATCTCCTGTGGAGATATTTTAAACAAAGATTCATATATATATATATATATATATATATATATATATATATATATATATATACATATATATATAGAGAGAGAGAGAGAGAGATTTGAAATTTACATGTATGTATGTGGAATTTCCCTAGTAAGATTGACAATGGTACATAATTTTTTTCTTTGGTTTCAAAATAAGTGATAATGTCCTTCCCTTCAAGTTTGACTTTGTATGTTGTTTTACACAGTATGTAGTTTTCAAGTTCTCTCCAAAATGTAGCACTATATGAACAGCCATAAAACAAATGAGTTACAGTTTCAGGTTCAGATTTACAAAAGGTACATTTTCTATCAATGTCAGAGAATCTTGAAATGTATGTGTTGGATGGATATATGTTATGTAGTATTTTCAAATATAATTCTCTTATTTTGCTTGCGATAAAAAATCTAAAAGGAACAAGTCATGAATTATCCCATTTGATATTTTTAAAAATAGTGTTCCAAAAAAACTTCCCTCTTGGAGTTATTTTCTTAGCATTATACAAACATTCTCTAATATGTTTATTGGTTTCTTGCTTAAGAGATCAATACCATTTATATAAAGAGTGTTAACGGATGCATGTGGTGTGTTCTGTTTTTTGTAGCTTTTCATCAACTCAATCAGTCCGCTGGGAACGGACTTTATTACTGAGCTAAAATCTTTAAAATTGATAGGGAAAGTCATTGTAACTTAGTAGTTGGCCCTCACAGTCAAATAAGTCTTTTAAATAGATTACATTTTTATCAATATATATACATATATATATCCAATTCAGCAAATAAAGTGACTTGTTCCTTTTAGTGATACATTCATTGTTCCAGATAATGGATCTATGTGGAGAAAAGTTATCTGAATAACATAGTTTCCAAGCCAACAATGCCTGTTGATAAAATGTAGACATTTTAACTTTGACATACTGTAATTACAAGACAATAAGAACTGTAAACCTCCATCATTCCTAAAAATGTTATGTGGAATGAAATGCCATAATGATCCAGGAGATTTTAAGCATTCTTTTAGCCATTTCACCTTAAATGTATAGTTCAAGTCCATGAAGTCCAGAAGGCCAAAACCACCTTTATCTTTAGGTCCACAAAGCAATGATTTTTTCAGATGATGGTGCTTATTCTTCCATACAAACTTAACCAACAAGTTATTAATATTTTTACATTTGGAATCATACACATTAAGGGAAAGGGCTGGATACACAAATCTGGAAACACCTTCAGCTTTAGTCAAAAGGATTCTACCAAAAATTGATAGGTCTCTTTGGAGCCATAAGTTCAATATAGTTTTAGTTTTTTTCCATCCTGGGAGAGAAGTTGAGTTGTTGACGCTCTGTGTCATTCTTACAGACATGAATACCAAGGTATCTAACACAGTCTTTGACAGGAATATCGTATAAAGACTTGACATTTGATTGGTACAAACATAAAATTTCACATTTAGATTTATTTATTAGTTTTAATCCAGAGGCAGTTGAGAATTCGTCTACTAATGTGATAGCATTTTCAATCTGATCTTTGTTTTTTAAGAATAAAGCGGTGTCGTCTGCTAATTGAGTCAGTCTGATTTCTGTGTAATGAAAGTAGTTCAGCCACAATTAAAAATAAAGAAGCTGAAACTGGGCAACACTGGCGAACAGATTTCATGACTGGAAATCTTTTAGTAGTATTTGGATATAGTATAACACAACTGTCAATATTTTTATAAAAGATTTCGATAGTTGACACAAAGTTGGACCAAAACCAAAAGTTTGGAGTGCTTTAAATAAGAAATAATGTTCTACCGTATAGAAAGCTTTATAAAAATCAAGAAACACAATAAGGGAATCATCATCTATGTTGTCAGAGTCGTCTAATAGGTCAAAAATAAGCCTTATGTTTGAACTGATATGGCGGTTGGTCATAAATCCAGTTTGCGTTTCAGCTATTATCTCATCAAGATTTTTTTTTTAATCTTTTGGCATAGACCAATGAGATAATCTTATAATCTATGTTCAAAAGCGTGATAGGTCTCCGATTTTCTATAATAAGAAGATCTTTATCAGGTTTAAGAATAAAAGTTATAATGTGTGTTGGCAGTAGCTCAGGTGGCAGAGCAGGTCAGCCACTAACCAGAAGGTCCGTGGTTCGATCCCAGGCTGTTCCAGGCTGCATGCCAGATATCCTTGGGCAAGATACTAACCCCATGTTTGCCTACCTACCGGTGGTGGTCAGAGGGCCAGTGTTCGGCAGCCTCGCCTCTGTCAGTGCGCCGCAGGGCAGCTGTGGCTACAATGTAGCTTGCCATCACCTGTGTGTGTGAATGACACACACACACACACACGCACCGGTGGCCTGCATCTCTCTCAAATGCAGGCCATTTACCATTTTACCCTGTTTCATGCTTGTGGACATTTCTAAGACAATCCTTAAATAATTCTAATAAAGGATCAACAATTATATCCCAGAAATGTAAATAAAATTCTACTGATAAACCATCGTTGCCTGGAGATTTGCCCTTTTTCATTGATTGAATGGCCTCTGAAATTTCTGATTTTGTTATGGGACGTTCACAGTTAGTTTTAAAATTTTCTGAGATAGTCGGTACAAAATGTTTAACTGACTCAATAAATCTGTCACAATCATTGATATTACATTTCGATTTGTATATATCATTGTAGAATGAACCAACATGTTTTGAGATATCTAAATGATTAGTGGTTATGTTATTTTCAATCTTAAGAGCAGATATATTGTTTCTTCTTTGGTTCCGTTTCTCAAGAGCAAAAAAGTTACTAGAATTTCTTTCACCTAGTTCTAGCCATTTTGCTTTGGACCTTATAAAAGTCCCTTTAGCCATGTTAATATATGCCTTATCTATTTCTTCCTTTAGTCTTTTCAATTTAATTTCTTCATCATCTGATAGAGCATCTTTCTTCATTAATATGTTTTATTCATTCATTTCTTTTTTTTATTTCTTTGCTTCGCCTTATTGCTGCTTCTCTTACCTTGAATTTGAAAAATTCCCATTTTAGTGTGTGATTCATATTGGCATCCCCGAATATCTGTTCTGCCATTTTTTCCACTATAATACAAAATGTATCATCATTCAATAAATTATCATTTAGCTTCCAAAAACCATGTAGATTACTTTGACTTTGTTTATTGCCAACTAAGTGAATTGTGATCAATTTGTGATCGGTTAATGGAGCAAAATCATTCTGAACATGAACATGAAGAAGATATTAACCACAAGTCAATTCTGGATTGTAGAGATCTATCTGCATTGCTCCAGGTAAACTCTTTTGCATCAGAGTTTAAGAATCTCCATACGTCTATAACTGCAAGTAGTTCACAGAAAAACACAGTGCTCTTAAATTTTGAGTGTTGAGATGTTCTTGTTGGTACTCCATAAGATCGTCTGGAGGATCATTATAATCCCCTCCAAGAATCATGTGGGCTCGCTTGTATTGTGATTTTAAAAAATCAAGTTTCTCAGATACTTGTATCCACATAGATTTGGCCTGATTTGTGTTGTTATGGCTGTATAAATTACAGACTATAAAGAAGGTGTTGTCCAATTTGAAAACCAGAATAATCCATCTGCCTTTATATGAAGACAATGACTCAATAATGTTACCTTTAAAGTCATTAAGGAGAATGACTACGCCTGCCGAATGTTGAGAGGCATGGCAAAAATAACACTGATCACCCCACTGTGCTTTCCAAAATTTTACATCATTATCACACGAATGAGTTTCTTGTAGAAAAATCAAATCAGCATTTTTCCGTCTACAGAAAATGAAAATGGACTTTCTTTTGGTACTGTCACGAATACCTCGAACATTAGGGGTTATATTTTTAAGGAACTGAAATGTAAGTGTACTTCCATAAGGGAAGAAGGGAACGAATAAAGTGAACTGGATGTCTGTTAAATTAACTAGAAACTTGTAAGGTGCTAAGGTATAAACACCTAAAGAAGATACTCTCAAAAGGGAACACTAAGGTTTGAGAACCTAAATAAAATTCTTCAGATTTCAGACTTTGTTTTTTTCCAATGAAGTGACCCAAATACTTCAGCAGAAGTTTTATGTTGCTACTTATTTTTCAAAATATAATATGTTATATAATATATAACTTTCCTGGAATGATAAAACTGCTTCCACTCTTGTTCGTTCTGTTTTCCACTGTCATTTTGGTCGCCACTTTAAAACCACCATTAATTTAGACTCTGTTTACCAAATAATGTATTACTCAAATTCTTACAGAATCACATAGTGTTCTTGTCTTTCAAATCTCTACTTGTTGAATTGCTTTTTAGTTCATTCCACAACAACAACAACAACTGAGAGAGGGCGATCTGGGATACCGCTCATGTCCCAGCCTGAATGACAGAGTTCATGTTCTGGTCACTGTTGTTCCTGCTGGCTCAGTGTCTATACTAAGTGAACCAGTGTTGAAAAAGCTGAGAGATGTCAGACTGACAGCCAGTGAAATGGGTACAGTAAAAGTTTCAAAATTTTAATACATTATGTGGAATAATTTTGACATGTAAGTCTATAGACACTAATAATAAAATAACAACAACAACAAATGCATGACATCTTATTAAGTTTTTGTGTTAACAGACATTCTCCAGACGGCTATTCTCACCAAAGTTGATGAAGCCTGTCCTGAGGCGGAACAGGATCCCAAAAACATCTACAAGAGCAAGTACCTGAAAGAACAGGTAAATCTTTTCTGTTGGTAGTTTTTGATTTTTGAAGTTACATTTTTTAAATTCAGCACTGAAATTGTTTTGTACTTAGTAATTAACTGAATTTTATTTAACACTCAGATCGAAAAATTTAGCCAGCTGCTGGGACTCCCAGTGAACTGCATCTTTCTTGTAAAGAACTACAGTTCAGAAATCAGCACTGATGACGCCACTGATGCTCATATCCTGTGTGCACTGAAGCAAATGATTGTCTATGGAGACGACTTCCTCAACCACCTCAAAGACCAACACGTTCTTGTCCCAAAACGTGACACACTGACACTATGTAACAAATCGTCAGTATGTTGCACTTTAGGAAGCAGATGTGAAACTGAACATAGTACTGACTGAAATATAAATCACGTCTTGTTATGTTACTTGACTGAAAACTGCATGAATAACTTGTACTTAGGATAAAGGCATGTGGTTATTTGATGCATTCATTTTTGAAAAAAGGAAGCTCAAGAATGTCTGTCTCCAGACTTTATTTATTATTTATCAGTATTTATCAGTGAACTATAGCTAACAGCTGACACACAGTCATGCTGTCATACTGTTAACATTGTCAGTATTAAATGTAAAAACTATATGACAACCAAAAAATGAAAATGATCTTTTTTCACTATAGACTAAAGACAAATATGCATCCCTTCATTTAAACATTATAATGTGAGCAAGGGCGTAGATTTGGTTTTGGCATTGGTGGGGACGGGTGTTTCAACCACCGAACCCCGCCCTTTTTCTTTCTTTTTTTTCCTTTTCGTCTTTGCTTCTTGATAAAAAGGACAAATATATTTTGCCTACATATGCTATTCTACATGCTATTAAAACATGTAAAATTACAATTCATAGTTTTATATGTGAATTATATAATGTTAAATTACTATTAAACAAATGACTGACTAAGTATTTTTAGACTTTAGTTTACTTCAGCCATATTCCACATAAATCAGGTATCATACAAAAATAAAAATAGCTTCAAATACAGTCAAGACAATAAAAGAATATGACTTTAAGGACTTAAATGTGGGATGGAGCGATTTCGCAGGTCTTTCCTCCCACTGCTGTCAGACTCACAACAAAGACTTTTGCAGCTGATCAAACACACATAAGACGTTGTAAGTTGTTTTTACTCAGGTGTATATAACATTTGTATTCTATTTTTATCCTAATGTATATTTTATTCTATTTTATTCTATTCTTTACAGTTGTGTACAGTATATTATTCTTATTGTATTCTAATTTTGCTATATAACTTTGCACTGTCCACTTTCTGCTGTGACAAAATGAAAGGTAATCTTATCTTAACACGATTACTTCAGTTATAGTACACCAACTTCTCTTATACATTAGCACTAAGAGAACACTAAATGAACTGGTGGTTTTGTCCATAAAACTCATCTAAGATGACCACAAAATTATTATTCTGTGCTTGATGTGCCTCACCTTTGGCCCTGGCTTTTCCCCTCTGACTGCACTAGGACATATTGATAAAATAACACATTGATTCGTGCCATATAAAAAGTGAGACAATTCAGATTCTTTGTCAAATCTACACTAATCAATCAATTTACATCAGCAGTTAAACAATTGTAGTGCAAACTGCACTACAATAAGTGGTATGGAATATTTGCAAAATCATGACTACCTCATGATATTTTGTCTCAAAAATTAACCCTATGAATATGTCAGTGCCACTAGGATGAAATTATTGTGTCACCAACATTTTAACGTAGAGACATATAATTCTAACAGCCTCTTTAAACTAATATCCTGGCTTGCTCGAGGCTGCCGTTTTTCTGACAGTTTCAATCAAAATTAGACATGTTGCTCTGAGACTGGGAGAACTAATAGAGCTGCTTGTTGTGCAGTTAGTGTCCAAAACACGTAATTCATGGTTGCATACAATTTTAGACTGATGTGGGCCAAAGCCTAGCATAGCCTGTAACGTTATTATGACGGACACATTTCATGAGTGAACTTGGCTTTAAGTGACTTACAGGTTTCTTTGAAAAATACTTTCTTATATGCACGTTCTTCCTCGTTGCTGCCATCCTCCTCTCCTCCTCACAGCGCAGGTTTGCCGCTGCTGAAACTAAACAGAGCTCCCTGAAAAGCTCAGCCAATCACATTGGCCATATTTGTCACATGAGGTCGGACTCCAGTAGAGAACGTAATTTAACTCTTTCTGCACCGCTGGGTGACTGAGACGCTGACAGATCGATTTTTTTCTTTCTATCTATTTTTTTTTTTTTTTTTACAAGAAGCGATCAAATTATTGGTGGGGACAATTCAATAATCGCTGGATATTGGTGGGGACGTGTCCCCTCCGTCCATGCCAAATCGACGCCCTTGAATGTGAGGTTTCATTAAATCCCAGTACAGTCTGACATTTAGTTGGATATAGCTTTGTTATTTTACTTTGTATGGAAAACTTTAAAAACATTTAGCCAAAGCTACTCTTATATTTTAATATGCAAAAATCTTTATTATGGTTTGTGGATTTTTTTAATGGGCTGTTTCTTTTTGTTGTAAAATTATTGAAAATAAAGCTTCACAGACAGAAACCAAAAGCAGAGTTTAGAGTTTTTGTTTATCGCAAGGTTTTCATTTTCATTTATTTCTTAGTATTTTCACTTCTAGTTTGTGTGAATGATGTTTGATTAGTCCCTTCATTGTTTCTCTCTATGTTTCCCCCCCCTTTGGTATTTTGGTGTTTTGGTATTTCATGGATTCAGTAGTTGTTTTTAATTACTTCCTGTTCTGATTGGATAATTAGATAATGTAGTAATCTAGAACATATTCTGCTCTGGAGCAGGTTATGTTCTACAGTAGAGATAAGGAAGTAAGAAATCATCACCTGCTGACCAATTTTCTGGAAAATTGTGTCACCATGTATTGAATTTCTGCAACAGAAATACTAATTTTACTCCCTCGCACACGTGTGTGCATATAGTATAGTTTTTCAGTGTTGTCTAATTTCTTTGTTTTCCTGATGATCAGCAAGAAATAAAAATTGTTAGCAGCAACTTTAAAATGAGATATTTTTCCCTTCTGGCTGCAAATATTTTAATATAATTTACTCAAAATTGAGAAAATTTATGTTCTTCATCCCTTATATCAAATTTGGACATAGCTTCATTTACATTTTAAGTCATTTTAAGTCTAAATATTTAATCTTTATTGTAAGACTGCTAAACACCACCAAGTCTGCAGCGAAGAGAATAAAAACTAAAAGTTATTTTCGATCCTTAATTTGATGAACTATTGGGTTCATTATCCATCACATTCTTCCATGTCTTAATAAAAGAGTTGGTAAATTAATAAGTCTTCATTTTTGCCAGCTTTCTTTCTTGCCTTCAAATCAATGACTGTCCATGTTTTCTACAGTCATTGCTTCAAATAGCCTAAACTTTATTAATATGTAGCAACTCATTTCCAGTCTTACTGACCAGATGCTCAAAATTGTAATACTATATTACTCTACTAAACTTTCCCTCTCATAAACACCACTGCTTTTTCTGCAGCAGCTGTGTTGTTTTCAGTTTTTCTTATAGGCTAATACATTGTTATTTTCCTTTGAAAAATCAGCACTATTTTGCCAGTATCAATAACTGTGATTGGTTAGATACTGAAAATGCCACCCCTTTCATGTGACTGTTACGTTCCCCTGAGGGGTCTAGGCGGTGAGGGGGAAGTAACAAAAAGTGTCCGGGTCAGAAAAGGAGACAAGGAGGCATAAGGGTTAAATTAAAGAGTTTTATTAAAGTAGCTCAACTAAAAGAGACGGACAAGCCGCTATCACCATTTAAGAAAAAACAAAACTCAGGCGTTGGTCAATAAAGTAAAACGTAAGCCAAAAAGAAAGAGAGCAGCTCACTAGCTGCAAACACCACAAACACTCAGCTCACTAGCTATAACCACTCACATGGCACTCAGGCAGAGCTCACCTTTCCCTGGGCTTAAATACTTTTAATTACTGACGAGAGTCAGCTGTGTAAAGGAGAAAAGGTGGCACCTCAGGCAAAAGAGATTGATGGACACGCCCACACAGGCACCTTCAGGAGGAGGCCCTGCTAGGGCCGTAACAGTGACTATTGTTAGGTTGCTTTTGATAATAGTTTTCATTGTTGTACTTAAATTTGTAAACCTTGCCCTGAACTGCATGTTTAGATATTCTTCTGTTCTCCTCCCCCACATGTAGGATGGTATAGTGTTTAACTGCATCCATCAGGTTCTGGTTTCCTTATCTGGTAAGGGAGGTTCACTCCCGGCCATTTAGGGGCTCGCCTATGTTTGTATGTGGTGAACCATTAAAGTTAAGCCATATACAGGTGAGGGGAGATGACCTTTGGATAACTAGCAAATGTGGTTAAATAGTTGTAAGCATATATTGTGTGGCAGGAAGTCACATACACAGAGACACATACACACACTCACGAGGTCGGCTGAACATCTTGCCGGACTTCCCTTGCTAGCAAGTGAGAACCGTATGGAGTGTCTTGCTTTTGTTCACAGTGACGAACCTCTGCGCCAGCGAAGTTTGACATTAGACCTAACAACTGTACTATCTAATTTATTAAGCTGATAATCAGCTTCATGTGACTGCTCATCCGGACCGCCAAGGTAAAGAAAAGTGAATCCAGATAATCAATGTCAAGGTCTTTTCTTATCTATCTATCTTTCTAGCTTCCTAGCATAGGCTATCCGTAAATGATAAACTGCTGTCCAAGAATATTGCAGTGGCTCAATATAACAGCGGACGTGATAAATCAAACACTCTGCTATGAGGGGCCGTACAAGCCAAAATTCATTCTTTCACTCTCACACACATACATTCTTCTTTCACATACATATATTTTCACTCTCACATAGTTTTATTTTAATTTTTATATTTAGATATTTAGAAAATATATGTATGCAAGAGAATAATGTATGTGAATGAAAGAGTATAGTGGAAACGGAAGGAGTTTAATGGAAACGGAAGGCTGGGTGTCTGTACCGCTGTGATTGGCCGAGAAGAAGCACGCTGGTCACTTTCAAGTGTCTGACAGCATGGAGGGGGGAGAAGAAACTCGAGTTCTTCAGCAAGCTATCGGGGTGTTAAGAAACATTTTATCATCTCCTGAAACGGTCACATCGTTGTCCTTGTGACTTGATCGAGATGGGACGGGCTCAACTTTTTTTTTACGTGCGCTCAGAATAGTGGCACAAAAATAACGCCATAGTGACCCACCAGCTGACCGGGTGGTCACTTGGGTTAAACATAATATAGAAAGCTCAACTGACAAAAAATCACGAGTACACCACCAGGTATTATAGGAAAAACCATAAAGCCTTTGAACTAAAACGCTGTTGTGACAGTGATGTACACTGTCTTGTTGGTATATATCCATGATTTGTATCACCTTCATGTTTCCAAACCGATACCATGAGCAGCAGCTTTTACAGCTCTGGCTCCAGCAAATATCAGCTGATACGAGAAATTAATTTTAAATAAATTCTAACAGCTTATCAAGCTTGAACGTGCTCCTGTTGTTTAGCGCGACGTCCGCTGGTTTCCTCTTTCTGGCGCAAAGTGGGAGATAAACAAACAAGAGAGACGATCAGCTGATCATTGATCGGTTTCATGATTGAAGTAGCAACAGGAGAGGGAGGGAGGGGGAGAGAATGAGGGGAGAAGAGGCAGCTGTGCAACATAAAGACAGACTAACTCCAGCTTTGTCTTTTTTTCATTCTAGCTGAAGTACGGGACTAATCGCGTTCCTTTTCCTCTCAATACGGATGTATTGTAATTGGTCCAGCCCAGAGTTGATCATGACCAATTGGCTAATCCACCACCTTTCATTGTTTATACCATAACAAAAACAAACAAACATAAAAATGAAAAATCACCATCGGCCCACCGGGCAAATGCCCGGTATGCCCATGGCCAGTCCAGCTATGCGGTCAGCTGGTGGGTAACAGGCATCTCCAAAAACATTAGAGCACTTATGGAAATATGTGATGTCTTGATGAATCAAGCAGATATTTGAAGTTTACACAGCACCATTCTCGCATGAAAATATCTTAAAATTTTATTTTGTGACCTATGGCGTTATTTTTGTGCCACAAAACCAGCCAATCACAGACTTGGATGCAAAAATATCTGATTGGCTGTTCTGGTCTCCAATCAGCTCGAAATGACGAAATGCAATATCCCAGAATCCATTTCGTCCAAAACTCAAACGAGGCAGTGGCAGAGAAGCACAGAGTGGCGGATTTTGAAATACTCTTTCTGGGTCACTATGGCGTTATTTTTGTGCCACTATTCTGAGCGCACGTAAAAAAAAAAAAAAAGTTGAACCCGTCCCATCTCGATCAAGTGACGAGGACAACGATGTGACCGTTTCAGGAGATGATAAAATATTTCTTAACACCCCGATAGCTTGCTGAAACTCGAGTTTCTTCTCCCCCTCCATGCTGTCAGGCACTTGAAAGTGACCCGCGTGCTTCTCAGCCAATCACAGCGGTACAGACACCCAGCCTTCCATTTCCATTAAACTCCTTCCGTTTCCACTATACTCTTTCATTCACATACATTATTCTCTTGCATACATATATTTTCTTCTGACATGTATGCATTCTCTTCTTACATACATATATTATTTGTGAGATTAAATGCATATTGAATGCATGTAAATGAGAGCAAAATGTAGGAATGCATAAATGAAAATGCATGTATGTTAGAGTGAGAATTTGTAAATATGTACATTAAAATACATGTATAAGAGAGCACAATATTGTAATGTGTGTGTTAAATATGTGTAAACATGAGAATAAAAATATCTAAATATAAAAATTAAAATAAAACTATATGAGAGTGAAAGTATATGTATGTGAAAGAAAAATATATGTATGTGAGAGTGACAATACGTGTGTCTGACAGAAGAATATATGTGTGTGAGAGTGAAAGTATATGTGTGTGAAAGAAGAATGTATGTGTGTGAGAGTGAAAGAATGAATTTTGGCTTGTACGGCCCCTCATACTCTGCAGATTGCACTGAGACACACTGAAACGAAGCAGAGGATTCTTTGGTGATGTGAGGGAGAAAAAGATTCAAGGTAATGTGTGTTCAGATCACATGATTCATATATTACTGCAGATACATGTTTACTATTGTTTATTTACTGTTAGTCACGTTACTGTCTCCCCTAAATCACTTTATTTTGATTCTATTTTCCCTTAATCTATATTCTATTTTATTTGGTATGTCTTCCGCTTTGACTGTACTATTGTACAGTAGTTTGGTCAACATTGTGCTATATAAACGAATAAATTTGAAACTTGAAACTTGACCTCTCAGGTCTGCCACAGAAATACTAATTTTACTGTAAAGAAAAAAAACAAAAGAAAACTTTACACAGTTTTATAGATGTGATTTTGAATTTAGTTCCATTCATAAACTTAACATATATTCTATTTGTATTTGGTGTAAAATGCCAATTAATGTAAAAAATAAATAAATAAATAAAAATGACTGATAATAGAGTTGATGAATTGAATAAAAGAATATTATTAAAAACATACAAGTGTAAAAACAATGGACATGCACATATCTCACCAATCTTGCAAAATTTAAAAAATAAATTTATCTAATCATCATTATTGATCCATGTCTGCAACGTGTTATATTTTTAGGGACTAGGATGGCTCAACCCAAAGTGCTATTGTTTTCATGGGCCCCCGAATCCCATGAAAATGACACAAACACGTCTCAGCAACAGATCACAATTTTACAACTGTATCAACAAAGCCACTGGGTACCCAGTCTGCCAGGATCTGGGCACATACTTCAGGAAACACAGGAAATTCTGCATCATCATACTTTACTTTATCACCCCACTCGTGACTTGCATTACAAAGATTCTTGCCAACAAGTAAAATCGGACAAAAATCAGGTGCTACACCCAAAAAACAGCTAGTGATTGCTTTGGTTGCTATCAGGACCAACTTGTCTGGAAACACTCACCATTTATTCTTTAAGCTGGAATGAAACTTCAAAAATTTCAGAGCAAACTGGGAAGCAGTTTCTGTTTCCGCTTTTCACAGTTTTACTGCCACTGAGTAAGTAGCTGGTATCTTCCAACAGCAACCATAGTAATCTGCAAGGTTTCCAATCCAGCACTGACCAGTTTCATACTAGCAACTGCCAGCAGCCACTCACCATAGATGGTTGCTAACTGGTTCCAAGGCCTGAGTGTCCAGGAAGGAAAATAGTGGAGTCATGTATAATCTTTGAGACTGGGAGATGCAGATGTTACTTTTGTTTTTATTAAACAAAAGGACAAGAGAACAGCACTATACTGCTAACACAACTTGTGCTCATTGATAGTATGCTGTCTGTGCAGATACTAACACAAAGCTAGCAAAGAACGCAGAGCGATGATAAAACTGGCTGCATCCCAACCTCAGGTCAGAAGCTCAAGCCTGATCTTCAACAGGTAACAAAAGCAGCAACCCTAACGTTCATGTGGTGTAATCTGTTTTAGTGTGACCTGTTTTATTGTGAAACGCTTAAGGGGAAAGAAGTTCGACTGTGAACCAGCAGCTTGCTGAAAGCAAAATGGCTTGCATGGATTTGGACGGTAAAGGACGAGTCTGAGTTGCTCAAAAAGTGTCACTTGAATCCTTGTCCCTCAAAATGCCACCTGTCAACTATGTCTCCACAGTAGAATCACAGTGACGATAACTGTCTCTCTGTGTTTTCATCTGTCTGTTTAAAGTTTGTAAATCTTCATTAGGATAGGGATTTGTGTCTGTGCTTGACTGTAGTATAAGTATTATTACTGTTGTTTACTGGTAAATGTGTGACAGTGCTCCACCTCTCTCCCATGTAGCCGAGTTCCAGTCATCCCCTATCACAAATTGTTTGAGAAATTACAAGAAGAAGAAGAAAAATAAAAATTAACAAATTTCATCATTTCTGCTGTTTATTTTTATTTTTACGCTAACAGGGCCACTGGACAATAATGTTCAAAGGTTCACGCTCTATTAAAAACTAGAAGAAGTATAATATGAAAGAAGTATAGTGTTCTTACACGATTAGATGTCTGTTCAGAGGCTGATAGATACAAGAGCAAAACACAAAAAATGACAACCAAGTCTACAAAGCAAACACAGAAACTGAAGAGTTTCTAATCTAAGAGTAAATGCTTTAGCCAAGGAAATGAAAATCAGCATGCAAAGAATTACTCTGACATTCCTGTTCAGACCCAAAAGTCATTTTAACACAACAATAAACAAGGTTCAGCAGGTCTGCAGGTTGTTGACGTAGTCCTCTCCAAAGTCGATCATCTGCTTCAGAGCAGCCAGTATCAGTGCGTCGACGTCATCATCTGTTTGGGTCTCAGAGTGGTAGTTCTTGACAGGAAAGATGCAGTACAGTGGAATACCCAGATACACACTCACTTTCTCCATCTAAATTTGAAGAGTTTAACATTTATTAGCATTTATTTTACTTGAAATTTACTTTAATTAAACTAGTAAATTATTATTCCAGCTAAATTTCTAAAAATGTAAAACTTTTTTTTTTTTTAATTACCACTAGAAAAGTACCTGTTCCTTCAAACGGGAGCTCTTATACACATTTCTCATATTTCCTTTGACTACTGGACAGGCTTCATCAATTTTGGTGAGAATTGCCATTTGGGGAATTCCTGTCAATACACAGAATATCAGAGTTGAGGTGATGTTTGTCAGCTTATTTAATTCAATTTGAGTTTATCCTGTAATCAACCTGGCTCTTACCCATGGCACTGGCTGCAAGTCTGATAGTCCTCATCTGTTTTATTATATCATCACACAGAGGTTCCATTTTGCTGGCATCGATCACAGACAATAAAACATGAACTTTGTCATTTAGAGTGGGCACTATGTTGTAGTCATGATCATGTTCAGATAACGAAGATTCAGGATTGAACTGGAAAACAATCAAATCAGTTAAACAAGTATATACAAATTTGTTTCAGACATGTAGATATATATATATATATATATATATATATATATATAGATATATATATATATATATATATATATATAGATAGATAGATAGATAGATAGATAGATATAGTTATACATATATATATATATATATATATATATATATATATATATATATATATATATATATACATATGAATAGAGAGAGAGAGAGTGCAATTGCACATCCCTGTTGGAACAAATGTATCCCATCCTCTGATTTTTAAATCTAACTTCTAACTAACTGTATCTAACTGTATGTGTTATTTAAAGCCATAATAAAATAGTGTCATTGTATACACCATTAAATTGTGTCTGCAAAATTGCCTTGAACTTCATGTTACCTTGTAACCATCCTTCACGTGCCCCTTCATGGCCAGTATGATGTCTTCCACCTTAACTCCTCTGTGCTTCTCGTTGGGATGGCTCATGGTCTTCTCAAGGCCCATGATGTCAGTGAAGGCAAAAGGATAAAAAACTTCTGGTCCTCCTTTTTGGATTTTGAAAGTTCTGTACTGTAAAACAGAAGGTTTTAACTATTCTGATAACAGGGTTACCTAATCACTGAAGACTACAAAACTGGTTTCTGGTTTAGTATAAGACTGATATCTGTAAGAACAACTATGGACAAAAGTAAAGTGAAACTAATCTGCAGACAGAGATTCAAGAAGCAAAAAAATCTGTCATGCTAGTGCAGACTACATCCTAGGACTTTTGTAGTGCTAATCTTTACTGTGCTGTAGTGGAAAGACTTTAGTTTCAGTTCACTAGTTTTGTTGCAAATTGCATGACTTTTGTTTAACAAATTGCACTAAATACATGAGCTTGACTAAACCATACTCGAATTAAAACATACTGTTTTAGTGAAGCTCGCTGCAGAAGTTGCATCTGCCAAAGCTCTTGAGGTCATTCTGCCTTGTAAAAGAGTGTCAACTGAGTTGATGAAGCTGGACTTGCCGGCACCAACGGGTCCATGAAGAAGAATTCTGAGGTGCTGGAGCTCAGAGTTATGAGGCTTGTAATTTTTTATGTACTGGAGATCATTGTTTTTGCCACTGTTCAAACAAGAGTATTTATGACGTTAAAGTCAAGAAAGTCAAACTGATAGTCAGTGGTGTAGATATGTTGGGATTATGGTGCAGATACAGTGGTGAGACTATGGAGGATGTTGCAAACACCAACAAGAACAGGGAATTAAGCTGACAACAACCAATTTTTGCAAGTAGATTATTTATGGCGTTTACGTGGCAACAAAAAGCCCATTAAGGGTCAAACACTCACTTCCACTTCATTTTCCTCCATTCCTCACTTAAAACTGAAAGAAATGCACAGAATTGAAAAAGAAAACAAAAAAATATATTTTAAAGGAAGCAATTAATAAAAACATGTAATTATTTCTGATCCTTTTGATTCTATTGTGTTATGTTTTATCTTACTCTTTGGAGGGTTTACAGGTCGAGACTTTTCTCCTCCCATTGCTGGAAAACATTACAGCACAATAATAACATCTATACATATGCATTAAAACACTTAGAACATAGCACTCTTTGCTCAAAGATTTTTGTGTTGTATTAGACTTGTAGCAATACTTTCATTGCTACAAGTCTGGCAATCAAACTGAGGAACACAATTCACTAATACATGTGTTTTGATTAAAAATGAATTTAAGGGAATATTTATTATGCTTGTAATACAGTTTTAGCATGTCAAAAAAAATTCAGTTCCCATATTGTCACAATGATCATTCATCAGTGATTGTATTTCTGAATGCAGAAGAATGCACACTTTAGTTTTCCTTTCAGTTTTAGCTTTTTGTTGATAGAATTAAAAATAATTCTTACCTTGAAAACTTGTACCTAAGTAATTTTTTCCTGTTGTATGTGCCTGTCGAACTAAAAAAAAATGACGACCTTTGAGACCAGGAAGCAGAACTATGGCTGTCACAGTGTTGCAAGCTACAATGATCCAAATATATTCCCATAGAGCAGTGGTTCCCAAAGTGGGGGGGGGGGGGCGCCCCCTAGAGGGTGCATAGAGCCATTGCAGTGGGGGTGAGGTATGAATAAAATAAAAGAATGCTTTGACACTGCTAGCATAATGGACAAGTTTTTGATGGGGCTCTCACACAAGTGCAAACCAGAAGATAAAGCATCGCCAAATATGCTTCCAAACCAACTTCCTTCCAAGCCGAAGAAAATGATGAAGCATATCTTGCTTTTGGCACCACCCGCACAACGGTGGTGCCAAGGTAGGTATCCCCGACAGAATTTGTTTCCCCTGCGTCGCTGAGCTGTCCAAATCATGGACAAACAGTGTCCCACACTCTTGATTTTTAGATCACAAACACTTCATATAATGAAATTTTGGAGATGTTAGCTCTTTATACAGTAAAGTTACAGTGGGATACAAATAATACCTGGCTGATCCTGCCACAGTTTGTTAGGTAGTAGTTTATTTTATTGCAACCTGTAAATTAGTGCAGTTTACTTTTATTTGTGTAATTGTTTACAAAAGGTTTAAGGTGTGAAAACAAACTGCAATTGAGTTGGAAAACAAAATATGGGTGTGTGCGGTTGGAGGATGTGTTTGTGGCGGGGGGTGGGTTCTTGTAAAACAAACGGGGAGCCCAGCGAAAAAAGTTTGGGAACCACTGACATAGAGGTTAAGTGACGGGAGTGACAGGAAAGGTAAGTAGCTCATGCTGTAGGTGGCTTCAGACGCTGGAGATTTGGCGGAAAGAAAGCAAATGGCAGCTTAGAATTTAACAAACGTTTTTTTCAAGCTTCCATTATACCAAATATACACATCAATTGTCATATAATTAACCACTACTGCTTAATCATCTCCAACACCATGGGGGACAGCAGGGAGAGTTTAGACGCTCTCCAAGATTACATCGACCGGTGCTTCGAGGGTAGTTATGAAAAGGCCCAGAGCGCATCTTCCCCGGCAAAAAATGAGACCCCGTCATCAAAAAGAAGTCGTCCGGCAGACTCCCCGAGCACAACATCCCCTGCCAGCAAAGACATTACTGAAATCCTGGAGGGAATCGATAAGCCACTGTCCAGCTTCGATGCAAGGTTGTCCCTGGTGTAGGTTTTATACCGGGAATTTAAATCCCTGAGAGAATCCCTGGAGTTCAGCCAGCAGCAGGTGGAAACGCTCGCTGCTGAAAATGCCATGCTATGGGATTCGGTCAAGTCTCTTACCGAGAATTTGACCAAGCTTAACACTGAAAATAAAAAAATAAAAGAGACTGTTATTGATCTGTAAGCCTGTGGCATGAGAGATAACCTTGTGCTTTCTCGCCTGCCAGCGAGGACACAGAGGCAACATTGAGAGGCTTCATTAAAACCCACCTGAAGCTGCCAGAGGACACCATGAAGAACATCACTTTCGATAGAGTCCATCATATCGGGGCTAAGAGGGCCAGGGCCGGGAGACCATGTCCTATTGTGGCCAAATTCGAACACTTCAAACAGAAGGAGCAGGTAAAGAGTGGAGGCAGTGTCAACTGAGTTGATGAAGCTGGACTTGCCGGCACCAATGGGTCCATGAAGAAGAATTCTGAGGTGCTGGAGCTCAGAGTTATGAGGCTGGTAATTATTTATGTACTGGAGATCATTTCTTTTGCCACTGTTCAAAGAAGAGTATTTATGAAGTTAAAGTCAAGAAAGTGAAACTGATAGTGGTGCAGATACAGTGGTGAGACTATGGAGGATGTTACAAACACCAACAAGAACAGGAAATTCAGCTGACAGCAACCGATTTTTGCAAGTAGATGATTTATGACGTTTACGTGGCAACAAAAAGCCCATAAGGGTCAAACACTCATGTCCACTGTATTTTCCTCCATTCTTCACTTAAAACTGAAAAAATTCACAGAATTGACAAAGAAACTGAAAATATATTTTATAGAAAGCTATGATTGAAAATATGTAATTTTTTCTCATCTGTTTGACTTTATTGTGTTATGTTTTATCTTACTCGTTGGAGGGTTTATAGGTCGAGACTTTTGTCCTCCCATTGCAGGAAAACATTACAGCACAATAATAACATCTATACATATGCATTAAAACATTTAGAACATAACACTCTTTGCCCAAAATCTTTTGTGTTGTATTAGACTTGTAGCACTTTCATTGCTACATTAATCAAACTAAGGAAATTCAATTCACTAATTTATTTGTATTGATTAAAAATGAATTTAATGTTGATTTCTCTTGCAGCTGCTCTATTCCCATGTTCTGGACCTGAAAACAGGGTTTGATCTTTCGTTTCACTCTATAATACTGGACTTATTTTTCTACGAAGGTTTGAACTTCACTGTAAAATCTAATATTGTGTTTAATTAAAAATATTAAGTAGGCTGAACTCAATTTTTATCAATTTGTTATTAGAACTCAATTTAAGTAAGTTACCAGTATTTTTTATGCAAAAACGCTGTTCAACTCAATTTATTTGAGTTGTCTTCACTTAGAAAAACTAAATAAGCTGGAAATTTTGCTTCTCAGTGCGGAAGGATGAAACGATGTGGTTTGAAAATGCCACGTCACTACCGTCCTCCTCCGTAGCATGGATCAGTCCGCATGTTCATGGTGCCACCATTTTGTTCTGGAATATGTTGAGCAAACCTGGAGAAGCTTCAGCTCAAGATATTATTGTTGTCATTGCTGTGGATCTTTACCTGATACACTGACTTGGTGAGTAAATGTTTACTCTTATTCAAAGTGATTTTGTGGCTTCTCTTAGTTTAGCACCAGGTTTATAATCTTGCTAGCTAGTTAGTGTTAGCCCAGGTTTGCTGCTGCCACTGGAATCATGTTACTTAAAAATTAACACCACAGCTGTCAAAACCTTATATAAAAATATGTTTGTGAAATTTTCTGTTGATTGTTTGAAATAAAAAAGTGAGATAAGAGCCCAGACAAAAGTTTTGGGGAGGTGCCTCCCCTGCACCCTGGTGGCACACCTGCACCCTAAGGCCCTGCATGTGTGGGTGATTGTGGTGGAGCGGGAAGAGGGAGGCAGCTGGAGATGGGGAGGGAAGGAAGGGAGGGCCCTTCTCCCCCGCTGACCCCAGTAGGCACCCCCATACTCTGAAACCCACCAGGGCAAGGGGGCCCAGGCCCATCCGGACCGGGGCCCAGTTCAGCAGCGCAGCCCGGCCCCATAGAGCCCGGGACAGCCCACCCGACCCCACCACAGAGAAAACTGCACCCACCCCGTCATCCACTCATCTTCCAGACTACACAAGACAATAGACACCCAGGCTGAGTTCTTCCTCCACCTCCCCTATATCTCCCCCACCTGCACCATGAGTTCCTGAAGAGAGGAGACCTCCTGCAAGATGTAACAGCCTCCCCCACCAGTTGAAGAGCCTCCCAGGTGGCTCGATGCACTGGCGGCACCCCACGCCAGGGCTGAGCCCCCATACACCCACCCGCCCACAACCCCGGCGACACACCAACCAGGACCCAAGCCCCCAAGGCCCACCCAGGGTCCCAGCCCGGAGACGGAGCACCCCCAGAACCCCACGCCCGCCCCGGACCCACCCAGGGGCAGCCAGGCTACCAGGTCAGTAACCCATGTCCGTCAGCACAGACCCTCCCCTAGCCCCGCTGCACGCAGTCACGAGGAAACCGTCACCTAAGAGCTAACAGAGCCCTTAACAGGCCATGACTGCAACCCCGGGTTGAGCCCTCCAAGGAAGACGCTTCTGGGGAATCCCTCGACGCCCCAAGCCTGTCCCTACCCCTACACCAATCACAACGGCGAAGGTGGGACCAAACTATGACCCCCCACCCCCACTAGGTGATGAAGCTGATCAAAGGAGCCCAGAGCAACTGATCTGATATGGTGGCAGAGGCTGTATCAAGATTAATGTAATCTATTAGATAACTTCTATATTGGTTAGAATTAAGATTATTTTTACTTTTCCAGTTCATGAGGACTGTTTTCTTGGCTATGCATAAGGCAGTGAAAACCATATGGGCTATATTCTTTTCTGTAGTGACATTATCTAAGCTGCCCAACAAGCACACTAAAGGAGAAGTTGGAATGTTGTTGGCTGGGTGGGTTCTTCGACATCTTTAAGAGTTCTAAACAAATGTCTGTCCTCCTCCAGAAAATCTTATGTACGCAAACGCGCGTTGCAACGTCTTATCTGGTGCGGGACTTTTATTTTGACAGCAAATGCGCACCTGCGGACCACTTATGTGCACCCCTGGATAGAGTCTAACTGCTGTTGGGATGAATGATCTGCGAAGGAGCTCCTTCCTGCAGCGAGGGTGTTTCAGTCACACACGCAGACTCATGCAGAGGGTGATGTGGGTTGTTCACGATGGATGTCAGCTTTACTAACATCCTCCTCTCACCCACCGCCTCCACTGGACCAGTTTGTCAATCCTGCTCCTGTCCCTGTCCGTGCATCCGCTCCCAGGCCACTGCATAGAAAAAGGCAGATGGTACCACAGAATGTCCTTAACAGAGTCCTGCAGACTCCAAGGGACCTCAGTCTCCTCAGCAGGTGGAGTCGACTCTAGCCCTTCTTATACAGGATGTCTGTATTCGTACACTCATAAAAATTAGTCATTGGATGGACTCAATTTGATTGATGGCAGGTTTTCCACATAATACATTTATTTTGGTTCAACCAAATCTACATACATCATGACAATTTAATTAAATTGAGTCAGTAGAGCACAATTTTTAAAATACACTTAAAAGGAAAAAAATTACAGTAATAAGATGTGAAAGGTTTTGGTTGGTTCATCTCAATACAATGTCATTCGTTTGAGCTAGATTTTCTTCGCATTGAAATGATTATTTTAAGTCCAACTAACTGATTATTTTAATTACCAGAAAACAAATTTAATTATTGACATAATGACAAAATGAATTTGTTTTTTCAACTCAATTTTATTCACTTGAATTAAAAGCAGAATACTTTGTGAATAAACATCTCACATGGTCAAATTAACCTTAACAAAATCAGTGCTCACAAAAAAGTGCTGTCTTACATTTGAAATGAATATCAAATCTGAATAGCACACACCTTTGTATTACTAGGCAAGACTGAAAACAAACTGCAATTTGTAAAATCAGATTTCACTTAAGAATCATTGTATATATTTATAGTGACACTTGCAGGTAGGTTTTCAGCAAATTCACAATGATAACCTACTAAACATTACAATTCACACCATAGTATGCCAGTCACTGAACATTTTAAACAACCCAGCAATACTAAAATACAAATATATAATGTATATATATAAAAGGTTTTCATTAAGAACATTTTTATGTTACCAAAGGGGAAGTATTTTAATAAAAAAAAATTCAACTTTACTTCTCTAAAACCAATTACATTCAAACTTTTACAAGCTTATAAGAACGGGAACACCAACTTTAAAACACTGGAAGACACCAAAGTTGTCAACATTTGTTTTGTCTCTTTGAAAATCCCAAAAGCAATTAAAAAGAAAATGCTGGTTACAAGCATTAAATTTTTTTGAGCTAAATTCCCACAGTCCTTTTATCCAACTATATTAGTATAGATTAAAGGTTACATCACTCACAAGCGAACAGCAGACAAAAATAGAAAACTTCAATTTTTCCAAAAAAAAAAAAAAGAAAAGAAAAAAAGGTCACAGTTTGAACAAAAGAGATAAAAAGGCCAAAATCAACTTTTGTGCTGGGGCCTTGTTTGCCTAAGCAAACATCTTCATTTTCATTTGCTGCATCTTTGTACTGAACCTTTGTCCATCCAGATTCATTAAAATCTTCTGACAAAACTCGAAAGTGTGCTTGTGGTCATTTGGATAGCTTAGATCAAGTGCATAAATCAGTCCAAAGAGGACGATGAATGCCATGATGACACTACCGAGGTTGTTCATAACTGTAGTACCTTCAATGACAACTCCCACATCCTCTGGCTCCTGAACGCCTTCTCTTCTGATGCTGTAAATACCCGTGACAGCTGCTGCAGTGGATCTCAACCGTTCATCCTCATTGGAGGAGGTCTGAAAAACAGGTTGTTTCAGGTTTAAGGGCTCTGTCACTTGGAAGGGGACATATTATGCAAAACTCAGCTTTTGTGTCCTTTTGTGCTGACATATGGGTCTCTACTGCCTCTACAAACACTCCAAACATGAATAAAACCCGTCAATCTGTTTTCTATCACTAGCTTGGGTTTAGGTATTATGTACCTCCCCTTGGGAGGGGCTTGAAATAGAGCAGCAGCTTCTCTAGTGCCTCTAGGTTTAGGTGTGTGTCAGGGGTGGGTGAATTTCCCTTATTTCATCACAATTGGGGACCTTTTGAAACAGCTTGTTTTAGGCACATTATTCCTGAAACCAGGAGACTGCTGTAAAGCCAGTGACACTAGTCAGTGTCTCAATGCAATCTGCTGGGTTCCTTTATAGAAAACTTTTTACTAATTGGCATAATTAACTGAACTTCATTGGAGTGTTTATGTTGTAAAGGCTCACCTTTCAGCACACTCACTTCACCAGATGCACCTTGTTTCTTTTCCTCACCTTTGATTGGGTGTGGTGCTTGCCCTTAATTGCGCTCACCTGTCACCCTTTATATAAGGACTGCACTCACCTACAGCTCACTCTTTCTTCACTCCCACATGGGGCGGCAGCTGAAGTGAGTTTCTCTTTGAGTCTCCTGAGTTCATGTATTATTTTGAGTTACTGAGTAACTTAAATCACACTTTATTTTCTTTCAGAGATAGCAGTCCATGTGTGTCTTTCCTTTGTTCATTATTCAACAAAACGAGAAACCTACAAGTGATTGCTGACTGTTCATTCTCATCCTGACTGGATGAGCCCATGATGGTAACAATCTCCAACCTCCTCTGAACCTTCCTCCGAAACAGTTTACTTAATGAAGTGCCTTGAGATGACTGTTGTGATATGCCGCTATATAAATAAATTGAATTGAAACACTGACAGAAAATGGATGAATGTTTTCTTCACATTTACCGTGTTTATAGAGGCAGTAGATACCTACATGGCAGCACCAAAGGAATGAACAATTGAATTTTTGCTGAATCTGTCCCTTTAAAAGTGCTCTCCAGTACAAGTTTCAACACTGACTATTAAGAATAATACATATTTTACAATTATATTGTCTTCTTTGAATATATGAGGATTTTTTGTGCAATGAACTCAAATTGAAGCTAGAAAATAAAGTGTGATAAGCGTACCAGATACTCCTTGAACAGTAGGTCTGGATCTTCATTAAAGTAGATCACCAGGCTTTTAAGAGTATGCTCCCTCTTTATGTCGATGTCATCACACTAATGCAAGGGTGGAAAAAAATCGTGAAAAAAATGTAATTGATTGCATTTAATTGATGGGTTTATCATTAGTACTGACCAAACTACTGATCGCCATGATATCCTTGATCTTTTGGCCCTTTGCTCCTTTGCTGCCCTCAAAAATTTGCATCAAATTTGCATCAGCTTGTCTGAAAAGTTGCTAAAAATTTGAACCATCAGTGAAATTTGTCAAGACCCAAACTGTTTGTAGCTGAATTTTAAGTTTGACATGTGTCCTTTTCCATGACAACAGCATTCACAGTTAATTTAACCTTTTCTTACAATACCGTTATAGGGGTTTTCCCAACAGCACTACTCAGCATGACTCGGATGGTTGTGGTTCGATTAGACAGCCTTTTCCAACAGCACGATTCGCTATTTTTCCCCCAAATTTTTAGTACTTGCTTCATTGTGGTTCATGTTGAACATCAGCCCCATTATTGTGCTGTAGTGTTCCTGAATTATACTTCACACTGTTTACTGTTTACCTTGTGCTATTTCTGTCTCCAATAAAGATAAAGGGTATTAGTTGCAGTCATTAACTAGAGCTGGGTTTTTTTTGGCAGGGAAAACAGACTACACTGATGTGAGCTGTGTTAACCCACACTGTACTGAGATGTTTTGGCTGAGTGGTGCTGCTGGGAAAAGGGCTTCAAGTCACCACCCTTACCACTAGGACCACTACTTTTTTCACCAAAATTTAGTTTCAAATCTATTATGAGTTGGCTAAAATACAGACAAAAGGTTTTTTTTGCTCAAATCTTCAGTCCATCTACAGAAAAATATTCAGTAAGCGCTGACAAAACAAACAATACTTAAATTTGTTGATACACAAGCATTTTACTTACTTCACTTTCCTTGAAAAGGGCAGGCCATCTGTTCATGAAGTCTTTGATCATCGGCCTCTGTTCCACAATCTCTAGTCGTCTATGGGAGAAGGTTCTTTCCATTTTTGCTTTTATTACTGGTTCTTTGTCCCGCTTTTTGATTTCTGAGAGTAGAGCCACTCTTTCAGTTTCCAAGCTTTCAGTGCTTTCACTTTTTGGGGGTAAAGGGACATAACAGACCTCGGCCTTTCTTGGTTTTTTGATGATGGCAGCAGTTTTTCCTTGGCCTTCTTGTTTGTGCTTTAACAAATTCACACGGATTTCAGGATTGCCAAGCCACCCAATCAGAGATTGTTTCCATCCCCAGAATCCTGTCTTAGATCCTAGCTGCCCTAAACAAGGATGGGTCCTTGTCACTGCTGCTGCCACCTCTTCACATTGATCGTCTTTAGGATATTTTGTGTATTTCAGCATTTCTTGAGCTAATCCATCAAGGATGACTCCTTTCAGTTTAATGCCAGGCTTGAAGAGTGTGCCATTTGCTTCATATTCTGCGTTTTTCTGCTGGAGTTCCAATTCCATGTCATTTGTGAATTTAGGGACCACAAACACATTGGGCCAGGAAAACTGTCTTGTCGGTTGAACTTCTGGGCCCTGTTTCAGAAAGCCGGTTTAGTGCAAACTCTGAGTAAGTATACCCTGAGTTAACGAAAACTCTGGGTTTTCGGTTTCACAAAGCGAGTTTAGATTAATTCTGAGTGAGTTACTATGACGACACACTCCGTGAAGCTAACCAGCCCCCTAGCAGGTTTACTTCAACTAACCCTGACTTTCTCTGCCTCTTTGTCGGAAACCTGACTGTAGGAAGTGTCAGACATGGCGTGCCCCTTCCTTGAAGAGCCAGTAGATGTTGAAGCCCAAATTCTCCGCAGAGCTCTCCGCCGGGAGAGAGTGATTAGAGCGCGTTTGGACATTTTATCATTTCCTGATGATTTTCTGTGTGAACGTTACCGTTTTTCAGTTATTCAAATAAATCTATAATTTATTTGAATAACATCCTCAGGCCTTATATTGTGTTAAACGTGTTAAATGGGTGGAAATCCCTAGATCAATGTTTAAATTAACACTCACGCATTGACACTGTTGGCTATGTTTTGCCATGCATGCTCCCTTTCTTTTGCAGCTGAGGCTGTGTTACTTTTTCATAAAATTTGCATGTTATCGGCATATGCTGCCATCAAATTTCGGCCTCAAGCGCTGTAAAATACATTGACCGCGCCTTCTTTCCCTCCGTCTCCATGGTGACTCGCTTAATCTGTGCTCCACTAATCAGGGCTTTATGTATCCTCGTTGTGCAGCTTAACTTGGGGTTAAAGCAACTCGCGTTGATTGAACTAATTGTTATCAGCCTTTCTGAAACCGAATATTCGAGTTGGCCCAGGGCCCTGTTTCAGAAAGCCGGTTTAGAAAACTCAGAGTTAAAATGATACTCAGGGTTGAGTAACCCCGAACTGTCCAACTCGGAATATTCGGTTTCAGAAAGGCTGATAACAATTAGTTCAATCAACGCGGAGTTGCTTTAACCCTGTTAAGCACGCGCATAAAGCCCTGATTAGTGGAGCACAGATTAAGCGAGTCACCATGGAGACGGAGGGAAAGAAGGCGCGCCAATGTATTTTACAGCGCTTGAGGCCGAAATTCTGATGGCAGCATATGCCGATAACATGCAAATTTTATGAAAAAAGTAACACAGCCTCAGCTGCAAAAGAAAGGGAGCATGCATGGCAATACACATAGCCGACAGAGTAATGCGTGAGTGTTAATTTAAATATTGATCTAGGGATTTCCACCCATTTAACACGTTATTTTATTATATTTCATTTTATTTTTTATTTTATACATTTTATTTTGTGATGTGATGTGAGCGCAGGTGCAACCCAACAGGCCCCAAACGTTCCTGGCAGCAAGTAAAAATGAAATATAAAAAATGTAGAGGAAGAGGGTCCAGCCACTTTTCCAACAAACCTTTCCTCAGTAAGATGTTCAGCACTGATTTACAACCAACCTAAGTAGGCATGTACTATGAATGTCAATGCTATTTTCTGTGTTTCAATAGCTCCCTGTAAAGCAGCTGTACAAGACCTGTTTGATCAAGAAAATAAAAAAATGCTTTTTGGAAATGGAACACTTCAAGCAGCAGAATGGAATGTGAGTGCCATCTATACAGCCAATCACGCCTGGGAACCCTGAAAATAAATGTAAAATCTAAGTAGTAGTTCAAGTATCACCACATCATGAATTAAGTTTTGTTCATCCTGATACCTGCAATTTTGTGGAATCCTCTTTGATAAATCTTGTGGGTCTATGACCGGGAACACCACAAACGAGTACAGGAGACGTTTCAGTGCAACTGTAACATTCCTGACTGCCCGACAGACGGTAGCCTTGGAAACGTGCTCAGCGTCACCAATATTATACAGAAAGCTCCCGTTTGCAAAAAACGAAGTGCAATACAAATAATATGTACAGAACTTAGAGAATGTCGCGATGTGTCACATGAGCAATATAAGGCCTGAGGATGTTATTCAAATAAATTATCGATTGTGCTGAAAACGGTAACGTTCACACAGAAAATCATCAGGACATGATAAAATGTCCAAACGCTCTAATCACTCTCTGCCGCGGCGGAGAGCTCTGCGGAGAATTTGGGCTTCAACATCTACTGGCTCTTCAAGGAAGGGGCACCATGTCTGACACTTCCTACAGTCAGGTTTCCGACAAAGAGGCGGAGAAGTTCAGGGTTAGTTGAAGTAAACCTGCTAGGGGGCAGGTTAGCTTCACGGAGTGTGTCGTCATAGTAACTCACTCAGAATTAATCTAAACTCGCTTTGTGAAACCGAAAACCCAGAGTTTTCGTTAACTCAGGGTATACTTACTCAGAGTTTGCACTAAACCGGCTTTCTGAAACAGGGCCCAGGTGATAAATGAGGGGTTGATGTGTATAGGGTATCATCACTGCAGGATGAAACTAAAGAAGGCCCAGGGCTGGAAGTTCCTTGGCAAGCGTAAACACTGCTGTTTGTGGACGTCTCAACTGGGTACAAAGCAATGAATTGTTCTTCAAGTGTGGGTTTAGGATTGTATATCACTTTCAGTGTGCCTTTATCTTTTACATCAGACATTGAAGTTAAGTTCATAAATGCATTAAAGTCTTCATCCATGTACTGCAAACGGAAGTCTTCTTTCAAATCGAAGAATATCTTTACCAACATATGGAGCTCTGATAATGTTGCTGGAATTCCAGAGTCCAGATGCATTTTCCTGGAGTCTGACACATCCCCAAAAATGATTCTGAGAACAGCGCTTGCCATTATGAGACAACCTTTACTCTGGAACAGAAAAAGCACAGCCAAATGATGGCATATTAAATCAACATAAATACAGCTCTAGAAGGATTTTTATTCCAGTTAGGTTTATCAACACCATGCTCTAAAACCACATACATTTCTAACACCTTTGTATGATTCTTCTGGTATGCTCACCCAGCAGTGTTATTTTTATTAACTTTTCAGTGTCACCTAAGAAAGTGTGCTGTTGGTTATTCGGAGGGTCTCTCAGAGCTGAAAGAAGATTCCAGGATGACAATGGAGAGTCTGGCTGTTCCATGCTGGACACAACTATAAGCGAAACCTTCAAAGAGTTTGCTTTCCAGAGCCAGAGGTTATGGTCAGGCATCCTCCAGCAGAGGGGTTGCTCTTTTTAAGAATCTTTACAATCTAAATTTAAGAAAGGTTAAAAGCTATGTTATTCAAGAACACTTACCCTTCACGATGATGAATCTCTTTAACATCACCAAGCGTAGTCCCTCCACAATGTAGTCCACAAGGGGATATGGGTCCTCCAAGTCACCAAGCTCAATTAGTGAATGAGGTAGACCGCTCAAATCCACCATAATGCTCCCTGTACCAAGAACATAGTTCCCTAACTATGAAACACAGTTTCCTCTCAACTATGCACAGCTGAATGATCTCATTAAATTTTGGCAGCCCATTTACAGTTCCATGAACAATAAGCATGCCTTGACTGTAATGCATACCATTGCAGGATACCTTCTTCAACACAGCAACTTCAGAAATAGATGGGTATCTTTCCATCAAAGCAGACACTACTCTGTCATTAAGAACCTCAACGGGCATAACAGAGGCATTTCTAACTTCCAAGAATGACTTCTTGTAATTAGAGGAATGTGTCTGATGGTCTATCATGAACTGATGTTTAACAGCTAATGAGAAAGGTATGTTTTTGAAGCAGTTTGTATGTCGTGCAACCTGCTTGAAAAAACTATTCTTTGCCTCGAATCGCATGGTCCATAGAGAAATGAGAGGTCCAAAGCATTTAATCATTTGTGGATAATGCTCCAAATAATGATGCTTGGCAACAGATTTACATGTGGAAAGAGATAAAGATAGAGCTGCCTATGATCATAGATCTTTGCCTCAAGGTAAGCTATGGTTTCATCTCTGTGGACATGGGCAACAACCAACTCAACTATATGTTTAAGATGTAGAATTACCTGTCATGCTGGCTCATCTACTGGCAAAAGTGGCCCTATGATTAAAGGAAGCAATCTCAGCAAGGACCAATTTTCATGAGCATTGCCCCCTATTGTGTTTTTTGAAGAATAAGTATGTGGTATGGCATGAGGTCGATTTGTTTTGTCACCAAATTTGTATGGAAATTTCTGGATCAAGGTGTTAAGTTTGTCAAGTGTGAAGTATTTTTTGGAGATTATAATAAGCTAATAGTTCCGTGGGAACAATACCTTCAAAGATATCGTGGACAATATCTGGGGGATATCCAGTGCTGACATGAAAATGTGAGGGATTCTCTGTCAACACACACTTTTTTTTTTTACACCACAGACAGCAGTTGCCTTTTCTTGAGCACAGTGGACATGAACTTCATGGACCTCTCTGGTTCGAAGTTGGACATTACATCCTGATTCTGAAATTCTGATCTGTCTCCAGTACAAAACCTACAAATGGATCCACCAGCAAAACTCTCAAGAAATCCACCGATACCATGAGCTGAAAGATTGTCCGCTATTACGCATTGGACAGAGCCTTTTACAAATTTACCAAGCTGAGACACAAAGACACCATGCTTTTCTAAAATGGTCAAGTCTTGAATGAGAGGCTCCAATACTTTCACGAAACCAAAAGCTTTTGTGTCATCTGACTGGCAAAGTACAGCTAAATAAATTGAGGTTAATGCTGAATGGGAATCTGGTGGTAAATTACCCAAAACCCAATAGACACCACAGAGTTTGTGCTTTTTACGAGATGTCCCAAGCGGGTTACATATCTCAAAATCATCAATATAAAGATTTACAGCAATTCTTAACTCTTCACCACAGAAAAAAACTGTTTTGCTTGTAGTACTCACCATCTCTAACCGTTCTGTATTCTTTAGAAGTCAATTGCGTGTTTTGACCCGTCTGGGCTACAAGAAGTTCAAGAACATCTTTCTGAGAAAGCAACTGCTGCAGAGATCGTAATAAAGGAATGTACTGATAGGTCCGATTCCTTTGAGCATCTAGTATGTACTCTATTGGCTCTATAATACCAAAATGTGAACAGTAATACTGTTTTCTTTTATATGCAGTAGCAAGAGGGCTGTCACTTGCAATGGCTATGCAAACAGGACTAGATCTGCAAACAACAGAGGAAATCTCATCAATTAAAGACTCTTCAATTTGTAGCTGATTATTTTGAAATACACCAGAAATAACTGTTTTTGTGGGATGTAAAGATGCTGTACTCAATAAGTAATCGAGTTCAGACAGCAGTTCATCAACAACTGTTGTTGGGACATGAATGACATTTTCTAACTTCAGTAAAAGGCAAGCAATTCTTTCTTCAAAGTAATCTGAAGTAAGTAATTCTACTGGTTCATGACAATCTAGTTTTTCTTGAAGAGTATCTGTTGTCCCAGCCTTAAACAGATCATCTTCAGAACTCCTTGACTGAATCAACTGATTACGTATACAAATATTATCTCTCAAATCATGAACGGAGTATTTGTTGTGTTTTCTGTATTTGTGTGTCTGAAATGTACTGTATATATTAGTTTCAAATTCACAATTTTTAAACAAGCATTGGACAGTTTGGTGACGCCTGAGATGTGTATTTATGTGTTGGAAAAAATTTCTCTCTGAAATATATTCTCTGCATGAGCAAGTAGGACACTGAAAAATAGATAGTTCTGATTTGTTTTGTGTTGTTTGTTCTGAATGATTTTTGTACATGTGATTTAACAATTTACTCCATTTAGTAAAGCTACATGGACAATCTGAGTACAGACAGGGAAAGCAATTAACACCTCTTATATGTCCGTGAGCCTGTCTAAAATGTTTCAACAACAAATACCTGCTAGATAATTCTAAACTGCAGCTTTTACATGTCCACATCCAACTACCTGAAGGAAAAAAAGACAATATCAGTGAAAAATAAGTTTATACAATTCCACAGCTGTTTTACACAAGGGAAATGTGCTACTTACCAACACTTAAAAGTTCCCAGATAACTTGGTGACTTAGTGATGTAAAAATGATGATCACGCTTCAAAATAGATCACGCTGTAAAATAAATCATAAAACATTGAAATTGGTAAAAGAATAATTTCATGATTTTTTTTTTACTTGTTCCTTATAGTGTTCCCATAATAACATTATGAATATTCCCCTAATGTAGGCAACAATAAAAGCTCTGGACACAGAAGTCGCAGAGGTTATATACAGTCACACAGAACAGTTATTGGTAGGCATGTTTAGATTTTCTAGTTAAAAGAGAACATGAGAAGAATGTCAACAAGTGACGATTTGTGAAAGGTTTCACCAATGATAATGTGTAAATAAGAAACATATGTATTTTAAAAGAAATATATCCGCCCATGTTACTTTTTCATAAAAGTTTACGTTTGGAATGCAACAATTTCAACAAAAAGGTGGGTAAAAAAGGCAGCAATTATCCATGAAGAGGTATCAGTTAGACTGATTTTGAAGCAGTTTGGGCCGGTTCCACCTTATGAGAGGGCATGCCGTGACATATGCGCATTCCGTGTTTTTCTTCAATTAGCTATAAGTTAAGCTAGGGCAGGGGTGTCAAACTCAAATACACAGTGGGCCAAAATTCAAAACTGGAACAAAGTCGCGGGCCAACATTAATATTTATTGAAAAAAAATCTTCCTCCAGATATAAGAATGAATCTTTTCTTATGGACTCAAACAAGTTTTGCTGAAAAACTGAATATGGAACAAGCAAAGCTTAATACTAAACAATATATATATTAGCTGTATAATACCAGTAGGCCAGCATTAATAGTAATTTGGTATGGCTTCGCGGGCCAAATGTAATTAGGCTGCGGGCCAAATTTGGCCCGCGGGCCAGAGTTTGACACCTATGAGCTAGGGACTGGTGTGGTAGCCCACCAGATATCGTCCTGCCTGGACGATATACTGGTGGCCAGCTGTTAGATGAGCCAGCACGAGTCTCATCTGCGTCAGGTTTTCCAGCGTTTGGCGGTGCACGGGCTGATCATCAACCCGTCTAAATGTCAGTTCGGATTACCGGTCCTGGATTTCATGGGACACCGCATCTCCGCTGACAGTGTGGTTCCATTGCAAGACAGGGTCCAGGCTGTCGCGACTTTTCCGCGTCCCGCCCTGGTTAAGGCGTTGCAGGAGTTCTTGGGAATGATCAATTTTTTTAATCGTTTTCTCCCCAGAGCTGCCCACCTTTTGCAGCCACTCTACACAGCTTTAAAAGGTAAGACTGCTAAAGATCCTGTTGACTGGTCCCCGGAACGTGTTCAAGCGTTTTCCGCGGCGAAGTCAGTGCTGGCCAATGCCGCCCTGCTGGCCAATGCCGCCCTGCTGGCCCACCCGTTTCTGTCCGCGGAGATCGCATTGACCACTGACGTGTCGGATGTCACGTTGGAACAGCGCGTCTCCGGCGTCTAGCAGCCGCTCGCCTTTTTCAGTCGCACGCTCCGTGATGCCGAACGCAAGTACAGCGTTTTCGATAGAGAGTTGTTGGCTCTGCACCTTGCGACGCGGCATTTTCGTTTTTTTCTCGCAGTTTCACCGCATACGTCAACCACAAGCCTTTGACCTTCGCTATGTCCAAGATTTCCGACCCTTGGAGCGCGCACCAGTAGCGCCAGTTAACGGCCATTTCGGAGTTTACGACGGACATTCAGCACGTGGCTGGAAAGTCCAACCGGGTCGCTGACTGTCTGTCCCGCGTGTTGGTTTCTCCCGTGTACGTCAGCGTCGACTACGCCACCATGGCCACTGAGCAGCGCGCCAATCCGGACGTCCTTGCACTTCATTTTCTGCGCAGACGGGCCTTGTGTTGGAGGACATGCCAGTGTGGGAGGGCGGTCCACGTTTGCTGTGTGACATTTCTACGGATGTCGCGGTGGGCGCTGCGTTGGAACAGCGCATCTCCGGCGTCTAGCAGCCGTTCCCCTTTTGTGGCGCCGTCGCATTTTCGACTCCGTCCACGCCCTCTCTCATCCGGGTGTACGTGCTTCAGTCAAGCTGGCGCCAGGTTCGTTTCGCGGGGCCTACGGAAATCAGTGAAGGACTGGGCTGTGGCGTGTGTTCCATGCCAGCGTTCAAAGATCCACAGGCACACGCAGGCGCCCTTCAAACCCTTCTGCGTCCCTGGTCGGCATTTTGACCATCTACATGTCGATCTGGTTGGCCCTCTTCCGCAGTCGCAGGATTTCACACACCTTTTGACTGTGGTGGATCGCCAAACCAGGTGGCCGGAGGTGGTCCCTCTGGCCTCCACGACGGCAAAGGCGGTGGCCAGGGCTTTTGTGTCAACGTGGGTTTTGCATTTTGGTCCTCCCGCTGACATTACCTCAGACAGGGGCCCCCAGTTCATTTCGGAGCTTTGGTCTGCCATGGCTGACGGCTTGGGGGTCAAGGTCCACCGCACCACGGCGTACCACCCGCAGGCTAATGGCATGTGCGAGCGGTTTCACCGGTCACTCAATGCCACGCTCCGGGCTTCTTTGACGGGTGGCAACTGGGTTGACCGTCTTCCCTGGGTTTTATTGGGATTGCGCAGCGCAGTAAAGGAGGACCTCGGGGTTTCTCCAGCTGAGCTGGTCCTTGGTCAGCCCCTCCATGTACCTGGGGAGTTTCTGCCTGAGAGACCGCCCCCATGTTTCGATACCTCTGTGCTGTCTTCCCACCCCCTGGGGGGTCCCTTTTCTGTTCCGGGCCCTGTGCACCACTGCCTGCCTGAAGTTTTTGTTGCGAAATCATTGAACTCCTCTCAATTTGCTTTTGTCAGGCACGATGCTCATCAACCCCCCTTGCGTCCACTTTATGCCGGCCCATATAGAGTTATTAAGCCGGGCCACAAGCACTTCGTTTTGGACTTCGGGGGTCGGCAGGAGGTAGTTTCAGTTGACTGGCTTAAACCTGCGCACGTTCTGCAGGATGATCTCTCTGCATTTGTTAGGCGGCATGTCCTCGTGGTTCTGCACAGAGTCGTTCAATAATGGCGGCCTGCATAACCATCTTTTTGAGAACCAGTATAAGGAGCGGGGAAACCTCCGAGGGCAATCCGATTTTGGCTCACTGTCCCGGTGAATAACTTTCCACGATGGCCCGCCAAACTTCACTTACAGTGCTCTCCCCTACAAACCCGGCGACTGTCATCGGCCTCTCCTTCCAACGCGTCCCCCTGACACAGCATTTTCTGATAATCTAGGCGGTAGCAAGTAATAAATAAAGAAATCATTTATAATAATAAATAGGTTTGAATGTCACGGGAGTGTGCATTGTGCTGACTGCAGTTACTCTTACGGCCACATGGTTCGCTTTTGGTGGCACCCTCGGTAAACTATGCAGTGCTTTTAAAGACATCTCAAAACAATACTTTCTACTAGAATATGGAATTATATAATAATAAACACAGAATGCCACATTATCAGATTATTAAAAAAACCTAGTAAGAATGAAGTTAGCTATAGGACGTCAGCTTTCATTGAGCACATGGCCGCTGGCTAGCTGCCAATAAGCTAGCACAAGCTCTGACTACCTAAAAGTTGGCAGCTACATAATTTCTCCTCTAAAACAAGGCACTTTTGAAATAACCTGTCTATAATGTCAAAAAACTAGTATTCAAGCAGAGAAGAGAATGGTAGCACCACCAAAAGTTCAAAAAAACAACTGTTACAAGCTTCTATGATAAATAGCAGTGCTCTACATTCAGCTCATAGAGAAATACACAATTGGATATATTATAAATTAATATGTTATCTTACCTGAAGGTGTAGTTTTATCCAAAAAGTACAGAGAGAGGCCAACAGCAGCTGCATTCATTCAGGTGATCCTGAAAGAGCGCAAAATGTTCGAAGAGGGCGGACCGCTGTGTAACTCTATAACTTTGTGTTCTTGTAACAAAGACTGTGTTGAGAGAAAATAATTTGGGTTCACCACACAAATAATAAATGCAGTAATGCTGGAGTGCTACATTTGTGTTGAGTGAGATTAAAAAAAATATTTAAGCTTAAAGAGGGGCTTGAATTTTGTTCTTTGAGTATACAAATGCGCAAGTGCAAAAATGTACTCCCCCTACCTCCAGTGCCCCAACAAACTCATTCATTTTGTGTTCAGAATCAGCTTCTGCTGGTTTAGAATAATTTTAAGTTTACACAAAGAAAATCTAATTAATTTGGTATTTTTTAATTACATTTATGAACAACTAACAAAATTTGTATGTGTTCTTTGAAAGAAGCACCTGAATCTATTGAGTGTAGTCCAGTCCAGTTTGTAAGAGCCCACTATCTCAATGTCTTTTCCTTGGCTGTTCACCAGTGTTGTAGGGGGTGACTTCCTCCTGAAGTTTATGACCATCTCCTCGCCTTCCTGGCATTGATTTGGAGCGTGTTGGTCTCACACCAGCCAACAAAGTCACTGATGACCCCCCTGTATTCCTGATCATTTCCGTCTGATACGCATCCGATGATGGCTGTATCATCTGAGAACACATGACAAAGAAATGTGACAGAGAAAGTGTGCCAGTCAGTTTTAATCCTGTTTGGTGTGATTTCTTGACATCTATTTTTAAAATTATTATTATTTTCCCCTCCATGAATCACTACCTTATCATGGTGGAGGGGTTTGTGTGTCCCAGGAATCCCAGAAGCTATGTTTTCAGCTATGTTTTTGCCTGGTAGGGTCTCCCATGGCAAGTTGGTCCTGGGTGATGTTAGAGTTGATTCTTTTAAGATTGTCATTTGTGCATGACCATTGCTTTTATGTGTGCTGATAAAATGTTTTTTCGATATTAGGTTTTAACCTTTGTATGCAGGGAGCGGTCTCTTCGCTGTAACTTTCTGTTGCACATTTAGAAACCACAAGTTTCTGTTCTTTTGCACATGTTGGTTTGTTAAAAGGTCATGCCCTATATAGAGCAATCTGAGAAGAGGGTGTGACAAGAGATGACACACACACACACACACACACCCGTTCACATGCCCTTGCCTTGTCACATAGTTAACTGAACTGTGTGTAAGCCAGTGGTTTGGACCTTGCACCTTGCTCGAGAGGCTGTCAGACGTGGTTTACAGAGTGCGGCTGATCAAACGGTATAGGGTGGTCACCTGGTACCCTATCAGCCCATCCGGGGAGCAGTCAGGGTCCCAGCTCCAAACCCAGGCCCCCGATCTGGTCTCAGAGACGGCTGGGGGACCTGTAAGACATACTCGACAACAGTGTCGCCTTCCCCAACACCTCAGAGGCTTTGTTATGGACACACAGGTTGCTGAGGACAGCTAACCACTCAGGTGGGGGCTGTGCGGCATGTTGGGAGCGGCTAGTTGTCTCCCATCATGCCTCAGGAGCACGTGTTGCCAGTTAAGATGTAAAACTGTGTATCTGGATTTGGTTTTGCTACGTAACTTTTATGACCATTCCTGTTGATATTCCGTTGTAAATTCACTGATAGTTGTTGTTTTCATGGGGGAAGATATTGCACCGTGAGTGAGTTCATGTGTGGGGTTGTTGACCCTCTGGGCACAGTGTAGACTGCGTGAGCTGGATGTAGCTGTGGGTAATGAGAAAAGATGAAATGATGGATTGATACCAGTGATGGGAATTCCGGCCCTTTTAAGAGAACCGTTGCTTTCGGCTCAGCTCACTAAAAAGAGCCAGCTCTTTCGGCTTCCAACCGGCTCTTCAAGTTGTTTTGTTGCTTTAATTAATTTATTATCAACAACAATATAAAATTATGTAAGAAAAGGAATTACTAATGTAAAAAAACGTGGTTTTATTTATATATGTTTTTATATAAATATATACGGTGGCCCCTAGAGACAAAGCAGAGAGAGAAAGAGAGCCAGGGACAACAACAAAAGACAACACCGTCACATTACAAAAGTATAGTAATCATCCACAATTATTTTCAGTTGTGGACGATAAAGGATTCAGAAAGTTTATTCATGCAGTGAATCCTATGTATGCAATTCCAAGCAGGAAAACTGTACTGGCCTCGTAGAACCACTTTCTACTATCCATGAGTTAAACACCTCCACACAAAAGTCACTGACGCCAGAGTGGGTTTAGACTTTGCTTTATATGGCAGGTGTGAAACTGTAACAACAAAATACAGTGTATATGAGTGTCAAATTAAAATAATTACTTGATGAGCTGCGTGACCAAGTGCTAATGCTAACACCAAACAACTGTCTACAAACCATAAATTAGCATGCGTAATACAGCACCTAAGTAACTGCTATTAATCAACATAAAGTGCCAAATAATAATGCATACTCACAGGGAATGCCTTTTTATCAGCCTTTCACAGCATAGATCACATTAATCAGTCGATTGTCTGAGTCTTTTTACACTTCCCCTGTCCGCACACAGACCATGCCTTTCTCTTAAAGGGCCAGTGCACTAACCAAACAAAACATGTACAAATTTGACAATAGTCAGAACACTCCCCGCCTGGTATCTTAGGGATACCACAACAGATATCTAAACATCACTAGATAACAGAAAAACCATTTCAGAAATGGGTCTATAATAAGTCTTAACATTTCCCTTGGAAGCAACTCTAACTTCGGCCTTTCTGATGATTCCATCTTCACTCGCAACTGTCTTTTCGATTACGCCCATTGGCCACTCATTTCTTCTTGTTTGTTTGTCCTTGAGGAGAACGACATCTCCCTGTTTAATGTCAATGTTCTTGTGGTGCCACCTTTAACGAATTTGAAGGCTGTGCAAATATTCCTTGCGCCATCTGCTCCAGAAAGTGTCTGCAAGGAACTGAACCCGCTTTCAATGGCTTCTGAGCATTTCTTTGGGTCCTACATCATCACAGATGGTGGGTACAACTCCAGTCTTTTGTGTCAGCAGCATCGCCGGTGAGAGAATGTGAGGATGTTCTGGGTCTGATGATACTGGCAACAACAGTCGTGCATTCAGTATAGCTGTGACTTCCGCAAGAAATGTGGTCAAAATCTCATGAGTGAGTTGAACACGACCAGTTTGCAGCAGCATGTTATCAAGTATTCGCCGTGCTAAACCAATCATCCGTTCCCATACTCCCCCCATGTGGGAAGAATAGGGAGGATTGAAAACCCAGGAACACTTCTGGTCCAGCAGAAAGTGTTGCACTTTGTCTTTCTCTGGTGCATTTGTGGCCATCTCTTTGTGAGCACCAATGAAATTAGTGCCGCAGTCCGAGCGCAGTTGTTTTGCGGGTCCTCGGAGGCTTAAGAAACGCCTCAGTGCGTTAATGAAACTTGAAGAGCTCATCTCCTCCACTACTTCAATGTGGACAGCCCTTGTACACAGGCACGTGAATAATATTGCCCACCGCTTTCTGTTTGCTTGTCCCCCTCTTGTTCGCCTTGTAGTTACTTCCCATGGGCCAAACATGTCCATGCCCAGATAAGAAAAGGAGGGCTCAACTTGGAGGCGATCTACGGGCAAATCACTCATTAATTGCTCCTCAAACTTCCCTCTCAGCTTCTTGCATGTCACACATTTACTTATGACTCTGCTAATGCATCCTTTCCCTCCTACAATCCACAAGCCACTTTCTCGGACAGCGCCCTCTGTAAAATGCCTGCCTTGATGGCTTACTTTCTCATGGTGGTGGCGCACAAGGAGGGTAGTGATGTAGTGACTGCCTGGCAAGATAATAGGGTTGGTGTCTTTTACTCCCAGCCCCGCGCGATTAATGCGACCACCAATTCTCAGCAGATTGTCACTTCCAATCATAGGGTTGAGTTTTACCAGCGGGCTGTTTTTAGGGAGGTTCTGTTTTTCAGAGATCCACTTTATCTTGTCTGCATATGTTTCAAACTGCACATTTTTAATGATCATTGTCTCTGCTTGATCTAACAGTTCTGGGGTGATGGCCGTTTCACAGATGTGCCATCCTTTACAGTTTGGCTCAACGTATGATTGTGAAAAGCATTGTGCGATGTGAATCAAGTTTGACATGGTTTTCTGAAGTGAGCGCCATTTGGAGAAACGCTCCCAATGTCCTGAGCCCAAAACTTCCTTTGTTATGTTAGTGCAAAGTGTCTTTACCTCTGGGCGCACCTCTGCGTCGTTGTCTGGGTTCAGCAGTTTGTAATCAGTCTGCTCTAGATGGATGTATGAAGGGCACTGGAGAAACGCTGGACCTGTGAACCATGTCGTGTGTTCTAACTCAGCGGCTGGAACTGATCGTGAGCCGTGGTCAGCAGGATTCTGGTCGGTCGTAACGAAATGCCATTGCTCTAGAGTAGTTGACTCTCTAATACGACACACACGATTGTTTACATAGACATAAAAACGTCTGGATTGGTTGTGAATATAACCAAGAACCACCTTGCTGTCTGTATAGAAACTAGTTTTGTCTATAGGGTGATCAATCTCTTCACATATGACCTCTGCTATTTCAACCGCCATTACTGCGGCGCAGAGTTCGAGCCTAGGTACAGTGAGCTCTGGCTGTGGAGCGAGTCGTGCCTTACCTAGGGCAAACCCAACCTCTGTCTTGCCATCCCCAGTGGTGACCTTGAGGTATGAAACCGCACATATTGCCTTCATGGACGCATCTGAAAAGACACAAAGTTTTACACATTTAGCCTGTGACAGTGACATTTTAGTGTAAGTGCGTGGAACGTTGACTTTGCTGAGGCATTGGAGGGACTGTTGCCATTCCATCCATCTGCCTTTCGGATCCTCTGGGAGAGGTGAGTCCCACTCTGCTGTCTGTAGCGACAACTCTCTTAGAAGCAGACGTCCTCGAACGGTGACTGGGGCCAAAAACCCAAGTGGGTCAAACACACTGTTCACAGTTGAGAGGACTCCTCTTTGTGTGCATGGCTTTTCAGCATGAGGAATGTGAAAAGTGAAATAGTCCTCCATTATATTCCACTTTACTCCAAGACTGCGGTGATCTGGGAGTTCATCCTTGAACAGATCCAGATTTTGGAGATCCTTGGCTCGGTCTTGAGGTGAGAATGCGTCCATCACTTCAACCTTATTTGATGCTATTTTTAAGAGGCGAAGGTTTGAGTCTGCTAGCATGTCTTGTGTCTGTTTCAGGAGGTCGATAGCATCATGTTCGGTGGGGACAGACTTTAAAGCATCATCCACATAAAAATCACGCTCAATGAAGTGGCGAACATCTGACCCGTATTTGGCTTCTCCCTTTTGCGCGGCCCTCCTCAAACCATATGTGGCCACAGCAGGTGAGGGGCTGTTTCCAAATACATGCACGCACATTCTGTAATCCACGAGCTCTTTCTGTGGATCATTGTCTTTGTGCCAGACAAACCTCAGTACATCTCTGCAGTCCTCGCGCACCAGGAAGCAATAGAACATCTGCTGGATGTCTGCGGTTACTGCGACTGGATGTTTCCTGAATCTCACTAGCACGCCCAATAGACTGTTGTTCAGATGGGTCCTGATAACAGCACTGTGTTGAGCGACATACCTTCAAACTGTGCGCTGGAGTCAAATACCACTCGGATTTGTGACGGCTTTTGAGGATGGTACACACCGAAATAGGGCAGGTACCAACACTCTTTGTTCTCTTGTACTGGGGGTGCGAGCTCTGCGTGCCCATTGTCCAACATTTTCTGCATAAAGTCTATCAGGTGAACTTTCATTTTTGGGTTTTTGTCTAGAGTTCGTTCAAGTGACTTGAGGCGACTGAGTGCGTAGCGGCGATTGTTAGGCAGCAATGCTCTGGGCTGGCGGAGCGGCAGTGGAGCCACCCAGCTTTGTGACTCATCCTGGAAACACTCATTGTCCATGATATTCAGGAACTGCAGATCTTCCATGGAGGGTGCAAGCTTATTGTCGTTCTTGGTCTGGCAGAAAACATTGTTTCCTATAGTTCTGTTTTGTGTTCTGTCCTTTATGTTTGAACCACCAAGTACTAAGTGTCGATTTAAGAGACTGGTGTCTGGCTTGACAGTAAAGTGGCTTTCGCACGGGGAAAAATGAGTTGGCCTTCCATCCGATAGAACGTGAGTCTTAAAAGTAGAGACTTGGGAAGGCTTATGAGTATTGCCTAAACACACATCTCCTATTATCACCCAGCCTAAGTCCAGTCTCTGTGCGTATGGTGCATTGTGCGGACCACTGATCTGACTGCGCACTTTAAGAGCTCTCAAAATGTCTCTTCCAAGCAACAGCAAAATGTCTGCACCACTGTCCAAGGGTGGTATTTTGTGTGCTATGCCTTTGAGGTGACTGTGTGCGTAAGCATGGAGGGTGGGAATTTCCTCTCTTTTGTTGGGAATCATGTTGCACTCGATTAACATGGGCAGCTGAATAGCGAGGGAGCTATCGATTGCCTCTATCATATACCCAGAGGCTCTTCTGCCAGAAGTGAGACCTATGCCACTGCATGTCTGGAGGATGTATGGCTCTGCCTTACCATTAACCTCGAACATGTCAAAAAACTCAGAGCGTGCTAGTGAAACGTTACTCTGGTCATCTAGCATGACATACATTCTCTGGCGTTTACTAGGATCGTTGGCAGGATAAACGTTAACCAGGCATATTTTTTTAGCAAGATTTCCCAGAAAATCCTTCCCCACATACCTCAGTGCAACTTGAAACAACTGCAGTCTCTTGTAGTTCTTGTTTCTCCCCGCCGTGACTTGCTGGGGGCTGAAGAGCTTTGGGAAAGCGAGGAACATCTGAATGCAGAGCTGTTGGGTGCTTATCACTGTTACATTCAGAGCATTTGATTTCTGCATGACAGTCGCGAGCTACATGTTTGTTAGAAGCGCAGCACTTGAAACAGATGTTGTGTTGCTTTAATATTGCCTTTCGTTCTTGAATTGGCTTTTCTCTGAAACTTCTGCACTGCTGTAAGGCGTGAGGTTTGTTGTGCGCAGGACAACATTTGTCCGGTCCTCCCTCAGATATGGCCGTAACATTGGTTTTATGCACTGAAACTGACCTGCGGTTGATGCTGTAACCATCTCCAAGCTTGTCCCTTTTAACTCCAGAGTTGCAGGTTGACAGCAGATTGAAGCTTGGATCGTTGCGTGCCTTTGCTTGTGTCTGTATGAACTGTAAGAAGAACGTGAATGGAGGGAAGGTCACCTTGTGCCGCTGCTTGTAGTGTGAGCCTTCCATCATCCACTTGTCTTGTATCCCATATGGCAGCTCATCCACAATGGGAGCGACACCTCGCGCTGTATCGAGATAGAAGAGTCCATGCAAGTACCCTTCTTGTTTTGCTGCATTTATCTCCTGCAACAGATCACTCAGCTCTCTTAGTTTTTGATTGTCTCTGGGCCCTATTTTAGGAAATTGATCAAGTTTGGTGAAAAGAGCACTGGCTTCTGGCGACCCATAGATTTCTTCTAGCCTCTCCCAGATTAGCTCTAATGCCACAGCTGGGTTTGTTATGTTTACAGCTTTAATGCGATGTGCATGCTTGGTAGATTCTGGGCCAAGTGATTACACAAGGAGGTCGATTTGTTCAGACGCCCTAAGCCAGGCGTGTCCAAAGTCCGGCCCGTCCAGTTTTAATTGGCCCGCAAGTAATTTTATAAATAGAATAGAATATGGCCCGCACTTCAACTTTTGCTTGAGTTTATTGCAGTTCTTAGTTTTAACACCAGGGGGAGCTACTGTTGATCAAGGCAGTTGCTCCACCAAAAAGGACAATCACAGAAGAAATTTACCCCAAGTTACCAAACATGGCAGAACCAAAGAAGCGAAAGGTAGAAAGTGAGTGCAGAAAATTTCAGACACGGTGGGAGAGTGAATATTTCTTCAAATAATTCAAGGGGACGTGTGTCTGTTTGATCTGCACTGAAACTGTGGCAGTTATGAAAGAGTATAATGTACGACGTCATTATGAAACCAAACATCAGGCCTATGCATCCGACACTGGTGCTGAGCGAGAGCAGAAATTAAAGCAAAGGGTAGCTCTCCTGCGGGGTCAGCAACAGTATTTTTTTTTCGTGCTCAAATTGTCCAGAAAAAGGCTCCAATAGCAGCTATGAGGTCGCCCAACTCATCGCAAGACATGGCAAGCCTTTTTCAGATGGAGACCTCATAAAACACTGCCTCGTTAAAGTGACCGAAATAATGTGCCCGGAAAAAGTACCGCAGGACTTCAACAACGTCAGCATGTCCAGAAATCCAGTTGTGCGACGCATTGAAGACTCATCAGCCAACATTAAACTGCAACTGTCTGATAAAGCTTTGCTTTTGATTTTTACTCCATCACATGCAATGAGAGCACCGATGCCACAGACACCGCACAGCTGCTAATTTTTTGCGGGGAGTGGATGAGAGCACGAGCGCTTTAGGTGAGTAAAAAGTATATTCCACAGTACCCATGTGTTAATGTGCAGGTCACTACCCTGCTTTTGCGCACCACTTTCTTATATGCGTTTATCTTGTTAACACACAGAGTACACACCGCTGTGCACAGCGCACGCACACGCAAAGTCAGCTGATCTCATCTGATGCAGATCTGCTCCTTGATCAAGTGACATTTGTCCGGATTTTTGGCACGAGTGGCGTCGGATCAGCACTGCAGCTGGATGGCCCGACTTACATACCCAGCGCAGCTGATACTCACCAGAATAATTGACTAAAATTATATGCACTCCTGTTATTAAGTCCAGTGCAGTCTGTTAATGTTGATAATCGTTTCAAACGAACGTTAATAGATGTTTTGCTAAGCCTAAGAACTTAAATAACAAACTTGAAATGTACCCGTCCCATTTTCCCCTTTATTGTTTTTTTCTCTGTGCTGTAAATCTTCTGTCCAAGAAGAAATCTGCTGCTGTTCTGAGAATGAGCTACCAAAGCTTTTTCTGAATAAATCAATAAAGATCCATTTATGGAAAGCTGTGATGAAGGCAGTTTTGTCTTTAATTATATTCAACAATATAACACATTTGACCACTTTTAAGTGATTTTTAATACAGTAAAGTTAAGGTTATATACCTAATTTCTAGTAAGTGGCCCAGCCCCTCCTATATTTTTATGTATGTGGCCCTCAGTGAAAAAAGTTTGGACACCCCTGCCCTAAGCTCTAGAGTGTCAATGGCGTTGATGAAAGATGACTTCCAAGATAAATAGTTCTCCAGCTTGTCATCAAACTTGGTGAGTTCAGAGGTTAACAGCTGACCTCTCATTAAATATTTGGCAAGCTCATTAGAGTCCCTAGAGGAATTTGGATCTGGAGGGTAGTACTGAAAACGTCCAGCAGAGGGCGGTGTAAACCCTGGTGAGACATGGCTGAGGTGCTGCTGATAGTTAACAGAGTGTAACTGTTGTCCTTGCCTTTCAGGTGAGTAATGTCTTTGATCAGGGGGTCTGAGGGAGCCATAGTCCTTTGGTGCTGAGGGCAGTTCATCCGGTGACATGTCCAGTGGCTTAGGTCGATTTGCATACTCGCCTTTTTCTATTTTGACGTCCTTTGATTTGACTGAATCACTGCGTGCCTGATGCATATTGACATAGTCTGTAGTTCGCTCATGAGAACTCTGTCTCCTTTGGTAAGCTCAGGTGCTCATCACTCATGTCAAAACTTGCAACAGCAGACTCCAAGACAGCTGCTTCAGCGGCTGCAGCCTCAGCTTCACTTTCTTTTGCTAGAACATCAAGCTTTGCATCTAATTTGGCTCTTTCTACTTTAAATTCAACTTCCTTCTTTGCAAACTCAGCTCTTTTTTGGGCAGCTTCAGCTTTAGCACAGGCAGTAGCGGCGGCTAACATTACGCTTGCAGTGGAAGAGCAGCTAGATTTCTTTGACGTCGTTGATCTTACTTCATATCCTTCTTTCTCCATCTTTAAGCTGATTGAATGTGCATTTATGCTGACTAGAGATGGCACGATACCACTTTTTTTATGTCCGATACCGATACCGATATCATAAATTTGGATATCTGCCGATACCGATATGAATCCGATGTAGTGTGTTTTTTAATCAATAAAACTGTTTTTTTAATATCTCGCTGCATTTTGTATAAGTTCATACTCAAGTTTAAATAAACAACAACACTAAAGCTATTCTGTTATACCTGTATGTAAAAAATACACTGTGCCCAAAATATTTCATAGTTCAGCAACACTGATCAATCTAATAAACTTAAACCTGCACCATCCTCCCTATTCTGGTATTTTAAAGAGTACTTAGCAGAAATATTAAGCAACCTAACTAATAGGGGTGGAAACTCCCAGCAAAAGAAAATAGGGAACCACCCCCCACCCTCCACCTCACGATGCATCAACTTTAATTTGATGCAGGGTGAAAAAAAAAATGCACAGAAATAAATTATTTTTCAAGAATAATTAAATAGATTCAACATCTTTCTTCAACAGAATTGCAGACTGCACAGATGGTACCTTCCCAAAGGAAAAAGTACTATAGCTTACTAGGGTATATTAGACTTAACAGTTACTATATACAGTAATGGACTTCTATACATTTTACATCAGATTAAAACTTTGGGTGTAAGATTCAGATAATTATTTATTAAAAGCTAGATATTTTAAATGAGAATAAGAAAGAAAAGTATGTCTTTGTGCCCCTTTTCCTGTTCATGCCCCTATCGGCCCCCTGGCTAAACTTTGCTAGATCCGCCCCTGCACAGTTACCAGCCGTCAGCTACGTGAGAAAAGGATCCTGGTGTAGAAAGTAATATTAAATAAATTCTAACAACAGTTTATCAAGCTTAAACGTGCTGCTGTTGTTCCGCCGCTGGTTTCCTCTTTCTGGTGCAAAGTGGGCCAAAAACAAAGAAGAGAGATGGACAGGCGACAGAAAAGCCGATCAACTCGTTAAGCAGTTTCATGATTGAAGTAGCAGCAGGAAGGGGAGGGAGAGAGAGGCAGTTGCTCCATATATCGGTTGTTAAGCTTAACATGGGTACGCTTTACAAACATTCAGAGATGAACTTACACACTTGCTTTACTTCTCTCTGGGATAACTTCCTTGGAGATGAAATGCTGGTTTGGTAGCGAGGCTACAAATACACACAGCCGCTCTATCACGTGAGCACACTGCTCCGATGCGCTACGGTTATGAGCCGAGTTACACCATGTGGCAAGTTTTGAGAGGTGCTTTTTTGATATTTAATGGATCGGATTACATTTTTTATTTCTCGCCGATATCCAATCCAGTAATTTAGGTCAGTATCGGACCGATACCGATACTTCATATCGGATCGGTCCATCTCTAATGCTGACTTGGTGTCACTGCGTCTGTTGTGCTGGTCTGGATACAGCGTGTAACAATGCAGTCTTCATCGTCGTTGTAGTGTGTCCCTTTTCACTGTACTGGCCTCGTAGAACCACTTTCTACTATCCAGGAGTTAAACACCTCCACACAAAAGTCACTGACGCCAGAGTGGGTTTAGACTTTGCTTTATATGGCAGGTGTGAAACTGTAACAACAAAATACAGTGTATATGAGTGTCAAATTAAAATAATTACTTGAGGAGCTGCGTGACCAAGTGCTAATGCTAACACCAAACAACTGTCTACAAACCATAAATTAGCATGCGTAATACAGCACCTAAGTAACTGCTATTAATCAACATAAAGTGCCAAATAATAATGCATACTCACAGGGAATACCTTTTTATCGGCCTTTCACAGCATAGATCACATTAATCAGTCGATTGTCTGAGTCTTTTTACACTTCCCCTGTCTGCACACAGACCATGCCTTTCTCTTAAAGGGCCAGTGTACTAACCAAACAAAACATGTACAAATTTGACAATAGTCAGAACAAAAACACTCTGCCAAAAAATCATCCCAGGCTTATATGACAGAGAACGTGCATCTTCTTTTGTTTTGCATATTTTAATTTATATTTAATTGTGTTGCGGTTTGCAGTGTTTTGTGTTGTTTCACTTTAAATTTGTTTAAAAGGAAAAAGCTAAAAATTTAAATGGTTAAAAGTTGAAATGTAAATAGTTGGTTTTTGTATTTTATAATTTATTTATTACATCTTATGTGGAGTGAATAAATAAAAGCATATTTACGGTGGCTCCTAGAGACAAAGCACGTACAAACTCCAAAACACCTACAAACTCCGAAACAACACAAAACACGGCAAACCACAACACAATAAAATATCAATTAAAATATGCAAAACAAAAAGTAGATGCACATTCTCTGTCATATAGCCCTGGGATGATTTTTTGGGACAGTGTTTTCATGCTTGGAATTAGGATCAACTTTGTTAATCCTTTATGATCCGCAACTGAAAATAATTGTGGATGATTTGTTGTTATATTATAATAATTGTTTACTCAATTCCTTGATTCTCTGGCTCCTGTAAAAACTCACTCTGTTTCCTTCGCTCACTCTGCTCCCTGGTTTACCTCTGACCTCCGAGCATTGAAGCCCAAAGCTTGGCAGCTAGAGCGTAGATACAAGAAATCTGGTTTAACTGTTGATGCAGAAATCTCCAAATACCATGTACTTCAGTATAAAGACTCCATCAACAAGGCCAAACAAAGTTTCTACTCAGGTATTATCAGTTCTTATTAGGGTAACGCTAGGATTTTGTTTTCGGTTTTCAACAAACTAATTCAACCCCCCCAACGCTTTACCACCACAATTATATTCTTCTGAAACCTGTAACTCCTTGATGCTGTTCTGGACTACAAAAATCAATTACATCCACCAGCAACTCATTCAGATGTTGTGTCTACCCCCTCTCCAGAACCTTTTCTCTATTTTGAGCCGTTTTCCACTTTTCATCTTCCTGATTTTTCTGATATTTAAGCCTGCCACATGTCAATTTGAACCCTATGTTTACAGGGCTTGTGAAATCCTGCCTTTCTTCCTTACTCCCACTCATCTCTGCTATCATCCACTATTCACTCACCACCGCTATCGTTCCCTCCTTATTCAATATCGCTTCAGTCACTCCCATACTGAAAAAACCCTCTTTAGACCCTAACAACTTTAACAACCTTCGTCCGATTTCAAATCTACCCTTCATCTCTAAAATACTCGAAAAAGTAGTTGCAGTTCAACTTCATTCACACCTGATTAATAATAACATCTACGAGAGATTTCAGTCTGGTTTACGTTCATGTCACAGTACAGAAACTGCTTTACTTAAAGTCACTAATGATCTTCTAATAGGAGCTGACTCTGGTCTTCTCACCATTCTCGTCCTTTTGGATCTGAGCTCAGCCTTCGACACCATCTCTCACTCTGTCCTTCTTACCAGACTTTCCTCTCTCGGCATCTCTGACACACCCCTACCCTGGTTTCAATCATATCTCCTTGAGACCTGATTCCTCCCTCCCACCTTCTTCCCTTACAGAATGTCTATCCGAATTAAAATCCTGGTTTAGCTCTAATTTTCTCAAGCTCAGTGAGGATAAAACTGAAATCCTCCTTATTGGCACCAAATCCAACCTTTTGAAGGCAAACCATTTCTCACTCACTATCGATAACTCCACAGTTTCATCAGTGTCATCCTAGACAGTTCACTTTCCTATAAATCTCACATCAATAATCTCACCCGTTCTGCCTATTTCCATCTATGCAACATTAACAGATTACGTCCTTCTCTTTCCACCCAGTCTACGTCCATTCTTGTCCACAGTCTTGTTACCCCCCGTATTGACTACTGCAATTCTCTTTTGCATGGTCTCCCCCAAAAATCCCTCCATAAGCTTCAACTGGTTCAGAACACTGCTGCTTGTTCTTCAGGAACTTCACTGGCTCCCAGTGAAATTCTGGATAATATACAAACTTCTTCTGCTCAACTTCAAGGCCATTCATAACCTCGCACCTCCTTACCTTACCTTGTGCTTTTGTTTTATTGTTCTTCATTGTGTCATTGTTCTATTATGTGTTTTTATCTATTGTACAGTGTCCTTGGGTGTCTTGAAAAGCGCTTTATAAATAAAATTAATTATTATTATTATTATTATTATTATTATTATTATTATACCTTTCTAATGTGACGATTTTGTCTCTTGTTGTCCCTGGCTCCCCCCCCCTCCCTCTCTCTCTCTCTCTCCCGCTCTGTTCCTGTGCTACTGGAGTGTAACTACCGCCCCTCCCCCCTCTGCTCAGCGCAAGCACAAGGCTCACGTGCAGAGTGAAGTGAAAAAAAGAGAGGGTGAGGGTGAGAGAAGGAAAAAAAACACGGCTCCCAATAAGGAGTCGGCTCGCGTTGTTCACTTCAAAGAGTCGGCTCTAAGAGTCGTTTCGTTCGCAACCAACACTTCACTAATTGATAACTTTTTCATTAAGTTAAGACCTGATTTGTTTGAAATCCATAGCCAGTACTCTGACACAGAGCCACCAACCTCTGAACGCTGCAAAAGCACGGTGTATCCAGAAAACACATTATATGCTGCTGGACACTGCTCTATAGTGTCCGCTCTCTCCAGTGCCTTTCGGCGGCAGCAGCAAACAGGTCGTCAGAGGAGGCCGAGATGATGATTAAGCTTAACATTGTCTACAATATTGTCATATAATGCCACTTTAAGCACTTTAAGCCCAAGCACTTTTTCAGTAACTCTTTTTTGTAGAACTGTGCTTCAAATAAAGAACTTTGTGTTGACAAGATTGTAAGTTAATCATTTACAAATCAATATTGTCTGTATGGACAGCAATTTTTTTTTTTAAAGTGAACATGTAAAACAGTGGGGTTAAGCGATGGAGTTGATAAATTTGGGGGGATGTAACTTTTGTGCTGGTGCACCTAAGAAAAACAGTTAGGCGCACCAGTGCAACTGTGGCAAAAAGTCAGTCTAGAGCCCTGGCATTTGTAACACTTTTGTGGAAAATTCCTTTCCATAGCAGTTTGCATGGTAGGCCACTCATCTTTTATCTTTATGTAGACATTTATATAGGCAGACCTATGTTTTTTATTTTATTAATGAACAGTTGGGGAATCTCCAGAATCTTATAATATATATATTTATTTTTTACTGGTGACTCCTAAAAAGTTGCGCACAAATCCCCTTACACATTTTTTAAATCTCAGTTTATTTATTTATTTATTTATTACCATATTATTTATAAAACTTTCGAGCCAAATTTCTCTCCATAAAACTGGCAACAATTTTACGCCGGTAGCATGATGTGACGTCATCACGTGATCTGTCTGGTCAACAACTCAGCTGTTGGATAGTTGCTTCACGTACCATGAGAATTGTTGGAATTACAAGATCTCTTGGACGAAATAAAATGCCTGGATTTGTTTGTCTCCTTCCACGTTAAAGATAATCGTGTCATTATCGTGCAGTGTAACAGTACGTATACATTTCTAAATTCAATCAGCTACAGGAAAAAAACATTCTGTTGTTTACATTTAATGTGAAAAAAATACAGTCCTGTGTGCCGATATAATACTGTTTGCGCTATATTTTCATAAGATAAACAATATATTTTGCTACTTCTGGGTCTTCAAGGGCTGGAAACTAATCCCTGTGGTTTTGTTCTCATGGTGATTGAGGAATTTGGGAGCTTCGGGGGAGCATTTGAACGCAGCACGGGACGAGCGAGGAAAAAATAGGAAGAAATCCACGTAGCCTGTCTTGCATCGTAATAGTACATTCGTGCGCTGTTCTCAATGTGTCCGTTTGATTAAAGAAAAGCTGTCTTTATTTAAGGAATACGGGCGTTCATAGTGGCGGGGTAAGGCGGAGAAAAAAACCCAAACTGGTCCTGTTAGTTGAAAGGGAGAGGACTAAAAATGGAGCTGGAAGACGGAGTTGTGTACCAGGACGACCCGGGGACATCAGCGATGATGTCTGAGCGGGTGTCGGGCCTGGCCAACTCCATTTACCGCGAGTTCGAGAGGCTTATCGGTAAATACGACGAGGACGTGGTGAAAGAGCTGATGCCGCTTGTGGTGGCCGTGCTGGAGAACCTGGACTCCGTGTTCGCGGAGAACCAGGAGCACGAAGTGGAGCTGGAGCTGCTGAAGGAGGACAACGAGCAGCTCATCACCCAGTACGAGCGGGAGAAAGCGCTGAGGAAACACGCAGAGGAGGTGAGCTGAATGGATCTAAGAGGGGGAAGGAAAATACCAACATTCAGCACCCCTTTTTTTAAAGGAGGGTAATGAAGCCTGCCTCAGGTGCTTTCTCCTCCCAGCATCCCTGAGCGATGAATTAACCTATACACGTGGCCTGGCAGCATCCATGGTGTTCAGTGGGGATGTAAACAAGGCAGAGTCATGCTAACGGCTCACTGAAATGGCCCTGTCTCCTTGTTGGCTCTGTTTTCTAGCGGGATGATCTGTCATATAACTGTCTATCTATGAAACAAGCACCTCAAAGCCACATCCCTGGCAAATGCACGTATGATGTCCTATTGCATCAGATAGTGAAGTCAGAAACAGCAGGTGAAGTGACTCAGCGTTTTGGGCCATCACTGCAACTGTAAAATACATATATATATATTATAAAATACATCAGTGTGAAGAGGAAGGAGCTTGTGGAATAACAGTGAGGCGTAAAATGTCACAGAAAATCCCACCACAGCTTTAACCAAACTACTCCTAGTGATGTTTATATCACTAAACAGCATAATTTCCATCATTCATACATGTGCAAAGCCAAATGTCCTGCACAACAGTGTTACTTCTTTAAGATCTTATCTTCATATGCAGAAAGTACTGTGTGCACAGATAGATGACCACAGTTCAGATATCTAACACCTGGAGAATATCAGAAATATAAATTTATATTACTTAAAGGAGATTTCCAGTAATTTAGCTATAAACGTACTTTTGGGTAAGTTTGTGTAATGTGTAAGAGACAAAAAATGTATAAATTGACATTACAGTCCTTCCAGACTTAAAAGTTTTTATTTAGAGCTGGAAAACACCTGCAACCTACATTTCCTGTAATGCTCTCGGATCACATTATTTATAACAGACTCTCACAGCTGGGGAATGTTCACATCTTCCAAAGCCGTTTATAACACTGTTGTTGTGCAATAATTACTTACTTTGTAGGCCCATGCCTATAAAGACACATGCAGCTTCTAAAGTTTAGGATGTGATATCTGATTGGGTGCACATTGGCAGCAAAAGTGGAGACTAGACATGTGTGTATGTGTGTGGATCTTGTGTGTCTGTCAGGGTGTGTGTGTTTGTGTGTGGTCAATCAGCCCTGAGCCCTCAATATGAAGAGTGAAGCGATGTGACTCGGACCTTCTGTCACAGCTGGCCTCTGTGGCTCAGGGGCAGTGGGAAAGCAGCCCGGTATGCTGTGGAACCTCCATCCAGTGGGTGATGCTGCACCTTGGTGACAGCAGCCACAAACACTCGTATACACAGCGACAATACTGCTGTATCCTGCATTGTTTTGCAGTATAATGTGTTTTAAATAGACACAGAAACAATAAGCCGGTTTCCTGGGTAGGACTCTTTATCTAAAGCCCCGAGGAGGAGTGAGCAGGGGTACGCTGAGCCTCCTGGGAAGGCACGGTGTTACTTCCAGGTCATGTGATCCTTTGTGAGAAGAGGGGAACATCCTTCAGCTTTCATTTCTGCTTTTCTTTTGTTTTTGTCTTGGGTTTCAGTGTCAACAGACTGACCTCCTTCCCACCCATTTTACCAGACCGATGAAGGGTGTGACATTTCTGTTTTTGGAAGTCTTTTTTAATGACACCTTTTACCCGCTCCTTCATTGTTTCATAACAGGATAGGATAGCAGGATAGCAGCACATTCCTGTCTGCCTGTTTCCACTAAACTCTGATTTAAATTGAAGAAAATCTTGAAAAATGAAGCAAAATGAAGTAGACAGCTGTGAGAATATCTTTAACTTTAATTACATCTAAGGCAGCAGTTTAGCCTGTTAAAACTTATTTGCATCATCTTTCAGTTTCTTGGGGGCGTCTGATCTGCACTGTTCATGTTGTTTGCTGCGGGAATACTTTCTATCATATCTTTACAAAGAGGAATGCTGCTATTTTAATTGTCTCACACATAGTTACTGCTTTATCTTAGGGCCAGCGTGACTGATTATTTCTATTATTCCTTATTAGTTACTAGCTAATTTCCTTCTGCCATCCCTGGGCAGTGTAAACTAAACTAATTTTATTGGTTGTTTCTGGAGTTCTGGTGTTGATGTAATGTAAAGACTGGACAATAATACAGAGTAAACCCTGACAATCAAATGAATGCCTTTTGAGCAAGCACTCGGCGACAGTGAGAAGGAAAAACTTCCTTTTCACAGGAATAATCCTGGAAGAAACAGGCCTGCTATGGTACTACTGTACTACTAATATGGAAGACTGAGAACATCAGCAAATATTCATGCTTGAAACTTTTCATTATTCCCCATATTTCTACCACTTCTTTTATTTTTTTTAATTTACTAGTAGATTTCCAGTTTAAGATCCATAGTAATTACCTGGAATTTCACTTCTATGTAATTCATACCTTCAAAAACACAGTAGCCACTCCCTTAAAACCATGGCAAGCAGACAGCTACTGGTGAAAAACATAGTCATTTGGGTCGATCACTAAGTATAAACTGAAGTGGAGATTTATGTCTTTGCAAAGAAGTTTCATGCATCTGCTTGTACATCAAAGTAGGGTAAGATTCCTGTGCCCACAGGAAGGAAGGGAGCCACGTCAGGGCCTTGGCTTGCTCAGCCGGACAGGATGTGGACGTTGATACACACACATAAACAAAAGTGCATTTTCAGAGGCCGGCCTATAAGGAAACTGGGAGGAAGCGGCACTGCAGATCAGACTCAAGACACATTTGATAATCTGTCACAGTCGTGGGACCATTAATACGTTTAGGGATCCAGAGATATGTCCTTCATTTTCAGAGGCCACAATTATATCTGTACGCGTCACATCAGTTTTCCTAAATGTTAATACTGTAAAACAGCTAAATTGTATTTATAATAGAGTTGTTATTATAAATACAGTGACCAAATTACTATTTCAAACATTCATTTTGCAGTGGGGCAGAATTCCTCATTTGGTTTCATTACTGTCATGTAAAAATAGAACGCCCAAATTTAGGAACGGCATCTTTTCTTTTTCTTATTGCAAAACAAGCATCAAACAAGATCAGACTGCTGACAAATCAGCTTTGATATGTTTTGCATTAAGTGTCAGTGAGTCCAACAGAACTGTGTTTGTGTGTGTGTGTAGAAGTTCATCGAATTTGAAGACACTCATGAGCAGGAGAAGAAGGACCTGCAGAGCCATGTGGACCGGATGGAGTCCCACTCCCGCCAACTGGAGCTCAAAATCAAGAACTATGCAGACCAGAGTGAGCACAAACACACACATTCATGCACATGCGCTTATATTATTGTGTACGTGCTTTCAAAAAAAATCTTCCATTTTTGTCAGCATCCATCCATGTGGTGAGATGAAATCTCATCGCTATTATAAATAATTCTGTCTGTTTCAGTTCCTCTATTCTTCACTCCCTTACTATCTTCTTCCTCTCCTGGCTTGCTTTGTACGCACATATAACCATACAGACTCTCACGCTCTCTTTCTTCATCTTTGTGGGGGTAACAGTAATGGGATTAAAGGATTTCTGTTATTCCCATCCTCCTAATGCGGCAGTACATTACCCGCCCATCTTATGGGTGGATTAAGCGGTAGAGGCAAAGTGATTGGTTCATACATTCTGTCTTGTCAGAAAAAAAAGGGGGATTCACACAATGACTGGTCCAGTATCTGGTGACTAAGCAGCACAGCTGGTTAAAGCGAATCATTCATTCACACAAAGAGTGGGAAGAAAACAGGAATTTCTTTCCAAATCTGACTTACAGCAGAAGCATTAACAAGGCAAACATAAGTATCCCAGTGGCTGGTGTGATGTGGAAAATCAAAAGTGAATTATTTATCTGTTATTGCTTTGCTGTGTTTGCTGTTTGGGAGAATGATTCCTGCTCAGTAGGTTCAGCTAATTTGCTGCCACTCCCAGTGAATGGTAAATCATTCATTCATTAAGGTGCTTTAAATCAGAGTCCACTGAGTTAAACGTCCACAGTTGGAGCAAGAAGCTAGGCAACAACAGTATAGCTTAGATAAGTTAAGTGTTTTAGTTTCACTGGCCTGACATGGAAAAGATCAATAATTAAGAGATTGGAGCTGAGTTTGGGGAATTCAGATTTAATTGATTAATAAACCATCCAGCAGAGTAACAGCCTGACAAGGAAGTTTTAAACAAGTCATGCTTTATACTTAAAAAAAAGATTTTTAACCTTCAGTAAACATGAAGCAATATTTTGAATAAAAGCAGCTGAAATAAATAAAATCAAAGGTTTACTTATTCAAATAATGAAACATTAATCAGGAATCACTAAGAAGAATGTGCTTGGTATAAACTGAATATAAACTATTCATTTGGTATGCATTTCAGGATTTTAGGCTAAATGACTCATAAATCCAGTCAGGCTTATGGCCTTACATTCAACTTCTTTTCCACCCAGTGATTACTTTATAAAACAACACACACACACACACACACACACACACACACACACACACACACACACACACACACACACACACACTCATCAAGGATTGCGAGAAGCTTCAGCTGTCCCTCTGCATAGCTTTTCTTTCTTCATTTCATTACTGGTATCTAGAAATGTGATGACTCATGACTGCAGAATAAAATCGCTCAATGGTGTCAAAGTACACATTGGCAAGGCATCATCGCACAACACACAGAAGCTTTAGCTGCTGTAATTGATAGTATCCAGGCTTTAAACCCGTCTGTTGCAGCAGCTCGCTGCGTGGCTTAGGCTAAACCTGATGTGCTAATAAGGGATTAGATGTTTTTGTCACTTCGTAAGTCGCCCAGTGCTGAAACCTATTTGGGTGCGATTACCCCCCAGCCCCAGCCCCTCTACCCTGGATGGCAGAGAAAAACTGCACACCTTTTTACATATGACTGTCATACACATGCAAAAACCTAATGATCACAATGATCACAGAGAAGAATTAAAATAATGTGACAATGAGGTTCTGAAGTATTTAACAAGTGATTTAAAGTCTATAAGTGTGTTGTAAAGTAGCTGAAACTGATGAGGGCCTTCTTTCGTTTCAGTTGGCAGGTTAGAAGAACGAGAGATGGACCTGAAGAAGGAATACAACTCCCTCCATCAGCGGCACACAGAGGTAGGTTAGAGAGAAAGGGAGGAGCAGAGCGTAACTTTGAACAGTGGTCATGACTAACTAGCTCCCTTTTGGGTGTTTTTGCTTTGAATTCTGCAGATGATCCATAATTACATGGAGCACGTGGAGAGGATCAAAATGCAACAGATCAGCGAGACCTCCGAGTCGAGCGCAGTCGGCCGAGTCAGGTGAGAGCGCATAAGTTTGTTTGCCATGCCACTTTCATATCACATGTCATCGACAGGTAGCGTTTGTGGACGTTTTATAACTTTTTTTTTTAATCTCCCAAGGAGAGAGCGACCTCTTTCTTTGGGAATTTTCCCATCATCTGGCGGAGCATCTCTGCTCATCCCAGATCCTCAGGCCAGAGCAGAGACACCGAGCACAGAGAGCTGGAGGTTCACTGACTCGTCGCAGCCTCGCTCCAACACAAGTCTCAAGGTGGGTGTGTGGGGTGTACCTACCTTGTGATCTATCCTTAGAGAATAAACCTGTCTCTGGTTCAGGCCACGCTATGTCAGCCCAAAAACCATTAATGCCTCGTCTATGAAGTCTGGATGTAAAAGGCCAACATATCCGAATTTCTGCTTCTTAAAGCGTCTTTTCCATAAATAAGCTGAATTCTGTGGTCCAGATCATGTTAAATAAAAGAAAAGCAAGTGAAATGAAAAATCTTAAATAATGACATCACTTGATTCAAATTGAAAATTAATAATTGATATTTAATTAGTGCTTTAGCTGTATAATAAAAAAAAACACTGGCATTATGGAGAATGATATGATCGCTCTAATTGGATTTCCTGTTTCTGGTGGTTTTGCCAGAGGTTGAAAATAGAAGATAGAATAGAGTTTTTAAGCTTCGGGTCCATTTATAAATAGAGAGCCTTTGATTAGGCTCTGGTGTGCTTATGTGTTTTTTATGCAGGCATCTGACAAGGCGCCCTCTGTTTCTAGACTCTTCTTTAGCCATTGATGAATATGCAGACTTCCCCCGGTGTAGCAATCAGAGGAGATCATTAAATGTGTCACATGAATATTTATAAACGTTTTCTGCAGGTACAAATAACATATTTTTCATGTGTTATTTTATTCAGTATTTACAGTTCATTTAATTCATGTTTTAAATGGGGAAACAAAAAGATTTTTTTTATATACATTCACATTATAATGGTGTTGATGCTCTTTAATATCTTCTTCCAGCTTTGACTAAAGTCACTGCTTTGGGTACTTGATGGGCATGTCAGCGGTGATTGTATCTGTGGCAGTCAGAACCTGCAGGGTGACAATGTTATTACATTGCACTGCTGCGTTTTTGTTAAAACTGGGACACCAGCTCTGCGCGCAGTGCATTCTGGGAATGATGCCGCTGTATGGCGCGCAGCCAGTCACTGAGAGAGGGAGGAAAAAAGAGGCTGGCTGGATTGTGATGGGGCCTTATGTAATCAGAGCTACAGGGCAGTTATTGTTAAGCCATGGCCTTTTGAACATGAATGTCTTTGATATGCAAACATGGCGTCAGAGTTCAGCAGAGATGTCATGTTTATTTATGGGCGCGCGAGGTGCTGCAGAGGTGAGCGAAAAGCAAACGACAGGTTAATGACCTGCATGTGCCGGCCATGATCTAATTTTCACATTAGTCATTTAAGTAAAACCATTTCATCTTAGCTCTGAAACTGGCATAATTATGTTTCTGCGTCATTGCAGTTTACTTCATTCCTGCCTATATAAATAAAATAATTAAAATTATTCATATGTAATATTATTGTAATGTAATATGTAAGTCCTGTAATATATAGAAATGTGTTTAAAAGAAATTATTAAATACAAAAATGGAAAAAAATTATTAATATAAATATATTTGTGTAATTTTCATAGCTAATTAAATGTTTTATTATTACTATTTCTGACTTGCTGCACAAATTCTTTCAGCTTTGCAACATCGCCGTTAGTCAAAAACTATTTTATTCTATACAGAAAGTAAGGTGGCCCTGAGAGGTCAAATGCACTGCACTTAAAGAAAACAACTCTAACACCGAAAATGACAAAGCAAACATAACACAATGGAAGTTCAATAAAACAGAAATAGATAAAAATCAAGTGAAAGCTCACAAAAATTGTGACTTAACACCTGCAGAAGTGACAAGCTAACAGTTACCGAATAATAGTGAACATGTATCTTCAGTATAATAAGAGTCAGGTAATTACGTTATTGTGTCCCCAGAAACACTTCCGTTGTGTTTCATTCAACTTCTGTTGTGTTTTGTGTCCTGCAGCATTTTTTCTATTGGACGATATTTGCTTAAGTGCGTTTGACCTCTCAGGGCCACCGTAGGAAAGGGATTTCCAAAAAAATAAACGCTGATTTGACTTGACTAAAGATTAATCTGTTGCTTGTTGATGATCTATAAGCTATAAACACACATGCACTCACGCACACACATGCTTACTTGTATGTATGAACTGTCCCATTCACTTCACAGACATGCACACTATGAGGTGTTTGCATTTCTGTTGAACTGCTTCTGCACTTGTGAGCTGCATTCTTACTCTTCCCCCTCCCCCAAGCAGTTGGACTATGGTGACCCCCCAAAGGAAAGGGAGGGTAAGAGTGCGCAGGACTCTACTTGGGGGAATTCACTGGCAGACGACTGCAAGGTAGTTGGATGAGTGGCGGCTGGTACGAGCAGCAGCGCTCCTGCACTGGCCGTGCGCAGCACAGTTTATGTTTGCGTGTGTGTGGGCTTCTGTAGTTTGCTCCACTATGCTGTTTCATCTTTTCAAACACGTCGCTTTGTGCATTTGTAGACTCTCACGTCACAGACCAGCTGTGCTATATGCAACCATGTCTGAAGGCCTCATTGGGATCTTTCAAAATAAAAGTGCACATATGGAGCTGGTTAATTATTAATGTTCAAAAGTCAATAGCAGCTTGGTTGCATCTGGCCTCCAGTTTGTTTTGATTTTGGGTAAAATGCATGAGTTTATATATTTGACTTTATTTTTGCTGTATTTATGTAGCTCTTCAAACATTACTAATCACTCATTTTGCATTAACGTACATTTCATCTGTCACTTACTGCTGTAGTTATGTAATATTAGTTTTTGGATCTTCAGTGGATTTGTGTAGTTTACTAGAGTTTAGAGCAGTAGCTCCTGTTGTTGTCCTTATTTATGTTCGGTAAATGTTGTTTGAAGCCCTCTGCAGTCTGTGTCATGTTTTGTGGACGTCACGTTTGCGTGCTACTTCTGTGTTGCTCATATTGTCTCTTTGCATCCAGCCAGAAAGCTCTCCTCAGTCCATTCACAACGTTTAGTGTTTCCAGTATATTTCATTTATATGTGATTATCTGTGTTTTGTTGAGCTCCAATTTCACTAATATAGTCTCATATAGGATAGTGTGTCAGATCTTCGTGGTGTAAGTGTGATTTCTATCTTTCACCTTATAAAAACTTAGAAGTTGGTAAAAAGCTCGATAGTTGAGGATTTTTACTTTGTGAAAAGTGCTCTCTACATAATGTAAGAGCGGAGAGAAATTGGACTCTAGCTGCTTCTGTTTCTGTGTCAGCTTTATCTTTGGTTTATTTATTTTCTGTTTTGGTACAGCTTCAGTTAAGGCATCGCTTTATTGTTGTAAATGAATCACTTTTCATTACAGGATGAGCTATCGGACTTCACCGGCTCCAAGTCGGCCACACCGATGTCAACCACTGCCTCGGACATGGAGAGGGAAGATGGGAACAGTAAGAGCACAGAGGTGCAAGCTGCTCCGGGGACCAGAACCATATCAGTAGGTAGGGTCACAAATTCTAATACTCTTATTTACAGGTTTTCAAAACAACACCACAAAAACATTATGATGTTTACTTGCATGTCCTTCCTTCTGATATATATCATCTATGCTTTGTGTGTTTTGCAGGTCTGCCTGAAAATGAGGACAGCTCAGATGTGAAGGACATCATTGAGTCCACCCCTGAGCTGGACATGGATCTCATTGGGTACAGACCCTGCAGGTAATACAAAGAGGACATTTTGGGGGTGTTTTTCTTTTTTAAATTAAAGATCCACCAGGCAGAAAACATGACCTCCTATTGTTCTTTCTTTTGTCAGCACTCCAACTAAAGGCATTGAAAACATGGCATTTGACCGCAATACAGACTCCCTGTTTGAGGAGCTGTCCTCTGCAGGCACCGGGCTCATCGGTGACGTGGACGAAGGAGCTGATCTTTTAGGTGAGTGAAAACTTTACAATCATGAAAAAGTGACTGAAAAAACGTGGATTGGTTAGTCTGAGAGTATTATGTAGAAAAGGTCACATAAAAGCTACATTTTTGATGTTTTTCAGTTCTAAGCACACAGATGTTTGACGGTTATACTATGTAAAGGTGTACATTTGAGTTTCAGTGTCAGATATGTAAAGAAAAATTACAAAAATCTTAAAAGCCAGAGAAATACATGCTGAATGATTCTGTAAGAAGCCTGAATATTTCTTTATAATCACTGCCTATTTTCTTTCTAAAAGGTCGCAAAGGTGATTTGCTGAATTCCCACTTCGATACTTTACTAGCAGTTGTTGTTCTGCTGTCTTTAAATTCATTGTAACTTCAACGCCAGCTGTTTTCTGCAACGCTACACCGCTTGCTTTGGTCCAGCTGTTGTACAAAGTGTTAGCCATCTACCCATGTTAACATCACCTCTCTCTCTCCCGTGTCTCATTCTCTGGCTTTTGTCCATAATCCAAGTGGAGTACTCTGGTGTGTATGACCTCCAACCTTTTCTTAGCTAAACATTTTTCTGTAAAGTTCCTTTGACCTTTACCCATTACTCATTCTTTCCACATCCACCATTGTCAAAGGTTCTTCTTCATTGCGTCTTATATTAGGGTACATTAATATGTTTTCATCTGCCTACTATTTCAAAAAGATTTTGGTGCATGAATGATGGAGTGTAGTGCTTCCTTTTTTGGCCTAATTGATCTTTTTACAGCTTTTATTTTTTCATTTATTTTTTTGCTCTTGTACTTTTCTTCTCTTGAGTGCCAAAAATGTCAACTGTATGTTATCTTTAGAGATTTTACAGCATCTCTTCCTTTTTGCTTGTGGAGTCAGCAGCTACACATTCAGCTCTGGCTCGTTCATCATTTTGGTCATTTCACTGTCTCAAACTATATCCGCATTTCTCTCTCTCTCTCTCTCTTCCCTATTCTTTTTCCGCCTGGCTTGGATTGCATGGTATTCTCAGACCTTAGTTTGATTGGTAAGACCTCACCCACTCTTCCCATTCTTCTCATGTCTGTCATGTGACATGTTGTGCTGTGGGTTTGTGTGTTGCAGTAGTTTCATGTACTGTGTGACCTACAGTAACAAATATCTCACTAGGAGATATTTCATGTCCGACGTCATGCCTGGTTGGATTTATTCTTAGTGTGGATAGTGTACTTCTTTATATGTAGTGTTAAAGTAGTGACAGATCCAGTTTGTGTTCAATTCAGTTTTGTTAAGTGATAAAATTATAATGTTGTTCTTTAATTCTGTTCAGGAATGGGCCGGGAAGTTGAAAATCTAATTCTGGAGAATTCACAACTGCTTGAGACTAAGTAAGTAGAATTTAATATCCACTTCTTCATCCTTTGTAGGGGTGTAATGACTCTCTAAATTTGGTTTGGTTTAGTTTTTTTAATGTTTTTGTTTTTGTTACTGGAGATTATTAAGGGGAAAAAAGCAATGTTGAAAATATTGCACCCACAAATATACATTGATTAGCGTCTAATGATGTCGTCCAACATATTGATGTATTCTCATAACCTAGACTTAAGCCTTAAAAATACATATGAGTGAGTGCCAGTTTTTAGAAGTCACCATGTTCCCCCACCATCTTGAATACAATGGCCGAAATGGACTTCTCTCTTCTGCCTAATCGCTGAGTTGTGTATGTTGCTAGAGATCAGCCACAAAGTCAAAGGTGAAGGAGAACTCTTAGGTGTTCGAGTGCCATGGAGTCAGATTTTAATTCATGTCTGCACATTTACACGGAAGATACAAAGAGTCATAAACTGAAGTCAGAGCTCTAACACATGAAAATATAAGCTATCATTATGTCAGATCATATTAAGCTTAATAAACACTTCCTTTGATAAACAGTCTGATTGCATTCTCAAATTGTATGAGAGTTTACTCGCTAGGTGTCCGAGTTCAACAATGTTAGATCTCGTTTAAGGAATGTTTCACTAACAGCTGCTAACAGCCACTAACAGCTGCTAACAGAGGCTAACAGCAGAGCTTACTGACAGAAAAGTTAAGGAAATTTAGCTAACAAGGTAACAGTGGACTGACAGCCTACCCAAAATAGCAAAAAGGTCCCAGAGTCACTCTTCTCTCAGAGTACACTGACGATAGATTACCAGTGGCCAGAGTTTTTGAGGTGACTCGGGCGTAAAAGCGTAGGATAGCTCTAAGTATTTACCAGCATTCCATTTTCGATTCTGTTTAACGATTCAATTCTTTATCGATTCTCTTATCGATTCTTATTTTTAAAAAAAGGAGAACACTAAGGTCGATTAGCTTAGAACTTTGTTTTATATCTTTTCTTTGAACAAGATAGAAATTTAGGAGTAACATGGCCTTACGAACCCAACAGTGAGATCTCAAGAGATCCACAGCCTACGGCTCTTCAATGGGGTGTCACAGGGTCCCCAGGAAAAAAAATTGTAAATGTAAAATAATAAAATAAATATTCTTCTGTAGCAATAACAAAGTATAACATAAATTATTCTGTAGCAATTACACAAGAATATCCAGTAATGTCCCTGCCTACAATTAAACACATTCACTTACCGAAAATCGGGAGCATCTGCTGTGGCAAATGGGTGCAAGCCTTTGACCACAAACTTAGTCACTGCTCGGTGACATTCGTCTATCCTGGCCTGAAAGGAGACGCTACCGGTAGACTGCAGCGAGAACTGCCAGCCAGACTCTGTCTCTCTCATCACGGTCACCTAAATGCACAGTAATGGCAGGTTTTGTAATAAGGCAGATCGCGCTAACATAATATGCACTGTTAGCTGATTATTTACCTGCCGCATTAACAGGAGAGGACGTGCAAACGTTACCGCTGCTGCTGGGTTGAGATTCACGAGTCCCGAGCGGAATTAAAAACACGACATTCATTTAAGGTTATCGCGTGTTTTGTGAGCAAATGCTTTTGCATATTCGTAGTGTTTCCTCCTTTAAATGAAATATCTACTTTGCAAGTATTGCAAGTTGCCCTGTTGTCATCCGTTCTCGTAAAGTATAACCAAACTTTTGAGCGTATGAGCCGCTTAGGCGCCCTGCCAGGTAAATGACGCTCCGCAACGTGGTGACGTCATTCGGGGTGACTGGAATCGATAAGGGAATCGTTTGCAAAAATGGCAAACAATTCCAAGGAATTGAAACAGTGGGAACTGGTTCTCAACAAGAACCGGGTTTCGATACCCATCCCTACTCTTGGCTGACTAAAACGTGTCTGCCCTACAGTAGCTGTCCTAGCTAGGATTATGCAGTTCAATTGGGATAAGTAAGAAAACAGAATTCAGTTGACTGCAACCGACTTACATCTATGGGGTGAAATTTAACACATTGTACCTTTAAGAACAGTTTTTTTGTTTTTGGATCACTGTATCCTGATTGGTATCGGGACATGCAACACTATATTACTGACAATTGAAATTCACAATTTCAGTCTAAGGTTTAGAATCACTGAACTCCTTTTCCTTTGTTTAAGCTGCATTTTGTCTTGAAAGCAGAGATTGAAAAACAAACGTACTAAAATGTCCTTCCAGGAACGCCTTGAATGTGGTGAATAAAGACTTGATTCAGAAAGTCGACGAACTGACAAGTGAGAAGGAGATGTTGGAGGGAGATCTAGAAGCTTTGCTGCAGGCAAAATCCAAGCTGGAGGAAAAGAACAAAGAGCTGGAGGAGGAACTCAAAAAGTAAGAGCTATGAGAGGAATCTGTGACGTTTAGTTTCTGTCTTTAGTCGCAAGGACGATGAAGCACGCTGCTGCAGGTAATTCACTGACAGTCGCGAAGTATAAATCCTCACTGACACACTTGACTACTGTGCTATTGGAGCTAAGTAGCCATAGTTTCTGCTTGGTTAGTGCCTAATGGAAACTCACCAAACAGAAACTCTGGCTACGCCCATTATCTATAGACATTTGTGTAAAAACTTATATTTTCCAGAGTACGACTGGAGATGGAAGAAGCGAAACATAAAGCTAACGAAGAAGAAGAGGTGAGTCCTGCATCCTGTGTCTGTTGTGTGGCTCCTTCCTGAAGAACTCATGCATTTCTGTGTGGTCATGTTTGGGTTTAATTGTGTGTACAGAGTGATTTACCTACGGCTCAGAAGAAGCGTTTCACCAGAGTGGAGATGGCCCGAGTGCTGATGGAGAGGAACCAGTACAAAGAGCGACTGATGGAGCTGCAGGAAGCTGTGCGGTGGACTGAGATGATCAGGTGATGAAGCAATGAGTGGTGGACGGATGGAGCAAAGTGCATCTGACGTTTTGTTAGAGTTAAAGTTACTGTCGGTTATAACTTTGTGTTGCACATCTAAAAAAAAAAAAAATCAACATATCCGGACACATAAACTAAAGATTGTTAAAGATTGTCGTCTTCTCTTCTTTAGGGCTTCAAGGGAAAATCCAACTATCTCAGAAAAAAAGAAATCCAGCATCTGGCAGTTGTGAGTCTTCTCTGATTTACTGCATTATTTACTTTTTGTCTTTTAGTTTTGATAGGGCTGCCACGTTGCCTTCCAAGTTGAATCCTGACTTTTTTTGTCATTCAAATATTCAAATACATCTTTTTTCTTATCTTTTCCGGGATGTGCCATTGAATTGGCAGCATTAGGTAAAGATGATTTGACAGACCTTCTCCCCACTAAACCTCTCTCTTGCCCTACCCCCGTTTAACACAGAAGTGCTCCTCCATTCTGAAAGGATCCAACTTTGATGTGTCTTTATCCATAATCTTTGCTCTCGGTGCAGTGCATCAGTTGTTGTTATCACAAACTGCTCAGACGTTACTCTCCTTTTGCCCCCGGGCTTTCCTGTCTCCTGCCTGCTGTGTGCCTTTTGATGTTTTCCTTACTCTGTCTGCTCATAGCGAGCAAAGGGAAACTACATGTACGAGTATATGTACATGTTGTGTTGCTTTTGTCTACAACGTCAGACTGCACATGCAAGTCAGTAGACTTCTATTATTAAGGAATTTTAATATCTAAATTTTGCCTTAGCAAGCTCACCTCTGTAGCAGTTTCTGCAAAGGCATTTGGAGAAAATGACTTGTGTTTTCTGAGTTTTTAATTTTAACATATTCTCAAAAATCAGAAAGAAAAAATAAAAACACGATATCTTTCTGCAGTAATAAAACAGGCTTTAAGTTTGTATCAAACTTTGTCTTATATATTGTAAAAATTCACACTCACTGGTAACTTTATTAGGTATAAACTACTAGTATTGATTCGGACCTCTTTTTGCCTTTAGATTCAACAAGATTGTATCAGTGCTTCAGCAGCCTGAAGCATTGATACAAGGCAGGATGGCTTTGTGCTTTCATGGTGTTTATGCCAAATTTTGACCCTACCATCTAAATATAGCAGCACAGCTCGAGACTCTTCAGACCAGGCAACTTTTTTCCAGTATTTCATTGTCCAATTTTGTTGAGCCTTTCCTGTTTTTCACTGACAGAAGTGGATCTTGATGTGGTTTCTGCTGCTGCTGCTGTTGTTGCCTATCTGCTTCAAGGTTCAACATGTTGTGCGTTCACAGATACTCTTCTGCATACCTTGGTTATAATGAGTTGTTATTTGAGTTCACCATAGAAATGGTTGTTGGGAAAATTTCAGTAGATCAGCAGTTTCTCAAATACTCAGACCAACTTGTCTGACACCAACAACCACAACAGCCACATTCACAGTCACTTGAATTACTTTCTTCTGCATTCTCCAAAAGTTGAATCTGTTCATCTGGACGTAGCGTTTTGTGGGAGAATGCAAATTCTCATGACCATTGATCAACAATCACTGACCAATTGTGATCAATTTGCAATTTGCATAATTATGATTAAGGAACTGACCTCCCAGCCCATTGTTCCTTCATTGGGCTGGTTTCAGTCATTATGCAAATGTACTGTTTATAAGATTGGGGAAACCTGCAGTCAGCTGAGACTGAAGAAGTCACTTGGATGAGTGACGAAACGTTTCTCCCACAAAACGCTACGTCCAGATGAACAGATTCAACTTCTGGAGATTTACTTTCCTGGATGACTGAGCATGCATCAAGACGTTTCTTCCGCATTCTGATGCTCACTGAAGTTCAGCGGGTCATCTTGACCGCATATATATGCCTAAATGCCCAGACATGCTGCGATGTGATTGGTTGATTAGATGGGTTTTTTTACAAGCAGTTGAACAGGCATGCCTAATAAAGTAGCTGGTGAGTGTGTATTAGTAGAAGTTTTATTTAGATATAATAGGGGAGTGCTTAGCTCTACTATGACTCCCAGCATGCTTTATGTCACTGTACAGTAAATGTTGGTGGTAGTTCCTTGATTGTCTGGTTTGTTGGTGACACCCCTGCCTTGCTCTTTCCCTGCACTCCTGTCGGCTCTGTTTCCCTCTTGGCTTTCTGTGACTTCGCCACGTGCAGCTTCAGCAGACTGTTTAGCTCCTCCTCCAGTGCCCCCGCCGTAAAGTTTGAATCCCAGTCCAATACGAAGTACAGCACCCCGGGCAACACGGTGAAGAGGAGCAGCACTTTCTCTCAGTTCCCCACGGAGAAGTCCAAGACATTTGACTTCCTCAATGAAGAGTAAGTAATGAGGACGTGTGACTTTGAGTTCTGTGGATTTTACCAAGTTGGAAATGAAAATGGCCTTTATTAATGCACCTCTCTATAAAATGTATTATCAGCTGATGGCTTTGTGTGTCTCGCGCTTCTCCCTTTAGTAAGGAACAGTGCAGTTCTCCGTCACGTAAAGAGCAGAAGAGAAGCCAGTACAGACAGGTCAAGGCTCACGTGCAGAAGGAGGACGGACGAGTCACTGCTCATGGCTGGAGCCTGCCCAGCAAATACAAGGTGGGAAATGAAAAAATTGCTTTGCATTAGGTCAGAGATGCGATCAGCACTTTTTATTTTGCCTTGTTAGCTTTAGAAGAAGAAATCGTTTATTTTAAATGGCCAGCATATGCTGTGCAGCATAATAAGGTGCGTCCTTTGTTTGTCTGTTCCAGTCCTGTGTTCATGTTCACCTGAGAAAATGTCACTTTAAAAGTAGTGGTTTTAAAAAAAATACACTTTATTTACAATATTTAAATTTTGACTGTTCTGCCATCACAGGTAGCAAATGGTGGACAAGTGGAAAACAAAATGAACTTACCTGTGCCGGTTTACTTGAGACCTCTGGACCAGAAAGATGCTTCTATGAAGGTGCTTAAATGAATGACTAGACAACTCTTAGCATACATGCAGAATATTGTTGTTATATTTTTACATTTTGGTGTTTCTAACAAGCTCTTTCTGTCCCACAGTTGTGGTGCGCTGCCGGGGTCAACCTGTCCGGGGGTCGGGCATTTTCCTCATCAGAGCTTTCTAAGCAGACAAAGGGTTCTCAGAGCAGCTTGGATCAGTTGGAGCAGGAGAGTAAGGTGAGTAGTTTAAGGAAGGAAGACGCTCTTTGGAGGCAGTGGTGACTTCTGATAGTTCTTTATGTTTTATGCTTTGAGTCGATTCGCTAATGTGTTTTGTTGCTGTAAGGATCGGGAAAAAGGGGAGAAAGAGAAGGAGCTGATTGTCCAGGATGAGATGTCCAGTCGTGTGTGGGTGTGCACTAGCACCCACTCCTCCACCAAGGTTATGGTTCTGGATGCCACTCAGCCCTCTGACCTGCTCGACAGCTTCTACGCCTGCAACACTCACATTATCTGCATCGCCAGTGTGCCAGGTAGGTCGAGTGGTCACGCTTTGTGTTTGTTGGGGTAAAAAGAATTTTTCTTACTGGGTCATTTGTGGTGTTTTTTCAGGTGTGTTGGAAACTGATTATCCGTCGGGTGAGGCTGTACCCCAAGACCTGGAGTCCAGCCAAGGGGATGCGGCGTCACTGGCTGGCAGCGTGGCCAGTGTAGGCTCAGCAGGCAGCGATAGCGCCTCGGCAGCTGAGGGCACCACCGCCATCCCCCAGACAGCTAGTGCAGGTGTTGCTGACCAGCCGGCTGAGCACAGCGCCACCTCAGCCTCAGGTAGTTCTCTACTAAAAAAAATACATGTTTAGATAGAGTACAGTATGTGTGGTTTGACAGCTGTGCTGTGCTGTAATCCACAGCTTCCACTGTTGAGTTGTCCAGAGAGACCAGTCCAGCAGAAGATGGGGTTCCAACAGCCGAAGAGGCAACAGAAGCAACGGAGGCTAATGCTGGCGTGGGCGAAGAAGGAGAGGAAGATCAGGGGGCTGACCAAAACCAGCCGGGAATCTACACGGAGCACGTGTTCACCGACCCACTTGGGGTGGAACCCACTGACTCCTCTGTTGCTGAATCACAGAGGTGAGAGTGAATATTGGTAGATGCTTTAGTCAATTCTTAAGATTTTTAAGGCATATATGACAATTGCAAATTTAAAATCTTTTGAAATCTTGACATGTATGAACCCTAGAAGAATTATGTCCAGGCATCAATTTAAACATCTTTAAAATAAATCAGCCTAAACTTGCTGTTGCAAAATAAAAGCATTGGTATTTTTAGCTTACAGAGGAAACCGTAAGAGCAGCTGTCGAGACTCTGCTGCACGTGTTTACTCCATGTTTTCTTAATGAACGGTGTATTTAAAGCACTGTTTTCCATTATCCAGGGGATCCAGACAGGATGGGGTGACTTCTCTGGCAGAAGACTCGGACCCATCAGAAGTTGAGGTCCTGAGGATGAGCAGTGCACTTCCCACCATGTGGCTCGGTGCTCAGAACGGGTGGTAAGTGCGGCAGCACCCACTAGAGGGAGCTATTAGTTCAGGGGAAAAAAGGAGCAGAAAGCTTTGATGAGGTTGGAACTTCATGGAGCAAATTTTCTCTTGGTTATCATGCTGATTTTGGTCTTTATTTATTTATCATCAGCTGTGTTTTTTTCATATTATTTAATCATTTGGATACACTTTCATGTCTCAGTTTCTTTATTTAGTTGACAATCAAGAGTTTTCCTCTGCTCGACTTTCCTGTCTTTAGTCTGTACGTCCACTCGTCTGTGGCTCGATGGAGGAAATGTCTTCATGCCATCAAACTGAAAGACTCGATCCTCAGCATAGTGTGAGTAAAAAGTTGGTTGTGTTTTTATTTAAGGATTTGCACACACATAACATTTAAAAATTTAAAAATAGACCAAGAAACATATTTTTAAAAGTGTCTTCATAACCTGTTGCAGGCATGTTAAAGGGAGGGTCCTGGTAGCACTGGCTGATGGGACATTAGCAATTTTCCACAGAGGCATTGGTAAGTCTGTAACTTAGACTGCTTGCAGTCGGTCTCCGACAGCAAAAAGTCCAGTCCTATCACCAGCCAACCAGTGATTTTTGCTAGTCACAGGGTGGTTGCCATCTTATTTTCACTCTAGTGTGACTGAGCCACGACTAATTTTATGCCACAAATTGCCAAAGTCTTCTTGTTTCTCCCAAGCAGACGGACAGTGGGATCTAACCAACTACCATCTGCTGGATCTGGGCCGGCCCCACCACTCTATCCGCTGTATGACCGTAGTCCACGATAAGGTTTGGTGCGGCTACAGAAATAAGATCTACGTCATCCAGCCAAAGGCCATGAGGATAGAGGTACAACTGTCATGAAAGTTAATAAGCCATATGTTGCGCAAGTTATTTTTCTGTTCCAGTCAACCTCAGCCAATTAAACCTTATTGTTGTCATGGGAACAACCCAATTTACTTCTGACATTACGCAATTGTAATCTATCACGCCTGAGCAGAAATCCTTTGACGCTCATCCTCGGAAGGAGAGTCAGGTACGGCAGCTGGCCTGGGTTGGAGACGGCATCTGGGTGTCCATCCGACTGGATTCAACTCTACGCTTGTTTCACGCCCACACCTACCAGCACCTCCAGGATGTGGACATCGAGCCCTACGTCAGCAAGATGCTGGGTATACAAACTGTTTGTTGCCTAGCAGTGAATCAGCTCTTTCATAATTCATCTCAACCGACTTCTGGTTTTATGCCTACTCATTTATAGGAAATAATCACTGGATAGAGTTGCTGTATGAACGCTATCTAAGGCAACATACATGTAGAATTCAGCGCTTACTTTCTGTACACACGTGTAGTAGTGTGATATTTTGAACAGTTTAGGAGGTCGCAACATTTCTTCTTCAGATCTTGGATTGAGCCAAACATCTTCTGTGTGTGTTGCAGGTACGGGTAAATTGGGTTTCTCATTTGTGAGAATCACCGCTCTCGTCGTATCCTGCAACCGACTGTGGGTGGGTACAGGAAATGGCGTAATCATCTCCATCCCGCTCTCTGAAGGTACAGCACAATCTCACTAACTGCCTGCTTTTGTTTCATAAAGCAATGCATCATCAAAATGTTCTTTTAGCAGTGTTTATTCACTGAAATCAGCTCATTAGGAAATAACAGATACTGTTAGCTTTTATACTCGCATTGCAGAACATTAGTTTCATCATTTTAAAGTGTCAAAGTATTTATGAGTTAAAGATTCTGTGGAAAAACTGAGATGTTGTGAGGTTAAACAGTTTATTTTTGAGTATTCCTGAGTACAAATATATTCATGTTTGGCATATGGTTGAATTGAAGCATGCTATTAGTTATGTAAATGCGCGGCGTGTTCTTAATATCAAATCCCTCACTGCTGCCTCCACCGTCTCCTTTTATTCTTCTTTCCTATTTCAACTCATCTCCCAGATGGCCATTCTGATGTACCTCAGGGACCGTCATGGTGTAGCATCACCTTCTCTCTTAAAATCCATAAATCCTCAGTCTCTTCTCGCTGCGTATTTGTGAACTAGATTTCTATTAAAGCATCTTCAGACAGTGCAATAATTGCTACATCCCAGATGCTGCTGTAAAAGACAGTGGCATTGCCATGGATACAAGTCTCACATACTTCACATAGTGCAATTTGATGGGTTTATGCTTCAAAGCTGGGCTCTCAGTAGATATCGAGGAGTGCTGCTCTCTTTAAATATTAAAACTTTTCCAAGGGTGTACCTGCGTTTCCTGTCACCATCTTCTTTCTTTTATATCAGTACCTGTCTGTAGGCTGTATAGTTCTCTGTGTTTTTATAATCAGGGTCTGTGCTTATGTCTGTCCTCTAACCTCTAACTTTAGGTTTTACTTAGAGGTCAGAGAATAAAGCGTTCTTCCAGAATTTAGCACAGACAGGCTCCTCTGTGCTCGGACTCACTTGATCTATATACAGTTCGACTGCCTGTGTCACAGACTGGTTTCAGACCAGGCCATAACTGCTATTACTGGTTTCTGCAGATAACCCTAGCTTCTTTCTTTTTGCTCCCTGTATGTTCAGAACTGATTTTATGATTTTGATTATTACCTTTAAAGCACATCTGGGTCTGGCCCCATGCTACATAGCAGAAATATGAGCCCTTTGACCTTGGAATAAGGCTCAGGGACTTTTATTTAAATCCCTTCTTAAATATACTTCTGCCGACTTCCTTTCTGTGATATTTTATCTACATAGTTTTTCTGGTATTAATTGTTGTAACTGCTTTTATCTTTTGGTAGTTTGTTTTGCATTTTTGTTTTTTTGATTGGCGTTTTACCTGTTCCCTAACTTCACCTGTTTTTCTTTGACCTTGTTTGTTTTTTGGTTTTCATTTACCTTCTAAATTTCCTGCTTTCATTTATCCATGAAAGCACTTTTTTCAAAGAAGCACATAAAAGTAGGGAGATGACACTTTACTGTATTCTTCAGCTAACAGAACAACAGGAACAGTGCCAAATCGCCCCGGCAGTGCTGTACGGGTCTACGGTGATGACAGCTCTGTGACAGATTGTGCAATGCCAGGCAGCTTTGTGCCATACTGCTCCATGGCTCACGCCCAACTATGTTTCCACGGACACCGGGATGCTGTCAAGTTTTTCGTGACAGTGCCAGGTAAGAGACAAGCGCAGAAAATCTGTGGGAAAATATTAGTTAATGTTTGCCATTATCAAAGGAAAATAAGCAGCCATGTTTCCTGGGGAAATTTCTAATTTAGCAAAAGATAAGATATAAATGATTCACAATTTTAGCTACAGTTAATCAGTTTGTTGATTGAAGACAAAAATGTGAAGTTTTCTATGACTGTAAAGAGAATATGAGTGTTTGTTGAACTAAAGAGCAGAGGGGGATCAGTGATTCTGAATTGTACGATCTAGTTTGTCATAGATTAAATAAACAAACCATTAAATGAGAACGTAATCAGTAGCTAAAGTAACAAGAAAATGAAAGAGTCCCTAAAACAGTATATTTTGTTCTCAGTTTCTTCGTACTTTAAATTAACTGTCACAGGTCAGGCGATGCCACCTCCAGGTAGTGCAGATTCAGGCTCTGATGACCCTGCATCTGAATCCTCTGACACAGCAACTTCTGAGACCAAAACCTACCTGGTCATGAGTGGAGGGGAAGGCTACATTGACTTCAGGATGGGTGGGTGTAACACACTCCATGTACAAGTGTGTATTTATACACAGCAGAGGTTTCTATTCTGAGAAGAAACAGCTGTTTACTAGACTTTTTGGAGTAAAAGGCTTGAATGTGTCCCTTCTGGTATACTGTTTGCTTTAGGCCTTAATCACACAAGCTTAAAGACTGGTTGGCAAACCTCTGGCAACCTCAAGTCTCCAGGAAAAATGTATAACCTCTGTTAGGCAAGTGGTTGCTGGAGGTTGCAGGCTGTCGCCATGTGAAATTGATCGCAAAAAGGTTGCTGAATAATAAGTTTCTTTATGATTGCGATGGTCGCTAGCAGATTGCAGCAGTTACTGAAAGTGCTAAAGCATTAAAACAAAAAGTTTTACATCTTGAAAAGACGAGTAAACAATGAATTGCACTAATCCAGACATGAAGAAAAAAATGGCATGAATAATAATTTTCCAATTTAGAGCGTGGCATAGTGGAACTCAACAATATTTCTGGAGTGATTTAGGAAAAAAGTGAATCAGAGATTCAACATGAGCATTGAGAGTAAAGCTGAGTCAAAATTTACCACAAGGTTCCTCAGAGAAGATTTAGCAAAAGTGGTCAAGAGTTCTGATTTAGGCAAAAATCTGTTAGGCACATAAACAAGAATTTCTGTTTTCTCTTCATTAAGTTGGAGAAAATTGTCTGCCATTGAATATTTATACACGGTGGGCCATTTATATGGATACACCGTAATAACATGGGAATGGTTGGTGATATTAAAGTCCTGTTTGTGGCACATTAGTATATGTGAGGGGGCAAACTCCTCAAGATGGGTGGTGACCATGGTGGCCATTTAGAAGTCGGCCATCTTGGATACAACTTTTGTTTTTTCAATAGGAAGAGGGCCATGTGACACATCAACCTTATTGGTAATGTCACAAGAAAAACAATGGTGTGCTTGGTTTCAACTTAACTTTATTCTTTCATAAAGAAAGAATAAAGTTGCACTTTTTACAGTTTCACTACCACTTGATGAGTGGTTTGTGGACAACTCAGCTTTTTATATGGAAACTACTGGCAACCATGGTGCTCTTTTAGCAATCAAACCAATGACAATGAGGTTTTTGCTACAGCAGCATACAGCTCTTTGTAAACAATTTCACACTAGCAACTTCAACTAACCTCCAACAACCACTCAGCAACTGTTTCTTTCATCCAGCAACCCCCTTTACCCCCGGGTCTCTGAGCATTTTCTAGACCTGTACAAATGTGGCTTTTGCAATTGATTCCATAACTACATCCAGCAACCTTACTCATCATCTTCTCCACAGGTGATGAAGTAGGTGAGTTGGATGGTTTATCCGAATCAACAGCCAGCCTGCAGTCGGCGCCCGCCAAGAACGAGCGGAGCCACCTCATCGTCTGGCAGGTCACGACTTCTCACGATTGAAAAACTTCATAGACTCTTGTGTTTATGCCAGGGGTGCCCACCAACCCCTGCATGCCATTCTGGAAGTTTTTAATTTGTTCTTAATACCTGAGTAGTTTACTACTTTGTAAAGAAATCAAAAAGAAAACAAACAAAGAAAAAAAACCAATTATTTTTAGTCCATGTTTTGTACATTTTATTGTTTATGAATCTGAAATAGGTAAAATGAAGTATATGTTAACTTTAAGAATACGTCCAGGGGTTCCCTTCTGCATGTTCAAGAAGCTGGTGCACACACAGGGGAAAGGCTACTTTTTAGCACAGGATATGGGATGAGCAGTTTGATCAGGTAATTGTCTGTTGCTTTGTATCTCAAACGTTAAAAAGGCTTTCGTTGTAAACATTAAAAAGGGACTTACCTGAAGTTGAAGTCATCTAAAAAAAGAGCAGGCGGTTTGAGTTAAACTGAAGCATATTTTAGAGTAATCAGACTCTATAGCACTACATGTGTTAACCAGCACCAACGTCTTTCCTGTGTTGAACATTTTAAGACCCGAGCATCAAAAACTTGCAAGTTATAAACGTATAAAAAAGTATTGAATTTCTTGTCACCGGCAATATCAGGCTGATTACTCGACTGTATTGTTTGTTTGGTATTAGAGACACAGCTTGCAGCAAGTGGTGCACATTAAACACTCTGTTGCATATTTAAATGTGCTTTTATGCAGGAAAAGCTGTAGGCTACAACACTGTTTGGGAGTTCGAATGTCCTACCAGTTGCCACAGGCTGATGTTTTGTTCTATGAATTATGTCTAAGCACTTTGGGTACTTCAAGGTTTCCTGTGGTTAGAAGAACTAGTTTACTGTAGGTTAGCAGTAGCCTGCATGAAGAAACCCCTCGTTCCGTAGGTGAGGAAAATCTGCCTGTGCCGCCAGCTCAGTGCTTCCTGTTTGCTTCAGCTCGTCCGGCACTTTAAATTGTTAGATGTTAGTCGCTTTGGAGGAAAACTGCTGTGTCCTGTTTGTATGAAGAGAACAAAATGTACAAATATTTTTTAGTAGGATGGTCCCAGTAACCAAAGGATGAACGAAGAAGTATCGCAAAACTATTTCATTTGTAACTCAAATATTTGGGAGTGCGTGCGTGCATATATTCAGGATTTAAGCTCCAATGATGCAAATTTAACTAACAGCAACATTTCTGTGTGGCACCTTGAATCGGACGCACTAAAGAGAGTCTCTCCTGATTGCTTCATCATTCCATGTTTCATTGTTACACACACAGATTTCAGGCCTATAAGGCATGTTTTCCTTATTTTTTTGTTGTTATTTTGGGCATTGTGTGAGTTTTGTATCCATTTGTGAGACACTTTGATTAAGAGACGAGTATTTTTGATGATTTGACTGTAACCTGACTGCAGGATGCCAACATTCAGAAGATGTTGTAATTTGTTTTTATATGTGAAGCCTTGGTCTTCAGTCCATTTCAAAACAGTAACTTTATATTGTGTTTTTGCCATTCCAGTATTTATTTCCTTTGCTATCGAGCCTATCTTGGTTCAGAATGTAACTTTCTACACGGGCAGAATATCATAGGCGGCTATTGTGAACAGAATAGTCCAACGAGTTTACATGATTGTTAATAATGATTAAATAAAATGGATTAATGTCATTATGTTGGAAATTTTTCACAAACCATGAGATCAAAGTGTGCAGAGAAAAACTTTCATTCATGTACTAAGCTATGCATGTTTTTTTTAGAGAACACTGCTATGTTATCAGCTAAATCTCAGTTTATTGCCACCGTTTTGGGTGGGGTGGATGTCAGTGTATGTATGTGCGTGTTTTGTGTTTAGAGTACACATGTACACTTAGGAGTGTCTGCCAGTGTGTGTTTGATTTTCCAAGTGTGTGGTGTGTGTCTGCTTAGTGTATGTTCATCCTTTAAAACAAAACCCAGAGGCTGGTCCCATTTATTTCTCTGGGCGCCATAAGTGGTGGTCAATGTTTGCTAAAACAGTATCATAGCCTTATTTTTAACAATCTATTAAACTCAGTTTCATGGATAAGGTGCTGGTATTGGTGTCTGTGTTTTTTTCCCCACTGGAAGACATGGTAAAGGCATAGACTGTTTATAAAAAAGCAACATGATATGACCTGTTGGTTACTGAGGTCCCACTGTAAAACCTCAAACTGAGTGTTTTCACTGTTTCTGTGTTGAAACCAGATGTGTGAGGAGCACGTGTCTGACAGAGAAACCAAAGGACACTGTACACTCATGAGAGGAGTGATTTTCAATCACAAAGTCAGCCTGCCTTAAAGAAAACCCCATTTTTCAGTCTGATGGGAGCTTTGCGCTCATTGGCAACTCAATGTGTTTAATCAACCAATCACATTGCAGGAACACATTACAGGATTTTCTGACATTTAAACTCAGCATTAGAATGAAAGGTGATTTAATTGATTTTGAACATAACATAGTTGTTGGTGGCAGACAGAAATGGTAACTGGCCTGTATTTGTATAGCGCTTTACACTACATTCAGTCATTCACCCATTCACACACTGGTGATGGCAAGTTACATTGTGCCCTGGGGCGCACTGACAGAGGCAAAGCTGCCGGACACTGGCGGCACCGGGCCCTCTGACCACCACCAGTAGGCAACAGGTGAAGTGTCTTGCCCAAGGACACAACGACTGAGACTGTCGGAGCCGGGGCTCGAACCGGCAACCTTCCGATTACAAGACGAACTGCCAACTCTTGAGCCATGATCACCCCACAGTTATTTCAGAAACTGTTGATCTGCTTGGGTTTTGCCACACAACCATCCTTAGAGTTTATAGAGAATGTCCAAAATAGAGAAGATTTCTGGCGAGCTGTGGTTCTTTTGACCACAGAAAGATTTACATCTGTTGATGTCAGAGGAGAATGGCCAGAATGCTTCATATAGCAAGAGTAACTCAAATAACCACTCGTTACAACCAATGTATGCAGAAGAGCATCTCTGAAAGGAAAAAAAGAGGAACCTGGAAGCAGATGGTCTACAGCAGCAGAAGACCAGACCAGGTGCCGCTTTTGTAACAAAGCAGGAAACTGAGGCTACAATTTACAGGGGATCATCAAAAATGGACACCAGGAGATGGAAAAAATGTTGCCTGGTCTGCTGAGTCTCGATTTCTGCTGCAACATTCAGATGGCAATTTCATAAATCTTTGTACATCACATGAAAGCATGGATTAATTTGATCTTGTATCAGTGATTCAGGCTGCTGGCGTAATGGTGTGGGCAATATTTTCCTGTCCCCGTTTTTATCAGCTGAGAATCTTAAATGTCACTACCTACCTGACCGTGTCAAAACACTTATGATTTCTGGATGCTTCCGGCTGGATAATGCGTAATCGCAAAGCATTATCCTGAACATAGCAATGAGTTTACTATTCAGTACAATAGTAAACCCTGCATGAAGAGCTTTCCAATCTCAATCCAATGAAGAAACTTTGGGATGTGGTGGAACAGGAGATTTACATCACCCGTTCCATGATGCTATCATGTCAATATGAACCAGAATCACGGCAATGTTTCCTGCACCTAGTTGAAACTTTTCCACAGACAATTAAGGCAGTTCTGATAAAGTGAATGTATACTACAAAAAGAAGTTGATTTTGTATTTGGTAAGACTTGATATTAGCAATAAAGCTCATAAAAGTATGAGCAAAGTGACTTTTAGACTTGCTCCAGCAGGCAGTTGGCAGTTGGTAAAAGAAAAACTGCTTGTGTGTTTAAGGCACGTCTGAATTTGCTAATGCTTACGGGTAAAGTACCACACCCGCACAGTCCTGATGAACCAACAGAAATAAATCAGCCAATTAATGAATATTACCTTTAGGTGTTTTTGTGGTTTGGGCTGTTTTAGGGTTGGAAATTTTAATAAAAACAGTTTAACACTGTGATTTGAGACTTCAGATGTAAATCTTTCACCCTTGTTTTCCCCTTTCTGTCCTTTACTTAAATCCTTTTATGCTCACTGCAGGAACGAATAAGTAAAAGTCACCCCACGACTAAAGAAATGCATCACTGAGGTCAACATCTGTGTAGAACGAAAGATAATCAGGTTTATTCAGTTATATTTGACCTTTTAACACAATTAAAATGCACATCTTTGAAATCTATGACTTTTGCTGCCACCAGATGGTGCTGTATGTTTAATTCTAAAACAGACTGATGCATCAGCTCAGTTTAATGTCACTCGTACTGTCATTCAAAAACATGGCACCCTCTTTAAACGGCACCATGGTGCAGCTCCATGATTGTTATGATAAGGTGATTTTTCTGCTCTGGGTGGACTTGTGCGTGCATGCTAACCCATCCAGGTTAGGCACACAGATTAGGTTAACCGACACACAGATGTGACTACAAGTCTCTTTGCGTCCCTTCACTGACCTTTCCAAAAATGTACTTTGCGTCAGATGAGATTGCCTTTAGCACACACCACCTCAAAAAAAAGCTGAGGAAGACCATGCTCAAACCTTCCACCAGCCTTCCTGTGGTTCATGTAAATGTTGCATGTGATTTTATGGTGATACATACCAACTAGCATACTGAAAAACAAACAAACCGTGAGCTCAATTGTTCTCTTACCCGGCCAGTAGGGGGCCTTGGTGTTCACATCTCCTGTAAGATGCAGCATCACCACATAACAACTTCCATGAAATTACATCACAACATAAAGCCCACCTCCCACCTCCGTCTTTCCCATCCTCCCTCCCCTCTTCCACCCCCCTCCTCCTCTTAAGCCATGCGGGGGCTGACATCGAGGGCCGCGCGTTCATACAAAGAGGTTTCTGACGTCAGTGCGTTGCAGCCCAGACAGGGGATTCTGAGGATGTAACACGCCAGGCTGCTGCTGCTGCATTACAGCTGAGATGCAGAAAAAAAGGGACTGATCCCAACTTTGTGGTTAAAAAAAAGTCAAAATGCTGTGTACACAATTTCAGGATTGCAAAACAGACTCATGATTTAATATCCGAGTAATTTATTCATCAAAACATGAAACTACACAAAGCACTTTCATCATTGTTATCAACAATTGAAATGCTCAGACCGAGCATCGGTGCAGGAACAGCCTGCAGGTAAAAGCTTTGCTAAAAATGTGAGGCACTTAAGGGATTTCAATCCTGTTTGGGGATTTTCCTTCACTTAGCAGGGATGAAAGTGAGATGTTGGTTGTTGTGCTCTCTCGGCTCATTGTTTATGGTGTAGCTCGGGCAGAACACAGATTACAGTAAAGTGAACCCAGCGCCCCTCGGTATGCTAAAACAGGGACCGACTGATATGTAACATCTCCATCTGCCTGCTCTGCTTCATGAAAATCAATCCTTGAGTTGAGTCAAGGTTGAACCTTTTGAAGTCCTTTGTTTGCAGTTAGCTACAGGGATGAGTTACACTATACAGTGCAGATATCTGCAGGGATTCACACATGGAAAAGTACTCATCATTTCTTTATAATACCTACAAATTGTACATTGAATAATGAAACAACAGTAGCATTTTAATCATGATACTTTTGAATTAATTTTTTTGTTGTCAAGTCTGCAAAGGGGGGCTAAACAACTGAGCAGTAACGGCAGTGAACATATATGTCTGTAAGTGTTGATATTATGATTAAGTATGAATAATTGCTTCACGATTTCATGCTTTTATCTGCAGTCCTGCAGACCTGACCGAGAACTCATGAATATTATTAACAGCTCATGAATCATGATGACTGAAAAAAAGTCATTTATGTGTGGTGTCTGGCCATATTATTTAAAGGTCCTCTATTCTGAAGAAAATGAATTCTTTTCAAACAGCAATTAAAACCTTAGAGTGAAAACATTTCTCTAATCGAGTGCATCATCAGTTATGGTGGCTTGTCTTCCTGTTTAAATCAGAATACAAAACTCGCAATAATTAGATGAAAACTGAAAACAGTTATACTGGCAAGAGAAACAAAACAAGGATACATCATTTTCAGTCATAGGACAGTAAAACATGAAATAACCTCATTAAATTCATCACAAATACCATAAACACTCAAGGAAAACCTGCAGCCATCATCCCCCTATGTCTGCAAGGTCATTCAGCCTTCTGCTACACCAGCCAGCCTAAAAGCTCTGGCTTACTCGAAATGTCTCGCGTCTAACTGTGTAAATACCTCTTCCTTGTCCTGACTGAGAGGAACAAAAGAACTTCCTGTTTCCTGTCCAGGTTTTGTAGTTTTTGTCCCCCTTCATGGAATCAGTGCATGTACTTCATTATAAAAAAAATATGTCACTGCTTTGAAATGCATTTTCTTTTGTTGTACCCTCACAACAGCTTTTATGAGTTGGTGTTTGTGTAATGGCTGCGGCATGTCAACGTGATGATGGAGCTGTGTGTCGGTTCATTTAGGACATATGTAAAAATTAGAGCCATTCTCTGCTAGTGTTGGTGGAGGAGGTTGGATGAAAACAAAGTCAGGAAATGAGAAGTCAAGAAAACAGAGGAGCCAAAAGGATGGGGAGGGCGTCAACAAAGAGAGGCGAGTGGAGAGGCTCGGCTGCATCTGCTACTACTAGTTTGTAAACAAGGAGGGAAGCGTGTGTCTCGTGCATGAGCATGCGCAGCATCCATCTTGAACCTATCTGTGAATACTATTTTTTATCATAAAACCAATTTCCGAGGATATTCTAGTCTCCTAATTTATCATGAATCACTTCTGGTCTTTTTCAACAGATGAAAGAAATGCAAAAGCCTTCATTTGTTTTGTATCACAGAATTTCTCTCAGTAACACCAACCTCATACACGTGCCTCGAACACATACTGCTACAGACCTGCAAGCTTGTTTTCTGAAACGCACTTTGTTTCTCTTTTTCTCTGAGCTTCGGGTTCACAGGCGACGCTCTGCTGCTTGTGCTGGGCATCACAAAGTCATATTACCATGCGATCAGGCAAAGCTTTTTAATCGAGGCGTCAAGCAATAAAAAACGTTAACATAAAGAGGGAGCATGACCTTGAATAAAACTCCTCAGAAATGAGTGAAGAAAAAAGAAATCTAGTCTTAAAAGATTTAAACGTTTTATGTATTGTATATTTTGTGGATGCCGCTAAGGTCGCGGGGCTCTAAACTATTCACCTGGCTGATGTGTTGTGGACATAAAGCACAGGAGCATAGTGTGCTCCTATGTCTGTGATTTAAAAGCCTCCTTTGGTTGCGGTGAGAATGCCCTTGGCCTCCCGTTGAAGTGTGCAGTATTTTTACTGTGATGGGCTAAGCATTTTCTAATCCAATACTGCACAGCATGACTGCTTTCTTAGAGTGTTCACGGCATGAAGGAGCCTGCAGGTGAGACTTCATCACAGCTGAAGCTGTTTAGCTCAAAAATAAAAGCAGACAGTCAATATGGTGGCTGTGGTGTGTGTTGCTGCATGAATGCCTATTTATAGCAAATGACTACAGTGCTTAGGGGACTGAACCGGGGTTGAAAGCTGGTGCAGGGCTTAGTGTGACACCAAAAATGAGGCAGAGGTTATATATGGGTGCAAAATAGGATCCTCGTCCCAGTTTTTCTTTTTTTTCTCCTCCTTCCATTTTATATTTAGAAAGTGTATTCAAGTGTGAAGTTTAGCTCTGTGAAATTCTTCCAGAATCTACCAAACCTTTCCCCTCATTCCTCCCTTCCTGAATATTCTGAACAGCTGGGATCAGACTATCCACTGATCATGCGCAAGAATGTCGTTGTAATTCTGGGTTTTTACTGATTTCTTTAAGCTGGTATTTTCCCAGAGTGGAAGGATTGTGTCGAATAAATTGTTAAAGTCTTTTAAAAACACAAGAATTTCCAGCCCAGTTCATGGCAGGCTTGAGCCTTGGTGGTTCCTGGGTTGTTCTTGAAAATCCTAACTAATTTCTTCAAATCTGAGGGGGACAGTTTAGGTCTTCTTCCACACCTTGGAAAAGTTGTGCTACATGATAATATCTTGTACTTAAGTACAATTGTTTTTGATCTTGGGCTCTGCAGTTGTTAAGAAATGGGCCAAAGAGACCCTCCCAACTCGTGTAAATCTACAATTCTCCTTCTTAGATCTTGAGTTTCCCGGACTTCCCCATTGTACTGAGTATTGCTTAATCCAGGAAGTGCTGTCAAATAAATTCCCTTTTATGCTGGTCGAAACCAGTCATACCAGTCATGATCACTAACAAGATGTTAATACATCTTGGCTTTGTCAAGTTAAAAGACAATGTAAAATTTTCAACATCACTGTTTTTGTTAATTTATTAAGCATTAAACACCACTTATTAACAGACATATGGGAGTGTATCTCTGCATTTGAGTCTGTATGTATATTTTTTAAACCCTGCGTTGATTAGAGAAAATCGATGCCCATAAGAGTGGATGGTGGTGAAGTTAAGATGGATGAAAAGAAGAAAACTAGCAGAGAATAAGAATCGCCTATCCAATGTTTGTGGAAGGCAGTCACTGCACCGAAAGAGAACTTTAAATTATTGACCAACTTTGACAATGTTGAATCATGTGTTGTGTGTGCATGAATATATATATATATATATATGCTGCCTGTTTAATAATTAAACCTCTGCAGTGTGGGTGCAGATGCGTGTGCTTTTTAAAATGTGTTTGTGTGGGTCCGTGAGGGGCAGCACCAGCAAGCCTCCCTGCAGCCTGAGTGACATCACTGCCCAGCAGAGCATGACAGGCGCCAAAGCCACAAGCAAGCAGGGATATGTGGAGAATATTATCCACCCTCCTGTTCCTTTATTTATCCTCTCCACCCAGAGGGTCTAGTTACTCTTTCATAAGTGACGTAGACATACTGCTGTTATCACTTTCCATTGTTCACCCCATCCTTTTTACACTGTTTGGCTTTTGCATGCAGGCAGCGGCTGGAAGAGTTTGTTATCATGAGTCACTCTTTTTTTTAGTTTTGAATTGTGTGATTCATGAGGCCAGTAGTGGGTTTCTCTCGAGAGAGGCACTTAAGGCTTTAAGGCAATCTGTACGCTTTCTGACATCCACTTCTGTGCGTCAGCGTTTTGTCTCCTGTAATCATGCACGCATGTAAAAGAGACCAGAGAGACTGCAGCCAGTGAGAAAAGGTCTTAGCAGGTAAGGCTGCCTGCACCACGCTTTACAAATGTTATATATCTTAAACACAATAATTAAGGCAACAATAATTTTAAAAAGATGATTAGCATACATTTCTTTTCCGACAAGAAGAAGTTGAGTAGAAACTGGGATCAATCAGTCGATGGAAACCAGACCCATTTTGTGGACTTTAGTCAAATAAAAGCAACCGGCCTTCAACCATGTTACACACCTGTATAAAAATCAAACAGACAAGAGATAAAGTGTGTTTTTGCTTCAGTTAATGACAAACACAATTTGCCACAATGCAACTGTATACACCAATCAGGAATAATATTAATAATAATAATATTATTGCTGCCAAAACAGCCTTGATCAGTTGAGGCATCGACTCCACCAAAGCCCTGAAGCTGTGCTGTGGTATCTGGCACCAAGAAGACAGCAACAGATCCTCTGAGGTGTGAGGTGAGGCCTCCATGAATCAGCCACATCCCACAGATGCTCAATTAAATTGAGATCTGGGAAGTTTTGAGGCCAAGTCAGCAGCTAAAAGTTGTTGTTCTGCTCCTCGAACCATTCCTGCACCATTTTTGCTTTGTGGCCGAGCACATTATCCTGCTGAAAGACGCCACAGCCATGAGGGAGTACTGTTTCAGTAAAAGGGTGTACATGGTCTGCAGCAATACTTAGGTAGGTGCTACGTGCCAACATCCACATGTGGCAGGACCCAAGGTCTCACAGTAGAACTTTGCCCAAAGCATCACACTGCCTCTGCCAGCTTGCCTTCTTCCCATAGTGCATCCTGGTGCCAGGTGTTCCCCAGGTAAGTGACGCACATGCGCTTGGCCATCCACGTGATGTAAAAGAAAACATAGTTCAAGCGACTAGGCCAACTTCTTCCATTGTTCCATGATCCAGTTCTGATGCTTAATGCCCATTTTTGGAGCTTTTAGAAGTGGACAAGGGTCAGCATGAGCCCCCTGACTAGTCTGTGGATATGGATACGCAACAAATTGTGATGCACTGTGTATTCTGACATCCATCACAACCAGCATTAAAATTTGCAACAATTTGAGCTATGGTAGCTCATCTGTTGGAGTGGACCACTCCTGCCTGTTACATCCCACCTACTAACAGGTGCTGCAATGAAGAGATAATCAGTGTTATTCACTCCATCTGTCAGTGGTCATAATGTTATTCCTGATCGGTGTATAAAAGAGGGACATTACCACGATGATGTCACCCATTTGAATGTGTGGTCCCGTCGTGAAGACTCATAGTCATCATTTTGTCTGTCGCTATCTTGATGTTTTGAAACTGGAGATGAAAAATGATTGGTGAACATGACTGTCAAATAAGGGAAATCATAAACACATCAGGAAAGTGTTTACTGAAAGTGTAAGTTGTATTCTATTTTAGGTAATAGTTAACACTTTTCCGGGCACATTTGTTATTTATTTATTATGGGGACATTGAGTTAGCACTCTGCACTTTGGTAAAAAAAACGTTGCACATTAAGAAGCACGAGTTTGCACGTGAGAAACCTCTCATCTTATGTCTCGTGTCATTTTTCTCTTTCTCTCGTGTCCTCTCCAGGCTGTTCAGACAAAGGTGTTTAACTTTTTTAGGGCTATATTATTTTAAGGCTTTGTATGGTAGTTGGGTGGAATGGATGGATGGATCAACATAGAAAATTAAGTGCATGTTGGAAAATATAGAATACATCTGTTATATTAATAAGCAAGGTGGGGCTCATAAGCGGCACGGTATAAAGGGCTGCCTCAGCTCAGTTACTGAGTTGCTGTTGGTCAAGGTTAATAGTGCTACATACTGCTCTATAAATGAAGCTCTATAAAAGAAGTGCATGATTCATATAAATAGCAAACTGTGGTCTGCATTAAATCCTGCCTCTGCCTGTTGCCCTACAATCAGACTTTCTGCAACCAGGCATGCTCTCGCAGTCTGGTAGTTAGAAAGAATGCACCGTTGTAATCGTCTACATACATAAAAATATGTAAAAAACAGTATTTGGCACCAATAGGATGACCAATGGACCAAACTGTAGTTAACCTATAAGTGCATAATCTGAAGCTTTAAGGATTATTGTTTTAAGTCTTTGTATCTTGTGAGAATTCAGCTGATTTCACAAGATTTACCTTTTGCCTTCAGTTTATTTTGGTCATTTCATCTCTCTTCTCATCTCTGAATTGTCTTTCCTCCTTTCCATCTCCTCTGCCTCTCCATGTGCAGTCCTCCTTGACACCCCATAGAGCAGTCCCACTGGTGCGCTTCATCCTAGTTTATGATTTCATCAGTGCTGTTTCTGATGTGGCCCCCCAGGGTTTGAGCTGTTCTGATTTCCTGCAGGGTCTGGCTATGTCAAACTCATATGAAGACCCCCAGAGAGAGGTTCGGGGTAATACTGATCTTTCATCATCAAAAGCAGCAAAAAGCTGGCTTCTTTATGTGTGCAGTGTGTGACAGAGGTACTGTATATACATGCTGTGCCTGTTGTCTGCGTATCAGTGTGTGTGTATGTGGTTGCCACTATGACATAAAGTGGCCTGCTGAGCTTATAGGTCTTGTTTGAAGTCATACAGGCAGATGATTGATACTGATTAGTCTAAATCTCACTGAGGTGTTATGCACTACATTTCTGCTTAAAGCAGTTGAGGAAAAATTGTTTTTTTGTGCTGTTTTTATGAAGTAAAAAGATCATTTCAGTGCTGTGTTGAAATAGTCCGTCATCTAAGATTCTCCTAAAGATGATGCCACTGACTATTGTAGACAAAATTATTGTAGATACTTGTGGCAGGATTAGTCAATTTTGCTTTTATGTAGAGACAGAACAACATAAAGAAGGCGGGATGGTAATACAGTGGTTAGCTTAGTCACCTTAAAGCAAGAGGACCTGGGTCGAATGCAGGCTGGAGCCTTTCTGTGTGGAGTTTGTATGTTCTTCCTGTGTCTGCATGATTCTATCAAGATACTCTGGCTTCCCCCCAAAAACCAAAGACGTGTATGAGATTAGTTTAATTGGTGATTCTAAATGGTCTGTAGGGATTAACCCTGTCCAGGATGTAGCCTGCCTCTATGACAACTAGGATAGGATCCATCCATCCATCCATCCATCCATCCATCCATCCATCCATCCATCCATCCATCCATCCATTTTCTTCTGCTTATTTGAGGCCAGGTGCAGTCAGCCATCACAGTTAGTATATATGTTATTGTTACTTGATTCTAGATATCGTTGGATTTTTGAAGGAAGCAGTTCACCCATTGGCTGAGAGGTGCTAAAGGTTTCAGAGTGCAAAAACACTACAGTACATACAGAGAACCATTGGGCAAAACTATGGTTAATTTATAATCATGAATTAACTGAAGCCCATACATGTCTTTGGACTGTGACCCAGAGACAACGCACACCAAACATGCAGAACATGAGAATTTGTGCCATCATGTGTCATAATAGTATGAAGCATGATGTGTGTTTGTCACAATTTTTGCTGGAAACATATTCAAAGGGAGGCCATTTTTTAATTTCCAGTTGCTAATGGCTTTAAAAAAAGGTCCCTTTATTCGACTCAGCTCGCCCACTCACAAAGATAGACTGTGCAGTATCCTCCAATACAGTATGTTTGTTATTTAAGTTATTATTGGGGACAGATACAGTTCTACAATATGACACCAATTTATAGGTCACAAGTAAACATTTTTAAAATGGCATCCTGCTTAGTGAATATAACGAGCCCTCCTCATTTAGCAGCAGCACTGATGCGGTTCATTACACAGCAATATCAATTAGTTTACAGCTCAGAGAACGTGTGAGTGTGCAGCACCTCTATGAATACATATTACACAAACTCACTCGAGTGCTTTATATACCCCACACACGTGTCATTGGACCGCATGAGAATCAAGTTTGAAAGATGGCCTGCGTTCTTTCATAATAATCGCCTCATGAGTCACAGTTTCGAGGTGGCTCATTAAAATGCAAATGTGTCAGTTCGTAAGTGCGACTTGTTTCACTTTTAAAATGGAAATGTTTAAGCAAACCGCTGAGCTGCTGTGCTCGTGCAGACTGAAACTGATATGTGCTGTTGATTCTGTGTTAAAGAAACATCCTCTGCTTTTACCCTTTCAGCAGTGTGTTTGCTCACTCATGGGGGCCATGTCCAGAGGTAAAGCCGGACTTGGAGACTGATATTTCCAGGTTAGCTGTCACTCTGATGACAAGGAAACTTTGAGACATGAAACTATAACCTCTGGAAAAACCGTGCAACTTATGCAAACACATACAAATGCATTTTGTTACCAGGGGATATGTTGTGTACTTTGCAAGATACGGAGGATATTTAGATGTAGTCATTGTGGCAGGTAGTATGTTGGAACCTTTTTCTTTCTTTCTTAATTTGCTGTTTTCTTGCCAAGACTTGGAAACATAGCACTGATTTAAGTAGTAGTAGAATAGCATAATAAATTAAATGGTAATATAAAGAAAAGATTATGGGCGCTAAAAAACATCATTATACGGTCTGTGCTTCAGGTGTCCTGAGACTGAGAAAACACAGCAAACAAAAATCCTCACTCCACTGTATTTCTAAAGCTTCTAAAAACACAGATCATTGCTGATCATGTGCTTGATTAAACACAATAAGACCCAAATAATAGTTTATTTAAATAAATACAATTAAATTCAATGTATTTAGAGTAATCAAAAACATGCCGGTATATCATAAACTGCATATCATGCTATCTGCAATACTGTGCAACAGTCTCGAGCCACGCCTCATTTTTAAATATTTTACTTCCAAGAAGTCAGAGTTTCTGGTAATAAAAAAAGAAAAAGAAGAAAGTCTTAAGCAATAATTCTCCAGGCTTTCTGAAGATCTTTCAAAGTTTGTCTTTGAGCACTGCTACACTGGCTACTTTTTTACTTTTTCAGAGCAGTTGTTTTTAAACCACTGAACACTGACCAAAAGGTAATTCAAGCACAAAAAAGGCACCTAACTCGACACATGAACCAGTGTTGTGTCTACACATAACAGACAGCTTAGCATAGAACCACTTTTAAATTGTTTCTTTAGGCATTTTGTTACTTGCAGCAAAAAACATTTAACAATTTGTTCCAGTTTCTTTTGCTGAATCTATGAAAAATGCCAAAGATAACACAGTTTGACAGTCATAAAGTACTGTAGCATTTTTACTGTTTTAAAGTAATAGTTTTGGACAACAATGTGATTGCCAAAGAGCTAATTTGCATGTGCCAGCATCTGTGCAGTAACTATGGAGCCAGCCGCTCCAAGTGGCCGTTCAAGGAACTGCATCTTTCAGTCTCGAGGGTTGCCTTTTGATGCATTTACATAAACACCACACATACACGAGCAAATGTTTTGCTTTTGTGCACCATGATGTGATTACGGAGCAGCTTTGGGTACAGTGGCAGTCCTGTGGTGAGACAGAGCCATAAATCTCTGACAGGGACACAGAGACAGATGGAAGCACAGAGAGAGTCTGCAATTCATTTACTGTAAGAACACCACATGTCTTTGGTGCAGGGATGATTTGTTATTTTCACTTAGCCGTTTGTGTGGCAGAAGGTAGGCGAGTGAGAAGACAAACTACGCCACCTGAGGAACTGCAAAAATATGTTTTTTTTATTGTTCAGGAGTGTTTGAACTGTTCCCTGATTAAAGGGATGTGTGATTTAAAGTGACTTACTGAAGTAATTCAGCCAAAGTAAGCTGGATCTTGGGTTCATATGGGAAACGGAAAAAATTATAATTGGGCTGTGGTTTGTGAATGTGCTGTCTGGCTACACTAAAGACCATCTCTGCTGATTCTGTCACCTAAGCACAGATACTGTAACCACACTCACACAGCAAACACATGAACGACCTATTACTTTTACACAGATTATGGTGTTACATTAGGTCACACACTCTTCAAAATACCTTTGCTGTTACTTTAAGCTTTTCGTCAAAAAACTATGATTATAAATTACAGGGAGTTTGATTGAAGCATTAGCATTTGCTTCAGTTTTAAGGATAATACAGAAGCATGTGTATTTGTAGAACTGATCAGTTTCTGCCTGAAGTGAGCACTTAAAGTGTTTACACGCTACACTTTATTTATCCCACTGTTAATATGTAATTGTAACAGAGGAGTACTTGTAACACAAGTCAATACACTTCTATCTATACACGATCAATGTTGGGGTCGGTACTAAAAAAAAAGGTACATATTACATATTACCTGTTACTTTTCTTAAAATTAATGCAGTACATTACATAATTACTCAATGGAGAAAGGAGTTTGTTAAAGTACTTTCTCTTTATTCTCATTAAATGACCTGAAAAGCATTATCTCGTTATTACCAAGACATACCAAGCTGTGATGGCTGCAGTTACAGCCACACAGTGGTAACATCTACCAAATATTAGTGTTTGGGCTTATACATAACACTGCATTCACATTTTCCTTCTTTAATTTGCAGGATAATAACTGGTTTTAGTTTAGAATTAATTTACATACTCACATAACACTGTATTCTAAAATAAGTGTGCACATTTTAGTTTACACTGTTATGTATGATTTCATCTCTTTGGTTTCTGAGTTACCTTAGTTGCAGCTGCTCCAGTCTTTTGATTGAGGAGCCAAGAGGTGGAAAAGGGGCGGAGCAAGCCTAGATGGAGAACTGCAAATCGGCTCATTTCGTAACTCTGGATCATGGGGGGGAATTGGAACTTGTTATGTTAGTTTCAGTCAGGTTTTGTGTGTTTTACCCCTTTTTGTGTTTTTGTGGACTGATCAGCCACGATTTAAGTTTCCCCTTTGTCTCATTTAGGGAGGTCAGTTTGTTTGAGTTACCAGTATTGTTTGTTGTCTACTTTGAGTAGAGTTCTGTTACTTTGACCTCTTTTATGGGCCCAAGATTTTGATTTTTTTTTTTTTTGTATAATTTAACCAACTTTGTTTTTGGGTTAAATAAAAAACCTTTTTTTGGACTTTGACCTTCGCCTGATTGGTCCATCACACAAGCAAAGATGAAAACCACGACAAAGACAGTTCAAAGCCATCGCCACGGTCACTACTTCAGAAACATGAGCATGTATAATTGGAGGCTGCCAGCCTGACTACTCATCAGTTTTTTTGTTGTCTGTTGTCTCCAACAGTCACAGTCTGACTTGAACTGATTATGCTCACTCTCAGACAGATGGGCGAAGGTTTGCAAATAACTGCAGTCTAATGTATAAATGCAGACAGATTTCCAGCATATTGCAATCAATCTGAGTCAGTGTGCACTGATGAGCATAACTTATTTCTAACAATAGGGCCTCTCTTTGCAATGGGGAACTCAACTCACTGCCAACTGGCTGGATTGTGGGCCCTGTATAAAAGCAAGTTTGCTGAGCACCTACAGGGTGTCATCCTGCAATCAAATTGCTGTCCAGCAACAGCCACTATTTGAAGCATTTAAGCATTTAAAGTGAATTTTTGTTTAATGTGTAGTTCCATGTATGTAGATGTATGTAGATGTAGATTCCATGTATAAAGATGGAAACAGTTTTGGGATTTTCACTGAGTTGTCTTTTTTCCTCCCTTCATCATCAACCGGTCATGGCAGACACCTGTCCCTCCCTGAGCCTTGTTCTAACAGAGGTTTCTTCCTGTTAAAAGGGATTTTTTCTTTCTCGCTGTCACCAAGTGATTTCTCACAGTGGGTCTTGACTGCTGAGGTTCTCTCTGTCTTATTATTGTATAGGGCCTTTACCTTAGAAAACAATGTTGTGATTTGGAGCTATCTGAATAAAATTGAATTGAAATCTTTGAAGCAACCATTTCAAAGGCAATGAGACTGCAAGTCAATCGTACATCACAACAATTTTTCTCATGCCATGGTGTCCAATGCGTAGTGAGAAATAATTAATTTACTTAACTAAACAAAGCCAAACTCACCAGGTAAAGACTATAATTTTATTGTTGTGGCAACAGTGAAAACAGCAACTCTCAGCCTCCAACCTGAGCAGGGCCTCCCCGTGTGAAGTTTGTGTTAACCTCCATGTTAATATTGTTAATATTGACATAATGGAAAAAATCCTAAGTAAGTCTACTTTTGTAGTTCTGTTTGTTTGCTCAACACCGTTTAAAAAGTCAAATGAAATCTAGGTTAAAATCTTCCAAATCCGCTAAAAAGCCTTTATGCAATTGCGCACTGTGACCCTAAGTCAGTACTTCAAAATTATTAAACAGTCCCTCCGTGCATTTAGCTAAACGTCACTGATGACTCCGTGTGTTTCTGTTTTTATGAGCTTGCTGAGAAAGCAGTTGAAAATGTGTTCCCATGACAACCTCCATCCAGCGTTAGAAACATGAAGTGTCTGGGAATATCCAAATGTGTGTGAAAGAGAAGAAACTGACACATGACGTGGGTGAAGCAATCTCAAAAGGAGAACAGAGAACACTACACATAAATACAAAGCATGCATTTGTAACAACAACCTCTTTCCCCCCTGAACGTGATGCAAACTAAGCACAGCTCAACCTTTTTTTGAACAGCCCCAAGAGGGCACCTTCAGTTCATTTTCTCATGTGAATGGAAAATGCACAGCTGCTTTTCCATTTAGGAAATCATGCTTACAAAACAACACATTTGCACTCTCTGCTTGTCACGTATTCACAGTGTGCTAGGATGCCCTTGTCCTCAAGTATTAACCAAGAGGTTTGCATAACGTATCAAATATCTCTTCAGTATCATTTTATATTAGTATGAACAAAAACCTATAAAATAATCTTTGTTAAGAGGGTGTAGTGAAAGGCTCGATCACAGATAACGGCAGATTGTGCCTGCAGTATCGTGATGTTTGTTTGAGATCAGACACTGATACACACTACCTGGCCACTTTTTTAGGCACACCTTTCAAATAGCAGTTTGGACCCTCTTTTGCTTTCAGAGCTGCCTTAATTCTTTGTAGTATAGGTGCTACAAATGTTCCTCAGAGATTTTGGTCCAACTGATGTGACGGGATCCCACAATGGATGTGAACACCCTGTCCCACCAAATCCCAAAGGTGCTCTATTGGGTTGAGATCTGGTGACTGTGGAGGCCATTTGAGCACAGTGAACTCAATGTCATGTTCAAGAAACCAGTTTGAGATAATTTCAGGTTTGAAACATGGTGTGTTATCCTGCTGGACGTAGGAGATGGGTAAACAGTAGTTATAAAGACATGGTCAGCAACAATACTCAGGTAGACTGTGGTGTTTCAACAATGCTCAGCTGGCACTAAGGCGTCTCAGAGTGCGCCAAACAAATGTCCCCCACATTATTACACCAGCAGCAGCAGCCTGAACTGCTGATCGAAGCCAGGATGAATCCATGCTTTCGTGTTGTTTACACTAAATTCTAACCCTACCATCCGAATGCCACAGCAGAAACTGAGACTCATCAAACTAGACAACATTTTTCCAATCTTATAATATGCAGTTTTGGTGAGCCCGTGTGAATTGTAGCCTCCGTTTGCTGTTCTTAGCCAACAGGAGTGGCACCTGCTTTCTGGTAGCTTTGCAGTTATTTGAGTTACTTTTATCAAAGCAGTATGGACAATCTCCTCAGCTCTCTGATATCAACAACGCATTTTCGCACAAAGAACTGGCACTCACTGGATATTTTCTCTTTTTCTGGCTTTTTTTCAGGCTATTCTACAAACCCTAGAGATGGTTGTGTGGGAAAATCCCCGCAGACAATCACTTTTTGAAATATTCAGGCCAACCTGGCATCAACAATGAATGTCAGATTAAAAGTCACTTAAATCCCACTTCTTCCCCATTCTGATGCTTGGTTTGAGCTTCAGAAAATTCCCTTGACCATATCTTCTTCTTTAAATGCATTGAGTTGCTGCTGATTAGATATTTGTTTTAATGTGCAATTGCATGGGTGTGCCTAATAAAATGGCTGGGAGTTTCTGTATTCTACTGGGCTTTCCCACACCCTGAAAAATGATCCTAACTAAAATGATACCTTATGTATTACAGTGTAAAAGCCTATGGGCCTGGCACCCGCAAAAAGATACTCCTTGAAATTCTAGTTCTGAAGAAAAGTAAACATACCCAACTACTAGCATAACAGTTTGCCTCACTAAGATAATAATCTTGGGTTCCAGCAGTTATGAAAACAGCCACAAAGTAGGTCATGGTTTATGATAATGCCTCTTCTTGCGTAAAAGTTCATGTTGTGACATGTTTCTGGCACCTGTCAGCTTACAGCCTGAAGTAGCTGCTGAGTGAAATCCTACACCTCCCACCTGTATCTTTTTCCTCACATTTCCCTTCTTACAATTGCTGAGTGTTATTTGAATCCTTTTCTCCACTTTTCCCTCCACCTTATCTTTTACCTTCCCCACTCAGACTCCTCTTGTCCCTCCCTGTTCTTATCTCAGTTATACAGAGGAGCAGAATCTATTTTCCATATCTGTTGTTTTAATGTTCATTGACATTCAGTTTGTTGCCCCAAAACAACTCAAAAATATCGTAGCTGCTTTTCTCCTTCTCCCCCCAATTTTTATAGCCAACCCCTGCAAGACTGAACACATCTTCAAAGTTGCAATTTTCAGATACAATCTGGTCGAAACTCCCATTTACAAACCGTCCCTCTGGGGATGTGAACCCGTATTTCATACATGTCAAACTAAATTGATTTCTGCTCTCTCTTTCTCCTCGTGCGTCTATCTCTGTCTCGCTCAGACACATATGAAATACAGCCGGATGGACCACGAGGATTGGCCTTTACCAGACGTTATACACACAAGACATACAGCAGAGGAGAGGTGAATTAAATTTAGTAATGTGTCTGCCAAGGTTGAGCTGCAGTGAGGGGAACATGGCTGTCTGACCTCTGGGACATGAACATCAGTCTCTTTTGTGACAGCGTGAGGTGGACGATAGTATATCTTAGCTAAAGGGGAGGCCAGCATTTCAGAGTGTAAAAAACCCATCTTTGTAAAATACGTTGGTGTTTATGAAGGTGAAGGGTGCATTTAATAGGATTGTGAGGAACAGATTCATGCAGGGATTGGTTGGGAGGCAGTGTTGGGGAGGAGCCTGTTTCAGCTTCATGTTAGCTCATTTGAAAACAGTGTGAAAACTTTATAATGAAGACTAAGGCAGAGTTAAATGATGTTCGATTGCACCATATCATCACACTCACAGCATTTCCTATCAATATATCGGCCTTCTTGTGTTCCCTTTACCGTATGTTTGGTGTTACCATGGCGACATAACCGTGGATGGCACCTCCCGCGTTCCCTGACACTAAGGTTCGAGCAATTGCTCTTTTCTCCAGTGTCAATTTGGCAGCTTAGGTGAGAAAATCCCAGTGTTTGTGAAAGTTATGTGGGCAACACTCCCAACTCTAAGAGGCATTTTCCTCCCTTTAGGAATCAAAATAAGTCTCCTAATACCAAACCAGTCACTTCAGTTGTTCTTGAACCTTGTTTTTCCTTTGCACAGTGCTTTCACCATCTTGTTGAATTACCTGCATCTAATTTTCAAAGCCAATATCATTACCAATGGAGAGGTGAGGCGTGACCTTTACATAAGCCTTTCTGTGTTTGTGTTCGATTGGGTCTGTTTCTAGGCAGTTTTCCGCGGGGTCATTAAGTCACAGTGCTTATCCTCACAGAGCTGCGAGCTTTATCGCTATCTGGTTGTGTAAACTTTCGCCGTGGATCATAGATTTCTTATAGGCCAAGCTACACAGAACTTGGTTGAACTACAATCACTATTGTTTGATTTGATCGTGGAAGAAACCCTGAAAGAAGCAAATCTTACCACAGAGGTCACTTGTCCCTAGTTTGAACCAGTTGCGTTAAAATATATGCGTTTAGGTCTTTAAAGGTTAAATGGCCTTCATCGCTGGGGTTATAATAATAAACACTGTGTTAAGGTTATGGAATCATCATGTTTGATAGAAACAATGCAGGTCATCAGCTGGAAAAAAACAAAAACAGCATCTCTTTGTATTAACTTCAAATTTTTGTTGTTGATCCATCCAACAACCTGCATCTTCCTCAGTATTTATATTAGTACTTGGTGTTACATAATTTCCTCTTTTTCATCTCCATTGTCTTTCGATCCTTTGCACATTTGACAGAAAGAGATAAAATGATGCTTTATAATATACAAGGGGTTTGCTTAGTCACTAAAGAAAAACTATTTAAATCTCTTTTATCCCTCTATCTCAGCCCGTCTCAGTCTGTAAGCTCGCATACTCCCACATTCCAGTTGTCATCCATCCCTGCCTCTGTTGCAGCATTTTTCATTCTGAGCTGTTTAAAAAGACTCTAGATTTAGACCGCCTTAATTAATTCCCAAGGTAGAAGATTGTATTCAACTGTTCAGACTCAGACATGGATGTTGTAAAGAAACTGGCGGGGAGGGGGTGTAAAAACAATGAAAGTGTCCGCAGCATCTTCTGTCTTTTCATGCTTTATTTTGTTTCCCCACTTTTCTCCACAGTGGCTCCCTTCCCTATTTCGACCTATTTGTCAACCAATCAGCAATCGACTGACGCATAGGTCATCAACCTCTAGTGAAGTGCAGTTTGTATTTTGGAAGACTGCACAGGAGCACGTTGCCCGTGGTGTCCTTTGCTAAACTGTCCTGGAACATTACATATAGCCTATGTGGATTATTTGTGCACGATAAGAAAGCACAGTATTGTACTTTAAACAACGTTCTCAGAGCAAGCAAAACTTCTGGCCTGCAGTGGCCCGCCAATGAAACTCACACTTAAACTAAAGCAACAATTCAATTTGAATTAAATTCAACTATATTTATATAGTGTCCAAAGCCACTTTGTACAATGATACAGCAAAAACCCCACCAATCAAACGACCCTGTATGAGCAAGCACTTGGTGAGAGTGGGAAGGAAAAAATCCTTTTTGAGAGGAAGAAAGCTCCAGCAGAACGAGGCTCAGGGAAGGGCAGCGATCTGCTGCGACTGTTTGGGGGTGATGGGAGAGAGACAGGGAAAAAAGACACTGTGAAAGAGAGCCAGAGATTAATAATAACTAATGATGAAGAAAAATGATTTAATAAAATGATTAATTAAATAAACTATTGATTAAAGAAGAAGAAGAAACACTACCGTAGAGCTATATGCAAGCTACACTCACAAGGCTAATATTAGTTGACGATATAGTTGTTATTGCTAGTCACTAGCTAGAGTGCTAGTTACTGCTACACACACCGACTCCCACACAAACCTACCTAACACAAGTGTGTTAAGTAGATTTGCAGTACAGCATGTGTGACCAGTCACATCCTTGAGGAGAGCAGCTGAGGAGGCAGAGAGCTTAACAGGGTAGCTTTGTGGTATGAATAGCAAAGCTAATCACCGTAGGCCATGGGAACCAGCTAGCTGTGGGGCTAAGCAAATAGTGGATTGCAGCTCGGTGTCACAGCCAAAGAGCTGCTGTGCCGGGCAAGGCGGTGACCCACAGTGGGAAGGGATTGAGGTCAGCTCGAGGCTTTCTGCAGCCAAAGCTAGCTCAAGCTTATGCAAGGGGAATATACAAGGGGAATAAGGAGGGCTGCAAGGTACTTCATTGCATGTACAAAGCAGATGTGTGAAGGAAAGGGAGGGAGGAGAGAGAGATTAAGATTCACCTTTTGTGAGATAGTGTAGCTTTATATAATGACTCAACAGTGGCGTAAAGCCCGCTGACCCACGGCTTTAACATCGATTGGATTAGTATCAACAACAGCAACAACAACAGGGCTCTGCTGTAATTTTTTGTGCATATATTAGTAACAGATATGCAGTGGTTTGGATATGCCAGGTAATAATAAGCGTATTCTGTGCTCAGCGAGGTCACATTGTCTTTCACAGCTTATTTGTCAGGATTTGCAAGTAGGCATTTCTCCTAAAGGGGAACATGTGTTTTTCCTCTTTTAGCTACGAATCACATTAACATTACCACAGCTCCTTTGTTTTATTCACAATGCACACAAAAGCAGATGTATTATATTTTTTTCTCTATGTATTTGTCAGTACAATTAGTCGTACCACATTTTTGTCCTGCCAATTTGCATTGAAATAGTTGCTGTTTAATTAAAAACTGACACAAAGTGTGATTCACAGCGAATAATATGTCTTATTTAAAGCGGTCCTCGGGTCCTTCAGGATCAAAGAAACCTGACAACACGTGCCCATTCGATGATTACCTCCGAGCTTGAGAAATATGTCGGCTCTAATTGAATCCTATCATTCTGCGGCTGATACGAGGGCACCACATCTCAACCCTTCTGCCCAGTCACTGACCATAAATTTTTCATTCTTTATTGACTCCGGCTGTCGATATTTCTGATACGTAAAGGGAGCTGTTAAAATTCATGAAGGGTATGCGGGTCACGGCGCGCATAAAATCCATGCACAAAAACTCTGGAGAAATTCTTTAAAATCAAATGCAAAACATGATTTGTTTGCAGCATTGCAAGATCGGCTCTGATTAAGTTTATCAATTCATATCCAGTGAATTTTGTAAAAGCATTAACAAGGAGCACCTCTGGGCAAAAATCAATCTGCTTCTTCATGTGAAACAGTGCTGTGAGGATATGAGGAGTGACCTGAATTAAAATGACATAAAGTGGAAGAGGAGCAGAATAAAACAGAAGAGGAGAAAAATAAGCAGCATTACAAGCTTATTTCTTACAAATGATTACAGAGCATGTTCCCCTCTGCTGTAGAGGACTGCAGGTCGAACATATTTGCTAATGTAGTAACAGCTCCCTTGCTAATTTGTGAGGGCAGGGATTCTGTTTTTGGGCTGTATAGTCGACAGTGTGACCTGTGAATGTGCTGGGTCGTGACACTGGTGAGAGGTAACACCAAAGCTATTGCCTGTTAGCCAGTGACTAACTTAGCTCTGTGCTTGCTCAGATTAACAGATCAACAGCAGAGAGCGTGGCGGCTGCAGCTGCATCATTATTTTCATTTCACTGAGTGTATTTCTCGCTTTTTCCTCTTTCAAATCCCCCTCCTCTGTTTTTAGATCGTTTTCACCACTTTTTAAATTATCATTTAGCTTTTTTTCCTCCCAATGTGTTCTCTGTTGTCATCTTCCCACACTCTAATGTTTCTTTTACTCTCTGTGTCAGCAACCTTTCCATTCCTTATAAACCTAAACAGCTAAACAGTTTGCCCAGACATTTGGAGAAAGGTGTCTTTTTGCACTCTTTCCCTCAGCTATGCTTACTGTAAGGGACATCTTTCACTCTTCGTGGGCAGCAGTTCTGAGTGATGACAAGAAACTAAGCAAGACTACGAGGATAATTTTATCAGCAAGGAGCACATTTGTAAAAATGCCACGCGATCCTGAAAGAAAAATGCTGCAAATGTAAGGCAGCAAAGTCATAACCATCCATCTGAAAAAAGAAAAAAAAATTACTATGCACATTTGACATTTTCAGCAAAATAACTGCACATTAATCACCATAAAGAACAATTTCCTTATTTTCTCTGCTGTGGACGGCCTGCAGTTGTGTGCGGTGTTGACAGGGTAAACATGCAGGGGAAGGCTGGTCACCGCATCTGTAAATGTCATGACCAGGTTGCTCTGCTGGTTCTAAATTTTTCTGCTTGCAGCTAAATTCATGCCACAAATATCCAAGAGGAAATATAAAGGTGCAGAGGAATGTTCGGGGGGAGCGTGATTTCTTTTTAACAGCCTGTAAATAGGTTACCACACTAGTTTGGGAAAACGCTGCGTGCACAAATATCTGTGCACTGTTGAAATTCAGCAGCATAAATGTTGCTATTGTTTATGTTTGAACAGAAAGAGAAACAGAGCCGCTTTATTTATGGATTCCCACACAGGCGCTATTTAAGGATTCATAGTCTAATGCTGTTCATAGCATTTTTTGTATTCTGGCTGAGCACTATGCAAACATTAGCAAAATGGATTACAATTTGACTGGCCTTACTGGGCAAACATCTCGACCTTACTCTCGATTGACTTAATGGCTTTCTTATGTTTATAAAAACTCACTGCTGGAGGTTCAGTTACTGCTTTGAAAGGAGGCACAAGTGATGACAGCCTGTTCTTTCCAGGTCCTAATACACAACAAGGTACAGTACTGTGCAAAAGTTTTGATCCACCTCTTATTTTTATGACTCTGCTCACAAATTTTGCAGCAGTTTATTAAAATGTGCAAAAATACCCTGAAATGCAACATATAAGGCAAAAACAGAGCTTCTAAGGTGCTTGATATTTTGTATGAGCACCTTAATTCTTCAACACGGTCTGAACTCTCATAGGTTTCTTATATCTGTCTTCTTATATCTGTGAGGAGTCTTTGGGAATAGTTCTCCAGGCTACTTGAAGGACATTCAAAGCTCTTCTTTGGGTCATTGCTGCCTTTTGTTCTGTTCTCTGTCAACATGATCCTTCTATAATGTTAAGGTTCGATCTCTGGGGAGGCCAATCCATGTCTGACAGTGATCCACTGTGTGTTTTTCTATCCAGGAGTTCTTTTACTGCACCGTGTGTTAGAAATCTTTTGGCACTTTCTCCTCCACTTGTTCAGTTTACTCAAATTTCTCAGGACATCATGCCAAGATGTGCCAAGTTATCGGGGAATAGGTCTTTAGGAATCACCTTATTGGTTCGAACATACCATTACCATACTGTGGCATTTACCTGGCATAAACCTGGAAGGCTGCTAGTAACAAGAAAGAGACAATTTTAAATTGGTTCTTTGCTAAGCTGTTTGTTATGTGCAGACCCAGCACTGGCTCATCCCTCAGTGCATTTTTTAAATCCTTGAATGATTCATAGGTCAGTGTTAATGAAAAAAAAAAATGCTCTTACAACATCGAGGTACAAGGACTGGATTTAAAATGAACAAAAAAGTAGGGACTATCCAAATAAACAGATTTCTTTCTTTCTAAATTTCTCTATTTCTCTCTATAATTGGAGAAATTGTGATATCCTACAACACAACATTTCATTGAGCAACCCTTATAAGTATTTATGTCTGACATATTTCCATTGTGCGTAATTTCCTTAAGACACACAAAAAAGAGATCAGTATCAGAAGATTATAGAGGTTATAGTAAAAGGAGGGACCTGCATGAAACAGAATGTAATCACGCTCACTCTGATCAGTGTGCAGTCACTCTGACTTAGCTTCTTAGTCTTCTTCCTTTCTGTTTTAAAGCACACCATAACTCTCGCCCCTACACCTTGCACCCTGTGGCATCAGCTCAGAGCGTGCTTTATGATGGCCTCTGGGGAGACTGAAAGATTGCGTGGACATGCCTTAATATTTTGAAGGTCACCGTGTTGGCTCTGTGCTGCTGCGAAACCGGCATCAGACTCCACCTAAATTACTGTACTGCAGCCGCAAACTTTGCAGCTCAAGAGAGGAGGAAAAAAACAAACACAATAAAGAGATCCTGTCATGAGGAGGGTGTGTAGAAATGGATTGTGTTTGACTGAGCAGCATTTTTTTTATATTCATCAGCTACAGTTAAGCCCAAAATTATTCATACCCCTGGCAAATTTTGACTTAAAGTTACTTTTATTCAACTAGCAAGTTATTTTTTGACTGGAAATGACACAGGCGTCTCACAAAAGATAATAAGATGATGTACAAGACGCATCATTGTGGAAAAAAAATATTTCTCAGCTTTTATTTACATTTGAGCAAAAAGTATCATGTCCAGAATTATTCATACCCTTTACAAACTGTCACAGTCTCTGGGAAAATCCAAAGTTCCATCCATTCCAAATAGTCAAAGCTGTTCTAAAGCATCCTAATTACCCTGATTAATTGGAAATAGCTGTTTTGATCAACTCAACAGGTGAAAAACAGCAGCTCTCTGCAGGTGGTCTGTGGACATTCATGGCTAAGACAAAGGAACTGAGTGAGGACCTGCAGCTGTGCATTGTGGCTGCTCACAAGTGAGGAATGGGCTACAAGGCCATATCCAAATGTTTTCAAGTTCCAGTGGCTACAGTGCAAAGTATTATTAAAAAATACAAGATGTTCCGCACTGTGGAAAATCTCAGAGGACGTTGTCGGAAGCCAAAAGTGAAACCTGTGCTGGCCAGGAGAATAGTGAGAGAGGTGAAAAAGAATCCAAGGATCACCACCAAGGCCATTCTGGTGAATCTGGGCTCTGCTGGTGGCAATGTCTCAAGCCAGACAGTCCAACGGACAATGTTGGGTTCCACGGATGCAGACCAAGGAAAACGCCACTTCTCCAGGCACTTCTAAGGCATGCAAAAGCTCATTTGGCCTTTGCAAATGCTCATCTGGACAAAGAAGAAGGTTTCTGGTCTTCAGTGTTATGGTCAGATGAAACAAAAATTGAATTATTTGGTCACAATGATGTTGGCATCATTGTGATCATTTGGCATAAAAATGGAGAAGCCTTCAACCCAAAGAACACCATCCCCACTGTCAAACATAGTGGTGGGAACCTAATGCTTTGGGGGTGTTTTTTAGCCAATGGACCATGGAACCTAATCACAGTAAACAGCACCATGAAAAAAGAGCAATACATGAAGATTCTCAACAACAACATCAGGCAGTCTGCAGAAAAACTTGGCCTTGGGAACCAGTGGACATTTTAGCACGACAATAACCCAAAACATACAGCAAGCGTGGTGAAGAAATGGTTAGCAGACAACACCAGTAACGTTTTGCAGTGGCCTAGCCAGAGTCCTGACTTGAATCCAATTGAGAATCTGTGGAGGGAGCTAAAGATCAGGGTGATGGCAAGAAGACCCTCCAACCTGAAAGATTTGGAGCTCATTGCTAAAGATGAATGGGCAAAAATGCCTGTGGAGACATGCAGAAAGCTGGTCTGCAATTATAGGAAGCGTTTGATTGCTGTAATAGCCAATAAAGGCTTTTTTCTATTGATTATTGAGAAGGGTATGAATAATTCTGGACATGATACTTTTTGCTAAAATATAAATAAAACCTGAGAAATATTTTTTCCACAATGATGCCTCTTGTACATCGTCTTATTATCTTTGGGAGACACCTGTGTCATTTCTGCTCAAAAAGAACTTGCTTGTTCAACAAAAGTAACTTTAAGTCAATATTTGGCAGGGGTATGAATAATTATGGGCTTAACTGTATGTACTGTGGGATTTATGCCATCCCTGTCTAAAAGTGCCCTTGCCCTGTTCTTTATGGCACTGATATGAATCAGAGTTCCCATGCTCAGCTGCGGTGCAGAGAGCATAGTGAGCGCCCAATCATTCGGCCTTTGCTGTGGGTTGTTGTTGGAGCTCTGTCACGAGTGAACATAAAGTAAATTTTCAGATGTTGTACACTTAGGTTTGTAAAGTGTATTTCTATGTTCCAAGGATGTTCTCTAATATAAGCTCAAGGCAATGCTGCAAATAACACAAAATAGGAGAAACAGGAGTATAAAAGGGCCTCTTCTCTGATACAAACAAATCATGTAAATTACATCAATGTGATATGTTAACACCTTCACACATGTGGATCATCTAGATTTAGAAAGATCAAGACTTCTCAATGTTTCTCTCTAATATTTACCTTTTTCCTCAGACTGTAACAAGCCAAGCAGCTAGTGCAAAAAGGTTCAGGCAAAGTGCCGAAAAACAACCTGTCAGTTTCCACAGAGACATTTTATAAAACATTAGACTTAATAGTGAATAAGTGTGCTTAAATAATTTCCTCCCAGCAAGATCTGCATGAGAGAGTTTCTTAAATATATAAATTATATCTGATATCTAATTACATCTGTTATAACACTAATTAGCAGTTAGCTGTGTCTCTGCAATGCATGCATCAAGTTTTGGCTAAATGTGGTGATATTTATACCTCATAGTACTTTTACTATGTGGGCACTCTGGCTGCACTACAAACTACATTCACCCATACCCTCTTGAAGCACTTTTTGCACTCTGTGCACTTTATCTGTCATATCCATCAGCACGTGAGTGAGCCAAGAACACCCTGACATGCACACTGCCGAGCTGCAGATTAAACCACCAACCATCTGATCAATGGTGGGCCACCACTGATCAGATGGTTGGTGGTTCATTGTAGCAGGTAGCTGATACCTTAGCACTTTGAAGATGGTTACCTATGGTTCCACAAAACAAAGATCCTGGAGGCCATGATCTCAAACGCTATTATTGTGACTTCACACACATAATACTTTTGCCATTTATATCAAGTCTGTGATGTCAGTGTGATAAAATTATGTGACAGTGACTTTGTGTTAACAGACATGGAAGACAGTCATCCAGTCACCGAAATCACCTTGAAAGGCAATTTATAAATGATTATATACAAATGTGCATAAAATGACAATTAGAAAACACCACATAATTAGTGAATGCATTATATAATTGAAAGGTCAACTAAAATCAAATCAAATAAAAAAGTAGGTTTAAAAACATGAATTTTAACGCTGTTTTTAAAGCTAAGAATGAGAATCAATATTGCAAATGTGGTGCAGGAGAGAGTTTCAAAGATTAGGGGCCACTCAGCTGAAAGCTCTGAAACCTTCAGTGGTTGGGTGAGCAGGCGGTATAATGGGATTAATAGAGCAGCAGGATCTCAGAATACAGAAAGGAGTGATGATGTGCAGAAGATCAGAGAGTGTAGTAGAGGTAGGAAACAGTGCAGATTCACTTGCTCCCCATCGAGTTGGGATAAACAGGTTACCCTGTGTGAAGGGGTTTGATTTCACTGTTAGTGAACTGATCTGGAAACAGCCTTTTAGGTTTCATGTGCTTCTTTTTGACCTCACATGATCTGATGGATCATGTTCTCTATTTGAGTTTTAGTCCTTCAATAAAACCGTCCCCAACCTGCTTTTTGACCCCGCAGGCCTCTGAGATGTAAAAAATCTCAATACTACCTATTATGAGCTATAATGCCTATATGAGCTAACATGAACTGTTAACAACCTGTTAGTTGGAGTGACAACAGCAAGATTTTTCAAAAGTTTTTATACAATGCTACTGTTGTCCTAAAACTGATAGAAAATGTCTTTACCTGCTAAACCTGTTTTCTCTCGGCTGATTTGCGACCTCACAGATGATGTCAGACTGCTGCGTGGCCTTTATAAAAACGTCACCAGTTCTGATAACATCTTTTATAAATAAATCTTCACAGACTTTGTCATCTACCTTTGCACTACTTTTTAAAAGCCATAAACGAACTCTGGACTTATTGCTTAACCGAAGTGCAGTTTAGTCACGTTACAAGGAAGCAGGGGAACCTTTGGATTCTTAAACAGCATCGATACTTGTAACATTTTTTGTTTGTTGTGGAGATAAAATGCAATAAATACATTAAAACTTGCAATGTGCACATGTGCAATATGTGCGTAAAGATGAGAGGAAAATTGATTAATCAGTGCACATCTATCTATAAAAGCAACCTTTTTATCATTAGTTACAAACCTTTGAGTTTTTGTTTTTCCATTTTTGTGATGCTATAACTTTGACAAAGTCTTTCCAATGACTGAATACTTTCCAAAGTACTCAAAACCACCTCTGTAGGAGTTCCTGCTACTGCTTTGCAATAACGAAACACAGACGCACAAAACAACAGAAAAATCAGTGCTGTAAGGTCATTTTCCATTAGCCATAATTTGTTTCTTTCTTTCTTTTTCTACAGGATAACCTATTACTAAAACATTTACATTGATTTAGTGTGTCTTGGGGCCCCACCAGTCTCAGTGGGAGTAATAGTCGTGTTAAGACTGTTTCCACCTTATCACTGGGATATTGTGCTGGGCTAAACATTACTAAAGATGTTACAAAACTAAGCAAACAAACCAAAAAACAAAACACTTAGCTCCCGCTGACCCAGGGCATGTGTTCCTGACACAAATCGATCACAACAAATGTCTGCCTCTTACTTAGCCTGGTTTTGCCAGAGGTGTCTTCCTGTTGAAAGGGAGTTCTTCTTTCCCACTCTTGCCAAGTGCTTCTCATAGAGCATAATGTGATCATTGGGGTTTTCTGTCTAACTTTGGAAGCTCCTGCAGTATAAAGCACTTTGGGTTGGCTGCTGTGAAATAAATAAAACTGACAATTGAAACTGAAGTCCCTTGTGCCTTTATAAATAGCTGAGGTGTAACCTAGTGAATAAGTGATGATGCTGTCTGGCAGAGGAGAGGCTGGATATGCCAGTCTGTGGCTTGGAGTCTTGAGAATATTAGAGGAACTTCAGAGCACGGATTTGTGAAACTTTGAAATGTATGAACCACTGAATAGAAGCTTATTTTTTTCTTTCTTCAAATGGCCAACTAGCCTCTTCCCTCTGCACTCTGTGCCAACACCGAGACCCACACAAACTGAGTAACCTGCAGTAAACCTCATTCAATATGCAAGCAGAAAAACTGAAAGTCTTCTTTTGGCACAAATGTGGCTAATTGGTCCTCTGACAGTCCATTAAAGGATGTGAATTCTGTATCCTTTTAATGTGTGACATGTCTATGCACTTTATAAAGCAGTGAAGGGCAAGAAAACACCACGGTGAGCCGTTCCTGCACAAATCACTTGTGCAAATCATATTAATGGAGACATTAAACTGTCAAGTTGTGTGTGTGATCTGAAAGACAGGCAGGAACCTTCTAATTTCTGTTCTGTCTATTAGTGATACACACATGCGCGCACAAACTCTGTCAACATCCAGTGAGTGGTTAGAGCAAACATCTGTCAGCGCAAGTTGCTCCATTAAATCAGCCTTACTTCAACCTTAGGTGCTGCCTCACTCATTCAAACAGCAAATATCAATTATGCTGCGTGAGTCTGAGAACACACAAAGCACGCATTGATCGCATGTTTTGCATTTAGTCGTTAAGCCGCACAGTCCAAACATACAGGTGAAGGCCTCGTGAGAATGAAAAGCCACTTTCTTAGATTGACTCATAAAGAATAACAGATGACCACGACTTCAGAGGTGATTTTTTAAATCCGAGTCAATGAGAAAAGCCACAGCTAATGAAAATGTTGGCAGACTACATGCTTCAAAATGTTCTTTTCACATTTCTCCAGCAGGCAGGAAACAGGAGTTGGAATGGTCTACAGTGCAGTGCAAAACAAGAGTTAATAAATGCTGGATTTTTATGTTAATCTAAAGCCGATAAAAGATACTCAGCTGCCTTCATCGCCGACCTTACTGTTTACTCTTCCTGCTCCTATTTTTCCGACCGCTTTATCCATCCATCTGTCCCTCAGTGTTACCTCGGCTTGAGAATGAGAGCAGATGGAAAGGGAGCGTGTTGCCGAATGCCAGGTGGTCAGTGATAGAGGGAGTTTGGGAAGGAGGGATGGATAGAGAGCGAGAGTGGAGAGGCCAAAGTGCACTCCTTGTGTAGCAGTCATCTCTGACCTGTGGTCAGACAGTGGCGACTCTTTCTGCCCTGGAAAAATCACCTTTTGCTCAGCTTTGCATTTTTCTGCTTCTTTTTATAATCTCACAGAGATACCTTTAAAAGAATGAATACGATTAAGACTCTTGTCTTGTTATATGAAGCAACAGCGTGTACCACGATGAATAAAAGATCATAAGGATGCTACAGATTATGCTGACTACTTTATCTCACTGTTGTCCAAAGATCACATGCATTATCCTCACTTTAAAGCGTGATTAAGTATTGTTTTGTGTAGACGCCTACCTTTGACTTTCACTGCAATGAAACTTTTCCACTGCCCACGTCCTCTCCGTGCTCCTCCCTCACACCTCCCGCTTCCCTCCTCCTCTTCTCTCTCTTTCTCTCTCTTTTTTTTTGCAATCAGCTGTAATCACTGAAAGGACTTCAGATAACATTTGCACCATTTTAACCCCAGTTGCACAACATCTCCTCCAGCTTACAGTTGTTGCAAATTAACCTAGTATACTTTAACTCAGTGTTTAGACTGAGCTGACCACTTTGTGCCTGGAAAAAGAAGGTCACGTTCCCGGTCGTCTATTTACCCTGCTGTCACGTAGCGAGGTGAGAATAGGCCATTGAACTACTTGAGTCTCAAGGCAAATGATTGTCCACAAGCTGGCACTGTACCTTGAAATGCGAGCTTCAGGCGTAGGCAGCTTCTTTCTGTGTGCATGACTATAAGCACTTGTGGGTCCTGGTATGACTTTGTGCATTTTACTTTAACGGTTGGACAAAAGCAAAATCTATATTTCCATTGGTTTAGGCTGAGAGAAGAGGCAAAAACAGCAGACTACCTCATCTGTTTGCATTAATTTCTTTAGTCAGTAAAAGCATATGTTGTAAAAAGCTCTGCAATAAACTTCACATAATAAGTGAAATCTACTTTTATGCAATCAGTTGCGAAGGCAGGAGCAGGCGTGTCAGTTCCCGCTTTCATTAACTGAACACAGGCACAAACAGCTCTGCAGTTCAGTTTTATTCCCCACACTTTTACGACAGGTTTGCTCCAAACAGCCTTTCTCTGTTTCTCTGCATTTTCTTTCATTGTTTGAATTGCTGAATCAGTATTAGCAAAGTTTTACGGGATACAAGATGAATGTACACACAGTAGGGTTTTTTCAGCACTTTCAAGTAACAGTCTGTTCATGCTAGGTACAAATATACTAACCAGAAGAGCAAATAATGATGCCAGTAAGATTAACTGTCCTGATGCCGCGTGCTGTAGTGGCAGTGCAGTGGCACGTGTTCATGTGTCCATTTGTCTGTGTGAGCTGCAATGAGTCTCTCAGTGGAACATAAGCAGGGGAAATTGACACAGTACCTGATACTGGCTATTTAAAGTGCAATCACTTTCTTCCTTTATGTTTTCTTTTAAAGAATTTTATTTGACAAGTCGTTGCCTACACCAGCTGAAAGCAACGAGTGGCAAGAGAATAGATTAGATTAAATTAAAACAGTAAAGTTAAGGACCAGAAAACCTAAACAGTGGGAAAATAGAAGCTATAAAGTAGCTGGGAAAGAAAATTAAGTCAGGATGTAATTTTCTATGGGCTCAGAGTACAGTCAGCCCCTTTGAGATAAACAAGTAAAATATTGCTAATGTATAAATATTGATTCTAACTGCCTCGATAGTGGCAGAAGTTAGATGAGACTGTGGAAACAGCACAAGTTAGCAGCTGAAACAGCCTCATGGAAAGAAATAACTGTTTGCTTAATAATCACTTTATTTACTTTGAGATGCTTGTTAAATTAACTAAGGCCTCTGTGCCAAATCTCGTTTTCTCATTCTTAGTTTACAGGAGTAGCACCCAGTGTGGTCTTCTGCTGCTTTGGCCCATCTACATCAAGGTTTGATGGGTTGTGTGTTCAGAGATGCTCTTCTGCATACGTTGATCGTAACTAACCTTCCTAAAAGCTTTTTTAAACTCATCTTTGTCTTTCTGAATTTGCTTTCAGTTGAATTACTAGTAAAATCAAAACATTTTTTTTGTCAGTTTTGTTAGTTGACCACTTTGGGAGCAACAGAAAAAAACAAACATACTAGAACACTAGAATTAACCCCTCTAACAGCACAATCTGCTCTCTCATTGTCACACTGTCTGATGGATTATGTCAACTTTTACAAAAGAAGAGGAAAAACATTGTTTTTGCTGTTTTGCTTTAAAAAAAAAAAAATCTCTGAAGTAGCTGTACACTGACAGATGCTGGATCAGATTACCTAACCCTGAGTTCTCTAACTTTAGCAGCCAGCACATCACAAATACCTGGCCCCAGAACAGTTGTCAGAGCTGCTTTCCGCTGCCTGTTTGTGACAGATGGCTGTGCTCATACACATAGACGCCACAGTTCCAAGAGGTGGGGCCGTCCAAGACCCGTCAACCAATCACAGCGAGGGCTGGAGATGCGCTTCTACCCGGCAACAGATTTAGAACATTCCCCATTGCTGAGATGGACTCAGGTGGGCTGACGGAACAACTGCAGGCCAAAGAGGAACTTGTTATGGCCCCGTCTTACTGTGTTGAATGCTGTGACATTAGAGCTCATGACAAAAAGCTCCCTTTCAAAATAACCTCTCCATAGTAGCTGATGAATCCGCCTTTCACAGCTTCAATAAAGCCAGTGTGTGTTTTAGGTGAGATGTGTTGACATAACAAATAGGGGAAGGAGGAAATGAGGCAACAGATGTACATATAGCAGCAAAAGAAGAACTCAAAATGTCAGGAAGGAGAGAGAGAGGCTGTTTGCACAAGCAGTTTTTGTCTCCACGAGGCCCCACAGTGTGTTTTTAGGAAGTTGGCAGAAAGACTGGCAGAGTGAGTGAAACATTAACACTCCTCAACCTTTGTTACTGCCAAAGGAGCTACATCAAGGATCAAGGGATGGAGAGTTTTCAAAAGTCAGCCTTCCTGCATGTGTGAGTTTAAAATGTGGGTGTATGTGTGTGTGCATCTCTGGGTGCCCAGCTACAATATACATACATATATACTGTATGTGAAGGTGTTGAAACAGAGAAACAACCTTTCCTTTTGCTTTCACTGCCAGCTCGCCCCGTCGTGCTTCACAACCCTTATCAAAACCAAAAGTACCCTTTGGTGTAATCTTATCACTGCTTCAGGGTTTCAATTACAACTCTGAACTTTACCACTTTACCACAGCGTTCACTTTTTGAAAGATATTCTCACATTAAAAAGATTTTAATGCATGCAGAACATTTTGTCCTTGGCTTGTATGTTGTATACGGCAGCATATTAACTCCTGGACCATTTATTTTGGGTGTTGACACCTCTTTTAATGCTGAAACTGTAAATCACTGAGCGAGGGAGACAGCCGTGACATTACCAATCCATGCAATAAAGGAGATTGCTGAGCTCATGAGGAATATACAATCTACATATTATACATTTTGCAAATTATGTTTTTTTTTTTTCTACCTTTCAGGCTGTTGCATAATTCCAAGCAATGCAATCACACTTTATCAGCACTGTGCTTTATTTTTTTATTTTTTTTTTATTTTTAGGGAAGTATCATTAGTCTAAATAGAAAATGCACATTTGCAGCGAGGCAGTACTCAGATTTGTTTTAATGTAGCTACAAAATAAATGCCTTCCACTTTGTTGTCTCAGCAAAAACGTCAGTACCCTCACACGGTAACTACTACATCAATCAATGATAGTTAGACACACTCTGCTGGAGCAGATACAGACAGGAACATGAGGATGCGAGGCTGCAGGAGATGCTGTTTAAAAAAGAACCTGAACTTTGGCAGATGCACGAGGTGCATACAACATTGCCACAGTTGGTCATGTTTACTTTTAAATTTCAGTCAAAAGGTTTGATTTATAGCATTTAAATTGATTCTAATTGTCTGAACCAAGTATTAGTAAAATACCGCTTAAGTGGTGGAAAACAACAGCTGGCTGTTTTAGAGAAACAAATTAGTAAATTGTAATTGATTGTGCTACTTTTCAAAATCCTGGGAGGCTATACCAGGTCCCAAAACAAGGGATGGGGGGTGGGGAGGGTTGTAGCATTAACAAAATGTGTAATTAAAGCCTAAAAAATGGAGAACAATGCTTGATATTAGCTTGTTTTGAGCTCTGAGGCAACAGTAGGATGACAAATTGGTTTATACATTCTAAAATTGTAAAAAAAAAAAAAAAAAAAAAAAGTGCAGCTGGGTAAAAAACAAAATCAGATTTTATGAGAAAATTTCTAATGAGGATTCAGCGAAGAATAGCTGGATCAGATAAAGGGCCCGATGCATGTTTCATGTCCTGTTTCAGGTCTTTGATGGATAGTTTTTCTGTTTCTTAACCACATGACTTGTGGTTGTAATCACATGTTACCTCTTCTGTCTTCCACTTTTTCCAATTTCCTCAAATTTTTTAAGGACACACTACACGCCACACTGAGATATGCCAATTTTTCGACTAATTCCGAACATTTCCTACTTGGAAATTGTATCTGTGCTAAATTGTCTGTTTCGTGTAGATGTACAACGACAGGAATAAAACAAAAAACAAAAACAAAATGACCAGGTAAAAGGATTGCACTGAAAATGAGTGAAAAAGCGTCTGATATCCAAAGGTGAAAACTTTGAAAGACCTTCAGAAAGCCCAGAGAACTGTTACTGCCTTTGAATGACCACTGAAATATCTTGAAAATGGTGCCACCAAAAGCAGCTGCAGGATGTAACACACAAAGACACACACACACGCAAACACTGTGTCCGAATGAAACAGAGGAAATAACAGCAGCAGCATTGTGTGAAGCCCAACAACAAGTGGACACAACACTGCTTGCTTTAAAATGTTGCAGTGGTGGCTGAGTGGTGGAAAGTCTTCTTAGAATTGAAAAAAAAAGGTGTGACTCTGTCACCTAAATATACACAGTCCAGCTCTTACTACAGTTAATCATGCTCCGAATCGAATCGTGAGGATGGAAATCGAATCTGCATGGCTTTGGTAAGAAAAACACGTCCCGCCCTGTCTAAGGTGTCGTGTGAGTCCAAAGACTCTATTGTGTTTGAATGTGGAGGCCAGCGGGTTCTTCCTCCTAATCCAAACACGGCATAGACCCGACAGGATGTGTGGCGGAGGGTCACTTTCTGAAATGCCTCCCAGTGTACATAAAGATGTGTTTTTGATTTGTGTCTGTGTTAGTTCAAGGCTAGAACTGTGCTCTTAGAAAGGACGCAGAGATTATTTTCACTTTGAAAAATAAGATGTTTTTGGATTTCCCCCCCTTTTTTAACATGTTTTTTTGCATAAAGATTGCAGTTTATTTACTTTGGACCTTTAATCTATGTTTATATTAATAAAGAAATTAAAAAAGAAGGCAAAAAACCCCTCAAAATTTTGGCACACTATTTAACCTCCAGTCTCATCCAGGCTGATTATCCAGAGTTGGTTGTATAAGTTGTATAAAGGAGCGGCTGTACTGTTGTAGGTCAGAAATAGCTAAAGGATATTGTTTGTACCAATAGCTGTAGCATGTCTGGAGGAGGTAAATAAAGGAACTCTGCTATATTACATGATGCTGCATTCCTGTATTACTTGTATCTTTTTGATTTACAGCATCTGAGACCACCTTCTACATGTGCCGTTCATCTATCTCTGTGGAAAACCGATGCAGCATTAGAGGAATATAACCAAATCAAACAACTTAGAAAGAAACTGTGTTAGTTTATATTTCGGTTATATGGAACTATTTTCCTCTTTTTCTTGCTTCTTTCATCTTTCAAGTCAATCAAAAGCGCGGTGCCATGACTGCTTGAGAAACCCTGGAATAGGTGGGTCAGATGTGAAGCCACTCGTCTGGTGCCCTGTTGGCACTGTAACAAAGCAAGAAAATGGTTTCCAGTTGCAGTCTTCTTTCTGATGCTTCAAGTGCCCCGAAGTATTGATTTTATGTTTAGAGTTACTGGAGGGCAACAATGACTCAGCAGTTATCTCATGTCCGCTGGTCATGTTGGGCCATCTCCTTTTCTGCTGACCTGTCACACAGCCTTTATATAGCATGTGGGGAAAATATAAATATTCTGTATCAATGCAGCGTTTGTGATTGGTGGATTACTTTTCTCTGAGGTTAATCTGACAAGAGACCGCAATCATTAATACTGTACCGTAGATGTGTTTTTCACATTTTTTACAGGCCTATTCGCAGCACATTATCCCTCAGCAGGGATCATCATCACTCAAAGGATGCAAATGATGTTGACACTGCTGCTGTTCACTGCAGGAACAAGGTAAATAGAAGATACTTTTTCCGTGATAGGATGATAGGAAAGTGTGATTGTGTTTAAAGACTTCAGAGCTTCTGTAAGAGCCACATTGGCTCTCTAGTGGTGCGTGCAAACACTCATGCAGCTGCTGACGCACACAGGGAGTAATGAAACACGCTTGGGAGCCGACAGTGACACAGAAAAGGATTTCTCATCCTTATTTAATGGGGTTGTTAGTGTGTCCTTGGAGACAAGGTGGACTGTGATGTAATAAGTGATCTGGAGGGGCCGAGGCGATAAATGAAATAATCTCCAGGATAAATGACAATGTGAACCCATGATGCTGCACCACAGGCCAGATTACGTGGACTCTAAAGCCTTTTTCTGACATGAGATACGTAATACTGCCGGCTGCATCGCTGCAGTAAAGTGATGGCATTCAGTCATTTAGACATTGGTCACATTTTTATCAGGTTCCTGGACAGCTTTATTATTCAGACTAGATACAGTGACAGAGAAAGGCACGTTTCTTTTCCTATGTGCAAAAGCATTTAAACAAACGCTTGTTGAACCTCTTGTTTAGTGTGCCAACCTCTTTGAAAACCTTTTTTTCTTTCAAAATTTCTGCAACAGCAGCGTTTCTTTGTCTGTGGCAGCTACAGCAACAGCTGTCCCTGTCCCTCATGAAGAGCTCCCCTTCTTATTGTTGGAAAACCATAACAGTACTTTTCAAAAGTCTCAAGGCTCCCCTAATTTCTTCATTTCCTCATTTTTTTCCCCGATTCTTTATTAGAAATGCTCTCAGTGGAAGGGTGGCTATCAATAAACCATTTTACTTCTCACCTGTAAAAGGCTGATAGGCTATTGTTGTCTCCCTGGCAGGCAGGATGGGGGGCGGGTGCACAGGCAGTGTGGACCACCCAACTTTGTGAACACGATAACATGAGAACGAAGCAACATAGGACTTTCCAATTGATAATGTGCATCTGCAAAAATCTTGGAGGAGTTTGAATCTTAGCAATCTCAACCTCAGGGTCAAGATCAGAGGACAAGAAAATCTTGTGAATGCAGTAACTCAAGAAGGAAGTCACTTAGGAGGTTTTTAAAAGAAGGGAACCAAACTTGAAAGTCAATATGATGACTTTCAAGTTTATTAGAGCTGAAAAACTCTTATATTTTCATGTATGTTCACTGCACATATTTTCCATTTTCCTACCATGATACACATAAAGAAAGGAGGGCTGGCTCAAGACTTTGCACTGTGCTGTATGTTTTTAAACAACAAATTGAAATGGAGTTGATTTTGTTCATCAAAACATAATAAAAATGCTTCACATCTCAGTGGGTGTAATAAGATGTGAAGCTGACATTTTAGGATGGCTGTCTAAGGATGCTCAAATATTCCTCATTTAAGGACAAAATGATCAGTCAAATAATAAATAATCTATCATCATCAGCTCACAGATTTTTAGCCATTTTAGTATTTTAGTATGAGCTTTCTTTCTACAGAATATTTCCACTTAGAACATTACTTTCCTCATTCAGACATTAAAAATGCAAACAAATATGTGAGTCTTTTGCTTTCTCTGGCAGCTGCTGAAAGACTGAAGTAAACCCCGAACCATTTTATATCTGAGTTCCATCTCAGCCATTCAGCTTCTGAATGTGTGAGCCTGATGGAAAAAAAAAACAAAAAAAACATATTTATTTGATGAGACCCTGTCACTGTAACCAAGGCTGGCCCTAAACGCTCTGAATAATCTCTTCCTTTCATCAGAATAAAATAAAAGTACTTCATTGGACTGTGACATTTCTCTCACAGCCCCTATTCTTCAGCTGTGTGTTTTTTAAGCTTTGATTTTTTTTCCACGTGTGTGTTTTGTGTGTGTGTTTCACAGCTCCTGTATAAAGAACATGACTACCAAAAGAAAGGACACTTATTTGAGAAAACTAATTGAATCAGAATGTTGCACATTGAACTTTTGGACTTGTATGTGAGATAGAAAAACTTTCATCAGCTCAAATTGATGACTGGTGACAAGTTTTTAATCATTACAAATGAACAAATGAACAAATTATTGCACAAAGGAAGTCCAGTAAAATGTGTGCCATAAGTGCTCATACAGTACGGGCTCAATAGGCTCAATTGCTGGGTTTCACTATGTCCATGCACTGACACTGGATGTCTAAGATGAGCAAAAAGCAGGCGTCCAATGGATGGACGGCAATAGCACCAACTAAATCCAGCTGCAGCCTCCTCTATGTGCTGTGAGGGCTGAACACAATTCAGTTTACGAAACAAAGAACCATGAGGAAAAAGTGAAGTGTTGTGCTGTTAGTTTCCTATTTAGTCTCAAAGAAACATTACAAACTACCAACTACAACTCTATGGAGGGTCACGGGTGCCAAAATTAGATAACTACATCATTAAACAGTTAATTAAATGCATCATCAATTAATTTAAATGGGAAATAATGAATTAAATAATATGTAAATAATTAAATAAATATCAATTCATTTCATAGAAAACATTTAGTCATTTTTTTTTAAATTCTTTCCAATTTTAAGTAATTAATGGCACATTTATTTAATTATTTAAAGATGTATTTATTCAATCCATTTTGGCACTTGTGGACCTCCATACAATACCTCCCAAAACACAGAAATCTTTTCCTGCAATTTTCTTCTGCAGTTCGGAACACAGATTATTTCATATTGTGTACATTTGTGTCGATGACTGGATCCCTGTTACTACAAAAAACATCTAGTTTTTATTTTTTTTAAAGTAATTTAAGCAAGATTAGCGACACAGAAAAGAAAATAATGACAATAGTGGAAAACAACGATATAATTAAAAATAGTACTGTATTGCAAACACAGGAACTGTTGGTATCGTTTATGTTACGGCACAATGTACCACGGGAAGTGTAATGCACGATCGAAATTTAATCTGCTCCATCAAATGTAATACTTTCTTCATCAGCAGTAAGGGGTGACTGAGATCATTCCAGTGATAAATGTGTGATAGGGTGTAATACGTGAAACACCCGATATGGTTCCACATAAATGAAACTGCCATTTTTTATTATTATTATTATTAAATTCTGGTAAACCTGGGATAGATTTACTGCTCCAATTACAATAAAAGAGCAAGATTTGAATGTATTTCTCCAACTGAAGCTCTGGATCTTGGATGTTTTGCTCCTGGCACATTTGCTGCAGGAAAAAAATACTTCCTAATTATTATCTATCGACATACTGACACAGTCTATACACCGCTTCATCTCATGCCAGGAAATTTGGGTTCCTCATTAAAGTGGAGCATGCATGTGAATGTCAAAATGGAAATCAAGCTCTGGGCGATCGGTAATCTGAGCTTCTGCTGTCAGATCGCTAAATGCTAACTTTATTGTTGGTCCCATTTCCAGTTTCTAGTGCTCCGATTTCACTTCGTAGCTGCTTGGACCCTCATATTTTTAGCTTCAAGCTCCATTTTGTATTGATTGTATCTGCTCGTGTGTTTTTGTGTGGGCAACTTGGAGGTGAGCCACATTCCTCTGGTCCTCTTTTGTCCTTGAGGGTGCCGAAACATTTTGTCCCCTTCATGTTCCAATCTGCGGATTTCAGAGCCTGAACCTTCTGTTTTATTAGTCTGTTTGAAGTATTAGGATGCAATGCATGCATGTTTTGCCAAACTATTAAATTAGTATATTTATGTGGATGTGTTTTTTTGAGCATGCAAACTTCTAAAGGAATTCTGCAATAAGATGGAGAAGCAGGCAAACACACAGGATGAGGACAGGCTCCAGCAGCATGTACTCAGGATGAAGATATGCAAGAATAGAAACAGCATTATGTTCCCTACTGATTCCCAAAAGGCACATCAGCACCACAGATACTAAAACAATGTCCCTCCTCCCATGTCTGCTTTTTCCTCTCTACTCCTCTCCTCCCTCATTTTGTCACATCTTTTGCATCCTGAGCTCTAATATATTTCCTTCATCTTCCCGTCTTCTTTTATGTCCTGATGCTGGCAGCTGTGCCAGAGACTGTGACACACAAAATGTTAATCTAAACTGACACAGGGCAGTATGACACGCATTAACCCAGCTTTCTAAAATGAAAAAAAAAATGACGACCCTTTCTTGACCCTTTTCTTTTCTCACCCCTTCCCTTCTCCGTGCCATCTTTTCAGTTTTTGCTCCCAGTAATCTGACCTGCAATGGCCTTCAGAGCTCAGATAATGATTTTTCCACTTGCTCTCCCATCTCTTGTTCCCCGTCCCCTTCTCCGGTGGTGGCTCTGCTGCTTGTGCTTTTCACTGTTTGCATGCATGCTGATTATTCACAGGGGGACCTATCTGCCAGCGACCTCCCCTCCATCTTCTTGTCTGCCTGCTACTTTTCATTGCTCTGTCATCCGTCTGCACCCATCCATCCTGGTTTGTGTGCATGGGGCAATTTTTAAACGCTGCTTCCACAAATCCACACTTCTAGTTTGGGAACTGCGAACAAGGGGAGCATTGAGAAGGGTGGCAGGAGGAGGGGCAGTTGGGCAGTCCTGGCATCTGACTGGGGGCTGATCAAAGGCTGCGAGACACAAGCTAATAGCTGAACTCAGCTGGGCATGTGTAATGTCAGGATTGTTTTGGGCATTGAGAAAAAGTATTTTTCATTACTAGTTTAAAGTAACTAGCTAGTGGATGCTTTATCTTTATCCCATTCGCGTGTAGGTGAGCTGTGCATGGATCCACAGGAATCTCTGTGACAACTTATTTGAAATTACGATGTAGTTAAGGGTAGGTACACTAGAAAAAGCAGGTAACAAGTGTTAGTAACATTTTACTGTGAAGAAATAAAGAAAAAACATGATTTCAAGACAGGAAAGGAGACAGAAATGATTCTGTAAGTAATTTTAAGTCCTACATATTTCTCTTTTTTACATTGTAAGAACACTCTGTGGGGCATGGACTGTATTATGAAGCAGCTTAACCTTTCCTAACTTCCAGCTATTTTATACTACAGGACAAACTCCTTTCCTCTACCCTCCTTTTCAAAGATCTGTTTGAGCAATAATTATGAAAGAAAGAAAAGTTGGACTTCCATCATTGTAGCTCAGTCATTATTGTGCCACAAATCAAACATAAGATGTCAAATATAGTTTTTTTTTCTCCAAAATTACCATTAAATCACATACCCCACCTCAAATTACTTACACAGTACTTAGAGTATATTATTGACTTGTTTTCTGTAAAAGTCTAACTTGTTACCACCTAATTCCAGTGTACCTACATGTAAGTATTAGTAGGTAAATACAATTAAATATATTTATTTGTTTTTTCAAAATTCCATTTAATTACAGGGGAATTAACAACCTTGATTTATCTTAAAGATGAGTCTTGACAACTCAGTATATTTCCGTAAAAATGGTTTGACAGCCATTAGATTAGTTTTAGGGTTTTTCCAAGACTAGCTGTATAGCCAGAGATGGAAATCCAGTCATTAAGTTCTATAAGCAGGCCTGAAATATTACAGAAACCACTTTCAAGGCTTTTAAGGGGTAAAGAGTTAAAGCAACAGCTTGCTTATAACCTGGATACACGTTTTTAGTAACTTTTTGTATGTAAATGATCCAAAATGCTGCTTACATGCCCCCAGTTTGCTAATTGCTCATGTTAAATTTGTATTTGATATACATCTTCAAGATTCACAATTCGAAGTGTTTATTGTCATGTGTCGCGAGAGAAAAAGGCATTTCTCTGTGCAATGAAATTCTTTCTTTGCTGTCCACCCACAGATGCCGATTAATATATACAACAGAAACAGAACATATAAATACAAATAGTACAAATAAATAAATGAAGACAGAAAAGGAGACAAAATATGGAGATTTGAAACAGAGATGTGTGCAAAAGAGCTATAGCTTAATATGCTGGCTTAATATGTAGGATGACCCGATGTGCAAAAAAAATTAGGATCTGATCTCCGTGTAACCATTTTACCTCTGCCACTGCAGGGTGGATACATTAGGAATTATAAGGGTTGTGCTTAACTAGGTCACCGTACAGTATGTCCCCATTACATAACACATGAGCAGGGTTTGACCAGAGCTAACGGGACGGCACTGCTCAGTGACCACTGTGCACAGTGACCCGGGCTCCAGGAAAAGAAAAACAAACCAAAACAACCCCTCCCACAAGGCCTCACTAACTGGCCCATGCAAACAAAACCAGCAAGCACAGCAAGCATGATTGGTCAACACCTGTTAATTTGGTTGCCAGAGTTTTCTTATGTTGCTCAGCTTTCTTTCAGTATCACCGTAGCAGCTGCTGCACTTAAGGGGACGCGAGAATTCAGGCGCTCTACGTGAACACCATAAATCACAAGGAAAATATAACATGAAATAACATTTTTCACACCTTTCTCCGTGTGAGCCAACATGCCGTCTTATCCATATGCTCCCAAGATGGAAGCGCACAAGCCCTGGATTTATAGGAGTGGGTGTTTCCTTGGATTGTGCTCTCTAAAAATAAACCCGCACCCTTACATAACAACCAAGTCTGAGCGAGAGCAAGAGTGATCAGTGCCAGCAGGTCGTCCTGACTGCTATCAGCTACAGCGGGCATGACTTGCTAAGGCAGCCTCAGAGCTCTGACTGACTAATAAAATAATAATAAACCCTTAAAACTAAAGACAAGTTGTTTTTTTCTTTGTTTTTTCTTCTTTGTTTTAGGCTATGTATCCACTTGTTGGAGGCTACTATGCATTAAGGTTTCCTTTAAATGCTCATAGATGTTTATTTATTTATAATATGTACAAAGCATAGATTTTTTCTATTTATTTCTGTGAAACTTGTGCTTTTCTTTTCTTAAAATTAAAATATAGACATCACTAAAATGAACATTTTAGGTAAGATGGTTGAAACCTGATTTTTCTTCCTGTTTCCAGTCTGTCTGTTTACTGATTTCTGGGAACTAGCTGCTGGCTTCAGCTTTAATTCAATGGGCAGATATTAGAGTGGTATCGGTCTTCTTAATAAACCTGACCGCATATTTCCAGAAATGTCACACTATTCCCTTAACTGGATTTAATAGTGTTTCCAAGGTTTTTGGTCTGCGCACCACAGAAAAGTCATGGTCATGAGTTTCAATTCTGCCTGAAGTACGAGACTGTAGATGAGAAAAACAAACTTTTTATGTTGTGAATGATTCAGGACTCTTCAACTGTGTCGCGACCGTCTGCAAAAGGTGGAATAAAGCTCTTGAAATAACAACAATATATCTGTCTGTATGTCTCCTCTTTATTCTGTTGCGCCCCTCACAAAGTGCACTGTCACTGCCTCCCAGAGATGGTCGGCTGGGATGGGGCGTTGGTAATCAGCATCAAGTTTCTGCTGCTGAACATACAAAACATGAACAGCAAAAAGTGGTTTGAAAACCTCACACATTCATTTATTCTCCCTGCTTTTTTTCAGTCACATCAATCACTCCTGCCTATCTTTCTCATCCATCTCAAACTCCGGTGTCATGTACCTCATCCCTCCTTCATGAATCAACAAATTCATTCTAAACTGCAGCTGTCTTTCCTGGTCCTCCTGCCCCTTCTGATTTTAAGATGAAGACGTGTCAGTATGCACAGTGGCCACCTGTGTGAGCCGTTTGTGCAGAATGTAGGGATGGACACAATGAGACTAGAAAGTAATGATGATTTTTCCCAGCATTGCAGCTTCGGCACCATCCTTCTTCCTCCTTCATTTTTCTGGAAAGTCCTTCAGCTGGTCCCCTGATGTATTAGCAGCATTAGAGTCACATGGAATGTAAAGAAAGACAGAGATATGTATGTCTCTCTCTCTCTGAGGAGATTTAAAAGATCAAAGAGGGTGGAAAAAAAAACCAAGAGGAGGGGTGGACCGTGAGAATAGTTTCCATGGTGACCATGACATCATCGGAGTCTTGTGCCTTAATGGCAGCTTTGTTTGTGTGGAGGTGAAGGCAAACAACAGTTTGGAGATGACAGAAGGAGGCACTTTGTGAAATTTAATTGACAGAAATGTGGCTCTCAGAGCTCTTGGATATCGAAGACAATCAGGGAGATTGAGTTTTGTTTTCCTGCTCCGCTCTCTTCCTCTCTCTCTCTCCCTCCTTTCACTCAGTGTCGTGGGTGGCTGCTGTAACAGATCGGGAGTTACGTCAACTCGCTAATAACACAGTTTGGTAGTGCGGGGGTGAAGTTAAGGTTCCAGCCAGCTCAGTCATTTTTAATTGAGTTATCGCTTTGACAGACAGAAGACAGGAGAGAGACAGCGCGGGGCACGGTGTCACTGTTACAACATTTAATTACTGATGTGAAATTTTATCTACCTGACTTACATTCAACGGTCACTTTGTTGGGGACGCCTGTTCAGGTGCTCGTTAATGCAGATATATAATCAGCCAATCGCACAGCAGAGACCCAGTGTATTTAACTATGTAGCCAAGGTTGAGATGACCTGCTGAAGTTCAAAACGAGGAGCATCAGAACAACGAAGCAAGGTGTGACGAGTTTGTCGTGTCAGGTGGGCTGGTCTGAGAATTTTAGAAACTGCTGATCTACTGACGTTTTCCCACACAGCCATCTCTAGGGTTTACAGAGGATGGTCTGAAAATAAGGAAGAATGTCCAATGAGCAGCAGTTCAGGGTGAAAATGCCTTGTTGGTATCAGAGGTCAAAGGAGAACAGCTAGACTGTCTTGAGCTCATAGGAAGGTAACAGTAACTCAAATAACCACCCATTACAAGGTAAGCAGAAGAGTATCTCTGATTACACAATATGTCAAACCTTGAAACAGATGGACTACAGCAGCAGAAGAGCACAACAAAAGAAAGGGAAGCTGAGGCTACAGTCCACACTGGCTCACCAAAATGGACTTTGATGACTCTCTATTTCTGCTGCAAAATTCAGATGGCAGGGTCAGAATTTGGCACACAGCATGAAAGCATGGGTCATTCCTTCCTTGTTTCAAAGGTGCAGGTGTGGGTGATATGTTCTCGGTACAATATGGGCCAAAGAGCACCTCTGGGATGTGGTGGAACAGGAGATTCACTACATGGATGTACAGCTGAGAAATCTGCATCAACTGTGCGATGCTATCATGTCAATATGGACCAAGATCTCTGAGGAATGTTGAATCTGTGCCACGAAGAATAAAGACATTTCTGAGAGTAAAAGTGGACCCAACACGTTACTGCAAAGTGTTCCTAATACAACATCATAATAAAGATAGTCGATTTAATAGGCATAGTTTGTAGTATTCATAATTCTGCAACTACCAGAATTTCCATAAAGTCGAACCTTTCTCTAGATTAATTTAAACAAAAACCACCTTTGTAACTTTCATTAAAAGTTTGATTTATTGAAACAATGTATTGCTGGACATTTGCATAGATTAATGAAAGCTAATGCATTCCGATAAAAGACAAGCACACAGGATGATAGAGCCATAACTTTAATTGCGAGTTCACAGACGTCACTGTCAAACCTGGTCTGAAATAAATAAATAATAAAATAATAAAAAGAGTTTGCTGACTTTGCTGCCCCACAAAAAAAGGTTTTAACAACTTTTTATTCCCACACACAACATTATGTATGCACAGGTTCCCCAGCATTACACCGTCAATAATTGGTCAATCCAGAGCGCAGACATGATCAGCATCTCCGGCTCATCCCACCAGTAGACTTGGACAAGATGTTGCGCTAATGAACATTAACAAGAGCAATAAACCATCCAAAGGATATGTTTCCTTACCAATAAGCACCCCTACCTGCATCTTTTCAACAACAACACCACCCACTGTTGAAGCTGCTGTGCACCTCTGCTGTTGTTCCAAGATTCAGTGGAACAACACCACTGAGTCATCGATGTTTCCTGCTTCAGCTGCTGATTGGCTCTCTGGTGAAGGAGCCATCATTGTCTTTAAGGAATTTTCTTGTAATTTTCTATTTAGGATTCTGGCCAAGTGTGCTGTGTGTGCTCTCCCTTGTGATCCAAGTGTAAGAAAAGCTAGAGCCCTAGATTTTATAAATTATGCGCAATAAAGGATGGTGTTCAAAAACACAACATTGCAAGACTAATCTCAGGAAATGTCACTGTGTGGCTATGCCCAATGTTCTGTTCTGCTCTACTAACCTTTCCCCCATATCTACAACTACCACTTAAGTTGGCCACCCTCGAATGGCAGGCTAAAACCAGCCCTGTCACATGCTAGTGTTAATACAGACTCACCTGTAGTGAGCCTTTAAACACAATAGCTGTGTCGATGTAACTCCTGAATGCCATTCACTTTCCTTCCTGTCCTGCAGACAGTAATTGCAGCTGTTCTCCTGTCGCTGCTGGGAATCTGCAGGAGGTAGTTTGAAATTGCCTCTAAATGTCTGACATCAGTGGGGATGATGTGAATTGACAATTATATGATAAGCCTTCCAGAGGACTCTTGATTTGTTGTTTTGAAGATGTTGCCCAGCATGGTTCATTCACAAGTCGAGGAACAGGAGAATTGTGGCACCTCAGGATAAATGGGGAAAAAACATTTGATGTGGAGTTCAGGGAACCTTGTAAAAAAAAAAGTGTAAACTGGCAGGTATATTTTTTTGTGGTGTTTGGAAGGAACATTTTGAAAAAAGTGAAGATGAGACATTTGGGGTCTCTTACAGACTGGGGAGGTCGGAAAGAGTCACAGCTGGTGAATGAGTCTTTGTTTGCCTTTAAATGGACAGATGATGCTTCCTTGCTTTCTGCTGGTTTACCCAACAAGAAGAGTTTGTGTCTTCGACATCGAACTGAGCTTCCGACAGATTGACACAGCGTCCCTCAAATCAACTTTGGATGACTTTCTTTGGTCACACGCTCCCAGAGTCCCGACCACTTTCTCCACAGAAGCCAACAGTTGTCCAGAGATATCATAACTGGCACCATTATGTCAAAAAAGATTTGTGCGCGTGTGTTTGTGACTCCATATGTGTGTATCAGCCAAAGGTCAGGGCGAGAGGACAGTTTGCTGCACTACATACATGCTTGACTCGAAGTGGGGGTGGTGGAGGCAGGGACGCCATATGCATCATATGCTTTCGCTGGTGATCAAAGGGAGCTTGTAAATGATACAGCAAGTCGTGCACATACTCTGGCCTCTGAAGTAAATTTCAGATGACTGGTGCAAATTTCAGAGTGTGAAGTGTAGCAGCTGGGTGCTTCCTTTTAGTGGGCGCGGGAAGATTTATGATAGCCAGAGTATTGTAGAAGGATTGTTTGGTTAGCGCTTTGAATTGGGAGGAAACAAAAAGGAGAGGATAAAACAGATAGAGGGCTATTTCTGAATTCTGTGCCTTAGGGGTAGTGGCGTTTTTAGAAACTTTATTAGCTACAATATGGCATACGACTGGTTCACAACATACAGATACTGTTTTCTTTTTTGCTCACAAAATAGTGCAGCTGCAATTGAAGATAAGTGGGGGAAATGGAAAGTGGTTTCACAGTTGAAAGCCTGTTTTCAGCATTTGAGGAGTTTACTGGCCTATAGCATATTTGAAAAAAGTTACATAAAGCCTTTTGCGCCGAGTCTGACAGCTGCCTGGAGTGATGTCACTTGACTGAGCGCTGGATGTGGAGTTAGAAGTGACCCTGAGCTGCTTTCTGAACAAACTTTTGGTATACTGTAGGTGGGCATCAATCAGGCTTTCACAAAAAACAAATGTGAGGCATAAAAAAACGACCCAGTTCTGCTGCGGTTTTTATGCCTTGCTGTGAGCGTGATTATGTCATACAGTTGCATTGCTTAATTTTGCTGTGGAGTGTCCCTCTACCTCAGGTTAATGGTGTGTATCATGAAAACAATGAATTGTAATTACTAATGGAGATATGAGAAAATTCATCACCCAGTGGAAACGACTGAAATCCACAGTTTCTTTGCTGACTCTATCGCCATTATGTATAAACATCCACCCACCCATACACACACACAAGCACACGCACACACACAGATCCATTAGATGATTCATCGGAGCTGCTGTCAATTACTATCTATGCTGTTTGCCTGCTTTCTGATTTGCATTCATGGCCAGTCGGTTTGCCATCTGATATTTGTTCACCTCGTTGACTCCACAGTACAGAAGCTAAATAAAGGAAAGGTTAATGTGCTGTACTCATTTTAAGTATGCATCAGGCTCTCTGTGATACCGTATCTGTTCCCAAAACAGGTACAACCAATAGCTGCTGGGAGTCACACGCTGTTGCCACAGTTGTGTTTCCATGTGTGCATGTTACTGTGCTTGGGTGTGATGCATTGATAAGGGGGCAGGAGATCTTAAACCTGTCACGTCACACGCAGGCAGGCACACACACACACACACACACACACACACACACACTGCACTGTTCCAAGAGACAAGAGATGTCTGGTAATGCCGAGGAACACCAGCAGAGATTATGTACTGTAAAATGTGTGTGTCTGCTCCAGCCAGATGTACCCTGGGGCAAAGTATTTGCAAGTCATCAGCTGAAGATAAAGTAAAGAGTTATATACCCAGAGCTGTGCTTATCTGTTACATCTCCTTCAAGTCACAGTCCTTCTGGGAAAGAAAAAATATTGTGAATAATTTATGAGTTTTATTCATTATGAGAATTTGATACAACATCATTTTGATACGGTAGCGTTCAAAGGCTTGAGTCAAAGCAAAAAGCTGAAACAGGACCTCAGAGATGCATCTGGGCCTACAGTTGATTCATCGACTCTTCATTGAAGCCTCATTAAAAATGCTCTCAGTGGAAGGATCAAGAAGGGGTTCTTAAAGACAGGAAATGGGGAGAAAAGGTGGAGGTATGCCAACCTACACAAGAACTTGAAGTATGGAGTCATAAATCCAACTTTGAAACTTTTGGTTCAAATCATAGTCAGTATGTATGGATGAGGTGTAGGGCCAACTGTAAAACACGGTGGAGGCTGTGTCATGGTTTGGTGTTGCATTTCAGAACTTGTCAAAATTGATGGGATTACACAGTACCATCAGATTTGGATCCACCATGAAATAACGTGAAGAAAGCATCTGCCTTGCAGTGGATTCACTTTCCAACACGACAATGATCCCAAACACACATCTAAAGCTACTGTTGCATTTCTGAAGAGGAACAGGGTCAAGGTGATTGAAATGCCAAGTTTGTCTCCTGATCTGAACCCAATCGAACACCTGTGGGGGATTCAGTTGAGCATCACTCTCCATCCAGCATCCAGGGTCTAAAAGAAGTTAGTCTTGAAGAATGGACAACGATAGATGATGCAAAATGTCGCCAACTTGTTCATTCCATGTCTAGAAGACTTGGTGCTGTCCTTGAAAATCATGGTGGTAATACAAAATACTAGATGTAGTAGTTTTTGTTGCGGGGTGTATTTTTGCTTCAAACAATTTGAGTAAAACTGAAGACTTTGTGATCTAAGTTACATTATTAACCTTAATTTCATGTTATGGAGTTAAACAAGTGTTCAATAAAACTCAGCCTGGTGAAAATTTTGGAAACTGTTCTTTTGTTCATTGAGCTACTGGTCAAATTTCTACTTTTTAAAGCAGGTGTACTCATTTATGCTGAGCACTGTACCTCTATCAGTCATGGATTGGCCTCTCCAGAGCAGAGACCTCAGCATTACTGAAGCAGCATCTTGACAGAAAACACAACAAAAGGCAGCCGACTTTCAAAGAAGAGTTTTGAATGTCCTTCAAGACCATTCGTAAAGACTACTCAAAGAAATGACAAGAAAAAAAGCTTCCCTTTACAAAGTTCAGGCTGTGTTTAAGAATAAAGGTTATCATACCAAATATTGACTTCCAAGCTTGTTAGATTTGCTCTGTTTTTGCTTTACACTGTATTTTGTGTATATATAAACAAACACAACTACACACACCTCCCCATATATCGAGGGAGAGCTAAAGAGAAGGCAAAAACTGACTTTGCACAGTTCTAACAAGGTAGTATTGTGTTAAAACTTATTTGTTACTATATACCATTATTGTAAATAACAGTGTAACTGTTTTTATATACTTTTATACAATTATATTCAGGAGAATACAATAATCATTACAAGAAATTTGGATGTTGTGATTGCCCCGTAACTTACCTTGTGAAAGGCTGGATGACTTACCCCGCAGAGTTGCATGTCTGACTCAGGACATGCACCCGTCTTTAACCTGCCAGCTTCTTAGTACAAAGTCCGTGTGATTACTCCGATTGTGCTGATGTGACGTTCACCACTGATGAGTTTGTGTCATATGTGCTGCTTCCTTCACGCCCTGCTCTGGCAGTTTGCTCTCCTGAGCCATATGAAGATTTTCTAATGGTGAGAATGTGTTTGAAGGGAACTATTTCCTGCAGCACGCTACATTTGAGAAAGTCAACTGGGGAAAATACCCTGACCTAATCCTCCCAAAATAGTCCCAAGTTCATGTGTCAAAACAGTTTAAGTTAAGCACTGCTGTATCAGGCTGTTGTCTCATCCCAGCTGGTTCAGATGACTTTAGGGTAAAGCAGAGGCATACTGTCCCCATTCTTATCACTCCCTTTCTAAGAATTAGTTACTGTGGCAACACCCAAGAGCAAAAACATGCTGAAGACGTGGCTGTTGGTTTGGAATATAAAGCCAAACAACATCTCTAATCTTTGAGGATAAGAATTTTATTGAATCTAACTTGCGACTTAATTGAATTTATAAATAAATTTATACCTAATTAAACACACGCCACATCTTCCAAACACCATCCCACCACTAGCAGCACACATGCACACAAACTCACTTTCTCATTTATATTTACTTATTTTGAAGTTCACTTGCCCTCGAATGACTGGTTCAGAAAAACACGCAAGTTTTTCTTAAGCAGACATTAACATTTCCTCAGCATTACTGAATAAACAGCCACGCTGAAATGCAGTCTGTAAACGCAAAGGAATGTCCCGTTATTCTCGGATCAGCCTTTGATTAAGCTAATAAATAATTCAGATCACCAAAGAACTGCTGGAATCGCATGGAAGCAGTGCAAAGTTTAAGCACATTTGACTGTTTTTTGAGTAAGGGGAACACATCGAGGGGATAACGGCTGCTCTGGTCTGATGCGATGTCACAGGCTAAACCGCGCAGGGCGTCTTTTTTTTATTGAATGGTTTCATTCGTATAAGACAAGCTGCAGGATCTAATTTGCCCCCTGTGACAGGCTGGATGATTACATGTTGAATAATTTAATACAATAGCCAGAAAATTTCAAGATAATATGGGTGTTTCTTAAGATGTCAAAACACAATCTCATTTTAAAAGCAGATGAGATAGCTACCGGTGTGTGGCTTCATCATTAGTTACAACATGCACACACAGACACACACACGGCTGGTGTGATGAGAAATGTATTAACGCGTGTGTGTATTTCTGATGGAGACGCAGATTCAACAAAGTATTTTTCCGCAGCCACAAACACAGTGGAGCCTCCCCTCCTCCCTCCCTTTGTTAAAGACAACAGTGGGATTGTTATTCCCTCTCAGTTTTTCATTCATCCTCATTCCTCTTCCTCTGTTGTCTGCCTCTATCTTTCCTCTCATCTATCAGGCCCACGTCTGCACAGACAGCTCCTGCTGTTTACTTTTAATTTCTCTCCATGAATCCTAATTGCGCGGCGTGTCACACAGGGTCAGCTCTAATAGGAATTATGATAAGTGCACCAGAGTCTGCAGCCGCTGCCTTGAAACTACCTTGAATAGGCTAACAGGATTGTCTGCGGAGGCCTCAATGCTGATGACTTGAGTTTTTGAAAATAAAATGGAGCAGAAGCTTTTAAATGGCTTTCATCCATTCATTCTTGTTCTCTTATTCACATATCCGCTTTCTGAACTTATCTTTCCTCTCATCTTTCTTGCTCACTTTCTCTGACACCCATCCCTCCTCCACACGGTCATAACTGTCTCCTCTTTTATGCATCTTTCTTCATATCCTCCCAGCTGTCCTTTATACCTCCCTATTTCCCTTTTTCTTTCCTCTCTCACACCTCCACGCTCCTTTAACCCTAGACGCTATTTATTCCCCAACACCCCAAGAGTCACGCTGAGCACTAAAATGCGTCTTGAGTAACCCAATCGGAAATAAAAGCTCTATATACAGGTGCGAATGTACTTGGAGAGGCTTTGCCACCGCATTCCTGAAGGGACATTTGGAGGTGGTCAGTTACACATGGGGCCACAAAGGTAATACTGTCAATGCAAAAGAGCCCCTGTCCAAACTGAGCGACAAGGTTTTAAAGTCCAAACATGCCAGACAGTTTTTAGACCAAAAGGGAGATGGGGGGTAGATGTTAGTCTGGTTTGTGATTTTTCATGCATTTTTTTTACAGTCTGCTTACTGTGCAGGCACATTAACTCCAATCAGGGGTACACTAAAGAGTGCTCTGACACTGCAGTATCTCCCAGATGAATCCCAAACCAGATCTATTAAAATGTAATAAAAATATTACAGGCAGAATGATGGGAGGCGAGGAAACGATTTTCCCATTATCACTTTTAGGACCGCGAATGCAGGAAGGTCCCTGGTGTTAACATAAAAAGGATGTGACAACATTAAGAGAATAACTGTCACAAGATGAACGTTTAGAATATCTTATGCTTGTTATGAACAGCAAACACAATCATTAAGAATATATGGTGGACTGAAGATAGTGTCTTTATATCTAATCCAGGCTTGTTGTTGTAAAAGAACACGTGCAGAGAATTTAACAACTCAGTAAAATCATTTGTTGATTTTAGAAATATTACAAATTTAGGCTCAACACGCTGTGTCTGTCATCCTGTCGGCTACACATTTGCACTTTTTTGCCAAGCTGTGGCATTGAGCCACTGTAAATTATTGATAACGCATTGTTCTCTTTTTAAACTAACAAGCTGCAGAGCGTCTACCCAGCTCTATTTGTTTACTATTTAGATTGCCAACTTGGAGCGCATCCACTTCCTGCTGTTTGACTCATGTGGAGTATGTACAAGACCACACAGGGGACCTTCCACCCCTCCTTTCAGATCCTGTGCACACTGTGAGCAACTGTGTTGCCATCCAAATGGATGATTAGTGAGAGAGAAGAGTGCAGAAAAGTAATAATATATATTAAGTAGGAACATAATCTACCACAAAATGTGATGAACCTTGTCACTGTATAAATGAATCAGAATTTCCTCTGCACTTTTTTTCCCCTATCTTCCATTAGCCATCCATGTCTCATTACTAAATTGATTCTCCATGAGGCAAACGGGGTGTCACTTGATCATACGAGCGAATTTATGTGCAAAGAGACCCAGCATGCATGTTCTGTTGAGTTGACACAGAGCTATCGCATTGATTGATTATCTTCCTCCTTCCCTATTTCCCCCCTTGTAAATCAGCCAAAATCAATAGAAATACAGGGTGAAGATAGTTAGCTTTAAAAAGCCCTCACATGAGGAACCATTCCTGGGAAATATATGTCTGGGGTGCTTCAGCTGAAGGTACTGACCTGCTCGTTTGTGTGTGTGCACGTGTGTGAATGTGTGTTTTCTATTTAGTCCAAGTTAAAGCTGAAGCACGTTCTTTTTTCTGAGCAGCGCTACAAGGTCAAAGTAAAAGAAATGAATGTAAAGCAGCAGCTCAGCACGAAAACAGAGAAACAGAGAAGCAAACTTCAGCTATAAAAATATAAAATATATACATAACAGTCCAGATAAATATGCATCTTTTATTTCCTTTTTTCTGACACTGAACATAGATCAATAATGAGCTGTTTTACAGAGCTTACAGTTGGCTGTATTAAGATGCTTTTTTTAACCCCCCCTACTCTATGCAGATGACACATAGATCTATTGATGTTGTCCCAGCGGTCCGCTCCTGGATGAATTATGTAACAGCCTCTGTGGATTTTAAAGGCGGGAGAGAAAAGCGTTTACGTCGCTGTCGTGACAACTCATAGCACAACCTCTGTATTTACACATACCGTGCCGTGTAAATCCTCAGTGCGTATGCACACTGCGTGACTCATGGTCGAGCCACTGATGCATGATGTTTAATGGACAGCCACAGCTGAAAGGCTGCCACAGAGACTGGCTGATACTGCCGTGAAAAGCTGATGTAAACACTCAGAAACTGATCTCAGTGAGATTTATATTTATGTAGATTAAATATGTCGAATGAATGAGAAGTGTAGCTTCAGCTTGTCCTGATTAACGTGGATGTACTTATTGTGTTCTATCATCTTACCAGACATATATGAGACATAGCCGCCCCTCGCTGAGCAAGGCTCTACCAACAGTTTCTTATTGTTAAAAGGGAGTTTTTCCTTCCCACTGTTGCCAAGTGTTTGCTCATAGGAGGTTGTTTGACTGTTGTTGTTTTCTCTGTATTATTTTATTGTATCTACCTTAAAATATGAAGCACCTTGAGGTGCCTGCTGTTGTGTTTTTGTGCTACATAGATAACGCTGAAATTGAATTAAATATTTACTGCAATTTGACAGTTTTTCAATCAATAGCAACAGTTTTCCAATAGGAAAAATTAAAGGAAAAACCAAGATGAATTGTCTGAGTTGTTCAGTTCCTGTGTGGCTCCATGAGTCCTTCAGTGTAGCCTGGCATTGACTGGAATGGCTGGAAAACTATTGTTTCAAAAGATAGTGCTGTTAGAGAAAAGTTGCATGACACAATGATGCAAAATCTAATGTTGATGTTAGAGTTCTAATGACTGTGAAGGCCATAGCATGTGATTCTCATATCTTTGGCCCTGTTAAAATATTTGTTGGCCCCTGTAGCTTCTGGATGGGGCATTACTGTCCAGGAAAAGGTAGCTCCCAACAGGATAGAGGGTTCTGATCATGATCATCCACCACAGCCTTCTGATTTTCATGTGATGGGCTGTTTATTAGCATATATGGTTAGTTATGTAACAATAACGTGTATCAAGGGAAACACAAATATGATTAAATCCTGCTAAATGTTTATTGTCAAAGGCTCTAGAGAGAATATAAGCTTTTCTTTCAGTGGGGACTTCTTTCCTCTAAGATGATAATTTTGGCGACTATCTCAGCTTTTGTTTTCTCCATTTTGGCACAAAGACAAAATACACTAAAAGTCTCGATCTCAGTGCCTGAGCGTACACCGACTGTATTCCTCGCCGTCTCCTCCGTTGCATGTCTCACCCACTGCCTCATTTGCTCTTCAAAGGGGAGAGCAAAGCATCTGTCTATTACGAGGAGCCCAGGGCGCTCTGCAGACTTGTGTTAAGTAATGACAACCTGTGACGTCAAAGACTCTCCGTCTGAGCTGGAAAGAGGGAGGGCGATGGTGGTTGTTGGGAGGGGGTGGGGTGTGGTGGTGGTGGGGGTGGATAGAAAGAGGGATAAAAAGGAAAGGAAGGCGGCGAGGCAGACAGGGAAGCAGCAGTGTGTGAGAAATCCTCCTCCACTCGTGTGTCTGTTTGTTTGTATCACTGCTCTATAAAAGTAGACCTTAAATAAACACACAGCAAATGGTTATTTAATCACAGCCCTTAAGTTCCTCGTTGCTAAGAGGATAATGCCTTTTACATTATTGCACATTATTGCAATGTCTTTTTTTCTCCTTTCTTATCGCTTATTACTTTGAACAAACCGTTCAGAGGAAAGCAGAAGTGGATTATTATGGTCTGTAGTCACTTCACACCAGGGGCCTGTGTGTTTCTGTTAAAGGACAGCAGTGAAGGAAGGGCAACACTGTGTTGTCTTCTGCTGCTAGAGGAATGTTAGGTTAAGGCCTTGTTGTAAATACTTAAAAGATGCCCTTCAGTTTGCTGAGAAATGGGTTAGTAAACTTTAAAATACCCTTTTATCCTGTCTTGTTGCAAAGTTCTATGGAGTGTGGTGCAATATTTCTGCACAAGGAAGCCACAGGAAGGTCAGCTTAAGCCCTGATGAGCTGGATTTCCATACAACAAGGAAACTGAGCTGCAGCGTTTGCTAAATTACTCACGTAACTGCCTATATTCTCATTTCCGTGGCACAAAGTTAGACTGGACACTGTTTTCAGGGGAGAACTATAAATCTTCATGTGACAGAAGCAGCAGTGAGTGGCGGATACACTGAACTCCAATGATTAGAGGATTACGCTCTAAGACAATATAGCGGTCTTAACGTGCCTGATTATAGCTGCTGACCTTGCTCTGTCAGCTGATGTCTTTTATTGCCACTCCAAACATCACAAGGGCACAAATTGTGTACACATTAGTGGGGGAAAAAGCACAGGAGCCATACACAATATAAACACCATACCATAAAAAGGAGCCCCAGCAGAATGGCTATATGGAAGTGATTCTGGAGGACATGTGACACCGAGATCTTTACAGTAAAAACAGCCCACAAGGCCTTGCTGGGACTGCAAAAGACAGTGCTGCTGGCTGGCAGTCCACTCACTCACCCGCCCACTTCCACTTTAAGATAGATGGTGAATCTGAATCTGCTGGGCAATGTCAAACCGTATAATCCCCCCTCTATTTCAGCCACCCCTGCCTCATCTGTCATGTCTTATGTGGTTTGTTCCCTAAAGCACTTTCCACAGGAGCCCTCTTTGCAGCATTTACAGCTCACATCAAGCACATGACTCCGCTTGGGAAACATAAGAATGTCCACTCTGTCAGCCCAATCCGGCTTTCTTTTTTTTTTTTTTTTTTTTAATAAAAAGCACTGCTGCCATGGTAAATAAGGTGACCTATCTATCTATCTATACGACCTCAAAGTTGTCAGCAAAGTAAATTAATCAGGATAACGCCTTTATTTCCGTTTCACATAACACCATTAATCATGAGGAGAAAGCACGTTTTCCTTATTGTGGTTTTAAAGGCTTTTAAAGCCCCAGCGACTCTTCCTTTCTTGAGCAGATACCTGTGTGTGTGTGCCGGTTCACTTTAAATTAGGCAACAGCGTGCGTTCAGCCGAGCGATGACGTGCGCAGCCTACATCAGCACCTTGGATACGGGTACACCATTCACAGTATGGTTCCTGCCCCATTTTAGGCCAATCAGCGCTTGTGTTTTCTAGATAGCATGGAGCACCACCCACATTTTTTGCCAGCTGTATCGTTCCGCTGTGGGGAATCTCCTCTCAGGCGTTATACATTTATCACAGACCCTGCAGCTTTTCGTGGCAGGTTAAAAAAAAAAAAGCGGGGGGGGGGGGGGAGGTGTCTTTGTGACTATTCTGTGACGAAATGCAGGCACAAATTATTTTTAAGGCCCCTTTTTCTGGTATCAACATGGCACAGAGCTGTTAGTCTTAAATATTATCTGATTGCGACGATTAAAACCTGCTGGGTGGGTTAATATAAAATATTTACTTCCCGGAAGTGCCACAGTTTCACCTTTATGTTTGTTTCAAGGCAGCTCTATCTCTTTACATAATACTGCTAGTGAATAACATTAATTAGGACTTTTGCCTTTTGCTGTCAGCACAGACCTAGGTTATCTCTGACGCAAACTCCTCATCACAGGCGTCTCTCTCGTCTCACAGGACCGTTTGTCCGAGTTTGACAGCGCCGATCAGCCAATCAGTGCTCGCCTCGGGCGTCACGAAGAGGGCGGGACTCCCGCCGCGGACCAATCGCAGGCGCTCGCATTGTTTTGACCTCTGAAACCGCATCACCGCCTACCTCGTGCCCATGGCGGAGGAAAGCTATAAATACGAGCGACGTCGTACCAGAAGAGGACGAAGTTGCGAAACTCCCGAGTAAGGAGGGAGCTACTCTGCAAGCCTGCTGAAAGAGGAGAGCTAAAAAACAAAAAACCGCAAAATAACCTTAAAAAAACGTAAACGCCAATCCTCCAAAAACTACGTGTACTGGAAGACTTTTTTGTAACGCTGATAATTTATTATATGTGAAGAAAGTATTTATACTTTTTTTTCCTATTTGCACTAACTAACGGTACTTCAGAACTACTGAGAATCTTTATTTTTTACAAAAAAGTAAGTATTCTAGCTCTCTTGTTTCTGCTAATGTGTGTGTCGCTCTTTATTATTGCTCTTAGTCGTACTGTAGCTCTATTCATACTTAACTATAAGCTGATCTGCTGCGTCAGTCCACGAAGTTAGGGAGGGGTGTATATAGACTATGTGTGTGCGGTCGATAGGTGTGTGCTCTTTTCTCTGTTATTCTTATGTAAGCACATACCGATGTCTCCACATAGACTCGAAATGAGTCCGATGTGCTGTTGAATTTTCACTGCAGCCTGTTATTATTATTATTTTTATTGTATCGCCTTTTTCTAGTGGTGTCAGTACAGTCTGTTCCTGTGCGCTGCAGTTTCTGCAATATTATGCCTTTCTTACTGTAACACCAGCCAAGACCTGTAGCTACAACTGTAGCTACAATCTTTATTAGTGAGGTGTAGACATTGCAGGGTTTGGTTTTTATTCCAGTGTGGGTTAGCTTCCCCCTCTGAGAAATAAAATAATCCACTCTGGGGCATTTCAGCAGCCTCTACAGGCTGACTCCCTATAAACCCCCTCTGTCTAGCTCTTCTAGGTAGAAGAGGGCTATTTCTGTGCTGCCTGCATCCAGCCTTCGTTTCACTAAATGTTTAATGGCTAAATCCTTTCGCATAAATCGCAAAACATGGGCGCAGACAGGTTGTTCGGCGACACTGCTTCGACTAATCTGTGCCGTATGCATACCATACCAACCCAGTAGCACGGTTATAAGCCTGAAATCCAACCGGATCGTTTCTTTGCCAACTTATCCACCATTAGGCATTATCTACAAAGCAGCCACTAAGTCAAGCTTACCCTTTTTGGATAATGAAATGCGGTAGCCCCGCAGTAGTTTTCCTGTCTCCTGCTGTAAGGAGGATATCTAGAAGCCTATTATGTAATAGGATTCTCAGTCCTAGTGTGAGGTTAATGTGCACAATGCCTACTTCTTGACATTTAGGTGCAGGATTGACAACAGTAAAGCCCAGCTGTAGTGCCTCTTCTGTTTATTTATATCAATATATTCATATTATTAGAATATATTCTGTATATTCTTCTTTTCTGGTTTATTTTTCCTTTAAGATCCTGCTTTGGTTGGCCATTTTATGGCTTACAGCCTACATATTTATGAGCTCAAATGGTCACAGTACAACATACCTGCTTTAAAAACAAATGCTTAATAATTAAAGCACCCTCCTTCCTTCGTTGTAGCTGTGTAGCCATACTGCATGATTATTATTCCAAATATATTTTCATGTACTTATACATGTGTTTTTTTTCCCTCCCCCACTTTTAATTCTTGCAGGAAAAAATATCACACCCTGTGGAAGGACACCACTTACACAAAACCAGCACTTTTGATTTTTTGATTTGATTTTTTTTTTCCCTAACCTGTTTCATCCAAGTTCTGGTTGCTTTTGCCATCCCGACTGGAGAGAGCAGCTGTGTTGCCAAACACGGATAAACAAAGCAGACCCAGTGGACACGTTCAAGGTCAGACACAAATAATCTTGTTGCATCGGGTAAACTTCAGCAGTTAGCTATGCAGCTTGAAATCCAAGTAGCCCTCAACTTCATCATCTCATACCTGTATAACAAGCTGCCCAGGCGGCGAGTCAACATTTTTGGCGAGGAGCTGGAGCGGCAGCTGAAGCAGAAATATGAAGGACACTGGTACCCGGACAAGCCATACAAAGGTTCAGGATTCAGATGCATCCACGTTGGGGAGAAGGTTGACCCCGTGGTGGAGAAGGCAGCCAAAGAGAGTGGGCTGGACATTGAAGATGTCCGCAACAACCTTCCCCAGGACCTCAGTGTGTGGATTGACCCCTATGAGGTGTCCTACCAGATTGGGGAGAAGGGGCCCGTCAAAGTGTTGTACGTCGACGACAGCAACGAAAGTGGAAGTAGCAATGTGGGACTTGATTTGGACAAGGAGATCAAGAACAGTTTCAATCCGGACGCGCAGGTCTTCATGCCCATCAATGAGCCTGTGAATGGCGCCTCCCCGGGGTCCAGCTCGCCCTCCCCACCTTTTGGCCACTCAGCAGCAGTCAGCCCCACCTTTATGCCCCGCTCCACGCAGCCTTTAACCTTCACAACAGCCACCTTTGCTGCCACCAAGTTTGGCTCCACTAAGATGAAGAGCAGTGGACGCAACAATGGCGGCAGTGGTGCTGGGAACAAGGTGGCACGTACCTCTCCCACCAACCTGGGCCTGAATGTGAACAGTCTCCTGAAACAGAAAGCCATCTCCACCTCCATGCACTCTCTGTACGGGTTGGGCCTCGGCGCGCCGCAGCAGCAGCACCAGAAGCCCTCGGCACTCTCCCCCAATGCCAAGGAATTTGTGTTCCCCAGCCTGCAGGGCCAGGGCAGCCAGAGTGCTCTTTTCCCCAGCGACAGCTCGCTCAGCCTCAGCCCGCTGCAGTACAGCAATGCCTTTGATATGTTTGCGGCCTACGGTGGCCTTAATGACAAGTCGCTTATGGATGGCTTGAATTTCAGCTTGAGCAACATGCAGTATTCTAACCAGCAATTCCAGCCAGTTATGGCCAACTAGTACACGTGAAGGTACTACTTAAGCTACTACTTCATACAGAAACGACCAGAGATAATGTGACAGGGGGAAACAAACACAAATGCACATTTCAAAACAGAAATAAAAAAAAAAATAAAAAAAGTAAACAAGAACAGAATGTCAAGTATAAAAGGAAAAAGTGACTTGTCACCTGTAAGATCTATGTTACGAGTCTAAGAGCATGAGCCCGAGGGTGAATTATTTTGCCCCCTTGAGTTATACCTTTTTTTTTTTCCTTAATGAAGCTTGTAGTACAAAATGTCCAAGCTTGGTTACCTAAACTTCAACATGCATCATTGTTATTTCTTTTGCCAACCAAGCACAAAATATTTTTTTTATGTGACTGTTTTAAAAAAATATATATATTAAAAAAAAAAAAAAGAGAAAAAAAACACCACCACAAGTCATGGCCTCTTTTCAGTATTTAAACATAACTGGACATCGCCAATTTTTTTTGTTTTGTTTTGTTTTTTTCAAGAGATTGGCATAAATAAGTGGGATTTCCTGGTCTTTTTCTAATTGTATAATTTAATTTAGTACAGAGTTTGTAAAATATCAGAGTATCTATTGTTTCTACGACATGGTATTGCATTTATATCTTTTTACTACTCCAGTGATCTGTGATGGCTGCAGCAACTTTATGTTTTCTTTTTTATTGAAATAAAAAATGAATTCATCATTTAAAAAAAAAATGTTAAAAAAAATTGACTATCCTAAAGATTGTGTACAGAATATTCCGTAGTGGTGGGATATAAGAATATTTGCTTTCTTTCTTTCTTTTTTTTTCAAAAAAAAATACATGAGAGTTGTATTTTCTGTTAAGAGTTTAAAAGATTTTTGCTATATTATGGACAAAATGTAATCGTATATTAATTTTGTACCTACATTGTGCAATACTTGATAAAAACAAACGGTATAACAAAGTATTCAGAGTCAGTGTCTTACATGTTAAGAGAGACTGATGGTTTATTAAGTTTGTATTAAAAAGCTTGAAAATAATTACACTGGTTCACTTTGTCGTTGCTCTTTGTGGTTGAGTTGGTGGAGGCGAGTGCACTGAAGACACTGGTGCGTAGCCGTGTCATTAGCAAGCATGAATAGTGCTTTTAAGTGAGAGATTGCAGGTTTAGTGTTTACAACGTAGTTTCAGGAACATAGCTGCTCTTACACGTGACATTTCAAAATACATTGTTTTATTTCCTCTGCCTGTAACGCAGATATGTTAGTACACCAGCAACACTGCTAGCTCTTGCCACTTTTTTTTTTTTTTTTTTTTTTTTTTTCACGCCTTGCAGGCTCAGGCCAAGTGCCATTGCACACATGTTTAGTGCGAGTGTGACTCTGTCTACCCTGATAACCTCCTGAACCTAAGCTTAGGCTCACATTTAAGTCAAGGCTGGATAAACCAGTCAACTGGTTTCTGAGGTATACTCTGCACAGCGTGGATAGAAGGCAGAAGAACCTCGGATACAATGAAAATGCCCACTTGTAGATTAGAGAAATGATGTGGCATATTTTGTGGGTCAAGTGAAAAAGCAGAACTGCATAATCAGTGTGACGAGGCAGACCTCAGTCATCACTTTAACTGTGTAAACTGAAAAACGGAGTGAAAGAGATGTTTGTTATTTACGTTTTACCCAGTGTCTCCAAGGATGTGGGCTGTTAATGGGTACTTTTGGTGCAGGGCAAAAACATTTGATGTAAATAGACATAAAAAGACAGAACAAGTGGACTGAAGCCCAGAAACCGTTAAAAAATAAGGTAACTCAAATCTTTGGATTCTCAGCTCATTACAGTTTTGAATTTGAATTTAGTTTGCTAATGTCAAACTAGGAAAGGCAATCGGATGATACCCCCACATAAATTAGAATATTTATAACTTGGACGTGTAATTATAGAAAAAAATCTGATGTGTTAGAGTAAAAAATGGATCAGATTTAAGGACCAGCGCCTGGGTTGCCATTACTGAGAGCTGTGTCACTGCTGTTTGTTCTGATGAGAGGTTGCTGAACTGTATCATGCCAGCACCGACCCTGCTGGCATATCTTTGTCCCTCTGGGGCTGCCTCATCATTGCTTGTCTGTCTGCATGTCCCCTGATACACTCGGGGCTTGATAGGCAGTGCAAAGTTCAGCGTGTGTGTTGGTTTATCTCGGCCGCTGATACAGGCTCTGGTGGGAGTGTGTTTATCTTGGTACGTGACACTGTGTTTGTGCACAAGTGTTAGGTCATTCTCAAAAATACTGGGGAGGGGGCTGGGAGTCAGAGCTCCTGCAACAGAGGCAGAAAGGAGGCGTTAGTGATATCAGCTCCCTCTTTATCCAGGATAAGTCATGGTATACAAAGCATGAGTCACTGTAATGTGTGTGGTTGAGATCAGAGATGTCCAGTAGCTGGAATGAAAGGGAAAGGTGCACTAATGCCAGTCAGTAGTTATTTTCTGCGACATTTGTTAAATTAGGTTTGCTATTTCTGCAAATACATGCAATCATAAATACACACTATCGCACGAGTGATGTTTGTTAATGATTACTAATAATCATATCATGAATGCTGACATGCATAAAGGCAGTCAGTTTATCATTTCAAAGCAGTTATATCTGTTATACAATATGCACACGATTGGCCGTTGTCAGTAAATAGATAGACCACTGAACTGACTGATGTTACAGCTCTAGATTAAATTATTTCTCACATTTGATTCTAAAAGTCAGTGTCGAAGTCATTCCTTCTAAGACAAACATACTTCCTAGACTTTCATGATGCACATTTGTTGCTTCTTATTTATCATTTGATTACAAGTTGTAAATGGATTAATTTGATTGAAGAGCTCAGACAGAAAACTACGTCCATCTGACGCGTTTTGTTTTTAATAAGCGTTGTTTTTCTTTTAATCAGGCCCCTATGTTATGTTCACTGTAAATGTAACTTAAATTAATTTAATTTATTGGCTTTTAACAAATTGGATATTGTTTTGCAGTCCGTCCCTCTACCACTAAAGATGCAACTGTTAACACTGGAAATCATTGGAGCAAATTTAAAGCGAAACACTGAAAAAGCCGATGAGCAAAATCAACAAGATGACATCATAGTTCATTGCTAAGTGACAACACACAAAATAAATGATAAACTGAAAAAATATAATAACTACACTATATGCTGTGATCAATATACTTCAGTGTATCAGTAACTATAAAACCTGTTGTCACGTCAAGTAAGTTAGGATACAAAGTCGGGCATGAAGCTGGCAAACAGCATTACGATAGCAGTCTGAACAAACTGATAAATCCCAGCTGACCTGTTTGAACGTCACATGATGTGATTTGTGACTTCTGATTAGTGGTGCTTTGGCTTTTGCAGACAAAAGGTAGTCCGATTTCAAGTTTTATTTGCCAAAAACTCTTGTATTGGAAGACGTTCACTGTGGGATTTTGGGAAATTTGAAGCTCATGTGAGATTTTTGCTTTGCTTTGCGCTTATTGACAACGTTTACATCCGAACTTTTCAATTCGCTTACTTAAATTTAAGTTTCGTAAAGCAACATCAGATATTTTGTTGTTCTTAACCTGATCTACACCCGCAAGTTAAACTCAAGGATGGTGGAGAACAGAAGGGAGGACCGACCAAAGACAGCGCGAGGGAGTCTAATATATTTTACCAACCAACAGAAAATCCAAATGAGAGTGAGACTGAGATCAGAATATAACAGACACAAAGAGAGAGACGAGCTATGTGCAGGGAGCAGTGCGACAGTGAAATGTTGCCAGCACCGCTATTGATTCAAACCCAGTGCCAAGCTCACCTCTCAGAACCCCCACCTGCTTGTCATAAAAACAGGTGGAGTTCAGCCCAGCTTGTGGTCCCCTCCACAAGACGGTGATGTGGGGTGGGGGAGCAGTTAATGGCTTTTCAGTCCAACTCCTCTCCCCGTCTATTTCTGGAAGCGTGCTAGAGCTGATTGAGCGATGATAAGCTGGAAGGAATTGTGCTTTCCCCCTGAACATCTCTTCACTACGCCTTATCTGTATCTCAGGAAAACAAAGCATATCAACCCGACATTGAAGAATGTAACCAGAAGAATGCATGATGTTATTTTTGTCTTCAGCGAGCAGCTAAGTTTAAAATGAAATCAAATGTTTTAGAGGTGAGAAAAAAGTACGAAATGTTATTCTTCTTTTATATCTTCACATTCAAAACTAGAATCAGATTTGAAGTCCTTCCCCTTGCACACAAGGTCTTGAATAATCAGGCCTCATCTTATCTGAAAGATCTCAGAGTGCCGCATCATCCCAGTGGAGCACTTTTCTCTCCAGCTGCTGAATTACTTGTGGTTCCTTGGATATTTAAAATTTAAAAGGGAGGCACAACCAGCTCCCAGTTTGGATTCTGGAGACAGACTCCACCTCTACCTCTCTACTCTCTCCTGACCCTGAAGAACTTCAATCACTTTGTGTTTTTACACCACTCTGCATTTTATTCATTAATCTCTGGCTCTTTTCCACAGTTTTTTTTGGCCTGGATTCCCCACCTCACTCCAAACCAGTCTTGGCAGGTGGCCACTTCTCAAAACCTGAGAGGTTTCTTCCTGTTAAAAGGGAGTTTTTCCTTCCCACTGTCACCGAGTGCTTGCTCAGAGGGGGTTGTTTGATTGTGGGGGTTTTCTTTGTATTACTATAGGTGCGGGTCTTTACATTTCATTAAAAAGCACCTTGAGGCGACTATTGTGTTGTGATATAAATAAAACTGAATTCAAATTCATTTTAGTACAGAGAGAGGGACATTTGTTGAGTCATTTAGCAGGTGACGTGTAAGTATTGGAAGCACAGTTGCCATCAGAGACATTTGGGCTGTTTTTAGTGGGCAGACAAAAGCAGTTTACATTTTTTCTAACGTATTCTTGTGCTACACTGACACACTGCACAGACGCCCTTTAGCTATTTCAAACAGCCACAGTTTTAGCGTGGTTAATGTACTGTATATAGTATACATGCCTTTTTAGGAATTGCATGAGCTGTTTCCATTGCATCTGGCATCATGAGTGACAGATACATTGTGCACACGCTGCCACATACACACACACTGTGAACTATATTTAGAATTTCTGATGCATAGTGGGCTGTCCGGTTTGCTTTGTACGCTGCAGATCTCCTCAGCACACACTCACACACCCAGCCGTTTAAACTGCAACTGCTCTTATCTGCAGAAGGAGAGCATAAACAAACCACAGTCCTCTGCCTCGGCCTCTCCTCCCTCTCCACACCTCTCCCGTTGACGTACTTCAGTTTCCCTGGTAGTTTATCATGACACTCCCGTACCTGCCAACGGGTCACACTGATATTTTGGAAGTAAAATTTGGAACAGAACTCTCGCTTGCAAAGTTACAAAGTTACCCACGTACTAATCTCTGGCAAATATGTAAACAACCTGTAAGGTCAACAGGTTCTCGCCTGCCCCAGACAAACTTCTGCTGTTGGGTTAAACTCTCCAAAACATGCTTTTAGAAATTTGGCAGCTTTGCAGTGTCGAAGCAACACGACTCAACGTCGACCTGATTAATCGCCGTGGTGCAATTTGTGGTGATGGTGAGGAAAAGGGAGTAGGGGGGGCTGGTGGACACCAGCTATCCGTCACTTCCTGCTGTGTGTGTCTGTGTGCTGGAGTGAACGATGCAGAGAGGGAGGAGCAAAGGAATCTTCTGCTGTCTCTACAAGGCCCGAGGCTCAGAAGAGGATGATTTGTAGCCAGGAGAGATGCCAGGGCATGCAGGGAAGGAAGGGAGATGGAGAGGAAAATCACGCTCGTAGCAACAAAGCATGACAACAAACCAGAGAACACACACCTTCTTTATGAAATGTGAAGACTAGAGAGCTACCAAAAAGGTCAACTTCAGAGATGAAAGTCTTTTCCACAATATTCTTGTGATATTTTTCCTCATGCCAGCAGCATTATTGATCTTTATAAATACACTGTATGTCTGATGATGCCTCACATTCATTTCTGCATTCATACACAGTGTGACAGTGTGTTTAATTCGCTCTACCTATAGTGTCTTTCTCGCTGCTGAGAAAATATAGCGCTCTAAACAGCTCTCCTGTCTGCTTAAAGTCAGGCTGGATTTACCTGACTCGTGCTTTGAAGACTTTCATGAATAATATTTGCACATATTAATGAAAGAAACAGCTTTTGACTTCAAGTCATGAGACGCACACTTTGTTTCCTTACCTTCGTATGTTTGTGCAGCAGTAGAGTGTTTTTGTCAACAGCTTTAATGTAGGCTCAAGTTCTCAAAGGAAACCTTTTTTCCCCTCCCCTGCTTGTCCTCATGTGTGAGTCTGCGATTACACCCATGTGGATCAGTGGGACAGAAAGTCAAAACACGCAGTGGAAAAAGACATCTCTGTAGCATTTGCTGGCAGTGGCAGAGAGCAGTAATTGTGAATGGACCCTTCTATGTCAGTTTTATGCCTTCGCAAAGGGCTTCCACTAAAACCAAAATCGTGTTTAGGGCTGCGAGGGATGCACTGCTTTCCTCTAAAATGTATTTGAAGACCATTAAACCAGCAATCAGTCCGTGTGTCTGCCATTTGTAAACCGGTGGTTTCTAAGGGGAAGGTTTTGTCAGTTGTTTACAAAGAGATGGCGGGAGCTGAGATCACCATTACTATGGGAACCTGTTCGGGCATCACCAAGAAATGCCTCCACAGCTGGATCAACGCTGACTGACTCACGGCTGAAGAATTTCAACCATCCTTCTAATACGGCTGCCAGGGACACTCACGTGCAGGCCCGAACACAAACTTTCCTGCGTCTCTTTCTCCGACAAACATCTGCTGTCCAGTAAATTAAAAAATGCAAAAAGAGAAGAGCAAGAAAAGATGGTGGATTAAATGAGTCAAACTGAGTCTCATTTTCGCCATGTGGGAACTGTGAGACAATAGTAAATAAAATGTGGTGTACATGTAGTACAGGTAGAGAGTATTTCTAAATCAGTGACCTCATTCAGTTACACATATTCAATCGTTGGCCATTTTATTAGGAACACCTTGCTAGTACTGGGTTGAACCATGTTTTTTCTTCAGAACTTCGTGGCACAGATTCAACAAGGAGCTGGAAACATTCCTCAGATATTACTGCACTTGTGATTTTCCCCAGGGTGTGCTTTCCCATGCTTTCTGTGCTTTCTGAGTTGCAGAAGGTTTGTTACTGGACCAGCTGTCCATCATAGTGCTAAATAAATTTATTATAGACTATTGACTCACATATGTCCAAACTGGGTACTGGCTTTTCATGGCAGCTAGTTTCAAAGTTTACCACCATTGAAAAGACATTGTTATCACTTTTATTATTATTATTATCATTATTATTATTATTGTTCTTTTAATTGTTATTATTATTTTAGATGTGGTATCACCTCCCCCAGTGGTGTCTGCAGTATTGCTCAGATTGGGCAGTGGTCTGAGGAATGTACCACACACCTGTTAACCAACAGCCCAGTATGGCTGAAATGAAGGCAGGCTTGAGTTTCCTGCACTAAACCTACTTCCTTCTGCACTGTTGATGGTAAAGTCACAAGATGTTGAAATAATCCAAAAATAGTGTACACGTCAGAAAACAGGTGTGAACACCTGCTTAAGTCCAAATATGCTTCTTATATTTTATACCAGTCTGAGAAAACTTTGCTACTTTGTAATTTGCATTTACTTTGTAATATGGGATTAGATCCTACCTATTATTTGAATGACTTAAATGGAGAAGTTAGTTTATAAGTAGATAAAATAAATGCTTTATCCATTTTATTTATCATTCTGAGTTAAAAGTTCATCAAGACAAAGTCCCATTAGAGACTTTGTAACTCGTAAAACTGGACCATATGAAGAGCCTGTTAATGTAGGATTATTAGTGCTATGTGATATTGCAAACCCAATACCAAGTTAATGCAGGGCCAGTATTGCCAATATCGATACCAATAGTTTTAATCTATAAAGTTTATTTGGGGTACAACAGTGTGTCCTGGTTTAGGAGATGAATCATCATCAGTTTGCATATTCTGTACATATTTTAATGATCACTAAATCACCGTGATTTTTCCCCTTTCTTTCCTTTTTTTATACCTGGAATTTAAATGTTTCTGTCTCTAAAGCACTTTGGTCAGCTTCTGTTGTTTAAATGTGCTATAGGCGATAAGTAAAATAGACGTGACAGTCAACACAAAAAGGTCAGATGTTTTTCATAGTGCATGTTCAAGGTATATTTTTTCATTTAGTGCATAGAGTTCAGTAAAGTTAACGGATAGAAACAAAGCATCAGTCGTATTGTGCTAATATTGATCCAATACCAGTATCAGCATTGGAGTCAATGGATTATTTTGATCCTCAGGAGTCAGAGTTAGAAATTGTTGTCATGTTGTTTCAATGTTTAACTGGTGGCAAAAAGATAAAAGGTTAAACTTGTGATATTAAATTAAAAAAAAAACAAAACAGAGATCCGTTTCTTTAATTGCTTTAGAAGTATTGTTCCCAGTCCTTTAATCGGCATCTGAAATTAACTGCACTGTGTAATGTTGTGTAGTTGTGTAAGACATGCAGGCTTATTAAACTAATACAAACTGTCAGGTATCATCCAAGGCTATTTACCAGAGCTTCATCATTTGTCACACGCTAAAACAGTGCATGACACAAACAAATAGAGAGAAGAGTCATTTACTCTGGAATCCATTTTGGGCAGAGGGCACATCTGAAATAATGGCTAAATTAATCGCTCTGTGTGGGTGACTACAAATTCATATTCTCTCTGCAATTAAGATCCGCATGAAACCTGGATAAACATATGCTTCTCACCCTATTTCCGAGGTATTTTACTGCAAGCCCTCTCCTCCAATGAATTGCTGTGTTCATGATTTCTTACCAATAATTAGCATGAAACTCCTTGCCCTGGGGTGAAAATTAAAAGTTTTATGTTCATCTTCACAAAAATCAATACAAATGTATATATCTTAGTACCTAATTCTTTATTTCCACTCTAGCTGCACAATAATCAGCTGACTGAACTCTCTCCCCGACTCTCTCTTCCCCCAGCTCTTGCGTTAACCAGTCAAATCTGCCTGAGCTTTAGCCGGTATGGAAATCCAAGTCTTATTAGCAAACAATAGATTACCCAACCCTGAAACAAGCCACACCGCATAAATGCTGCACGGCTTGTTTCGGACAAGCAACACAGGTGGACTAAATGATGTCACTCCTCTCCCACTCGGAACAAAGATGCTAGAGGGTACTCTTTATGTGTAGGCCCACTTCATAACATGTGTGTGTGTCTCGGTGTGTGTGTGGGAGAGGTGTTGATGGGCCCTCGGTGGGTGGCGTTGCATAAGAACATTAGTGCTGAAGCAAGGTTTGATGGAAAATTAAAAGGAGGGGGAAGGGAGGGACCATCATTTGATGTCTCTCTGTCTCGCCTATCCACCCATTCTCTCTGCATCTGTCTCACACAGCACAGCACACACACACATGGACTAAGCCCAGCATGCACTGTTGTCTGTCTGAGTCAGCTGCGTGGATCATGGTTTGTAGAAATATGCCCACTGAGCAACTGCAACAAGTAAACACATGACTATACCAGGCTAACATCACCGATCAAACAGACAAGCAGAAAAAGACGCGGACGCGTAGCAAAAAGTAAACTAGAAAAAAGCTGGTACTCTGACTCTAGTGGAGACAGAAAACTTGCTCTGTTTAAAGACAGTGCAACTTATATCAGTAGTGTTTGCCCTCTCTTCTCCATCTACATTTAAACATCCAGATATGTCTTATAATTATTAATATTTCTAAATATTTTGTCAGCTTGAGAATGAGAAGCACCTCAGAAGAGTCCGTTTAATTTCATGATGCCACAAAGTGGATAAAGTACAAGTCCAGTGATGTGGATCTTATTATTGCCATTCTTTTGTTATTACAGCAAACTGCATTGCATTGCAACTTTATTTAAAAGGCTCCATAAATGGCGTTGTTGTCAGTGTGCGAAGAAGTTGTTAACACATCAGTGACATTTAATAACCTTTTAAGTTGAGAAACTTTAGTAAACAACAGCCACCACAATGGCCAAGAAAAAACAAAAAACAAAAACAAAACAATGGTATGAATGTGGTGAGTGTGAACAGCAGGGCGGCCAAACGATGAGCTGAAAAAAGAAGCACTGCAAAGCCAAGAGGACATGAAGATCTGGCTGATAATCTTTGGAAAGTCATCATTACTAAAACTGACTTACAAGTCACCAAAAGAACAGAACAACAACAGCAAAAAGTATTTGTTTGTTTCACTAAAAACCATAGACTGTATATAAAAGATGGAAGAAAACAAACTACTGCAGGGATGCATTTTGGCTGCCACCATTTTGCTTTTTGGAGCCAAAAGTGACTCAAACTCAAACTCTCAAACTCCAAATTAGCACTAACAAATTGATAAAATAACAATAGAATATAACCCAACAAAATACCTGAGTACACTTCTTGGATTGTTTATAAGAATAATTAATGAGATGCCACAATATATGTTATTTACCTGATATTTTCAGTTCATTTTTAAGGTGACACGGAAAGGTCAAAATGGACTACAAATTTAAAAAAAAAAAAAGAAAACACTAAATAGAAAAACACAGCAAAAGCACATAAAACCAGTAGAAGCAGAAAAAAAACAAATGTCATAAAACAAAATGCAGTTGTTTATGGGGACACAACAACACGACGGACCAGCTGCTGAAGAACTGCACAGAGACATTTAAAAGAAGCAAAGGGTTCATTGGTGTTGTGAAGGAAAAAGATAATGCATGTTTAAATCCAGTGATTCATATAATACTGTAGATACATGTTATTTATTAGCCATTAATTGTTTTGTTTTGTGATTCAAAAAAAATCTTTTGCAGATTTTTTTCTATTTGTGTCTTTTTCAGCTTTCGTTGTGTTTTGTGTGCTTTTGTAGTATTTTCCGGTGTGCTGGTGTTTTCCTCAGCTGCAGTGCATTTATTCACTCACAGCCAGCGTACATTTCAGCAGAGATGGGCAGCAACACATTACAAGTAATGCGTTAATGTAATCTGATTACTTTTTCAAGTAACAAGTAAATTAAAGGATTACTATTGCAAAAAAGTAATTAGATTACTGTTACTTTCTCTTAAGCACGCTGCTTTACTATAATATGGATGATATGGAGTGCAGGAGAGAGTATGACCGTGCAGCGTTTAAAGCGTGTACGTACTGACATTACTTTGACTTTGATTCTGTAAAAAGTGACAAAAAACATTAGCGTCCTCTGTAAACGCTGCATGGGAAGAAAACTTCTTTCTACAGTGAAAAATTAAACTTCAAATCTGAGCAAGCACCTAGCAACCCACCACGGGAATGTGAAATTCACAGAGAAACCACGGGATCCTCCCACTGACATGAGCGCTGCTGCACCAGGCAAACCTCCACCTGCCCCACTCCTGCTAAACAGGTGAAAATAGATTTAAGAGCGACAGGACTTAGTGCCGCTAAGTCTTTGATGTTATGTATTTTTTGCTGTGTTTTACTTGCATCTATTTGAAAGAGTGAGTGTAAACACAAAAAAATATTTTATTTTACATGCTGGAATATGCAGAAAATAGGTTTAAATGTTAAACAAATTTCTTCCAGTCAGAGAATTTTGCATATAATGTAATATTTGCTTGATGCAATGTGCATAAAGTTAAAAGATTAAAAGTCACAAAACAATTTTAAAAAAAAAAAAGACGTTTGATTAAATTTAATATGATGGATTATGCAGAAAAAATAGAACTGGGCTGAAAGGTCTATTGCTTTATTAAGTATTCAGGTTGTGTATCATGTTTCTAAAAAGTAACTGATTACTTTTGAAAAATAAGTAATCAGTAAAGTAACTGGATTACTTTATTGGCGAAGCAATCAGTAATTAGTAACTAAATACTATTTTCAAGTAACTTGACCAGCTCTGCGCTTCAGTTAGCTGAAGCAGTACCTAGCAAACAGCTACAGCCTGCTTCAACTGCTCAACTTTTCACACAGGCCCACAGTAAAATACAGCTGCAAGCACTAATACACCTTTTATTAGAGATGGGTTTTTAAGCTTTTGGCATGTTTTTCAAAAGCTTTCAATGAATGTTTACATCCATGAATTCTTTATCACAACATAGTTGTTATATTTTATACCAGTTTGGGCGTTTGGCTAAAGGACATGAGCTGAAAATATTGAAAAACGACCATGAAACGTGCAATTTGTGCATCTGTTTAGCACATAAACATTTCATCATATTTCATTTCATTATAAGCTTTACACTATATGGACACTGTAATAGACATATTTGTACTTGTGACTTTAAGGTTTGTCTCAAAATAAGCGAGTTCCCTTATTTAGGCCACATTCCTCCTAAGTTAGCTTTCATACAGAAGTTCTCCATCTCAAGTGTTGTGAAATCTTTTATCTCTCACTAAGTGACACAACTACTGCTTTCGATGACCTGCTACTTTGTAACTGGTTCAGTCAGCTTGTCTTCAGTTTAAATGTCAGTATGTTTGCGTGCCAGCTGTTTGGACATGTTAACACAGGCTTACAGGTGCAGAATCAGTGAACAGCATCACATCAACCCTCCAGCATTTTACATTATCAACAATGAGAACTCAACATATTGCTTCTGTCCTGACAGTGTGTAGAAACTGAGCTCTTTGGGAGTAATTGGAGCCTCTCTTTGTGGCCCACTGCACTTGCAGCTTGAGGAAGGAGGAAATAAAGACTGTTTTATCTTAAGCAGGATTAAATGCTTAAGGAGGTAGAAGAGGTGAAGGAAAACAAGTGCTCTGACTAAATCTTAAGCATGGTTTCAATTAGTTTCACTCCAGAAAACTGTTGCATGGCGCAGTGAAATGATACTGTTTTAGTGGTCTTGACAGAACACTTGAGCAGTCAGTAGACCCAAACGCAATCCTCCATGATACTGAGGAATGTTTGGCAAGGTGAAAGCCTCAGACAGCCTCCTCGCTGTGTGGAGTTTTACAGTAGTCACATTTCAGCCCTAATTTATACTTCATCCCTCACTCATGCTTTTTTGTTCCTCAGGCTGATAGCAATCCACAGCAGGCCTATAAAACACCGATTTCATATTTTGATACAGTGCCTGCTGTGCTGTCAGTCATCATGGAGGATTACTGGAACTGTTACGAGTTCTCTGGCGGCTGGTTACAGCCAAACGAGGACAGGGAGGAAATGTAAATGGAGAAGCTGGAGAAGGGGCTTTGGCAGGTCACGTCGCACCATGTCACTGAAATGTGATCTGTAGGTCCCACATGAAGGAGCGCAGCCAGGAGCTGACAGACCTTTTTAGTTGTTTGCCCTGTGCCATGTCTAAAAATCAAGTGTTGAAAAACAGAACAAATCTAAGTGATATTGGCCAAGACACAAAAATTATGACATTGATATTGTTTGCAGACCCACTGGAGTGTTTGCCTAAGTAACTCTTTGCAACTAAGCTACAACAACTGGGCTGTGATTAGCATGTGGGTCTGTTAACACAGGTTTTGAGCTCAGGGGAATATGAAAATATTTAACTCGCTCTATCTAATGTGTGCAGTTTTCCAGGTTTTTGTTGTGAATGTTGTCTATAAATGGAGACATCAGAGGATTATTCTGTATACATAGAATTAGAGATCCCCCAAACCTTAAACTTAATTAGAAGCATCATACCGGCAAACTGAAAATAACTTTCTCAAGAAGGACGACGATGATGTAAAAGCACCTAAAGAAATACTTTAACTATGTCACTAAAGTTAAAACAGGTCATGTAAAGTAGTGCGGAGTCTTGAGTTATTCCTCATTTCTTCATGTTTTGCTTGGAAAAGGGAAAGAAGATACTGGGAAATGTATACTTGCATAGGTAAAAGTAAACATATGAAAACAGAGTTTGTACAGTTCTAACAAGCTTGAAAGTCAATATTTTGGAGGATCACTTTTACTCTTCAACACTGACAAGAGTAACTGAACTCAATTGTCATGTCTTTAAGTAGTCTTCAGGAATATTTCTCCAGGCTTCTGGAAGGATATTTAAAGCTCTTCTTTGGATGTTGATTGCCTTTTGTTGTGTTCTCTGTTCACTGATGATCCCATACTCCTTCAAAAATGTTGAGGTTCGGGCTCTGGGGAGGCCAATCCATGAAAAATAGTTTTCAATGGTGTATTTCCAAAATATAACAAAACGAGAAGAAGACTTTTGCCCAGGACTGTATTATTCTGTGAATATTGTTGATGTTAATGCTGTCATCAAAAAAGGACCATTAAATTGTCAAACATGTTTTGGTTTGAAATTCATTCCATCAGCAACTGAACTGCACATTGTGACACTATAATTTATGTGAAAATGTATCAATGGTTTATAAATGTGAAACTGTGAATATGTGTGTGTGTAAGGGCACTCATACGTCTCTTTCTATTCCTGGCACACTTCTCAGTTCACATATGTGCGCGCGTGTGCATTTCATTGGAAATCAGTTTGATTTAAGGCAGTTCTTGGCTGTGCTCCACTGCTACTGCAAACGTCAGCAGCCTGGCCAGCTAGCTGAGAGGGATGACGGATTGAGGGTGTGGGTGGTGAGGGGTTAGTTAGCAGATGGAGGGGAAAAGGTTGAGGAGCTAAAGGTAGGAAATGAAGAATAGGCTGGTGACATGATAAAGAGGTTAGCAGGGACATGGATGGGTGGAGAGATAAGGCAACTGAGGGAGGGAAAGAGAAAGAGTGATGGCTGGAGCTGCATATGGAGAGGAGGGGCGGAGAGATGAACAAAAGGTGAAAAAGTATGACTCTGATCATATACCAGATACAGGCATGAGAAAATACTATATGGACACAAAGCACAAACTTAACTACCACTTAGTGTTGAGCTAAGAGTTCACTTCAAAGCACAAGAACCAAACAACCTTAGTAACAGCGTGCGGTCCCAAGTGACCCCTGTCAAATACAAACACTCTTGCACAATCTTCAGAAATTAATCAGTGACATGAATGTCCTCAACGGGCAGACAGGTAGATGTGGGCTGACAGCACAAAGCACAGCCCTGTAACAGTATGTGACAGGCTGCAGAGTCAGAGATAACAATGAGCCAGCTCAGTTCCCAGCAGGAAGACACTCTTTAATGAAGCCAATAGTTGGGCTGCCTGGGGAGAAAGGATGTTATTAGCATAGGACAGAAGTCTGTGTTACAGGTAGCTCAAGTTAAGGGGGAAAAAAGAGGAAGCAAATTCAGGATTTCAGCACTGCTTTTTGTGGATGATGTCATGTTGGCTTGGAGGTGGTGACCTCCGATTGCACTGGAGCAGTTTGCGGCCGAGTGTGAAGCTGCAGGAATGAGAATTTGCGACTCCAAGTCAGAGACCATGGTTGTCAGCCGGAAAAGGGTGGAGTGCCCACTCCATGTCGGGCAGCAGTTACTGTCCCAAATGGAGGAGTTCAAGTGTGGTGTCTTGTTTACTCTGGGTCTTGTTTAGTAAAGTGGAGAGTGGAACACGAGATTGACAAATGGATTGGGGCGGTATCCGCAGTGATGCGGATGCTGCACCGATCTGTTGTTGAGAAGAGAAAGCTGAGCATAAAAGCGAACCTGTCGATGTACTGGTCAGTCTACATTCCTACCCTAGACTGGAACACTAAACATAACCTCCCTTCAACCAGGTTGTGTGTTCAGGTTACCATGGTCATTTACTGTGGTGATTTATCCAGTTAAAAAGAGAGCCAACTCCGTCACACAGGAAATTCTGACTTGATATAGCTCACTAACCCATTCATTTCCTCCATGTTACACACCTCTGCTGTGTACTACACAAACAAAAGCAAACATTTTTTCACGTCTCTAAATTTAAACTTAAAATCATTCTCACACATAAGTTTTCTTAATATGGCTCCATCTCACAGCTTGTCTTAAAGATCTTAATGATATGAATTCTAGTGTAATTCTAAAGATAGTAAATCTGTTTTTAAATCACAAATAGTGGCCACAGTGAGGACCTTTAAAAGATTGCTTAAAATAGGGCTCAGCAAATTCTTTAATATGCTATCCGCTAAATATGATTTTCAGTTTATCCTAGTGTATCTATGCTAGCAAATATTATTACTTATTAGTATTGTTAATTATTGATTACTGCTTGCCGAGTAGGTTTGCTGACAAGTCAGCTCCTTTCTTTCACACAACATGTGGCTGAGGCTAGCTACAAACAACCAAACCAGTTGTGGAGAGATTTCAGCGGCAGCACTGTGTACCAGCTCTAATGATCAAATTCATGCTAGCAACAGCGATCGCAACCACTTGCCATCCAGTTGCAGAATACACACTTTCCCATAATGACCACTGGTTACCAGGAGAATGGGCTTTAGAAATCTATTTCACAGCAAATACCATGCAAACACAACTGGTTTCGAATATGCACTTTTCCCTAGTGGCCAGTGGGTGCCAGGTGGTTGCTAGCTAGCCTAAGCAAGCTAGCCTATACTCGGTGAATGCAAAGTGTATTATCTGTATTGCTTTTTATTTATTTTCATTTTAGATAAAAACATAAGTAAAAGAAGAAAGATGCATGCAAGGTGAATTTAAATATGTGTAATTGAAAATGAAGAAAGTAAAGAAGAACTGGAGTTTGAGCATATCACCTCCTGTTCACTCTAAGTGGACAACCACAGACATTTCTAGCTCTAGTGAGCACAGAGCAGTAAAATGGTATTTTTCTGTCATCCCTCCTTCATAGTGTAACCTTTGAGAATGTAACCAGGGTTGTTAAGCCAGAGATGAACATATAATGTCATCCTTAGGTCGTAAGCTTCTTCCTCCCACCCTGCAATTGAAACGGCAGTTGTATTCATGGTGGCTTGACAGTCTCACACAATAGACACAGTAATGGGTGGGTGCATTCCAGCATGCGCCACACACACACGCACACACACAAAACAGAAACATATACAGGCTTACTGAGACCACAGGCTTTCAGCGAACCACAACATAAAGATCATCATTTAGACTCCTGACTTCCCCTTCACAGGGAACTTCAGACACTGATTATATGATGCTTGTTTGCATATATGCTTTTTTATGTGTTTATGGGTGAGACCAGAGAATAATTTATAGATCAAATTTGTGAGGTTAAAAAATTGGAGCACTTTGAAATTTTGTCTGCAACCTGTTCTCCATCAATTCCCTTAGCACCCACAAAATGAACATCCATGAGGTTGGCTGAACATGGTTTTAGAATGAACGAATAACAAAATAACTTGACAAACAGCCTGGTTTTTATTTCTAATGCATTTCCATATACTAGCAGAGCCACTGAGCAGAGGGCGATCCTTCTGTTTGCTTCTACAAAACAAACGAAATCACTTCTTCAGCAGAGAAGCATGCACATCTAAGATGAGGGGACAGTTGTGGATAAAAGCCTCTAATTTATTCACAACTGTCCTCTGGAGAATTACAATACATATATATATATATATATATATATATATATACATGGATTTAAAGTTTATGCAGGTGCACTCTGAGACTCAAAGGCTTTATTATCTATTGTAGCTATTTGCCATAAATATTTGTAACCCTAACCCTAACAGAAATAAGGATTCAGGGACTAAAAAACATATTAATAATAAGCATATATGTTTTTTAAATCTGCTTTTTCTGGAGCAAAAACAGAAAAAGAAAGACTGAAAAAAAAAGCGAAAACCCATTGAGAGCTAAAATTATATTAGACACGTACCAGACGAGAAAAAATTACCATCAACCATTCAGATCCAGTTCCTGTTCCAGTAATAGAAGCTCTGGAGAGTGCTGTCACATGGTTGAAACTCAGCATGAACCATTTATTTCCACCAGTACGGGGTCTCTCACTGACAGACTGATATTTAAAGTTGACATCTGATGAAGCTGTTGACAGTTTCAGCTATTGCAATAGCGCGGCAGGGATGCTTAAACTTTTCTGTATCGTAATATTTTAGCTTTTTTTGTTGTTGTAATCCTAATTGATCGGTGAGCACAGCAGTATTTATTGCAATTAAACATGAATCATTTTTATAATAATTCCCACCTGCTATAATAGAGACACAAATAGAACAGAACAGAAACTGAAATGCTTCAGGGGTCAAGATGACAGAAGATCTTCACAGCTATGTCAGCTCGGCAGCCCGAACAGCAAAAGTCTGCCACATGGGAGTGTCCAGGCAAATGTTATCTATGACAGGCTTCTTGATAAAATGCAGATCTGTTTGGTGTAATCAGATATGAGAGCCTCGTGCTTTCGTTCACAAAGGAAGATTGATGCAATGAGTGACAGAGTTTCACTCTGAGGAAATAAATCTTGGTTATAGGTGATGGATTTTCTATTTGACTAGCAGACTATCAACCCTTTGAGTTTACACTCTTACGGCTCAGTGACTGCTGCTTCTGATGTATCCGGTTTTCCTTCTTTTTGTTTTGGGGTTCAGGTTCATGTTGTGTATGAATTAAAAATAAAAATAAAAAGTATAGTTATATCAGAAATGTGGTGCTGTCGTTTCTTTATATTTTACTTAAGAAGGCAGATTTTCTTGTCATTTTTTAAAATCTACAGAACAGACAAAAAAGCAAAGGAATTTGCATCTTTGGGCACTTTTTGCTGGAAAACAGTTGCAAAAACATTGAATTTGTTCCCCTTTTTTAGTTGAATATGTGAAAAATGCCAAAGATAACACAAAATGGTATTTTTTTTACCAATAAGGTGATCACCTGGAAATTGAACAAGTGGAGGACAAAGGAAGAAGTGGCAGGATCATCTGCATCTGGCCCTTCAGTTGTTCCTTTAACTGTTCACTGAAGCCTCATCTTAGGCTACGTTCACACTGCAGGCGAAAGCGCATCAAATCCGATTTTTTTGACCCTATGCGACCCATATCCGATCATGGTATGACAGTGTGAACGGCACAAATCCAATATTTTCAAATCCGATCTGGGTCACTTTCGTATGTGGTACTGAATCCGATACATATCCGATGTTTTAGAAAGCGACTGCTGTTTGAACGGTCATGTCGCATTAAATCCGTCTTTTACGTCACTGACACAAGACAGACGCCAATTATCAGCGCCGGAGAAGCGCTCGAGAAGACATCACAAACGCTTCCTGGCCATCCAGTGTAGATGTAATTGAAACTGTTGGGAAGACAACGTGAACATTTTATTTGTACTGTATAATCTGCAGATTCTGACAGAAATCTGCAACTATCCTTTGAAGCACCGCTCCTCTCTAAAACAGCAATAAGGATCATTATTAGGTTATTTACATTATTATGTAAATAACAAAATAACTTAAAGCAAAAATTGGGAAACGTAAAGTCCGAAGTCAAACAATATTGTTTGCTCTGGGTCTAAACAGAGCGCGTTGTGTGTGACGTCTTCTTTTGTGCATGCGGGCCGCTTTGAGCGTTCACACTAGAGCGCATTTGCTGTCGCATTTTATTTGTAGTGTGAACAAGCAGACAAAAAAATCGGATTTGATCAAAAAATCGGAATTGAGACCTGCAGTGTGAACGTAGACTTAAATAGTTTAAGAGGAAGGGTGGCTGTGAACAAGCCTTTCTTGGGGAAGTGAAACAGGAAGAAAGGACTGAGCTATGCCAAATTACACAAGGACCTAAGAATTATGGAATGATCACTCCAAATTCAAAATATGGGGTACAAATCATTATCAATATGCATGGAGCAGGTCAGGTCATGAGAGAGGTACAACTATGAGTGCCTACAGTTATCTGTAAAACACGCTGGGATGCTCTGTCATTGGGGCTGCATCTAGAAAGCATCTCATTAGTAACAGCTTCATTTTTCAGCAGGACAATGAACATAAACACACTACCGATGCACTCGAAGCATACCTATATAGGAAAATACATTCTGGAAAACTACCAGTCATGGATTGGCCTCCCCAGAGCCCAGACCTCAACATTATTGAAGCAGTATGGGATCATCTTGACAGAGAACAGAGCAAAAGGCAGCCAACACCCACAGAACAGCTTTGAATGTCCTTTAAGAAACAAGAAGAACTGTTCCTGACTACTTTAATGCCATTATGTTATTTGAACAGTCAAATACTTTGCAAGTGTCATTCACCCATTGATACGCACATTGATATAACATATTTTTTCTATGCTTTTTTAAAAATCCCTTTTTCTGGCCAATAAATGGTCACATGGGCACAATATGCTGTTACCATTCATGTGCTCTAATTTAACTAACAAGATAACAGAACTAGGGTAGCACCCCCTTTCCGGTATTTTATTCCTTTATTGAATATAAAATGAGCGGGGAAACTCCAGTCAAGCAGTTTTTTCCTGCCATTGGTAGAAGTAGAATACACTCACAAGTGCGAGACCATGAGAAAGCCACAGCTCAGTGGCCTCACGTTCTCACCACTAACACTATGTTTGTCTGTAGAGGAAGGCTGAAATAGATAGTACCCCAGCCAAACTATACAAAGAGGACATCTGATGCAGAGTGCTAAGAATAAGGACATGAGTCAACAGTGCTGTTCCCAATATGAAGGGGCAGGCATCTGACAGTGACACATTTTGCTAGAGAAGAGACAGAAGTTGGTCAGTGTTGGTTAGCGTTTTACATTTTTTTTTCCCCATTACATTTGAATTTACAGTATTTCAGATGTTCCAGTAACAAATTCCCCAAGCTGAGATTTTTATTTATTTATTATGATGCTTTTGATGGCCGGACGGTCTATGTGTCTAAATCTTTATGCACTTTAAATAAGAGGTGGACTATTGTAACGTTACTCACAGGTTTTTCCCGTTATGAGGCTGCACTTGGCATCATGGCCAATGCGTGTTTGTTTTTTGAGCTAGATGTGACCATATTTGGACATGATGGTGGGGTGCTAAGTTAACACTATCAAACTTGGTTACCAATCTGCCTCTAGAAACCTTGTAAGTGTATCAAACGGACATTGATATTAGCTAATTTGTGCTAAGTGACATACAAATAGAATTTTACTCACCGGAACTGGAGCACAGACTCCAGACACAGACTGGGAAAGCCTGTTAGTCAAATAAACCCAATAAAAAGGCTCCAAACCGCACCGCAAGAGGTCAAATTCAGCGAATTAGCGATAATGATGCCTTAGCATACAGTAGCAGCTACAGCTTCCTCTGTCTGCACCCATCTGTCAATAAAAGTCGCCGTGTATAACTTTAAGTCTGAATACAATTTTAGTTAATGACCCCTGCACAGTGTTCATGTATGGGGAGACTGTAACAGCTGTACAAGTTGCAGTTTTAAGATAATTTTCTGCTTGGTTGAAACATGTAATACGAGTTGTTATCTGATCTCTTCTTCCCAAAGTCATACTGAAAGCCTTGCTGCTGATCTTTGAGAAAGCAACTGGAGTCTGGAGCAGATTTCATGAGGCATTGCACAACGATCTTCTTAAAAGCAGGTCAAGCTCATCTGAGACTACACACCCTGAGGACGCACACACACCCACGTTCTCGTAGCTCAACCTCCCCTCCTGGTTCAGGTCTCTGTTTCCAGCCACAGGTCAGCAGTGCCTATTCATAGTAACACACAAATCACTGTCTTATTGTCAGAGAGAGGGAAACATTGACCTGCAGTGACACAGGATAGGGTTTGGCTTGCTTCTGATTTTTTTTAATTGAAAGTCACAGTGAACAGGGAAATAGAGGTGGCTCACACAGGAATGCTCTTAAACACACAACCACCCACAGACCAGTCCTAAGTAATATTTTCTCTCTTTTCCCGTTAGCAGCTCATAATAGCATTTTTTTTTTTTTCATGCAGACTCTGTGGCTCTCCGTGTTCACCCTCACTTTTCACGTTGCTGTCACGTCTCGGTGGTCGGGAGATGTGTCTCACCATTCCACCCATCTGTGCTTGTTTATGTAGGTAGGTTTGTGTAAGTTATGAGATATTTTTTAAAATTTTGCCACTATAGCTCTTGTTCTTGATCTTCACTGTCCATGTCTTGACATTCGTATAGTGTGCTATTACAGGGTAAAGTATGCAGAGAAACAACACAATCTATTTGACCCACTTTCACTGACTCCAACCAGATTTGGCAGAAAGATAAGAAAGCTCTCTGCCAGTAATCTGCCAGTAATCACCTATATAGCATTAAAATAGCACTGGGTCTTAATCCAGATGCTCTCATTAGTACGCTTCCATGTAATACAATATGTACCCTGTGTACTTACTCTAACTAAGATAGGATTTCAGCAGGCTAGTAAACAGACTGGCGATTATGTAGTGCTTTTCTATTTAATTTGAGTACTCAAAGAGCTTTCTCACTACAAGCCGAGTCACAGGTGGGTGTGGCAGTGCAAAAAAAGTGCTTTTTTCCATACCTAACCTCTTTTAACTTAAAATTCACACACTGATGTCAGTCTGCCCCAGGGCAGCTGTGGCTACAACTGTAGCTTGCCTTCACCGGTGTATGAATGTGAGAGTGAATGAATAGTGGTATTGTAAAGCGCTTTGAGGGGTCCTGAAATGCGCTATATAAATGCAATCCATTATTATTATTATTATGATGTAGCAGTTGTGTTGAAAGCTGATGAATTTCACCAAAACACCTGTTTTTTATTAAATATTTTAATTTAGGTTTTAATCAGAGCCATTGAATGGAAGAGTCACGTAATGTCCGTTCACTCCAATCGACCATTTTTTAAAAGTTTTTTAAAGCAATGGCGAATCATGGCCGGAGGTAGGTCATTGTCAAGTTGTGATTAAAGATTTCTTATGTCCATTAGTTGTAATTTGAATGTGATCAAACTGCTGTGTCTTGTTCTTTTTTTATATCTGACTCGTCTGGTGTGAGTCCTGCAGAGGGCTGAGTTTGCTAACTGAAATTTGTAATGAGTTTTATCTCGAGGATATAAGGGTAATGCTAGGGTGACCATATTTTGAGTTCCAAAAAAGAGGACACTTAGCTCAGTCATGAAGAACTTGCTTAAAGAAACATATTTAACATATTTAAACGATGCCTTCTCTGTGCGGTTAATGAATTATGAAATAAAATATGTCATATAGGCTTTTACAAGTCAACAAGTACAAAAAAAAAATAACTTAAAAACCTCTGGAATTAAATAATGGTACAGAAATAATGCCTCATCTGCATAAGAAAAATTACCAGTACTGGGTCAGTATAAGGGCTGGACTGGGACAAAAAACTGACCAGGGCATTTTGACTAGAGACCGACCCACCAGGTAATATAGGAAAAGCCATAAAGCCTTTGAATGAAAACAAACGCCTTTGTGACAGTGATGTACACTGTCTTGTTGGTTTATGTATGATTTCTATACATTTTACGTCAGATAAAAACTTTGGTTGTAAGATTCAGATAATTATTTAATAAAAGCTAGACATTTTAAATGAGAATAAGAAAGAAAGTACTTCTCTGTTAATGCCCTACCTGGCCCCCTGGCAAAACTTTGCTAGACCCGCCCCTGCACAGTTACCAGCTGTCCGCTACTTAGAAAAGGATCCTGGTGTTATTTGTCTCTCAGAAACAGTTTATAACTTCCCTTCAACTTATTCATGTCACCTAAAAGGTAAACCTGTTTCTCCATCACCTGTTCAGCTCTGATGATTCAGTAAGGACATCTCCTGGTTTCATCTTCATGTTTCCCTCTCACCACATATCCAAACTGATATCATATCACTATCAGTAACATCAGAGCACCCGCCCAGCTGTATAGAAACTCCGTCATGCTAGCTAGTACGCAGTAGGAGTTATTGTAACTTCGGTTCAGTTCAGTTAAGTTCAGTTCACCTGACACTCGGACCGGCGGCCGCCTCGAGTCTCTCCTCCTCCTGCCTCCCCTTTCCCTCATCCACCTGCTGGCCTCTGTGGAAGCTCCACCATAGACACCACCAAATAACTGAGTTATTTTTACACATTGGCCAGCATCTGGCCAATCCACCACCTTTCATTGTTTATACTAGGGGTGGGTTTTAATAATCGATTCATCGATTAAAATCGATTCTGGCTTGGATAACGTGAAATCGATTCATTAAAATCCTGAATTGATTTTTTAATATAAATTTATTTTGCCCGAAACGCCAGAATCTCAGGTGAAACCTCACAAAATTTCAACAACCACTAAACAGCTAAGACAGTAAATGAGAGCAGGTACACGGATTCTGCACAAGAACGTAAACACACAGCGCGGACCTGCGGATCAGAATCAGTGAGACGTCGCCTTTCTCACCCGACGGGCGCTGCAGCTTTAAGCGGCTGCGCGCGCTCCCGCGGACAGCAATCACTTTCTGGCAGACAATCACTTTTTGGCACAACAGGGGCAACTCTGGGTGTGTTATTATGGGTAACATGTAGGTTGGAAGAGCCAGGAATCAAACTACTGACCTTATGATCAGTATACACACATCCACCCCTAATGTTGTCTAAAACTGAACATCAAACTTGTAGTTACTGTGAATGCACAGTTAACTATCCCCACCATGATCCTGGCTGGCTGGATGGATGGCTTATGCCCATCATCTAAATACTGTTAACATGCCTTTAGCTACTTGTTAGTGTGAACACACTTGCCCTTGCACTCAAAATAGCGAGTGTAAATACAGACGTTTACAGTTAGTGACACATTATCGGTCTCCTCTCACAATTTTTTTTATCATCATTACCACTCTGCAGTGTGGGTAATGTAAAGACTGTAACACAGGAAGCTCTAAAACTCTTCATTGTTCATTTCACAACAACAGCACTGGTCCCTCTTAACCTTGACCACTGCTTTTATAGCAACAATGGCAGCAGAAGCAGCATTTAAATGTAACAAAGCAGCATTAGCCCAGAAACGTCTCATAGCTCAAAATCTTGTAACTTTTGGAGAAATCACAAACATGATTAACAGCATGTTGCCGTAACTTTAATTTCACGCTATAATGTTGTTCTGAGTAAGTGCGGCGAGTGACTCAGCAACAGAACACCTGCTACTACATCAATCTTTTCACCGACTGCACCCATCAGATTTTGGGAACACATATTTTACCACCTCACGTGCCTCTGTTGGCCTCTATTTGCGGTGTTCCCTCTGTCATGAGCCTCCCGGCCTTATAGCTGTCTGCCTCTCTTCTCTCTCTCTATCTCTCTTTCTTTCTCTTCAAATGGCATGCTGTGCCAAGTGTAAGTGATTCAGCTGACTCACAAGCAGCGTGGGTTGCCCGCTACCACCCTCCTCACTCCAACACACATTTTACTCAGAAACAGAGGTGGAATTCAGAACTAAGAAGAGAAAGAGCGAGCTGACAGGATGGAGGGAAAATGTTACAATTAAGCCAAGTATAAATTTCGCACACTCAAGAACATACCAGAAATCTTTTTTGCTCTTCTTCTCTTTATGAATATATTGAAACTTTAGTCTGACAGAAGCGAGGTATCGTTTATTAATTTGCTCCCCGGGGAGCATCAAACTGAGTCATTCCTCCAATTACAACTGGGAGAAGATAAACACAAAGGCACATAAAGGTAGGCAGGGAGCTCCCCTAAGGTACGCCATTGCTCCTTTTTATAAACGGACCCTTATAATCCTAGCATATCACACCAGAATACACATAAGAGCACACAATCCCTGTTTCATATTAAACAGAGGCCTAATTCTGCTACTGAGAAATAGGGTCACATTACAAGCTTTTTACATTCTTTATTCCAGCAATCAACATTGTTTTATTACACAAACTTTTTTTTTTTTCTTCTGTTATATTTGCATGAAGGTTGAATCACTAATGTAAGCAGCACTTTATATATATATATATATATATATATATATATATATATATATATATATATATATATATATATATATATATATATATATATATATATATATATATATATATGTATGCACACAGGTATATATATGTGTGTATACTGGGCCAAACAATTGACGTGCACGTTTTAGCAAATTATTAATTGGCTCCCCCAAGAGCGCTGCAGATGTCCTATCAAGTACAGATCAGGCCATGGGACGCTGGTCACCAGGCCTCATTACCTCCAAGGTTGTCAGACACACACAAACACACACATGCTCTTTTCTGTGTGTATGTGAAACTGAAGGGGAATTAATCATCTACATTGTGCAGATGAAAGTGCCCTTTAGTCTGCAAGGTTATATTTGCTCCTTACTGGGGTAGACCGTCATCAGTCTGCACATTAACATACACGCAGACACTGTAACTGGCTTTAAAATGTATAGATAATATCAGTAAAGGGTCATATTAGTGATATTATAAGACATTATCTCACCCCATAAACCTTAATATGTCCTTCAGATAAAAGAAGAAGAGTAGCGTCCAGTCACATATATTGTCATATTATATATTGTAAGTGCAGAAAATGAAATGGTAATGTTCTGCAAATCTGAGCACATTTGGAGATGATGAATCAGAAAGAGTGCTGATTATTTTTTATTTTTGGTAAAAGGCGGGATAGCACAGAAACGTGTCACTGGGAGCAAAGTGGACGAGAGTCTGATTCTCATACTTTTTTAGACATTTTCATACCATAAAAGACCACAAAATGCAAGGTCCAAGAACTTAACTACCCGGCAAGACAGACTCAGGCAGCCACCAACAAAAGCTTACCATCACACCAATTACAGCCCTAAGCTTCACCACCCCGTGGTCCACCCAAACCTCCGGTGCTCCCCAGCCCCAAATGCCGACCCCACCCTCTCGGTTTATAATCAGAGTTGCCGAGGTAAGCAGAGTGAAAGCACAGGAAAGACAGCGGGGGCCGGTGCTCGACCCCCCATTCAGTGCAGTCAGAGGGCCGTCCCGGGGCCCGAAAGCTCAGATTACACCGCACATAATGAGAGACCTGGCTCAGCAGGCTCTGCCTCTCTTTCTCTCCCTCTCTCTCTGTTGCTCTCACATAGACACACAGACAGAGCTGCTGCGGTATTATTGCTGAAGTCCTGCTCTGTTTCTCTCTCTAGTTGTCTCTGACAACTGCCAGCACAGCTGCTTTACATGTCCCTGTATGGTCAAAGGAAATAGGCAGAGCTCTTTGCTTTGTTGATTTTGAAGTATAATGAAAAATGTTATTAACTTATATATATAACATACAATAAATAATTGGTTTATATATGTAATTGGCTCTCCTATTAATTTGTGACATTTAAAAGAAAATGTTGCTGCAAATATTTGAACCAAAATTTGAATTGCTATGTTTGTAATTTCCCATTTCTGTATTGTGCACACCGATGCCTTTTGGAAGAGTCAGTAATCAGCTTTGTTCCCAGCTGTGCAGCCATGTTAAGCAGTATAGAATATATGGCATTGGCATATGACTGCAGTAATCTATGCACCTCCCTATGTTATCCATGCTTGATATATGTGTTTGATGGTGTGTGTGTCTGTCACCTGATATAAGGTTATGTTCAAGTGCAGCAGCACACAAATGGGTAAATTAGAAGCAGCCAGCGAATCTGCATCTTAGCTGATCTGCTCTTATGTCGGCTGCTTTAAATATATGCAGTATTTATATGTACTTTGACAGTATGGAAAAGAACATTAGATGAATTTGACCTGACTTAGTTTTTTTTCTTTTCTTTTTCTTTTATTTATGTATTGGAAAAATATTTCTAACCCTTAAAACAACATCAATCCAAAGCCTCACAAAAAGCCAAATGAGAGCACATCTCAGCAACGTTGGCCTGTCAAAAACAAACTTGAAAGATAGAATCAGGATCCCGAGGAATTTTCAGGAAAAACAAAAAAAAAAGTGATTACGGTGGCCCTGAGAGACCAAATGCATTGCAAATTAAGAAAACACAACAGAAATAGAAAAAAGCTGCAAAAACTAAAATAATAATAATAATAATAGTAATACCAAAACAAAACAGAAGTGCCAAAAGCTAATGTATATCTACAGTATCATATGAATCACATGATTAAAACACATCTGTTTCTCTCTCACTACACGGATCCTCTCCCTCTGCTTGTTTTCAGCGTGTCTCGGTTCGATGCTTCACATGTTTTGGTCTCTGTCACTTTAATGCGTCACATTTTTGTGTCCCCTAAAATACTTACGTTGTATATTGTGAGATTTTGTTTTTTCCTACTTATATTGTGTTAAAAAATATTTCTTCCATTGTGTTTTTGTGTGCGTTTGCAGCATTTTTCTATTTGCTTTGGTTTTCTAGGTCTAGTTCTGGTCCATTTGATCTCTCCGAGCCACCATACAAATCATCCTAATGTCCACTATTAGATTTTGATTTTAGACTCTTGTAACAGTTTTCCTTTTACAATCAATCAAAAGTAGCAAAACAGCAAACTAGAAGCCACATCATGTCTTGGCAACTGTTTCATGTACTGACAGCACTGCAATAAGATTGAGTTTGCCAAAGTGCAGAAAGTACCACACATCTCTGATGAGCACACAGCCAGTGAGGCTTAAATAACAGTTATAAACAACTTGTATTATACCACAACCCACCTTCAGTTTGTTTAAAATACTTTTGAAAAATTGCAACAAAACTCACTTAGTGACAAGTCACTGACTAAACAACGTATCATGAAATGGGCTCCAGGAACAGTGTGTCCTCTGTGAGCCCTGGTGGCAAGGTCCTTACAAAACCATATTGAAACACGGCCTTTTCTGGAAGCTCAGTGTGTGCAGCGCTGTGACAAAGCCCAGCTCCTTCACAAACACACAAACACACAGATCCATTCAGGACACAACTCACGGCCCACTCGCTCACATGCCGTGTGGGCCGGCATTGTGTTTGTTGCTCCATGCTTTCAAAGTACCAAGGCCATTAGCATTGTGCAAAGCTGCACTGGGGCACAGTGAGCTTGTGTATGCATACGCGTTTTTTGGTGTGTCGGTCCATCAGCGTACGCTGAAGGACATGAAAATATGTTTGCAAAAAATTACGCATTTAGGTGGAAGACTTCTTTTTTTTTCAGAGTGCTCACCTCTTTGCTCTCCGCCGGGAGTACGGTGTGCTCATGTATACTCGGCACAATAAAATAAAAGGAATGAGTGAGGTCACAGACTTTTGCCACAACGGCCCAAGGTCCACTAGAGTACAAGCAGCCTTTGTCAAGGCCATGTGTGGAGTGCTCTGTGCTGCATCACAATGAATCTGAGAGAGATGTAGAGGAGCAAGGAAGAGAGAGTGAAAGGCTTTTACAACTTGTATTGATTAGCAGGAAAGAGTTCCACCTTCTGCTCCATCCGGTACTACTGCTGCCAACTGGAAAAACAACAGCACCCAAAACACTCACCTACTCTGTCATTTGGAAAATAGTTCTTTCTTTTCTTTTCCTTTGAACTGCACCTAATTTAACATGGCTTCCACAGCTGTGTTCCTCAGAAGTCCCCCCTTGTGTACTCTTTGTTTGTTTGAAGCTGAAATTAGGTGTGCTTTTAGCTTTGTGCCTGCTTTGTTTTCTTGTCTGTTTTAACCTGAAAGAGAGGAAACACCAAGCTAATGCAGAGCTGTAGATCAGACCTGGTTAGGGTAGCTGCTTAATACAAGTACACACGTTATATATATGGTATGATACGATACAGTATTACTTCTAAAGATTTGTCATGACCTAATTAATCATGGAAGCAATAAAGATTAAAACAGCCATGCTCATACAAATATTACAGCATGGACCATTTAGGGATGAAACTTCAAATGCAAGCACAAGAATATTGCCCCCTTGTTGAGCAATACTGTATGTGCATGTACTTCATGTTTGTAAAACTGTGTGTTAGAAGGTGAAGGTGTACCATGTAACAGGCTGACAAAGTTGAAGGCTGGACACTAATCTAAGCGGCCGTGTGTTTGTGTTCTCTGTGCGTAAAGCTTCAAGGACATTGCATGCAGTGCAGTATAGATGTTTTCCTAATTACATAAGTATCATATCAAGGGAGTTTACTTATAAGGTTTAGCCGCTCCTCTCACTTTCAGTTTTAAGAATAGTCTGGCAGACAGACTGACTCGGTAAGCCAGTAATACACTCTGCACCTGTCATCAGAAGCCTCACATGCAAATAGCTGACAAGAATATTAATAATATAATCAAGTTGGGAAATTTAGGCAGCAGACTTTCTGAACTGTACTCAAATAGTGTGCTGCAATGTTTAGGTAGGGGATCAAAGTAACTTTAAAATGATTGCTGCAAGCCAAGGTTTCCCATGATGGCTGATGTTGTACCAACCACTTTAGTACCAGGCTGATCTCTGTTTACCTTCGGGACTGCCTTAATTCTTAAAACAACATGGTGTTGGAAACAAATCTCCCATTCCACCACATTGCAAAGGTGCTCAATTGGATTGAGATCTGGCCATTTGAGTGCATGGTGCACTATCCTAGCCATCTGGAGATGGGGACACTGGGCGTAAAGGGACTAACGTGGTTAAAGCAATGCTGACATGTGCATTTAAACAATTCTCAATTGATTCCATAAGACCCAAGGTTTGCCAAGAAAACATCCCCCACAGCTTTGACCAGCCTGAACCATTAATATACCACAGGATGGAACCACACTTTCTTGTTGTTTTAGCCAAAATGCTGCAGCAAAAACTGAGACTCATCACTTTAGGCAACACTTTTCTAGTTGTCTACTGTCTACGTCAACATAATGTGTGTACGAGTCGTTATTTGAGTCACAGTTGCCTTCCTTCTTGAATGGACCAGCAACCATTCCACATTCAAAGTAATCGAAATCACCTTTCTTCTCCAGTCTGATGCTAAGTTTGAATTTTAGAAGGTCACCTTGACCATGTCTTCATGACTAAATGTACTGTTACATTTTATCATAAAAAAGTAAAAACTCATTGTCATTACAAAAGCCTTGAATGAACAGCAGTGGACTATTGTATGCACACATAACCCTTGAGAAGTTGTGCTTGTCATTGGCCGATTCCAATAAAGTCCTTTGAAGGGAACTCATCAGCTGGAAGCAACACATTTCTCAACATATTTGTATTTTCACGTGTCACCCATAGCTGCAAACAGCAAAGCTGCTCCAATATTTTCAGCTCCTGTTCTGTCCCAAGGCAATATCCTGAGCAGATGAGCCTTCAAGGGGGATAATCATAGGCATTGCATGTGCACGGTACTGTGTGTGTGTATGCATGTGTGCGTGCATACTTAGATTACTAAGATTGCGAGGACAATTGTGTTTGCACTTCCAGTCTTTCTTCATTCTGTGTAAAAAAACAAGGTCTCATAAGCTAACTGATGACGTTTTAAAGTACAAGGCTGATTTAAGATTAGAGCAAGGGTAAGGCTGAGGTCAAGGTGAGGGTAAGTCTCCAGGAATCAATCGTAATGTCCTCTAAAGCGATGGAAATTATGTTATGCGTGTGCGTTTATTTGACACAGTGAGAAGTGGAAGCTCTGGCAAAGGGACACACATCCCATCTGCTGCCATGCAGCTTGTAAGTGTGACACAAATCACAAGCACACCAGAGGAATAAAAATATACGTGTACCAAGACATTTGCATGCCCTCTTTGTTTCTCGTTGCTTTCTTTCTTCTTACCGAAACCGCTCATCGTTCCAAATGAGCATCCAGGTAAATGAATGTCATCTTTGCAAGTCAAAGCTGACTGCAGCTGGAGGTGGAAACTAATGGCTGGCTCGGGAAGATGATTAAAGCGCAGAACACACATTAGGAGAGATATTAAAGCCCAAAAATGCCATATGGAAGAATGGCTCAGGGACCACCAAGGACAAAATTATATTGCCTGGCAATTACACACATCAGAGAGTACATATAACCTTTTTTTTTAAAGAGTGGGCATCAAATGTGAGATTGATGGGATGAGTCATAGTACGTGACTATAAAATTAATTAATGCTACAAGGGAGTGAACAACAAACCTTTTGATGTGATGAGAAGGACGTGTACAAATGCATTTGCATCCCACGCTTTCAAATGCTGTCAAATACGTCCCAGGTGATACACATGAGGTGTCCTTTCAGCGGCGATGCCTTGATGTACCAGCTGAGGCAATATTAGATGGCCAGTCCTCTTTTAAAGAGAACAGAGGTTGGACATGTGTCCCACATTTGGGAGCTCTGTGTTCTCCACTTTGTTTTGTTCTGGTTTGGTTTATGCAACAGAAACTCCTTGACTGGGTTTGTAAGAAGATTCATTACATTAAGCCTGTTGTGAAGAAGTATGCTAACAGCCACAGAGTGCAGATGATGCTGAGAAGTTTCTTACAAGGGTGTGTGAAGTTTAGTCCACTTGGACCCAAGCGGACCCTAGTGGACTCATGAACATGTAACGTTATAATCCCAACTTTAGGAATGAGGCCATCTCACTTATACCAAAAAACCCCCAGTCTCATGGCACAAGTACCAAAGGACATGTTGTGCTTACCTGTGACATACAACTGCCGTATTTGACTCCCCGGCATGAGAATTCGCTGAGCGTGCATACACAAAGAAATGAGGAGCAAAGTGGCAACCAGAGACTAAGCAATAATAAAATTCAGAAACTTGTAGTGCGTACAGGTAAAATTACTTTCGTCAACATGCACAGAGTTCAGCTACTTTCAAGTTTGAGCAACTGAAGTGACAACAAAGCAAAAGACATTTTTGACTAACATATTGCACAGAGGGTTACATAGACAGACAGAGGGTTGAATGTTAAGGCCAACTGCTTCAAAGCCATGGGAGACGAGCAGGTCAGTATACTTAGAGGAAAGTTGTTTCTATTAGAATGATATATACAGACAGACAAAATAAAGTAAATGAAGGACTCCTCATCTATTCATGACTTGTTACAAAAACGTTTTTTTCTCTATGCCAGCTGGATCTTCAGTTGTTATGGTAACAGATCAGCGTAATCACATCCTCAGGGTAAGATTCATGCAGCCCATTATTGGTCACTTGACAGGAGCTTTCCACTAGGGAGATCGTTAATAGCTGTCAACTTCACCATGTTCCTACCACCTTCCCTATTCATCTTACCTCCCGTCCATCCGCTCATCCATTCATCCATCCATTTTCTACCATTTAACTAATTCAGGGTCGCTGGAGGGGTCACGCTGAACAGGTTGCCAATCTGTTGCAGGGACAACATAAAAGGACAGACAATTTAGAATCACTAGTTAACCTAAAAATAACACAAAAGGCTCTAGGCTGGATGGTGAGACAGTGCTAACCATCACACGACCCTCTTTGTCTTAACTTAGTGTTTAATCAAATCTGTTTCTGTGTTTCCTCTCAGGGTTTCACTCCTGCTTGAGCTTATGTCTTTCTCTCAGTTGCTGGACACACCAGGGGTCAAGGGTGAAAGTGTCATGTGATTGGATGTTTAATACACACTGGCATGCTGCCTAAGCTGCTCAGGACGAAAGCATGACGTCCCGGGATCTGCCACCCACAATAATGCTGTACCCACACACACACACACACACAAACACACGAGCTTTGATTAGATGTGAGCTGCACGTGAGGATTTCGTCTGTAGCCAGCTTAAAGGTATTTGAATTGCAGCCAAGGAGCACACACAAAATGTAAGTGTAAATACAGTTGTGTGTGCATTTGTAGGTGCTTAAGAAGAACATTTTGTCTTTTTGTACGTGTTAGCAGCTAATCACCCCTTCTTTAAGCAAATTTGAAAAGTCACATTTTTCAGGTGTGGAGCCCAGCCTTTCTTCCACGCAGCTACTTTTATGTTCTGCTTCTCTCTGTTGCTCTGCTTTTGACTTGTGAGGTAATGCAACACAGGGAAACAGGTTTATGGCTTTCCTGCCATTCAAGCGCAGAGGGAGTCTTTCCATAACAAACGATAAAAGCACTGATTAATATTCATATTCTCTCAAGGCGGAGAGGCACAAACGGTGGAGGAAAGGAATCTGACTGTATCCAAAAATAGTTCAACTGCAACTTCTATCTTGTTCTCTGTCTCAGACAAGCCCAGGCATTTCCTTCCATTTCAAGTAGTGAACCCTTATGTAATTCTCCTGAAATAAGGTCAGACGCCAAAGTCTTACAATATGCATTATGCATAAAGCCGCACTATTGTGCAACGTGACAGTCTGAAGATCATGTCTGTCATGAAACAAGAAACTGATTATAAAATGGATTGAAACGTGTAGACAATTCAAGAAGTGGTAAGTGGGGAAATGATGACTCTCCAAGGAAACTATCTGACACGCTATTTCTCACCGACTTGTCGGCTGACACAAGGGTCAAACAACAGGTCAGTGAGTGACCTGTTATGTAATGGCCACCGTTAGTCAGATGCTAAAACTGTAATAAATAGGCACAGGTGCAAGATAGATTATTTCAAAGCACCAAGAACCAGAGACAACAAAATAAAAAAAATGAAATATGTCTGCTTCTGTGAGAAGGTTTTTAAAGGTTTCATCAAAGTTATGATCTATGTGTCCATGAGTATCAAGTCACATGGCAAAAAATGTGCAAGACACAGATGGTTCTGCCTATCATTATACAGGGACAAAAATGACAAGTAAAGTAGAAAGCTGGCAAAGTGTAATCCAGAGCACTGGATTGAGAGAATGGAAAATAAATCAGAAATTCATCTCATCTATTTATTTGTTCTCCTCTGATCCCTGATTCACCATGTGTGTCTCATTGCTTTGGGAAAGTGATCTGACGTTTGTTTGGCACTACATTTGGCAGAAAATGCCCTGACTATGCTACAAAAACTTCTGGGGGAACAGCTGGAGGAACACAATTGAAAGAAAAAGAGTAAGGCTAGAGAACTGATTTAATATTAATAATATAACTAAATGTTTCACCTGCTGCCTCATTACAAATTCCGTGTGGTGCTCAGCATTATCACTGAGTCAAAACATGTAAATGACTATTACTATAAACATCCAAGGACTCATTTTCTCTTTTTTTCACGCGTAAATACAGGGAGAAGTCTAGAACTCCCTCCAGTGTCTGCAGCGCTTTATAGCATTCAGCAAAGACGTGGATCCTTTGGCCCGTCTGGTGCCCCTGTGGTAGCAACAGGGGTTGTGGAGTCACTGAGGCCATAAGCAGATAGATGTTTTTATAGCCTTGGGGTCTGTCAGTGAGGAAAGGCCTGGTATATACACAAACTAAAACAGACTGGCTTCTGAATTTCTCTTGAAAGAAAAGCTCAGAAAATAAGCACAGAAAATAAAAGGACTATCATCCATTTAGATGTATTTATGTCCATTATTATACCTGTTCAACTGTTCCTTAACACAACTGGGATTACTGGGATTTTTCCCACCAACTATCTCGAGAATTTACAGAGAATGTTCTGAAAAAGAGAAAACATCCATTAAGCAGTAGATTTCTGGGAGAAAATGCCTTGTTGATGTCAAAGGAGAGTGGCCAGACTGCTTCACACTGAGAGGAAGGCAACAGTAACTCACATAAACACCCATTACAACCAAGATGTGCAAAAGAGCATCTCTGAATGCACACTCTTGAAGCAGATGGGCTATAGCAGCAGAAGACCACACCAGGTGTCCCTTTTGTATGTTAAGAACAAGAAACTGGGGCTACAATTCACGTGGTTCAGTGAAACTGGACAACAGGTGATCGTAAAAATGTTGCCTGGTCTGATGAGTCTTGATTTCAGCTGCAACTTGGATGGTTTGATCAGAATTTGGTGCAAATGCCATGAAAACATAGACCCATCCTGCCTTGTATCAACATTTCAGGCTTGTGGTGATGTGATTGTATGGGGGACATTTTCCTGCTACACTCTGAGCCCCTTAGTACTGAGTATATCTGAAATGTCACAGCCTACCCGAGAATTGTTGCTGGCCGTGTCCATCCCTTTATGGCTACAGTGTAAATATCTTCTGATGGCTGCTTCCAGCAGGATAACACACAATGCCACAAAGCTCAAACAATCTCTGGTTTCTTGAAAATGACAATGAGTTCATTGTACTCAAATGGCCTCAACGGCCATCAGATCTCAGTCCAACAGAGCACCTTTGGAATGTGGTAGAACGGAAGATTGACATCATGGAAGTGCAGCCTACAAATCTGGAGCAATTGTGCAATGCTATCATGTCAACATGGACCAAAATATCTGAGGAATGTTTCCTTCACTTTGTTGAATCTATGCATGAAGGATTAAGGCAGTTTTGAAGGCAAGAGGGTTTCCAACCTGGTACTCTTAAAGTGTACCTAATAAAATGCCATGTGAGTGTACATTTTACAGCAGCCATTGCTGGGTTTAGTACCATGACAGTTACTTCAGTACTGCTTTATTACTTCTTAAAAAGTGCTTGTAGATTTTAGTTTGTGTCTTTGTCCTGTCTTCCTCCTCTCACCCCAGCTGATCATGGCAGATGGCGCCCCTCCCTGAGCCTGGTTCTGCTGAAGTTTTCTTCCTGTTAAATGGGAGTTTATCCTTCCCACTTTCGCCAAAGTGCTTACTCATAGGGAGTCATATGATTGTTTTCTCTGCTTTCTTTGCATTATTATTGGGCCTTTACCTTACAATATAAATCGCCTCGAGGCAACTGTTATTGTGATTTGGCGCTATATAAATAAAATTGAATTGAATTGAATTGAAATTAATTAATTAATTAATTAATTAATTGACTGGAACGTCTTTTCATATTCATGAAGACAAAACAAGCTGCGGCATCATTCTTGGTGTGCGCCAATAATCACATACAGCATTGGATGTAGGCCAGGCAAGACACTAGTAGTAATTTTTATGCTGTTACAAAAACACCTTTACACTGAGATGTTGATATGTTGACAAATATAAAGCATAAATCACGGAGATTTATTATCTGTGATCACTTAGCTCCATGCAAACACCACTGGCTTCATTGTTCCAGCTCTGAGCTAAACCAGGAGGTTCCTGTAGGCCTATAGCATTACCACTTTAAAGTTAGCTTTTAGGGTACCAGTGGTATCCAAAGACAGTTGTCATCCTTGCTAATAGCGTCTGGGCACCTCAAACCTACTAGCCAAACTAGTACATATAGACTGTTCATCAAAATCAAACATCACACATCAAATTTGTACCACTCAAAGACATATGATGCGAGACGGTTCTTGGCCTTTGTGTAAAAACAAGAAGTCTTAAGTACCAGCATCACAAAATCCCCATGTCCTTCCCTCTATAAGCAGATTTCTTTTCTCTGCTCTGCATCTAATCATATGTAAGGCAGGTCATTCACATTCACAAGAGACTGGCTCCTCTTGTTTCCACTCCTGATAGCATCTGGTCTCTGCTGCCTTTCTGCTGGGCCACACGAGGACAATGGTCCTTGTCCCAAAATAGAACAATGAGAAATCCCTAAAAATAACCGTGTGTGATGTTGGTTTGGGATTAGCATATTTTGTCCCAAAACATCCCTCTCTCCCAGCCCCCCTCCTCCAGGCTTTCTCTATTTTTTTTGGCCACTCCCTGTCCTCTTTCTCCCTCACTGCTGTCAGCTTTTCCTCTGCCTCTCTGTTATTCACATTTCAGAGCGATGGCAACTAAACCTGATTTTCACTTATGTGTTTTCTTGCCTCTTCATTTGCAGGTGACACAGAAAGAGGCAATTTTGAGCCCGCATCATCATGCTTTTTTATCGCCCTACACTGAGCAGGTACTATTTTTAGAAAGTTAAAGATGAGTGGGGAAAAGAATCCCCAGGAGTCAGCAGCAGCAGTTTTATGTTCTGGACAATTTACACCCTCCTAATGCTACAACGACCTTTCTGCTCTCATCGCTCACGTATCCAAGCCTCCACCCCCCTTTGCTCTGTGCTCTGTTTTCATCTCCTTCTCCTTTCTCGGTCAAACATCCACAGACCTTTCATTCACCACACATGTCAAATGTCTTGAAAACTAAACGAGAGACAGAGAATACTGCTGTGGCCAAATTCTGAGCTTGTAAAGTGATTTTCGCAAGCGCCTGTTTGCCATTTGTTCAAATATGAAACGGCCTCTGTGTAAGTGGAAAAATTCCTGCTTACCAACTCATCAGCTACCTCTAGCAACATCACATTAATCCACTGAGCTCAATCTGCATTTTATCTTGATAATTTATGGCTTTCTGTTTTCTTTGGCCTTCTCTGTATTCTTCCCCATCTGGCACATTTTAGTGTACATACAGACCAGCTGTGCTCCAAAGAGCTGCTATTGAGAATGTGTGCGTGTTCATGAAGTACTAGCACATCCAAAGCATTGGGCACGAGCTCCACGACCATCTGGCTGCCTGCTTGTGGATTCATTCATAAGGTAAAATGACACACTGTGTGTATGTGTTTGTGTGTAGGAACATTTGGAAATCTATAATATATTCACACAGTGCTGTGCAAAAGTCTTGAACCACCCTCATTTCTCTGTATTTTGCTTCCAACTTTAAAGCAATTTTGAGCGATAGATCACCAGACTTGTTGAAGGTCTTTAAGAGTTTTGGACGGCTTCTTCACTCATTCTTGTTTAGTCCTTGTACCTGATCATTTTCAGAATGGTTTCTGGTTTTTTTTCAGACACTTCTCATTGACCTATGAATTCAAGTATAAAAAAGCAACTAACTGAACCATTGTTGTGTCTGCACAAAACACACTCATAGCAAAGAACCAGTTTTAAATTGTATCTTTAGGCACTCTGTTACTATTTTGTTCACATTTCTTTAGTTGATGTATGAAACATGCCAAAGATACAGACACAGTTTGATAGGCATAAAGGGGTATTTGTGCACTAACCAGGGGATTCACAAAGAGCTGTAGGGTGAAAATTTGTCAGACTGGTGTTGAATCTGAGGAAACTGGACAAGTGGAGGATAAAAGAAGAAGTGGCAGGCCTAAAAACTATCTCCGGCAAATGAACAGTATCTGAAAATCATAACCTCAAGAAACAGGAAGAAGTCTTGACACAGAACCTGAGAGATGCTTCTGGCCCTTCAGTTGATCCATCTGCTGTTCACTGAAGCCACTTCAGAAATGGTCTCAGTGGCTGTCAAAGAGTTATTTTTAGGGAGTGGAAACAGGCAGGGAACGCTAAGATATGTCAAATTGCAAAAGAAGTGGACTGAAAAATCGCTGTCAGTATGTGAAGAGGAGACAAGTCCAACAGTGAGTGTCTACAGCCATCTGTAAAACAGAGTGGAGGCTCTGTCATGGTTTCAGCCAGTGGTGTTGGGGATCTTGTCACAGTTGATGAAATTATGAATGCAGGAAAAAAAAAAACATCAGATTTTAAACCGCTATGCAATATCATCTGGAGAGTTTCTGACTGGCAATGTGTTAACACATAGCCCAGAGCCCAGACATCAACATTATCGAACCAGCATGGGATCATCTTGGCAAGAACAGAACAAAAGGCAGCCAACATCCAAAGAAGAGCTTCGACCGTCCTTCAGAAAGCCTGTATGTACCCATGTATGACTGTATAGTTTAATGATATTATTAACAAAATACAAAAAATGAAGGGCAGCTCAAGACTTTTGCACACAACTATAATATAATCAGCCTCAGGTATATTAGAGACAAAGTCCTGTTAAACTTACCTTTTTTCTCTCTACACTCTTATTCATATTTTGAACTATGTGTATTTAATGAACAGTAAATATAGATGAAGGACAACTATCAGTCCAACTTAATGTTATATTATTTAAATGTCCTTACGCAAGCTTACAATGGCTCATTGCTTGCTTTTCTCTTTCTTTTTTAAGTACTCTGCTGCCACCCAGTGGACAAACACAGTGACTGCTTAAAAGAAAAATCAGTGTAATTTTCTTCGTATCCACCACACAACAACAGCCCATTATGCAACTAAAAAATGTACTATTAGTTCTGATTACATTCAATTTTGGTGTCCTGGTCCTCTTAAAATAAGCAACATGTCAAACTCAAATAGTCACTTATCTGTTTTTATACTTTAAATTGAAAGGCTACATTTTCAAACTGCTTTCACTTATTTTAGGATGTTTGAATATAAAGACATTTGCAACTGATAACTGTTCAAATTATTGACTTGAATGTTTCTCAATGATTGCAAACACCAACACAGGATAAGAAATACTGAAATTATTTGTTAATTTGTTCACAAATAACCAAAATCTTGTGATGTGAAAGCGAGACATGGAAATGATGCAAGGACTGTCCCTACTCCGCTTCTATTTCATATCACATATGTGTGTATTTTTTTAATAGATATAGATTTGATCAAATTATAATGAATATGGACATTGGTTGGCAATCCAACCTTATTAGATTCCTGTGAAACATATCTAATGTACAACTTAATTTCATTTATTTATTTTTTCCAATTAGTCATCTTAAAGTGAAAGTAAATCACTGCTCTGTATACATGGAGGTTCTTCAGTGATATAGTGTCACTGAGGGCACTGTGCCCCCCCTTTGTACCTGCCGCTGTCTGGCTTATTATTATGGTCTGTCTGGCCGGCTGCCTGGCTGGTGGTCTCTAAGTGAACTTGATACTGAAATCAGCAGCCAGCTGTGATGTGTAGTACATCAAGGAGGCTGTGCGGAGCTCTGTCTGGAGCTCAGCCAGTCACTTAACACTTGTCAACAGTTCTAATGAAAGTGGCCTTTTCCTTGGTGGCCTCTTTTTCATTAGCAGGGTCAGAGGTTGCCGCCCAAGGCTAGTTGTCGGTCGGTGGGAAGGAGGTTGAGGAAGAGGGCTGAGGAAGGGATTTAGAGAAGGGGATATAAGGCCAGAGGGGAAAGGAGGGAGGGGAGAACATTCAAAGGCTAGCTGGCGCTATGATCAGCTGATCCAGCTCAAGAAGCATTTATAAACCCTGCCTCGATTCTCAAATTACAAAAACCTGCAAGGCTGATTTTCTTTTCGCCACTGTCACCATCCACAACCAAGATCTTACCGTGAAAACATTATAGCGTTTTCAGAATAATTGTGCGTGCTTGAAGCTCTGCATTGACTCGCTCGCTTCATGAGTTACCTTCCCCTGCTCCTGCTTAACTTATAACACCCTTTTACACCCCTTCCACTCCTCTCTCTGTTCTCTATTATGTCCCCTAAACACAGATGTGGCCAACTGAGGGAGCGAAAGAGAGAGAATCAGCCAACATCCCTCTCCTCCTCCCCCTCCTCCTCTTCCCCTTCACCGCGGCCTCTTGCACATGAAAGGGACCGTGCAAGGCCAATGGATGGTCGGTGGGGTGTGTGCTATGCGAGGGCCCCAGACCCAGACACAACACAACACACAGCTCCACAGGCCACCACAGCTGTGCTGGAATGTGACCTGTTTCAGATTTTAATGCCAGACTCGGCCCTGCGTGTGTGTGTCTGTGTGTGTGTGTAGAAGGAGGAGGACATGGATGGAGGGACGTCAACTACAGAACAACATGCACTGCCCGCCTTAACGCTTTGACAAATTGTAGCCGTGTCTGGTATTTCTCCTTCAGAAGAGGAAACTGCATTTTTAAAAAATCAAGAAGGAAGGAACATTTTTCAAGATTAGCTTTATTTATTTGCTATCATGTTTTATACATGTTTTAATGAACATTAATGTAGGATATCATAGACAAAATAAAAAACATATCTGGTCCCTATGCAATTAGATCAACAGAGCTAGATCAGTAAAAATAAATATGAAGTACACAAGTCCACGTACACATGGAAACTCAAAAAAATCTAAAAATAAAAAAAATTGTCCGGAAAATGGAACCGAAGAGCTTATTTGATTCTGGTTGATAAACTGAGGCATTATAGTGAGCTTAAGTGCTGAGGACAGATGTTACAAAATATCAACTGTGAGATACCCATCAAAAAAATAAAGCAACTATACTAATCTTATTAGGATATGCTGATATACGAGTGGCATTAGTGTATATTTGGGTAACATTTGGAAAGGAAAAGGATTAAATACTTTAAACAGGGTAAATGATTCTGACTATTAATATGCCACTTGCTTAATCCAGACAGTGTACCCCACAACTGAATAAAAAGAAATAACACAGTGAACAGTACGGATGATGTAAAATGTTTTTCTGAGACCTTCTGAGCTGTGTGGAAAATGAGAGAGGAAGGAAAACAACAACCTGCAGATACGTTTCTAGTTTTGCGTTTGTTGGCAGTCAGTCTGACTGTTGAGGTCACTGGATTTATCTGAAAATGACAACCTGTAATGAGCTTTCAGTTGCTATCAGAGTTTACTGGACGGTGGAGAAATCTTTAATGAAATCGCAGGTTTTCTTGCTGATTATCTCGCGCAGCTTCCTGATTCTGCGATTGCTCGAGGAGCCTACAAAGCTGTCGGGCTGCAGGACAGCCATGCCGTTGTGGACATCCCCCATGATGATGAGCTGCCCGTCGGCCACGGTGATGTTGGGGCAGGGGCAGTTCCAGTCCATGTTTAGAAGAGTCACTTCGAGCGGTTCTTTGCCAAAGAACCTAAGACCCATCTTCTCATCCTTCAAGATCTCCTCCACCGTCACCAAAGCGTGGCCCGACTCTTGCTCCTCTGTCAGCTCGGTCACCCGGCCGAGGATCACGAAGTCGCTCTTGCAAAAGCTGGCCACCATCTTGCCTCTGGGTTTGCACACCTTGCAGTTGTTGTTCTTCGGAAAGGGGCACATCTCTTCGCAGGCCTCTTTAGATTGAAAGTTGTTCTCGTTGCCACCGCAGCCTCCATACACAAACGACTGGCACTTTTTGAGAGTGCTGCTATAAGCCCAGCGGGGCTCGTAGGCTTTGCAAGGGCCTTGAAGGCTTGGAAGGCTACAGGGAGCTGCCAGCTCTCCTCCGCATGACAGCATGCAGGCTTCGTAGGTGTCAAAGTGGTTTCTGTTTTTGTTGCACTGACTGTAGGTAAAGGTGAAGCAGTTGTTCCTCTTTGGTTCATAATACCAGCTTATGCTCTCTTCCCCACAGTCATCTGTGTCTGGACTCTTAAGGCACTCGGCAGCTGGAAAAGGCAGGTTGGTGCTGTTCCCCTCTGGATTTTTACCTTTCGTTTCTTTCTTGATCACTACCAGAGGATAGTGTGATGACACACTTCCTCCAACATTTCTGGCCGTGCACGTATAGATTCCAGCATCCTGAAGTTGCGCATTGTATATAACCAGCTGACCGATGTTAGTGACCACGACGTTCCCTCGGACGTGATTGGGTCTCATTACGATATTCTCTTTCCCTTTCAGTTGCTTCTCCCAGGTGATTTCCGGATGCGGCTTTCCAGACACTTCACACAGGAAGGTGGCTGTCTCACCCACAAAGACAGCCTGCTGGCTGGGTCCATTGTGTATGGCGGGAAGCTGGATGTCAGTCGGGAGGGTGGTCTGGAGGGCAGTGGTGGGATGTAATGTGGTCTCCACAGGGAGTGGGCTGGTGTTTGGCCAGGTCAGGTGGTACCTGTAGGTAATAAATCAGAGCCAGTTAATGTCTGAGGTTCTTCTTTCATTCCCATTGGGATGTTTTGTACACAAAACAAATTAATATTGCTAAAACTAAAGCTAGAGGAGAGTCTCAATTTTTAAGACTGAAGAAGGACAACTTTACCTTGTTACCAAAAAGCAAACAGTAGAGATCTAAAATACTTAACATGTTACCTGCAGGTGACCTCAGAGATAGAGATACCCTTGGAACATGCCTCGGCGTCCATGTAGCACTTGTTATAATACGTCATGCCATCAGATGCGCACGTGAAGTGGGGTTCTCTCTCACAGCGGTCTCGGCACTTGCAAACAGGCTGGCCATCCCAGATGTCACACTCGGACCCTTGCTGAGAGCACATGAACTTGTCGCAGGTGGCACCCTTTGGCATTCCAATGGGGCCCTTGTTCCCTTTGATGTCTATATAGCGTGCTGCCACACAGCTCTTGTTACCACATACATTAGGGCAGCACTTCTCAAAAGTCTCACAGTCCTAAAGTTTGGAAGAGAAAATAACACTTTTCTACCACATACGAGCAGTGAATAGAAACACGTGAACTGGACAAAACAGAGAAGACACTTTAAGGCAGGGATGTCAAAAGTGGAAAAAGAGGAAGTTTTCTGTCATTTTATTGTTTATCTGTTACTTAACTATATTGGTGTAGAATGAACGACAGTGCAGGTGGAGTCTTTGTCACTAGAAAAAGCTGTAAAACTTATGACAATACAGCTAAAAATTCAAAATCGTTGCACTTCACATTTTCCAAACCCCTCCAGAGGGCCAGATTGGAGTCTTTGCCAGCCCGATTGTGGTCCCCGAGCCTTATGTTTGACACCCCTGCTTTAAGGTTTAAAGAAGTCATATTTTGTGTGCACATTTTTCATTTGAGATGAATTTTGGTCTTGAGGATTCTTTAAATACAGGCTTTGTGTTTGCAACGGTATTGGCCAACATGTGATGGCTTGAATAAAAACTTTGAAAGGAGTAAGTTTAGTTATAAATGCACTCCTGCTATATGACCTTACCACGGAGGTTATTTTGGCTGTGTTCAGTTTCTATTACAGTGCAAAAGGAAGGTAATCTACGTTGATCTACGTAAAGAACACATAAATTATTCCCACTGATCACTCTTAACTCCTCTTTTTGTTCAGCCTCGACCGTTTTAACTTCAGTATTCAGTGAATTATCAATTAATTAATTCAAATGAAATTTTCTGAAATGCAGTTTTCTTTCTCTTATTTTTAAATCCAGTTTGCCTAAATCTCGGCTGCACGCGAACATTTTACAAACAGTAAGAGAACTCACCTGATCGGATTCGCACTCGCGCATGCAGGTGCTCATAGCATCCACCCACAGGTTAGGGTTCAGATCGTTCGGGCAAAGACCTGCGTGAGAGTACACCACTTTTGCCACAGACATGGGCATTGCTCTCACACGGCAGCTGTCTATGTAAAGGAGTAGAGTATAGCAATGTCCAAGAAGAAACCAGATCCATCGGTGAAACAGCATCCACCACATATCCGGTGCGTAATGGAAGCACTAAAATGCAGAAAACACAACCGGGTCTCGCCGACTTTAGGGCTTTTAAGATGTCTTTACACTAAGTCCAGTCGCGTGAAATTTAAAAAAGAAAAAGAGACGACGAATAAAATTGAAGGTAGAAAAAAAAGGCGTTTGCGGGACCGGGACCGATCTTGAGAGCTGTCCGGGGTTTTTTTTTTTTTTTTTCTTCCTACGTTGATAGAGGCAGAGGATGAGGGCTGTGGTGGTGCGAACCCCTTTAAGGTCTAGCTACATGAATTACAGTGACCTGTCTACTCGGACAGCATAAACCCAGCTGAGTTACAGTCATGAACAACTTAATTAAAAGTTCGCCAACAGTTTGCAGGCGTTGTTTCACAGAAGACTGGTGAGACACCTGTGCGTAAGGCGCTTAACCCTTAACTTGCAATGCCGGTGAAAAGTAGCGATGATTCCGAAATTATTAACACCATTTTAGTTTAACACCATTTAGTATCCATGAAAAGAGAAATGTGAACTATTAATAAATGTGACATCGCGGTTTGGCACGAGCTCATTCATTCTCATTTGTCAGTGTTAAGATTTACTCAGTATATGAAGAAAAAAACGTTACTATCCTGTAGCATATTGAGCTTTGTGTGAGTTTCTGTTCAGAGATAATGTTTTACACAGACTGCGTATCACTTCATCTTTGTGATAATGCGCAGTGATTACTGTAAAATCTCGTCGGCTCGTCTGAACAAAATGTGACTCTCCAGAAGATAGCGCCAAACTCAGTGCAGTTCCGTCGGGTCTTTGCTTTCTGCACATCCTGTTCTGGTTTGCCTTCTGCACGGGGAGACCACCAAATAGTGCCCGGTTTATTCAAGCTTCTTGGGGTGAAATACAGATGTGGCCGCACTGTATCGGTAATTATAACTGTTTTCGCACTGAGTTGAATATTTTTATTTTGGATAATAGGTCTTTACGCATCTACTTCTTATGTTTTAATGTCTTCCCACCAAGAAACAATTCTGTGCCTCACAAACTCTGATTCACACTTTTATATAGACATATGTAAAACTATAAAAATGTTAATTTCTGCTTCTTACAATTTTGAAATGAGGTTCTTAACATTATTAGTGTGTTAAATCCTAAATCAGTCTCAAACTGCTAACTAAGGAATAACCACTGATTTCCCTTTAATGACTCTTACTGATAAGTTAGTCAATTATAAACTGAATAGAAATTGGTGTTTAACTTTTTTAAGTAAAAGCTTTGCAGTGTCTGGAAACCTAAAAGGAAAAACTTTAGGCAGGGCATGCTGCAGTAAAGGAGAGTCTGCAGGGTCATTTGGCAGCTATCACAATATTGACATGCTGGATGTCACAAATAGTACAGCTTGAAATCACGCTGTGAGAAACTGTATCATTTCCCGCAAAAGGCAATTCCAGGAAGTGCTGCAGAAGAGAAGGCCTCAAAACAAAACAAATAGGTTGGAGTTCTGCTTGGTGTGAACAAAACCACAGGAACAAAGGGTTTTCTATAGTCCACACTTTAAGCCTTTGCTTGTGTTAAATAGCTGGTGCAGCTTTAAAGGAATAAAAATGTTTACATTTTGAAAGCTTCTGTTTCTGCGTCTCTATATGTGTGTGTGTGTGTGTGTGTGTGTGTGTGTGTGTGTGTGTGTGTGTGTGTGTGTGTGTGTGTGTGTGTGTGTGTGAGAGAGGCAAAGAGCGTGGTTATGTAGGCTTCCCAAGCTGAGTCCCTGCTGAGCCTGAAGAGGCCCACTGTTCTTTAGGCCAAGCCCTGCAGTCCCATTCTCCTTTGCTGTCTGTTAGCCCTCTCTGAGGGCACTTGTATAAACACGGACACATAAAAAGGAAGTATACAAAGAATGTGTTTAACACTGATTATAAAGATTCACCTTTGGAAGTGTATACAGTCACAGTCAAGATATGTTTTTCCTGTCTGCTCACTCACAGCCCCACCACCACAGACCCGCCCACCCCTAACCTTCAACCCTCAAGACCCTGCATTCCCAGCATAGTCGACACTGGTGCTTACTGGGCATGTCAAATATTGAATAAAGCTACACGGAGGACCCCATGCAGCCCACTAGTCTATCTGCCTTCAGAACATATATTGTCCGAAAACAGACCTTGACTTTGACCTTCGCCGTGCACCCTCTCCATGTGTCTGTGCAGACCAAACAGTCCAAGAACCCGACAATTTTATGTTTGTAATAATAAGAATAAAATATAATAATACTGTATGCTTATTATACATTATATAATATACCATCAAAAGCATTCTAACAGGTTGCAGGACAGTTGTGCTATAGGAGTTGCTCTGCCAAAAGTCAAAAATCACTAAAGAGTTTGTTGGATGTGACAGAGAACATCACTGGCAGAAGCTTTCCTGCCATTAAGGACATCTACTTCCAGCAGTGCTTGCGTGAGCAATAAGGGGCCAAGGATGGCACCCTGAGGAACGCCAGTTTTAACCATCGGTATTTCTCCCTTGGCAGTTTGGATTTTACTTCAAATGTTAAAAATTTAATTTTATCTTGTTTTATTTTGAGAAACGACAGTCCATCATTAAGAACTGAAGCTCAATTGGTCTGGAAAATTCAAAATCAAAACTTTGAATCTGTCCCCAAGTGCAGTCGTAAAAACCATCAAGTGCTACGATGAAACTGGTTCAAATGAGAACCGCCCCCAGAAAGGAAGACCAAGAATCACGTCTGCTGCTAAGGATAAATTCATCCAAGCCAGCAGCCTCAGAAATCGCAAGTTAAGGGCTATTTGACGAAGAAGGAGAGTGATGGAGTGCTGCGCCAGATGGCCTGGCCTCCACAGTCACCTGACCTAAACCCAAACAAGATGGTTTGGGATGAGATGGATCGCAGAGTGAAGGCAAAAGGGCCAACAAGTGCTCAGCATCTCTGGGAAGCTCATCGAGAGAATGCCAACAGTGTGCAAAGCAGTAATAAAAGCAAAAGGTGGCTATACTGAAAAATCTAAAATATATTTCCCACTTTTTTGTTTACTACATAATTCCATGTGTTCGTTCATAGTTTTGATGTCTTCAGTGAGAATCTACACTGTTAACAGTCATGAAAATAAAGAAAAACCATTAAATGAGAAGGTGTGTCTAAATAACATCACCTTCTGCCTTTATTTGTAAAAATGCTCTGAGGGGTTCTGCACCATGTCGATCCACAGATGCTTTTGCCCACGATTGAAGTCAGAGGATCTGGTGGGGCTGCTTTAAAAACAATGAAGGTGTTATGACTGTTCACACTAAGCTTATTATGAGTGTCTCATTCCATAACAAAGGAGAACGACACGTCCAGCCACAGCAGAGACCTAAGCCGATTTTTCAGTCTAGACACACAGCATGTCAATGAGAGACATGTAGGAATACACACACAGATAATGTATGCAGTACATCTCACTAAAATTGCCTCGTCTCTCTTTGTAAATTGGCTTGCATTTTCTGAAGACACACACATACACACACACACGCATGCTTAACTTCTGGAACACAATTCTGTGTATATTATGCAATATTTGTGCTCTGCAGATTTGCTGTCTCTGAACATCTGGTCACCACATGAACACCGCTGTATTCATTTCGCTGAAAAGGTTAAGGATTTCACACATACAAGTATCAGGACTTAGGTGATGTTTATGTTCTTTAAAACCAAAAAGGAACATAACAAAATGTGTTGTCAGCTAAGTCCATACCAGAACGATGCACAACACTGGCTTGTTGTGCAAATGTTAAAGTAGAATGAACTTAACCACAGCTGGATGGCGTAGCAGCACTGAGCGATTAGCGCAATATCTCATTTTATCATATTTTGAAATACATGTCTAAAGTACACTCAACGGTCACTTTATGTACCCCTTGAACTACTTGTTAACACTAACATCTAATCAGCCAATCAGATGGCAGCAACTCAGTACTTTTAGGTAAGTAGACATGGTCAAGACGACCTGCTGGCCTTCACACTGAGTATCAGAACACAACTATTTCTTGGCTTTAAAGAGATTGGTCTGAAAAAGAGAAGAAAATCCAGTGAGCAGCAGTTCTCATGTCAGAAGTCAGAGAATGGCCACACAGCTTCAAGCTGATGAGGCCATATTAACTCAAATAATCACTTCTTACAGCCAAGGTATGCAGAAGAGCATGTCTGAATGCACAACACCTTGAAGTTTGAAGCCGATGGGCTACAGCAGCAGAAAGCCACACCTTGATGCCACCCCTGTCAGCTAAGAACAGGAAACGGAGGTTAAAACTCACACAGACTCAACAAACAAGGAAAAAAGATGGGAAAAAATGTCACCTTGTCCAACAATCATTCAGATGGCAGGGTCACAATTTAATATCAACAGCATGAAAGCACGGACCCATCCTGCCTTGTTTCAACAGCTCAGGCTGGTGATGGTGCTGCGATGGTGCGAGGGTTATTTTCCTGGCAAATTTTCGGCCCCTTAGTACCAATTATGCATTGTTTAAATACCACAGCCTACCTGAATATTATTGCTGACCACGTCCATCCTTTTATGAAAAGTCTATCCATCTTCTGATGGCTGCTTCCAGCAGGATAACAAGCAAGGTCACAAAAATCATATCATGAATCTTGAGCGTGGCAATAAGTTGCCTGCACTCAAAGGGCTTCCACAGTCACCAGATCACAATCCAACAGAGCACCTTTGGAATGTGGTAGAACGGGGAGATTGACATCATAGATGCTACCATGTCAATATGGCCCAACATTTTGGAGGAATGTTTTCAGCAACTTGTTGAATCTCTGCCACGAAAAACAAAGGCAGCTCTGAATTGGATCAACCCTCTACTGGCAAAGTGTACCTAATGAAGTGGCCAGAGCATATGCATATAATTGTAACAGCAGCATTTAAAATGTAAATGTCAAGCAACTCCTTGATTCCTGACTGGCTGATTGATGTATGCAAGCTATGAGCAATGTGATGACACTATGAGAATCATCTTATCAAATGTACCTTGGTAAGAGTTTAATTTACTTCCCTGTGGTTTTATTATACTTAGATTTGGGTTTGTATAGCTAACAACCTACAAATGGAAAAATATTCTGATGTTTATTAGAATCAACGTTTAGGCTGTAATACAAACAGTATCTCTATGACTGCAGTGAACTCAAAGAAATTTAGAAAAATCTGTAGATTATCACACTAGTCCGTCTACATGTGGCTCTTCTTGTATTTTCTCATGTGTGCCCTCTTCTGGTTGTCACCTGAAACACATTTCATTTCAGTTAAATCTGCAACACAACACATGTAAAAGGAAAAGAGTTCAGTGTAGATATTCAAACAATTAGTCAGATGGAGATATGCCATGCTTTATCAAAGAACATACAGGTCATCAGAAACAAAAAACAAAAAAAAAAATTAAACAGTGCCCAAGATTAATTCTACAAGTACACAGGACGTACTGTATATAAAAATATCAGACTCTGAATGCATAGGTTAAGTCAAACTGCTTTTTCTAGAACAATAAGCAACCCAACAAATACAACGTTAGTCATCCGCTTCCCACAGAATCAAAGACGACTCCATAAAAACCGACTGCAAACATGCTGCTCTCATTCACCGGGGCGCAAACCGTCCCCACTTTCTCAACCGAGCTCCTGCCTGACACACGTGGCACAACTTCACTTAATAAAGCATTTTAAAATAGTTTGGAACATAAACTAAGCACTCCGTCTACCTCCTTTCACCTTCAAGAAAACCTCTGAAACACCTTCCTCCTCCCCACACATTGCACTTAGCTTCAGCATCACAGCACTCCACCCACCACTTTGTTGAACTCCTCCGAGACAGACTTTTTTTTTGACACGTAAACAACAGGCCTAGCTGGTTTAAAACATACATACAAATTAATTAAAAAATATAAAACATATAAATACAGTAAGAGCTTCAGGTAATACAGTTGAACAGTAAACAGTTACCACTGGGTAAGAAACTGATTGCAGGACATGAGCGGCGTCCGCCAGCACTGCTTAAAAGAAACGAACCCCAGCATCGTGAATTAAAGGATTATGTGTCGATGAAAGCAGCATAAACATTACCATCTAACACGACGTGGCTGTGCCTCTTCACCAGTTTAACAATTAGCTTTCCTATTAGTGTTAATCGTCAACTAACATTACTTTGATTTTTTTGTTGTGTATTTAAATTTTTAAAAGGACTTACTAGCACTAGACTGGCCTTGCTGGTAGAACTAAAGCCATACATTTATACTCCTCCTGTCTTTACTAAAAAAAAAAAAAATCTAGTCACCATATACGAGTTTAGGTTTGAATTGAAGTGACAGTGCTGTTTGTAATATTATTTTCGCAACAAGGAAGCGCTGAATCATAAAAAACAAACACCGTCAGGTCCTTAGCAGTCTCCTGTTTCATTCCTGGAGTTGAATATCGGTCGAGGATGCCTTCTTTTATGTGGTTAGCATCTTTGCTGGCTAGATTCGTTTTTGGTTTCAATCCTAACACATTTAAACATATGGACAACAACTGAATACATTCGAACTCATGGAAAAACGAAACGGAGAGTCATAAGCAACGTCTGCTGGGACTCGAGCCTCATCAGCCTAAAGCGTTATTCATGGTCTTGCTTTATTAGTATTAGTGTAATTGTAAATTAAATATGAACCCTTCACAGTTGACGATAAGTTTTATAGTGACGAAACATATTAACATACCCTGCAAAGCAAAAGTGATATTTGTTTAAAAAGAAAAAGGAAAAAAAAAAAAAGGGGGGGTCAGTTTCAAGTGGCTGCAGTTTTATCTCCAACATTTAAGTCTTACGTGAATAAACAAACATAACTAGATCTTCCTTTACCACAGTGTACAACTGAATGGTTTCACTATGCAAGGAAACGAGTACTCCTGCTCAAACGTGTCCATCCTTGTGGGAAAGAGATTAAAGCGTCATCTCTGCTATCGTCTAATACAAGTAAAATTAGTCCAGCGATACTTCAAATGTCACCTGTTGTGAGATTAAATCCACCTTGAGAATTAGGCCAACAGCAGACACACTGCAGGAAAAAAAAAACCCAGACAGTTTTTTGCCTACAGCATATATGAAAGTGTGTACTAGAGCCAGTATGTGTGATATCACTCAACAGGTCACGTCCACTGTGCTGCGCCTGGTCCTGTTCTGTTGACTTGATTATCTTATCAGTTAGAGTTATGCAAATCCTTCCTGTTGCCCTCTGCTCGCTGTCTTCTCAGACCACAGCCTGAACCAGTATAGAAACGTGTCCATATAAGGCTATTGCAGAATCCCGTTCAAGTCCAGCCCATAAGGAAGACAAGCCAGTGTCCTCCTCTGTTGTCCTACTGGAGCCTTGGCACAAAGTGCAGTGGGAGGAGAGAAAAGAGCTAAAGAGATGAGAGAGGTGCCCGAATACTTCTGCACGTCATTCAGGGCACCATGCATCAGTAATCGCTTAGAACTGGTTTGGGTACACAAAAGCAGCGTGAGGGTCAGAGGAGGACAGGAGGCAAACAATAAGCTACAGTCTGGGGAAAAAAAAAAAGATTCCCAGTTAGTTAAACTGGCAAAACACCAAAGCTGGACAAAACTATAACGAGGGACCTGGGCAGGCAACTAGTTATGGTTGCTTGAGGGTAGCTACAGAAGCCCATTGTAAGAAGGGGGACTTGCAGCTTTTTGGGAGCTTTAGTAGGTGAGTCGGGAGGCCTTCATGTTGTAGCAGGGTCTGTCTGTTAGGCCCCCAGACCCAGAGAAGAGGGACAGGCCTTCTGCTTTCTCCAACACGACCTCCAGCTCCTGAAAGTCCTGCAACCGAGCCACATCCTTGTCCTGGTCAGGAGACAGATAGTCGCATTTGAAATCGTCAACAAACACTACAGTTTCAGCAAGTTCAAGTTAAACCTTTTTTTCGTGGACATCCATAAAGTAGAGAGGACATGGATATGACCAAAGAAAATGGAATCACTGGATGATTTCACTCTAAACTAACACAGCAGCACAGAACTGTGTGTGTTGTTGCTGAGAGCATACCTCCTTACTGAAATCTACCACCCAGTGCACGTACCCCCCCCTCAATTATTTTTAAATATGAAGGTTTAACCAATCAAGAGACACAGACCTGAAATAGCTTACTTATGCCTTCAATAATTTTACGTAACTGATGTTTAGCTGCCTCGTGTAAAGCCCAAAGCTTCTTGTCTTTTTATGTCAGTGGAGTTCAGTTTGGGTCACCCTGGGGTTGGACTACAATACAGAGCCACTTTCAGCTACTTTGAGTTTTCACAGACTAAACAATGAATGGAAAGAGAAAACAAAATGAACCACTTGTTGCAGCGCTAGATGCTGCAGCTTTGTCTTTTGATATTCATTCTAATTTGATCAGGCAGTCATCATTTGGACATAAGAGAACATACAACACAGTGTACCGAGGGGGGTGGGAAGGTTTCAATGGAAAGTTCAAGTGGCTCACAAACTACAGATTAAGAGATTTAGAGAGTGTCACATGCATGAGTCAGACAGAGGAAAGCAGTGAGACTGAAAAGCTGAATTGTTTTGAATATATTCCTAACCTAACAGGACAGGTTGCATTGCTGTGCTAGGCAGATACTAAGCATGCATTATATACGACACGTCAGCCTGAGAGTGGCTTTGGTGCATTTTCATTAGGTGTGTATTTAGCACGAAATTACACAGTAGCAGAAGATGTCACACAGTCCTTGTAACAAAGGATATGGCAAACTATAATATTCACAACAACCTTTTGTTTAAAAGGTTTAAAGTTTCATAGAGGGAGGCCAATTTCTAACCACACAGACAGCAGACTAAATATACTCCACTTTGTCCCCTCCACTGAATTTGTTTGTAATACTATCCGTTCCATGCCCTCCTTTAAATGAGACCAAGAAATAATAATAAAGAGGAAAAAAAGCCTTTAAAATGGCTGAAATGGTCTTTCCACATCTAAGATAGTATGACAGAGAAAATCGGTCTCTTGTTCTCCATTGTGTGGACATGACACTGTACAATAACATCATCAGCCTACACAGAGTAAGCAGGCTTTTGTGTCCGTACCTTTCTCAGCATGGTGTTGGGCAGCTTGCGGATCTTCTCCACGTGCTCGGCGCTGATATCCAACTCACGGCAACAGACTCGTAGAAGGGAACGATAGGTGAGCTCCTGGCGGTCCAGCTCCACCTCAATGAAGTCGTTCTCCCGCGCATTGGGGTTCTGAATACGCACCTTCAGTACCAACTCTAGAGAGCGCGAACAACAGCAATACATCTTTACATTAACCACCAAAGTGTCACACAGGCACCAGGTGCATCTTGTCATTTTGGCTGTAAAATCATAAAATAATTATTTTCTTTCAGGAACCATTTGAACTTTCTCTACAGCTCAAAGTGGTTGAGAAGTTTTGGTAATCTCAAGCACACATGGTAACATGTAACCTGTGGAAACGCAAATATATGATTTTTCTGTCTGTGCTCAGACAGCAGCACCTTATGAATGCTTTGTACGACTATGAGAGACTGAATATTCTTTCTGAACAGTTCATTTACTGATCATTTAAAAAGTGAAAAGAAAGGGTCTGTTTAGTTTTTATGAAAGCACATTTATAAAGAAAGCATGCTGGTTATATTTTGTCATAAAGACCAGTTTCTGGTTTGACAGGTTGACGACATCATGCAGACAATTTAAGTTGTTATATCTGTGATATTATTAGTAACTCAGCTGCAAATATCCATATTGCCATGCCGCATGAAAGTTTTACTGTCAAAACATTCACCGACAAAGTGTCAAAGAGCCTGGTTCTTTCTTACCCCTGCTACGCCTGACACCAGAAGGTGTTTAGCAGTGTGCAGTAATTTAATGGGGCTCTGCTAGCTGCCAGGAAACCTCAAGGCAAAGGAGGAAGTCACTACTCTCAGCTAAGAAATCCTTACAGCATGCAGTTTCTAGAAAATAATCCATGCTGTTGGTTTTATATTTCTATTTGCATAAACATTAATCAAACAAGATGTATAAAAAGTAAACCGCACGTCATGTTTATTAGAAAAATGTGCTGATACTTGTGGTGCTGTACCTCGAAGCTTCAGAGTAAACCAGGGGAGTTGTTTCTTCCCACTTAATGTGTTTGAAATTGAGATAAACATTTCCTGTTATTTTAATCTTTAATTCTCAGTAAACCCACCTTGTACATTGACAGGGAAGGTGCTGGTGAAAAAGAAAGGCTGGAAGGCTGGCATGGCACCACCAGCCTGGCCGTAACTCAGCTGCTGCGGGATGGACTGCTGTCTGCTCACAGTTGGGTTTGTGCTTGCCACTGGGGCTTGGACCTGGCTCCCACCGTTGCTAGCCAAGCTGGGACTGGGTGAGGCCAGTGGAGGCGAACACACGGTGCCGTTGTGCACCACTGTGTGCGGGTAGTCGGCGTGGTTGACGAGGTGAGGCTCGACTGATAGGTCCATGGGCACCGTGCAGTTAACGACAGCGTGACTGTGGGAAGCAGCCGTGCTGGGTGAGACACCGTTCTGCTCGTTCACAGGGATGAACTCCCCAGTCTGGGCTTGGCTGTGGTTGATGGTGGGATTTGAGGAAGGAGCGGAGGCATCAAAGACGAGGCTCTGTGATTTCCGAGGAGGCTCGTGCGTTGGCGAAAGAGATGCCGAATCACTCTGCGTGTCTTCAGCGTGCTCTCCAGAACCGTTTTGTGTAAGGTGAATCACCTCTGACTTCTTGTCCATCTTGGAATACATAAAGGGCGGGTTAGACAGGTAGTTGGGGACGATTGGCAACTCGGGCTCCTTCACTTCAGGCACTTCCTCCACCTCAACTGTTGCAATAATGATCACAAAAGAGGGGGCATTATTTCCTGGAAACAGACTCGAAACAATAGCAAAGATTGCCGCAGATGTGTCAACACAAATGCCCAGTGTTATAACTGATTATAGATACACACTTCACTCACTCAATCGCACTTACACATTCATGCAGTACTTTTATCTATGCCTAAGCACTTCCTAACATTCACAGACTGATGGATGCCCAAGGAAGCTTCAGCATGCAGATCAGAGGAGCCGGTATCGATCCACTGATGCTACAGCTGGTGGACAACCCGCTCTACGGCCTGAGCCGTAACCAGCCCAGTTACACTGATGTGACACAGGGAGCAGCAGAGTGAGAAATGTTGACTTTACCTCCTAACAGTCTTTTGATCTCCGGCTTGGATGTCAGTTGTGACGCTAACTCATCCTTTGCTGTGAGGATGTCTTTGTCCGCTCCGCAACTGAGTAAGTAGGACACTATGTGCTTGTGATTCCTCTTGCATGCCCAGTGTAAGCACGTCCTGCAGGGATTATTGGAGAAACAAGACAATTTAGTGTTGTACAAAAAGAAAAGGAAAAATAATAACAGAAATATACTGTATCACTCAAGTGGTACCACCTCTCATTAAGCTGACTATAGTGTGTGGCACTGGCATACAAAATGGAAACATATAAATAATGTATATATTACTTTAAAACTTAACCAAAATCTCGATATGACTCTATTTGGTTCTTTATGGGTGCAAAGTAACTGATGATGGGCGCATGCGTGAAATTGTAATAATCAAAGGTGGGTTTGTGTTTCCGAACTCAATAATCAGGCTACAGGAAAGAGAAAAAGCTTGTGGTTGAAGCAGCCACTTTACTCAATACTTTGCTTGTTTGCTGGTTTTAAAGTAAAGCTAAAAGTGGCAGCGCTGGCTGATTAACAAGCCCTGCTTGGCGTAATAGGATAACGCTGAGCAGTGTTTTTAATCCCTGTAGCTCTGCTCTACAATGACTGCACTCAACTCCTGGCCGGCTGCAGTCGCGACCGAACAAATACTACTATAAATCGGTGAAAACACTTACCATCCGTTGATTTCGTTTTGTGAGTTGACATTAACCCCACTCTCCACTAACGCCCGCACTTCATCGATATCCCCGATGGCAGACGCCTCTCTCAGCTGCTCCTGTAGCTCTTTATCCAGCGAATTTGTGGACATTTTTGGTTCACACGGCTAGCGACGTGCGCTCATAGGACACGCAAAGGCCACGCGAATTATGTTGCCAATACTAATTAGCTAAATGTACTGGTAACCGCTAGCATTAGCTACCAGGCTAACCTTACCTACTGGCTAGCTCGACGAGGTGCTAGCTTATGGCAGCAAATCGCTTTGGTTATTTCAACTACGTGTTGACCGTCTCTGGCGTTCACACGTCAAGTCGTGTCCCCGCCGCGTGTTTCTGCTGTTAGTTCGCGTTACAGTGGCACCACATGCACTCGCTATAAACTCATTCAATCAAGCAGTAGTGTCAGAGCTCCGTCAATGCACTGCCAAAAACACCGCCGCCTCATCGGGGGGGCATCTTTAGATGTGACAACAGTGAGCACAAATGTTAGTTCCCCTCCGAGGAATCGCGTAGCCCGTGCGATTCCCCACGTAAATTGTGTGATACTGCCGTTGGCTGTCATGAATAAGGAAATAACTGGGAGATAAAAGTTCAAAATACTTCAACTGTTTTTGACTCACACGTGTTGCAGGCAAGCTGGAATAAACCTCCCTACACTTATAATAGCTACTCCAGAAAAACCTAAACAGCTGTTGATTATTTGTCCCAAGCACACCTGTTACTTTTGTTTTTATATCCATTTTAGTAAAGTTATAAATACTGGTTTTAAACTTGAAGTACATTTTTAAGCTGAATTTCCTCAGTGTGCCACTAGAGGGGAGCAAACACCCACGATACTACACTAACTTGAACTTTGGTGTAAGATACTCCAGGGATACTACAGCTGCAAGGCAGCAATTTTAAAGAATCACAGTTTCAGACTTTATGAGTGGCGAGGGGAATTGCAAGAAGACGAGAGGAACGAAGATAAGGAGTCTTAGTGGTAAAGTGAGTGAGTACAACTAAGTATTCAAAGGAAGAGGTTAACAAAGAAAAAGTAGACAAGAGTACTGGGAGGCTGGGTGTACAGCAAAGAGAAGTGGCAAAGGCTAATAGTGGATTGTATGTAAGGCTCTGGACACTAAGAACAGAGAACAGGAGTTGTATAAACCGGTTATGGTAAGAGATCAATGTGGAAAAGATGCATAGCAGTTTAGGGTGATTAAGGTTAGAGGTGGAAATGCACAAATGAGTGAAAAAAGTACGTTGAGAAGAGCGGAGGGCCGATCAAGAGGATTTCAGAATATTATTTAGTTTTCAGTGATATTAACTTTCTTAGCAGAAAACTAATATATGATATTTGAAATTATATTTGACAACAGCATAATAAAACTGTGAATTCTGTTTTGGCTCTGCCAGCCCAATAGTTTTAGTGGCCCCCATATGACTACCATATAAAACATTTTTGGGAGGCACCACTGGATGTAAGAAGATGCAATGCTTGCTCTGAGTGTTGCTGTAAAGGTGCATAGAAACTCAGAGGGAGTTGAAATGAGTTACTAGATGGTAGTAAAACCTGTTATGATGTATGGTTAAATGAAAGGAGAGGAGAGGAGACAAAGTTACAGTTCATAGATGGTGGACTGAAGGAGGACATGCAGAGGGTTGGTGTGACAGAGGAAAACCAAAACACATTGGGGACAATAACAGGAAATCTATGTGGACTTGCTTTAATAAATATTTGGTCAGCACTGAAGTCACAAAAGTATACATTTATTAATCATTTCTGGCAGTAATCGGATCTGGCAAAATCTGCATCACTGAGATAGATTTTGATGATGCCATAGCACTGCATCTGTGAAATATGCAGTCAGAAAGCTTCACGTGTGTTTGTTGTTATCAACATTCACTGAGTTTGAAGTTTTTAGTGTGACCGATGGGAACTGAGTAAAAGCAACAAGTAAACATTATATATTACAGTTTCAAATAAGGAGCCAATGCCAGTGGAAAATAACATTAGTTCATCTCTGAATGTCCTTGTGTGATATCCTCTGATGAGCCTTTTCATACACCACCACAATCTGGCTATTCAATGCAGCATTTGTCTTCAAGAACCTTAAAGAAGTCCAAACGCTTTTCTTTCCAAGCTCATCAGACTAATCTGAACTTGCTTCCGTTGTAAACTTTCAAAATAAAACAAAGCACAAACATACGCAGTGCCGCAACATCTATTTCTGATCAAAATACAAATAGAAATTACATATTTTGTCCGTTTTTGATCAATGGTAAAAGTTTGCAGCACTATACGGAGAACTGAATCCTGGACACAATGGTCAGACTAGTACTTCCGGTTCAGAGGCCGCGGGAGCAGCTCCTGGGCTGGTTGTACTCGGACTGCGAGCGGGCGTTGTTGTTACAAGGTCTGCCATTTTGATTAGAAGCACTTCGCGCAGCAGATGGTGTGAGTTAGGCCTTCTGGATATTATTGTAGTACTTTAAATTAAGGCTACATTCCCGCAGGAAAATGCTTTCTGCCGCCCAGTTACTCGACGAGTTGATGGGTCGAGATAGAAACTTGGCCCCTGACGAGAAGCGATCCAACGTACGGTGGGACGACGAGAGCGTAAGTTAGCATTCTAGCTACCATTAGCTTAGCTAGTTTTAAAACCTATTAACCGTGAGGTGTCCAAAATACGCGTGCATGGCGTGCGCGGTGGGTATCGGCTAGTTTAAGCAGTATGGTCTCCAAATTAAAATTTCTCGATTCACGCACAGAATCGATGGCGAAAAGCGGGCGGTTTGAGTCAGTGGTGCTTGAACACGCGTGTTAGCGAGATTAGCATCACGATTTGGTCATTCTTAAAAGGTTTCATAGGGCTCACTTCAGTTTTAGCAACTTGTTTTCTGGGTATAGTTGGGCTAATAGTTTAACTGTGTTAATACAAATGATTTCGATGTGCTAATGTGTGAAAGGACCTGCACATTACGTTCTCTAAAGGTTATGCTCTGCTTTATTGCATAAACTGGCATTGCGATGTCTGAAGACTTAATACGGTTACATACATGCTGCTTTGTATGTAATATTTAATATTAGTAATAAATACTGTTTTCCATGCTGTTGTGTTTTTGTTGCACTTGCAGTGTTGTGGGTATTTTTTGTGTTCTTAGTTCGAGCAGATATTGATTAGGTAAATTTGTACGACTACCACATTCATTTGCTTATAGTTGGTCTAACTAACATGCTGTCACTTAATCCAATGTGATCTACTATGGAGGCACAATTTACATAAAACTGTTTGATATGTTTTCTTTTATTAAGGTCTGTCGGTACTATTTGTGTGGCTTCTGCCCTGCTGAGTTATTCACAAACACCCGCTCTGACTTGGGTAAGTTGGGAACTTTGTATTCCCAAAATGTATTATAAACTGGACAAAGCCCTTGAGATTTGACAATAATATGTTTATTGTTTTGGGTTCCCAGGTCCATGTGAGAAAATCCATGATGAAAATCTTCGAAAAATGTAAGTTCTTATTGTGGCTTTTTTCTTTTTCTTTCCTTTTTTTTGGCTTGATATTTTACACATAATTAACCAATTCTGTGTCGTTATATCCAGGTATGAGAAAAGTTCTCGCTTCATGAAGGAGGGTTATGAGCGAGATTTCTTGCGCTATCTGCAGTCACTACTGGCGGAAGTGGAGCGGCGGATCCGCAGAGGGCATGCCCGGCTTGCACTTTCCCAGGCTCAGCAGAATGCAGGGGTTCGTGCTTTTATTTGAGAACATCATTCTCAAACTCCTCTGTGCATCTTCATGTTTTCTCGGACCACAGTGCAAGTTATGAATCTAAAAGAAAATAACATTACCTCTATGTTTCTGCTTAGGATGTATTGAACTTAATTGTACTCATGTATTCATTCTGCAGGGCCCTGGTCCATCAGGAAAGAATGAGGAGAAAGTCCAGGTTCTAACAGAGAAGATCGAAGACCTGGTTGTGCAGGTTTGCCCGAAATCTTTAAATTAGTAGTGTTTGAGGAAAAACTGAAAGATTTGAACGTGGGTTCTTGCATCAGGATATCTGATGGTCTCCTACAAGTTCTTCTTCTAATGCCTTGCTTTAGGGGCTGCCACAGTGGAACACCTGCCTTCCTCTGACCTTATTACTAGCATCCTCCCCTGTCACGCTAACTCTCTGCATGTCCTCCTCCTTTACATCCATAAGTCTTCCTTCCTGGTTTCTCCCAATGAATATTTCAACATCTTTAACTCTGCCTCCTTGAGCTCTAAACTGAGTTTAACTCATACATCATAGCAGGTGCGACTACCATCTGATAATCCTACCCCTTCACTGTAGCTGCTATCATTCTGTTACAAATCACCCCTGACACTCATTTCTACCCACACCTCCCTGTCCACACTCATGTCTTCACCTCTCTTGTGCGGTCTGCATTACTTCGGCTGGTTGATCACATATATTTAAACTCCTCTACTTTAACTACCTCTGCTACTCTGCAGCTTCACTGTTCCACCAAAATTTGTGAATTTAGAAGGTATGTGGACTGCATGGCTAACTGTACATGCATTTGAAAAGACTACATTGGAGTCTGATAAAGGCTGTCCTGTCAAGAGGTTCACTGCTACCCACACTTGTGCAGTTTCTCTTTAAAATAATTGAATAACAAACAAATGTAATTTGTGAAAGGAGATTTTGAACCCTTTGGGAAAATAAGGAAATGTGTTGCTGTTCACACTGATCTAAGTGTAAGCTGACTTCAGACTTGAAATCATTCAAATAGGAACAGCTACCTGTTGTGACCACAACTGTTTTTGTGCATGTACTCTAGACTGTATGACACTTCAGATGCTTTTTCCTGACTGTATTACAGATCGCACTATTTAAAATAAAACCACCTAAATTCTTATATCCACTCCATAAATCAAGTCGTGACATTGTAACATGGCTTTTTTCTTTTTGTCAGATTGAGGAACTGGGCTCTGAGGGCCGAGTGGAGGAGGCCCAGGGAATGATGAAACTGGTGGAGCAGCTGAAGGAGGAGAGGGAACTACTCAGCTCCACCCCCTCGGTGAGTCAGTTTACCCTGGGCTAATCAGCCTACAAACACAGCTTAAGATAGCATAACATGCACATCACCTACTATCAGACAGGTAACATAAGTTTAATTCCATTTCAAATACAAAAAATGAGTTTAAACTTAGCTGGTGAGCTAAAAGTTATTTTTTACTGTACCTGTATTTCTTATTAATACTCTCAAAGTAAAATCTGTGCGAGCTGGGCAGGCAGCTATGACGGAAATCAGAAATGTGTTCCTTATTGTTTGACTTGATGTCTAATCACAAATTTATGCCCTTTCAATCCAGACCATCGAGAGCTTTGCCGCCCAGGAGAAACAGATGGAAGTGTGTGAGGTGTGTGGGGCCTTCCTCATTGTGGGCGATGCACAGTCCCGAGTGGACGACCACTTGATGGGGAAGCAGCACATGGGCTACGCCAAGATCAAATCCACTGTAGAGGAGCTCAAGGTGACAGGATTGTGTCATTCTTGTATCTTGAACTTTTTACAAACTTGAGCTGCTTGAGAGAGTGTTTCAATTAGACCATGCTTGGTGTTACTGTTTAAAAATGTCTGCAAGTGTTAGAAATTATATATTGTGTAATGTTTTTGTATTCTTAGGAAAAACTGCGCCGTCGCTCTGAAGACCCTCAGGGTGAAAACCCAGCCCTCAAAAGAGAACGAGAAGAGCGGGAACGGGAGAGGGAGGAAAGGGAGAAAAAGCGCAAAGAGGGGGAAGAGAAGGAGAAGGAGCGCGAAAAAGAGCGAGAGAAGGAGAGGGAACGAGAGAGAGAGCGAGAGCGTGAAAGGGAGAGAGACAGAGAAAGAGAGAGGGAGAGAGAACGGGACAGAGAAAGAGACAGAGAGAGGGACAGGGAGAGAGACAGAGAGAGGGATAGGAGGGCACGTCGAAGCCACTCCGGCAGCCGCCATTCCAGTCGGGCATCGGACAGGAAACGGAGTAGATCCCGCGATCGCCGGAGGTCCAGGAGCAGAGACAAGGACAGGGACAGGGAACGCAAACGCAGCAGGTACGACTGACCAGACTGAGCGTTGCTCTTGGATTTACAGTCATGGAAATGTCACACACAAAGCAGAATCCAGTGAAATGTTACAATTTAAAACATGCGAGAAGACATATTTATAATTCTGAATGATTATTTTCTCAAACGTCATTTTAACCACATCACTTTTTCTCCCCTTTTCTGTAGGAGCCGGGACAGAGAGAGGAGACGCAGCCGTGAACGCTCCGACAGGAAACGCCGCTCCCGAAGTCGTGACAGGAGGAGATCGCGTAGCTCAGAGCGCAAATCTCACCGCCACCGCAGCCGTAGCCGCAGCAAGGACCGGGACAGGGATCGGGAAAAGGAGAGAGACAGAGAGCGGTCCTCAAAAGACAAAGGTACGGTCTGATTATTTTTGTGTTTGTTGCTTCCTCATCGTCCGCTGTCCTTCCAAACAATATATATTGAATACCATCCCTCCATTTATCTGTGCACTTCTACTTATCTAGTTCAGGGTTAAAATGGGGGGCTGGAGCCTGTTTCATACGGTGAAAGGCAGGGCCCACTATGGACAGGTCTATATCAGGAATGCCTTGAGGGAATTTCTTCAACACTGGCAAAAGCATTTTTTTATGTATCCAGGTAAAAGTCTCATTGAGATGGAGAAAAAAATCCTAGTGAGACTTTTGGCTGCTCTCAATGAGTCACAATGAGTAGCTCCACATATTTGATTTGGCAGATTTTTATGCTAGTTGTCTTACACCCGAAAGAAGTTTGTGTGTCCTCCATGGATCAAACCCCAGATTTTCTCCTTGTTAGGTGAATGTGTAAACCACTACATAACTTATTTAAAAAATGTATCAATATGAATTAAAAAGAAAACTATTGTAGTTTGAAATTATGTTACATAAAGCACTTCACACAAAACACATGTTATTTATCTTTTAGACTACATGAGCAGTAATTCTACAGTCTTCCTCTTTTGTCTGTTTGGGACAGTATTCCATAAATGAGTAGTAGGATTACTAATGCATAATATTCAGGCACAGATAATTTTGTTAATACCAATAAAGGGCAGTTTGTTTGGTGCTTACCCAGACAACCTGCTCACACAATCAAACTGTTCCCATAAGAGTTCCGCAGCAGTCTGTGCCCATAACAAATGAAAGAGGTGAACCAGAGCTCGACACAATCCCACTGAACATTTGTGCATCAACAAGCAACTGTTGAACTCTTTAATAAGACAGTTTTTACTGAGCTTGCTCATATATTTCTTTCTAATATGTGCAATGTTTTTTGTTTTTTTTTTTTTCTTTTCTTCAGACCGTAAGGGTACAGAGGAGAGGAGCAGCTCTAAGAAAGACAAGCACTCTGACGGAGATGCAGCCGCCATCAAGTCTTCTTCAGAAGCGGAACCGATGCAGACGGAGGCGGCTGCCTTCTCCCCTCTGCTAAACGGCCAGCAAGAGCTCCTCCATTCTGAAGGTGACACTCAGTCCAATTAAAACTGATCTGATAGGACCTCAGATCAGGCTCAGGTAAGTGCGTCCTCCTCCTCACACCTCCCCTGGCTCTCAACCCAACCCCCTCCACCCTCCCCTCTCACGTCCCCTCCCCTACCCACCTCTCCCATCTCCCTTTACCCACCCTCTCACCCCTGCTCTCCCACCCTGTTTATGTTCAGTTCACTGCCTATGATTTTGTCTTATGTACTATATGCAAATATCTTTATCCTGTTTTTGAATAGTGCATCATAAGTATGCACTGAAGATGAAGGACTAGGCCCGATGAATGAGAAGAAGGTAGAAATCATTCACACAAAGCCAAGAGGGAAAGGCCAGTGTAGTCCTGAGCAAACATGCCCAGAGGTACCCCTCGTTTTGTATCGGTTTTTGATCCTTATAGATGTATATTTGTCTTTGTGGACAAAATGGCAGAAAAAGTTAACCCATCCAGTCAAGATTTCCTGCCTGTATTTACTTGTTTCTTTTATTTATTTATTTTTATATTTATCTTTTTTTATTTTTAACTTTGAAGTAGCAAAATGTAATAATTGCTATTTGTTGCTGTAATAATCCATATAGGGAGGAAAACCAGTCACTGTGTGTGTACATGTTTCCATTTAAAAACCTTGGAGTTTTCTCCTGCTCATATGTAAACGCACAGCCTGAACAAACAGCCTTCGTCAGAGTTTTTTTTTTTTTTGTCACAAAGCTATTTATTTTGCCATATTTATAACTCAATTGCCATGGATTTGTTGTCCAGCGTACTGTGCCTGATGATGCCATGCCAGTGTGTGTTTGGGGGGTGTTAAAGCACCGGGGGGCCTAACGTAACCTAACTAACTGGAGGGTAGGGTTTATCGAATGAATTGCAGCTGACTTCCATACCTCACACAGCGTTGGTGTTGTGAGCGAGACCACATGAGAAAAGGGCAAATTAAAAATCATGGATACTCTCTGACTCTCAAACTGTGCAGGTACTCACCCCAGGTACTCCTTTCTCTACCCACATCCATTTCTGAATGCTGTTGCCTGTCAAAAAAAAAAAAAAAAAAAAAAGCAAATTGTGTACTTCTCCAGAACACGAACTTGAAAGCTTGATTGTGTGACATATATTTTTAATTGTGCCTTCTTTGTTTTCCTATTTGTTAACTTTCAAACATGTTTGGGGAGAATGTGCGATAGGATTGTCAGAGACACACAGATGCACAGACAGCCTGCCTCATATTCCTTTGCCAAATTGGAAACCATTGCTGATGTGTGCTTGGTGCTTTGGCTGTTTTAAAAATTTAATTTGCTCAGGTGTTTGTAATTTTACACTTAAAAAAGAACATATCAAGTGCATTTTCTCTTTGGCAAAGCAGATATTGTAGTTTTGACACTAAGTTCAGGTTTAGACTTGAGGCAGCTCTTGAAGAGCTTCTTTAAATTGCAAACTTGTGCAAAATGTACAGAAAACAAAATAATCTCAGGGAATTTTGGCCAAATGCAGTCAAGACTTCAAGTGTCTGTTGTGCTAGTAAATGGATAGCTTTGTGCATTATTAGCAGTGTCTCTTGAGGGAAATTTGACTTGTAAATGATTTTGTAAATTGTTGTTTGAGTGGCAGCAGTCGTTGCTACAAGCGGATGTTGTGGGACCCTGGCTAACATTGCATTTTGTGGACGTTTCTTTATGCTCAACAGGGGAAGCTGGAATATCTGGTTGAGGAAGAAGTTGAAGAGTGCACCCATCCCTACCCTGAACCTGATACTTCGCTGCTTAAAAACAAGGTGAACCACAAATGTGTAATAGCTTATTTAAAGAAACATGAAAATAAATTAAAACACATAAAATTGAGGAGAGAGGACAGAATGCATCGATTTTTCTTGTTCCATCATCTGTCCATCTTTTGGCTGGATAAGGATAGTTGTGGTTCATCTGTTTATCTGATTTTACTGGTCAAGATGTCAGCCAGACATCACTTAACAAACCAAACTTAGAGAAACTCTTTATGGATTTTTGTTTTTTATTTTGAAACTCTTTCCACATCCTCCGTGTTTCTTGGCATTTAGTGAAAATAAAATAAAATGAACAGTGCTTGTGGTTTGTATTGATTTGTCAGGTTCTACTTCACTTCCTGACCTCCTTTTTTTTTTTTTTTTTTTTTTTTTTTTTTTTAAAGTCAGTTGAAGCGTATGTACAGTGTTAGACCTTTTGAGACGAGCAGTGTCTTTTTTTCTCCTCTACTTTAGAGCTCATTTTGATCGCTCTTGTCCCAAAACTGTAAAATACTCTTGATTTAATTTTGATCAATTTTGGAGATTTAAGATTTGTTTCTTTTTTTGCCCTGCTTTTATTGTCCATGTTGTACCATGATGAATAAAAAGCAAAATCTTGTCAAGACTGTTTTGGGTGTTTTGTTTTTTGTCACCTTCCCCACCCCGGTCATTGAGACTGTCTTGTCTACAAGAGGTAGAGGCTCATCTCTAGTGGCACCTTGTTGGGTGTATGGGGAAAAAAAATACATGAATTTGGACATGGAAATAATGAAGTGATTATTTTATTTTCTTTGCTTTAATTCTTTGTTCTGTTATGAAAATATGTAGCATTAAAAAAAACGTATTTTCTTGCCTAAAAATACGGATCTTGGTTTATCTGTCAACTTACCTTCGTAATCTCAACAGTGGGCACTAGTGTGGAGACATATACACACAAAAACTAGTCCCGATTTACTGGCAGAGGTAAAAACAGACAAATGAACGGTATGCGAGCAGATGTGCTTTCACCACCAGTGCTGCAGTCTCATTAGCATGTTTGATCTGCAGAAATTCCCAAATATTTCTTCACTGATGGTTTTCCTAGTGAATTGTACCATCTGTCAGATACAGTCAATGTGAATATTTGATCAACATCCAATGTGTGATTTAAGGCTTCCCTTAATTACTTTGATCAGTTTGTGTGAATTCAATAGGCTGATAAATGTTTTATTATCAAAGTAAATAACTTTTAATTTGATTAATTTGCATAAGCATTAAAATCAGCTGTTTTCCAGTTTGCATGGGTTTAGATGGTCCATAGAAAACGGAGTGGGCTGCATATGGTTATACCTACTGTGTTTCAGAGCTGAGCTTAATATTTGTCATATTTTTAACATGCTTCATAACCAGGGGTGTACATAAGTGGTCCGCAGGTGCGCATGCGCTGTCAAAATAAAAGACGCGCACCAGATAAGAAGTTGCAACGCGCGTTTGCGTACATATAAAAGGCACTGTTTTTGTCCGCTAGAGTGGGATTTTCACGGCATATTCTGCACCACATCTCTGCGTTCATCATTTGTTTGAAGCCAGCTCACCACCTGCAACCACTTTTCCGAGAATACGCGCTTCTTTTGCGGTTCGGACTCCTGACATTTCTTTGGAGGTGGAGGAACACCAAAGTAATTGCTTAAAGGAGCTTGCTTCTTCGACATCTTTAAGAGTTCTAAACAAATGTCTGTCCTCCTCCAGAAAATCTTATGTACGCAAACGCGCGTTGCAACTTCTTATCTGGTGCGCGTCTTTTATTTTGACAACGCATGCGCACCTGCGGACCACTTACGTGCACCCCAGTTCATAACTGTTAAAAAAGCAACTAAAGTCCTGTAATGCAAAGTTAAAGTACCAAATAATCAAACCCTGCAGACTATGCATGTGTTAATTATAAACCTCAAATATTTTTTCTTTGTATATTTTTTATTATTTTTTTTAAAAAATCGTTTATAGTTCCTTTGACAGTGAAATTTGTCCTGCTCTGATCTACAAGAGAACAAAACTTTTACAACTTTGTTTAGGCAAGTACACTATGTTGCCAAAATTGCGAAATTCATTCACTCACCTATCCAAAGCATTGAATTCGGCTGTTCCAATCACCTCAATGGCCACACGTAGGCATGAAGGTGCTGCAAATATTTCTGAGAATGTGTCCAAAAGAACGCCTTGGTAATGAATTGGAGACTTAGAACCAGGACGTCTCATCCGACATCAGTGGCTGACCTCACAAATGTGCTTCTGGAAGAATGGTCAAAAATTCCCATAAACACCCTCGTGAAAACCCTTCCCAGAAGAGTTGAGGCTGTTGTAGCTGTAAGGGGTGGGCCGACATCATATTAAACCCTGTGGATTAAGACTGGGATGTCACTCAAGTTCATAAGCTTGTGAAGGCAGAACTCTCAGAAAATGAGTAGCTTTATTTCAAAATAACGATAAACTATTAATAAACAATTGAATGTGATTTTGTTGGTTGTTTAAGCGGCACTAGCCACTTTTTAAATGCTTCCTTGAGAAAACCGATTCCTGCAGATTCCTGTCTGTGTAAAATCAAACCTGTAAAATGTATTCTTAAAATGTATTCTGTGCATTTCTAAGAATCGTCTTTGTATCATATTTTTACCTTGCTCAGCAGTAAACTGCATATGTTGTGCAAGGTCCAGTAAGTCTATCTATACACGCATTAAAATAAAAAATTGTCCCTCCAGATAGCTTCGAGTTCATTCTTTTCTAATCAATAGTGAACAGACAGCAGAGCCATTCTGATACTGCCAACTCAGCAAGCAACACAGATGCTGGCCAGAAGCCACCTGCCTGGAACGACCAAAGTGAAAAAAATTTTGATTTATTAGCAACTGCAAAAGCCTCTTGCTCACTTTTGCATGTCACAGAGATCTGTGATTTGCCCCCTTCTCAATAATGCACATAGCCATATATTAGTTGCTAGGACACCAACACAAATCTATGCACATTGTATTTACCTGAGCTCATATGCAGAAAAAAAGATTTCACTCTTTCCCCCATGCACGTCCATGTCGCTCACAGTGTCCACAGATCAGGCGTGTTTTGCATGGAACTGACCTTTCCAAACCAGGTGCCTGTAGAGAGAGTGGCAGGGGTTTGTCACAGTTCATTTGAGTCTAATTCCTGTCTACGGGTCACCTAAGTCGCCGAACAGCCGGGGGGGTTGTATTACCCATACCCTGCAGATTCACCACAGTCTGGACTCGAAATGGATTAAAATGGTTGTTATCCCATCTGCTGTTACAAAAGCACAACATGCTACAGATTAGCAACATATCAAAACAAAGACAATGGTCTTAAGCAAGCTTACCCTCGTATTAGAAGTGATGGTAATGAGGCTTGACGAAAAAATTTTCCTGTGATTGATTAAATGCCTAAAACTCAGTTCATCAAAATTACATATTTGGATTTTTTTTTGCCTCCTCCAAAATGAAAATTATTCATTCAAATGGCTTAGATGTAACCCTACATCACTGCCTCATTTAGTATGTGCAGGACTATCAATATGCAAATTAGTCGCAGCCTTTCCTTCCCTTTCCTTGCAGCCTGACCCCTCTCTGACTGTCTTTTTGAGTACCAATGTCTCATATGTTCTCGTGCTACACTGAGAGAGAGGAAAACCCAGTTCTTGCTTTGCATATTAGGAGAGAGTTAGTGCAGGGGAGCGAAAAAAGTTACAGGACAGAAAGTAGTAGTAGTTAAACAAGTTCATGCAATTAGTTCCAGAGGTTTTTATGTATTAAAACCCTGGCCGTCTGGATCATAGTTCATGAGCGCATAATTGGTACGCACTGCTGTTTTAGCTCAAAACACACACACAAAACTTATGGAGATGCTAACAAAGGTAAACACTTGATTTTGTAGACACATAGGTGGTCTTTGGCTACAGGTTGCAGATGTGAACTTTATCTGTCATAAAGTGACCAGTTCAGTTTAGCAAGAGAGCGATCAATAAGCGGATCCGTATTTATTTAACCTGATTATTTCTGTTGTTTGAGGGTTTCAAATGGCCTCTATTAGAGTTCAATATGTGTTTGAAAGGTCATAAGCAAATTATAAGTCAATTACACATGACCATGCTTGATTGTTCACCTGAACCGGCTCCAGCTGTGACCTCTGATTCTGTCGGTCTCGTGTGACTGCTCAGCTTCACTGCATGTTGCTGCCTGAGCCTTCTGGCCCTGGAATGACTCACCTGTCCCTGAACACCAACGAGGCAGGTGGGCTTCATGTGGTCTGTTGACTTCTGGGACTAATACCGGAATATAAAACAATGACCCGTGAATGGGAGGACATACTTAGGAGAAGCACAGAGCTTCACATAAGGGAGCGACCAATAAGCATTGTTTATTTTTCTGTACATGCAACTTTGAAAGTTATTTTATAGATTATTACTAGTGAAGCAATAGGCCTTTGCCACGCTGAACAGCAGGAGGCAGTATTTAGCTTTTTTTCTGAATGGCTTAAACTGCAAAATGTGTGAGGAAGTTGCCTCACAGCATTGCAGATACAGTATTATATATCAGACATGTTGTGTCTATTATTGCATCCCAGTTCATGCAGGAGCGGGGAGGAACACCGAGAACAGTAACTTCTTTGAAACAGTGTCACACTGAGACAACGCTGCCGTCCCACACTCTGCAACACAATCTGCACGTCATTAGCAAAGCAGTATTTCCCCAGGGTAAGAGTTAGAGCAAAAAACAGGCGAGGGAAGCAACAACAGGAAGATAGTGAGCTGAAGAGACAGGGGAAATGGAAAAAGTGACAGAGCAGGAAACAAGGAGCGAGTCAGCCTGGTGTGATGTTAAATAACCTGGTTTAAAAAAAGAATAATGGAGATAGATTGTCTTCTCTTTTCCCTACTTTTACTCTCTTTCACATAGACAGCCGGTCGATCCGAAGTGAAGGTCGAGGGGGAAAGCAGCACATAGATTATGCAGCAGAGCAGGCAATTCATCAGCGCTGTTGGCATGCTGTCTGATTAATAATCGAAACTGCAACACGCGCTCGCAGCTTATGTCAGCTGTCAGTCATGTCCTTAAGGCATCTGTCATTTGTGCTGAACTAATGCTAACTGCATACTTCTTGCACAACTGTGGCACCACTAATCCAAGAGGAGTTCAGCAACACTCTGAAGGTATACAGATAATTTTTTTACACGTGCCAAGTTTAGATTTGTCTTCCACAGCAGCTTTTAACAGAACAACAACCCCGTGTGGTTTTTCATACCCAGATCAACAATCAGTATTTCCTTGCTATTAAACCCAGTGTCCAGTTGCTGTGTGTCCTCTGTAGCAGTGTCAGACAGAGGTGGGCGGAACGATCCCAGTATTGATAATATTGATACCAATGCTGATATTGCTATCAGATCAATACTAGCACGATAAGTTCAGTATTTAGCCCATTGAATTGTGTGAAAAAAATATACCTCAAGCACACACTATAAAAAATGTCTGAACCTTTTTGTGTTTACTGTCATGTGTAGTTTATTTATATGCTACAGTGCATTTAAACAACACAAGCTGACCCAAAGTCCTTCAGTGACAGGAATATTTGCATTCTCAGGACTCCTAACAACCCACTTTCAAAATAAGTAAAGTAAAATTTAGTGGTCATTAAAATACTTCCAGATTCATCTCATTAATCACGACACACTGCTTTCCCCTACATACACATTTATATCAGTCCTGTATTTGTTCAGTATCGGATCACTACCAAAATTTGCAATATTGCACAGAACTAGTGTGACATTTCTGAGCTACCTGGTTCTCCTTAAGACGAAGAATACTATACATATACGCCACATGCTTGTATGAAGATGGCTTTTGAATGTGATGCACAGGAAAGATGTAGTTTTTCGGAAAAACTGCCTTGCCTTAAAGCAAAAACACATCTCCAGGAGCTCAGTAAAAACCTTGGCTCCTGCCTCAAGCAGTCTTGTCTTAAACAAGAAAGACTTTTCTTTAACAAGAAGCATAATTGTTATGCCAGCATGGACCCACACGGTCTGTCTTCTAGTTTGCACTCTGCACGGTAAAGGTTAGGTAAGCCTGAAAACTGCTGCAGATTTGAGTGCTTGCTTCTCTAACACAGTGTTATCAGTATCACAGATTACACTGCCGTTCTTTTTTAATTGTATGGGAACTTGTTTTTCTGTGTTTGTTTCAAATGTCTGTGTTTTCATGTAAGAATCCTGTGGGGGATTTTTTTCTGCACAGTGTAAAATGTAAAATTTCATTAACAGCAATGGAATTGGAGTGGATCATGGCTTAGTTTTTGCACTGCACTCCATCTCTCTCGTCTTCTTCGCTCAGCAGATGGCTCCACCACAGGAATGGGCTCAGAATCGACAAGTAAGAGCCCAGCAGCTTTCTTTTTGTCTTTCTTTCTATCTCTTCCCTCGTGCTCTCTCTATCTTTTTTTTTTTTTTTCCTTTTTAGTCCTGCAGTGTTTGCATTTCTGGCCATAGATGAGCCAGAGCCAGGGTGGAAGCCAGAGAGAGTTTTCAGTCCTTCCACCAGAGCATCAAAGTCCTTCTGAAGACAAGCCTGTCACCTGTCCTCTTTCCTCATCTGAAAGCTGCACAGGTAATGATACAAAGAAAAGGGAATAAGTAGGAAGAAATGTTCCTGCTAAGCATAACAAAAACAGAAACAAATTGCTAATATATTACAGAGGAACTTTAAAGTCAGAAAGAGAAAAAGCGAAACTGTCAGGATGTGTAAAAGCAACAAAAGCTTTACTTTCAGATTTGGTTTAAAGGTAAATTGCTGCATCTGATATGCTGGTAGGATCACCGCATTCTCATGAAGAACACATTCACTGACACATGTGGAAATTCAGGGCAAGATCAAATCATCCCCTGGTGTAACCTTGTCTCCATGGCAACGGCTCAAGTGACCTTGCCTAATTTGTACCATAACAACCGACAGTTGCAGAAATATGCACCAGGTGAAATGAAGATAACTCTGCACACGGAGCTACCTGCCTCAGTGTCTCCTCGCACGGCTAGAGGGGCAGATAAACCCGGAGGAGAGCTGAAGCCGAACAAATAACAATTACCAGCAAAGTCTGTCTGACTAATGCAAAACAATGAAAAGGGCAGCGCTGGAAGAAATTGTTATTTTCATTCATGTGAAGCCACAGATGAAAAAGGTGAACAAACAAATGCATGTTTGTTTCTGCGTACTTGAGACGGGTGACTTTTTTAGCACTTTGATGAGGTGCAGCATCATTAGAAGACCATTAGCGTCCCCTGTGTTTAGTTATTGATCTCAGGCTGTGGTACCCAAAGCTTTCTCATTACATGCTGAATCCATGATGCTCTTATTCTAATCTTTGTCAGTCACTAGTGATCATTGTCCTCAAGGTTTATTGGCTTTTACCCACTCATTACTAGTTGATTGCCATTCATTGTGTTTTCATCAGTACGGATGCAGCATTGATCCAAGTCTTATGTGTCACATACCTCAATAGGATTTGGGTGCTTTTATTGTTTATAAAAAGGTAATTATTGGAGACATTTATAACCTGTCAAGTTGTCTTGCTTCAAGACTTCTTGTCCACCCCCTCTCAATCACATCACACTTTACTCAATAACTCTTGAGCTATCTCTTCCTAATCTGGGTGGTGTCATGTGGAAAAGAGTTTTCACAGTACTTTGAACATTAACAAACGCTTGAACGAACGCTTGTAGAACCACCTGTAGTAGCACTAACTTGAAGCAATTATTTTCTGTGTGACTTTATCAGACTCTTATATCATCATGGAGGAATTTTTTCCAACTCTTCTTTACCAAATTGTATCAGTTCATCGAGGTTTTGGGAATATGTTTAACCACACCTGTCAAAAGGTCCAACCACTGCATTTCACTCAGATTGTCTCTGCCATTGCAACAGCTTGATTCTTTTCTCTTTCAGCCATTCTGAAAAAGGAAAGGGATCAGTTGGGAATCATTGTCCTGTTGCATGACCCAATTTTGGCCAAGCTTTAGCTCTCAGGCATAGGTATACAGAGCTGTTCGTAGCTGAATCAGGTGTCCAGGACCTGTTACTGCAAAACAACCCAAAATCATTACCCTTCCCTTAGTTGGTGTGAGGTGTTTGTGCTGCTTTGGTTTTCACCAAATATGGTTCTGTGTATTATGGCCAAACATCCTTGGTTTCATCTTCCCAAAGGTTTGCTGTGGAAGTCTTGTGGTTTGTTCAGGTTCAGCTTTGCAAACATAAGACTTGCTGTAATGTTCTTGTTAGAGAGACGAAGCTTTCTTCTGGCAATACTTCCAAATGACTCATACTTGTTCAGTCTAATTGTGCTGTCATGAACTTTAACATTTAACTCGCTAACTGAGCACTGTAGAGTCTGTGATGTAGCACTTGGGTTTCTGTGAGCAATGCATGGTCTGACCTTGAGGTGAATTTGCGGAGATGTCCGCTCCAGGGACAATTCTGGCATTGTGTCACATTTATAGAGATGCTCACACTTGCTCATGATCAATTATTGAGTTAATTAGATGCAACTGGCTGCTACTTACTCTCTTAATTGCTATGGAAGCAGTAAGGGTGTACTTCATGTTTCACAGGGCTCAGTGCATTCCTGGGAAAAGTTTTTTTTTTTTTTTTTTACATAACTGGAGACTTAAGTAGGGTCTTGGCAAATATTTTGGTAAGAGAACTGTAACGTGTATAATAAAGCACAGCATTTAGTGCCAAGTGTGTACCTCAATCCATCCATCCATGCCCGTAACACCTCACCCAGGGGGCACCCATGAGGCATCCTTATCAGATGCCTGAACCACCTCAACTGGCTCCTTTCAATGTGGAGGAGCAGCGGCTCTACTCTGAACCCTCCCGAATGGCCGAACTTCTAACCCTATCTCTAACGGTGCGTTCACACCGAACGCGATAGACGCGACCAAAAAGCGCCAGACGCCCCTAGCTGGTCGCGTCCACATTTGCACCTCGACGCGCGTCCAATGCGAACTGGTTGAACTTTAAAATATGCAATTTTCACACGTGCGAAACGGAAATGTGGAAGGAAGTAGTGCCAGACAGTATGTTTGCAAGATGGCAGCTGTCGATCTAGCATTTGAAGAGAGAGTCTCCCTTCTCTATTTACTGTGGAGAGCAGAGCAGCCTTCCTCGTCAACGTCCTCACCATACCTGGGTCCATCAGCTCCTCCAGAAGCGTGAGCAATTTGGTGAGTTTCACCACTTGCTCCATCAGCTCCTCCAGAATGACGGCCACTTTCAGCGGTACCACCGTCTTTCCCTCGCCCAGTTTGAGGAGCTGCTGTCCCGCGTCGGTCCAAGCATCGCCCGCCTAGACACCAACTACAGGCGCTCAATCCCACTTGCAGAGCGCCTGTCCGTCTGCCTGCAGTTGGTAAAAGTGTTTAATACGGTAGTCCTTTATTGATACCTGTGCTAATATATGCTCATTTGAAGTCCCAGTGACTTCCCCACAACAGCTCTTTTAAGAGCCACCCACAAACCTCTAAAGAGCGTTCCTGCCTTTTTAAAATTTTCTCAATAAATAGAGCTTGCCTCCAAAATAAACTAACCTCCCTTTATTCTCTTAAATAATTGGTCTTCACTATGTTCCTATATAGTAGTATGTTTTTTCATTAGTATAATATGAAATAAATTCTACATGTGTCAAGTTGTGTCCCAATATTTGCTGTGTAGTAGAACTGAGACATTAGTCATTACAAAAATTTATTTGAAATAATATTAAAATTCTCGGTAGAGAAAGCAGCTGGTGTCGTACAGCTCTGGGTGGTTGGCTACAGCGTTGATGAGCCTTTCCTAATTATTGAATGAAGAATGAATGGCTTTCGCTGGACCTGCCCCTTTGAACTAGGTCAGAGCATCACGTCACCAGGCTCCTGATTGGTTGTCGCGGCGCGACTTGAAGGTGGAGTTCAGATTTTTCCAACTTGAGCGGTAGATGCGATACGCGCGAATGCACAAAATGCACCACACAAACTGTCGCGCGTAATTTTATTCGCGCTTCAAACGCATCAGTCGCGCTACTTGCTCGCATGACTGACACGTTTTCACGACACAAATCTGCTTCTGAATTTTCGCTGGACCCCCAGTCGCGCTTCATCGAACTCCTCCATTGACTTTACATGTAAACCTGACGCTCTGGTCGCGTCTATCGCGTTCGGTATGTACGCACCGTAAGGGAGAGGCCAGCCACCCTTCGGAGGAAGCTGGTTTTTGCCGCTTATATCTGTGATCTCGTTCTTTCGGTTGCTACCCAAAGCTCGTGACCATAGGTGTGGGTAGGGACGTAGATCGACCGGTAAATTGAGAGCTTCTCTTTTACACAGTCCGTCACCACGACGGACTGGTACAGCGTCTGCATCGCTGCAGCCTCAGCACCAATCTGTCTGTCGATCTCCCGCGCCCTCCTCCTGTCGCTCGTGAACAAGACCCCGAAATACTTATACTCCTCCACTTATCAGTATTAGCTGGTAACCTCACACTGCAAAGGTTACCAGCTAATACTGTCTTGTACAAATATCGTCAGTTTAGGGCGCAAAATAAAACAATATGGTCACATATAATTGAAGTGCATCATTATATACAGTCTGTTATTCAGCATCATTAAGAGAGAATTGTTCTTGCAGTTACTGTAAGGTTTATAGATTTTAGGTTAGTGATGTTGTGACTGATCAGAGGACTGTATATAAAAATACACATAAAGGCAAGAAAACAGGAAGTGTAGCTGAGTTTGCATTTTCAGAGTGACAAATACTAGTTTTAGAATTAACAGCACTAAACACACAATAATAGGATGTATTTTAATTTGTGTTCATATAGGCTAAACTCCTGAGAGGTCATTTCATTTTATTATTGCAACACGTGCTTTGGCCATAACTGCGTTTTTGTTGTCCTGTTGATTAAGCACAGACTCTAGTGTGGTCTCTTCCATTTTCTCCTCTCCGGGAAACTGCTGATGGTACAGTTTTCTAACCCATCTTCTCAGCACACTTTTCCGTCCCATGAATTATGCATCTGATTAATTAGGCTCGTCATTACAGTATATGGTCAACTGGAAGCTCCCCTTTGTTCTAGTTCAAACATGAAATGGACATTTTTTTTCTTCCCGTATTTCCTACCATCATTGTCGGCCGTGTCTGTGTTATGGATGAGAGGGAGGGCCCTGGGTATTTGTTGTATCCCCCGGGATGCTGCATGGCATTGCGCAGGGGGAATACAATAAAATAGCAAGATAACAAGATAAAAGCCTCATGTTGGACTTCAAAGCGGAACAGCTGCTTGGATAGAAGCAGACTGAAAAACTGTCTGCGCCTTGGTGATTTCAAAGAACAAGTCCACACTGATGGAAGGCTTGAAGAGGACACACGGGATGCTGTGTACAAACACACAGGTGTACACGTGACGGTGTGAATATTTAATCACTGCGCCGCACCGCAGAATGCTCCTCAAATCGCACTGTACTCGATTTGAAGCAACCAGCCTTTCTTTGCTGCTGTCTTTTGGACTCTCCTGCTTATGCTCACTGGAACGATCAAATTAAGCCACATTAATCCAAGCTTCATCGAACTCCACTTCTTTATGACATACAATGTCACATGAATGTTTAGCTCTAAGTAACCAGAAGGCATAAACCTCCCTCCAAACAACAATAAATAAAAAGATTCTTGCTAGATGCCAAATTCCTCAGCTCAAGGTGCCTCATCATTTATTGATCGGTGCTGTGCTCGTGAAGGTGGGCTCTCCCGGCTCCTTGGAGACAGTTAAACAGACACATGAATCCTTTTGCTCATGACAGGAGGGAGGCGATATTCAGGCACTTTTCTGTGCAAAAGCTTGCATTTTCTCAAATATATGCACACGCTCACACATTTTACAAGCTTTTAATGCAGTGGGCTTGCACCATGAAGTAATAGGAGGTGTTAGTGGGTGGTTCTGCATTGTGAATCCTGTGGCCTTTCATCGATCCAGGACTTCAATAGCCGTGTATTGATTGTCCCTCTATTCCTTGTACAAAAATCAGTCATATACAGTACCCGTTCACTGATGCGCTGTGGTCAGCATTGCCCAGCCGTGAGATTATACTGACGAGTCGGGGATGGGCAAAAATTAAAAAGCTGCAGTTCTAACTGCATCTCATGACAGTAGCTTTTGCAAGGTTTTAAGATTTAAGTGTCAAAATGAAGCGGCAAGGTGTGTGTATGTGCCTGGGTCTGTTATCAGCCTTACTACTGCTCTGCTACAAATACTGTCAGATGGCATTACTCTGATGTACAGTATTTGTGTGCACCTGTGCGTCTCAGCATGGGTGTTTACGCCTGCATTTATGTGTGTGTGAGTGTGCCTCCGACCATTTTCCTGTAATCATCTTGTGTGCTTTTGTGATGAGTAATGAAGCGCTGGCTGTCTGGCGGATGCTGTTTAATCATGCAAATCAGCACCACGCTCATTCCCTGCAAGGATCTTTCAGCCAGTGCTGGACAGTGAGCAAGGCCGACCTCCTCCTTGCTGATTTACTCTGCCCTCTTCCCGCTGCCCCTGTGAATGACACCATAGCACTAATGGAAAGGTTGACGGGGAAGGAGGGAGCTGTAAAGAAGGACAAGGAAGGTGTGGGGACGAGGGTGAAGGATAGAAAGAATGGAACAGAGTAAAAAAAATTAGCAGCAGGGGGAAGGAAGAAAGAAATCTGTGCTTACTCTGAGTCCAAGACACAGTCTGGTTTTCAGCTGAAATTCTCATCCTTGTTATCCTTGCATTTCTTCTAGCATACCACACACTCAGCTGCTGGCAAACTTGTTGTCTTACTCTTCCATTTATTCCGTTCACGAATGCACGGATTAGCATGATGCATGACCACACATTAAAAAGGAAATTTTGTGATTTGTGATGTTAAAGGACACTAACATGAAAATGCAAACAGGAGAATGATGTTTATCCAGCGCTGTTAAGGCATGGCTGATGAGAACTGGATGACTTCTGTCTTTGTCTGTGCATATATGTGGGTAAGTCACTTGTTTCCAAATATGTGGTTGTGGTGCGTTTTGGGAGATGAAGTCAATGAGTACTGACATTTGCACTGATGTGCACTGAAATGGAAAATTCAGTGCGGACTGACAAACACCTGACTCTCACCTCAAAATGTTGAGCAGGTCCACTATAATTCTACACAGGAGCATATACCAGCATTTGTATTTGTAATGGCAGATATATATATAGGCTAGGTCTCATTTCAGTAGCTTCCTCTGGATGTATTCGACAACACAAATTAAGAGTTAAAGTAAAAGATTTTGACGTTTAAGGACTCTTTGGGCAACTGAACCATTATCAACCAGAAATAAGTACAAATTCATTTTTAATGATATGCTACATGTAGACCTATTACATGGCTTTGAGATGTTGTGAGTCATGATATTCTGCTTGGTGATTGGTTAACGTTTTTCTTTTAGGTTCAGTTGCTTCTCACTGGTTACATCTCAGACCTGAAGCCAATTGTAAAAACTGAGCACATAAAACGTAGTCTGACTCAAAGGCTCAAATTCAGTCCATTTCTGTACTTAATGTTTAGACATGGCCACTTTCTAATTGACTTTTCCCACTTAGTCAAATTGGACTTTCATAGGATTATCACAACAGTTCTGTTCCTGCTAAGAACATAAGAAGCTGTGAGTGTGTTAAAAGCAAATCAACAGCCTCCAAAGCTAAACGTTCAAGCCACTGCAGAAGTGCCAAGAACTTGATGGTGCCTCTAAAAGCGAGTTAATCATCACAGATTTCCAGCTTTACAGCAGAAATAAACACAATTTTATAAAAAACAAAAAACTTTAGTAACTTCAGTGGTGATTCTAGAGTCTCGTGGGGCTCTAGACAAAAACTCACAGGGGGGCCTCCCCACTGTTCAACACCATTCTGCTATAAATACTCTGACAGCACCAACAGCAGTCCTATAACAGGTAAAACATTAATTTTGGCAGAGATTGTGTTTATTTCAACAACAATGCCTGACAACAAATTGTCTGGTTATAAACTACTAGCCTCTGTGATCTTTCAGCCTGGTGGCTTTGCTAACAAGTCTACTGCTGGTGTATCAACTCTGGGATAACTTGTCTGGCCCCCCAAGCTTTTGTCTGCCTTTCCTTGGGTGGCAAGTGGCAGCTCTGTGCTAATTTTCCCCTTCATTTCAATAAGGAGGGATCATTTAGAAGAATTGGACATGATTTATTGAGATGCAGAATTCAATTAATGAGCTATTCACCAATTAGACTCTGATGAACCATCATAGCAGAGGCGAGTCCAAGCAATGATAGGAATTAGGACAGGACTGCTGGTGGAGGAGGTGAAGATGGGGGTCTGACTGACCAGGGTGAGATAGAGATGGGGGGGAGGTGGGTGTCTGAAAGGCAGAATGACAAAGGAGCGCTGAGATTTAAAGCAGCCAGAAGTAAGGCTGATTGGTTCGGAGAGGGCAAGCAAGAAAGTGATTGGATTAGAGTTATGATGTCAGGACTGATTTTGACAGCGTGGGAAAGTGAACACAATTAAAAGAATAGACTAACAACCTCAGCAAAGAATAGAAATGACTTACTGCATTTTTCCTATTTTATACTTACACATAAGCATCATGTCAGTGTACCCACTTAAATGTGATCAAGGATTAAAGATGTGGCTTTTTTAAACATTATGTGTGCCACCAACATTGGCAGCTACATTGGGTGGCTTTCTGCCAGATCTTACATCAGCAAATTTGTAGCTGAGCTCAGGAGGTAGAGCAGGTCATCTACTAATCATCTACTAATCGGAAGGTTGGCGGTTTGATCCCTGGCTGCCCCTTGGTCAAGTTGCTCTCTGATGTGTTTCATTGATCTGATTCATATGGAGTGTGAATGTTACACAGCAAGCACTTAGTAGTTCAATCTGTGTAAATGGAAAATCCTCAAGTGACTATGACAGCCACAGTTCAGCCAGCAAAAAAACAAACTCTATGACAGGTTTTATGCTTCACCTAGAGTACACTATATCCCCTCTGTTACTACAACACACAGCTTTGTGAAAATAATGAGATCACACGTCCCAGGTGAGTGCTGGACTGCTGGAAAGCCTGTGGGCTTGGGAAGCGGGAGATCATTATTAAGCTGTTTGTTGCTGTCAGGAATCAAAAAAGGGTCATACTTGGTAGCAAACACAATTCAAGGTGATGCAGCCATTACAAAGGTATGGATACAAGCATGTTTGCTTCTTGTTCTGGTCTAGAAGAAGTGCATACTTTATCAAAACATTTATTGCTGTGTAAATGGATCCATGCATTTGCACAACAGGAAATGTGTGGTGACACATAATGAATCGCAACGCAGCACTTCCCGTTTGTTTACATGATGCATTAAACTTTCTAGGCAACGGCACCTAATAATCTCAGCTTTATGCATGCCAGAATTACCCCTCCAGCATACAGCGGCAAAGAGAGTGGACATCCGCTTTACTGTTTTTTAGCTGGCTGAATACCATATGTGCAGGAGAGTGAACATCTGCCATGAAACAGGAAGGATACATACAGATGAACAACAGATCTGCAAGTGGATGCATCCCCCTGAGAGAGCAGAGCAGGGTCATTGCTGCACAATTCCAGTTCCAGCAAAGAAACCAAAGAAAATAGCTCATAGTGCCACTTGAGACTGTGGAAGTAATGAAATACCAATTTTTTTTTACCCAATGTGGCATGCCGGAACAAGAGTGAGCCCATCTGGAAGTCCAAATTAGATTTTAGTTGGATTGTAATAAATTTAAATCAAAGTAAAGCAGGTTTAACTTTTCTTTTCATGACAACAACAAATTTGTGACTGCAGTATTTGTCAGAAAGAGGAAAAAAATAGAAGTTTTTCTTATCAAGTCCTTGAAAAATCACCTCCTTTATATTTAGATTATATTTAGAGCACCAACTCAAGAAAGAAGGGCACAAGTCCAGATGAACTGGAAACACTGTACTCAAGGGATTCTGGCCCCTTTCCTTTTGTTTTCCCCACGGTATGCTCTCCATTGACTTTTTAATCCCATTCATCAATCTATGTGGTATTTCCTTTGGTTTTTTTTCAGGTGTCTAACACAATACTACTGTTTGTCTTCTGAACAGAGTCGTGTATATGAACACTGTGATGAACAAGAAAGCCAATCCAACAGTGTGACCATTAAAGGAAAAGACAGAAAGCTCCCCCCAGGTTCATGTTCCATCACTGATCTTAGTGTCCCCATATCAGTCATTTAATAAATTCATCTCCTTGAAGCATGCCTGCATCACATCCTTCCTCTTATCTGCCCATTAGTATCTGCCCTCACCTCATCTCCCTTTCCGCCACATTACCATCAAAGGGACAGACATCAAAAGTGCCACATAGCGACCCATTTGAATGCACTTGCTGCTTTGCTCATGCTCGTAAGACTAAATACCTCGGCATGCATGTGCACATCTTTTAATGACTTGTAGCCTGTAGTAGATAAAGCTGATAAAATGTGGCTGAGTGGACTTTAAAGATGAAGATGGAAAAATTAAAAACATTTAGGTAAAAGGTGAAAGTTTCAAACTGATTTTTCATGTAAAAGAGCTGTTTAACCAATGAAAACATTTGTCCCGTCTCCAACTGTTTCACATTTGATTTCAGGTCCACTCTGTAATTGCTGGTAAGGTAGCAGAGCAGTGTCACACCCAGTTGTTGTTAGAGGCTGCGTCTAAAGACTTGAAGCTAAGCCACAGTTTTTGGACCATTTAGTAGAGTTAATGTTTAACAAGTGAGGTCACCAGCCACTAAGCTAAAAGCGATTATGTGCTAACTTTATCGACATGTGCTAAAGCTGTTAACTAGCTCAAAGTGCCAATGGCACACTGGTACAATACAAAGCTGCTTAAAAAAGTTCAGTTTTCAGTTTCAGGGAAAATTATTGCCTACTTGTATTGTAGCTCCTTGTAATTATGATTAACATTTTATATGAGGGTAGATGACCATGGATGAATTCTTCTACCTTAAGTGTGCTGTAAGGATTAGTGTTCTAGGACTAACTAATATAGTTTCATGATGCTTAAAGATAAGATTATAATTTAGTGAATGTTTGCATTTCGTGGTTATACAGATAATTTTATAATTGGAACCTAACTAACTGCCCTAAATCTGTGTAATATTTATGGCTAACCTTTAGCAAAATAGTCGGCAACAATAATAGAAGCATTCTCAATACCTATCAGGACCAAAAGAAAGTGGTACTCGATTATTTATTTAAAATGTTAAAATTATAATTTACTGACAAGACACAGACTGATATGTTGGGATGGTTGGTGAGTAGCCTGCTAATGTTACAGTTACATTATATTTGCACTAGCATTTAATGTTAGCTGATGCAAACATTTTAGCCTGTGGAATCAAGTTGATTTCAGAATGGCAGGGCTAGCTCTCTTAAAATGTTAACATGTGTTTTAGGATTTCAACTGACACAGCAAATAATTTGGATGTTGCTACTGTGAAGTGAAACATACTCAACTTGAATTCTTCAAGCTGATCTAGACATCGATCTTTTAAGTCCTTGGTTTGATTACTAATCTTCTGCGTGTAGTTTTTGGTGCCCCATTCATAGTTTCTCCTGTGCTTGTGGGTTTCCTTCATCCTCCTCTCTCCCTTCAGCATGTAAGGATAGACTAGAACCCCGTTTTAGTTCCAGGAGAATGACCGCCTTAACACCAAGACTCACTGAACATGTTGTAAAAAAACAAGACGAAACAACACTTGTTGTGTCACTTAACCTCCTAAGACCCGAACTCTTTCATGGCATGCATTTTTAATTTCTCTTTGCCATTTGGGCTGATTGGGACTTGATGAATGTAAAGACAAAGAAATACCAGATTTTTTTTTACCTAAGTTTTGTTTCTGAGAAAAATGAGATCCATATAAGTGGACACTCGTTTTAAATTTCGATAGAACATGGTTCTATAGAATTTCATGGTTTGATCCAGGAGTTGAGGCTGTGTCATGACCACTTTTGTACATGTTTCAGGATGTCAGCGGGGCAGTTTGAGCTCTTCCTGGCAGAGTTGGAAACACATCTGAGGGGGCAGGGAAATAATTTCAGGGCCTGTGTATCTGAGGATGAATAGCATTACTTTACTATTTATATATCCAGTACTGGTGTGGGTTTTGAGCTACAAGCACACTTGCAGCTGCCTGATTGGTCAGTTTATTCAGATCCGAAAAATCGAGCTGCAAGTTTGTTGAGTGAAATTATGTTGTCGATGTGAACAGCTGCATTAAAAATGGAGGAGCCTGAGAAATATGTTTAACAAAGAACTGTGTGTAAAGGCCTTCAGCACATATGCTGCCCACAGTACCATGGAAATCCTTACTGGAAACTCGTAGCTGATGGGAAGCCGTAGCCTGTGTGAAGCCTGAGTGTGTCAGGTGTAGGACAACCACTAAACACCTGCCTCCATTTGGTCTGAACCAAAGTGATGCTTTATTCTCACTCTGTGCTTTGCATCATAGTGTGTAATGCATTGTGGGTAGATTAAATATATTGGTTTATAAGCACCAGAGCAGATTTTTCGTGCTGTAGTCATTGCTCCTGCTCATACTCCTCTAGAAAATCATTTCCCAATCAGCTTCCAGTGAAAGACAAATGAAAAACTCTCCAGCACTTGTTCTAGGTTCATGTGAAGCTGGTGTGAGCCTTTTAGAGTCCAATCATATAGATGTCATCAAGAGGTACTCTATTGTTTAGATAAAACTCCCTCTGTTGTTGAGTTGGCTGGATGGTAACACAAAAACAGGGTTTTCTGACTAAACAGACTGTTACTTTCACAAATATCCACTGATTTGTCTCACTCATATTAGCCACAGATAAACATTGAAATATATTCTTCTTGCAAAGAACTAGATTTGGATTTTGTTTTCCATCACTTACATTGGAAGCATACTAGGAACAGATTTCAGCCAATCTGGACAGAAGGATTGATTACAGCAAGCAATAGCTGTTCAGCATTCACATGGCACGTAATTTTTTATTTTATTTTATTTATTTAATTAATTTTTGCTAGATATTGAAAATGTGATATTTATTGGGTGCAAAACAAAACTTTTGATGGCAATCGCCAGAAAAACAGAGATGCCATTTATTAGATACAAGGTTTAAAGTATACATGTCTGAAGTCAATGACAGGGACATGTCAAGTACAATGAATAGATTGATTATTATGGCACAGCCATATTATATATATGTATAGCATGTTTTCTTTGTTCCTATTAGTCTTTTTTTTCTCACTATTTCTTGCTCTTTGTCACCTCCCTGCTCGTTACTCTTGTGTCTGTTTCACATTTTATGTTTTTTCCTCCACAACCTTCCTGCCTCTCCCTGCCTCTTCTATACCCCCTTTCTTTGCCCTCTTTCCCTGCTTTAGTGAATGCAGACATGGCAGATGCAATTCCAATACGGATACATCCTGTGCATGAAGTGTTGGCTTCAGTTTCAGTTCCTGAGCTCCTGTGGATATACAACATATGTTCAAAAGCTAAATCTGGCCATTTTTTAAAAAGTCACCAGTCAAGTTGCTGTATAGCAGTGTGACACACTCAGTTTTACTTTGCCACACGGATGCTTTTCTGAATGTTTTTGGCATGTTGTCGTCAGTGCTTTCTTTATTTTGCTTCGACCTCATTCATCTTTTCACCTGGCTTTGTCTGCAGCGCAGTCTTTCAGTCTCCATCTGTCTCTTTCGCTCCTTCCTTGCCTCTTACTCACCCACCAAACTAGCTCTGTCTGTCAGTGATATTGTCCTTGTGTAGATTCAGTCACAGCCAGGACAAAAGGCAGCATTTGCTACAAAAAAGGCCAAGGTGGCTTCTTGATCTGGCCTTCAACAAAATGCAGGACCATTTGACAATCAACATGTTTGCAGCAAAGATGACGAAGCGTCTCTTTCTTACCCACATGTGCACTCGCACACATCAGCCTCTTAGGTAAACAGGACAGACAGGCTCTCCAGTGGAGAAGAAGTGCTTTTCCCAGTGTGGGCCTACATGCTTAGCAGAGTGAATAATTGCAGTGATAAAAATGAGGAGATGGAGAAGGGAGATAAAAAAAAAAACTTGTAGGATTCAACCTGGCGAGGCAAAATTCATAGAGATTAAAGAAGTAAAAGGCAGTAAACGAGATAAAACACCACTTCCAAGCACAACCACGACGCATGACAACGTGATATTGCTTCTAAACAGCGAGCTGATTCTGGCGTGTTAGTTTTAACGTGTCTGTGCATTTCCAGATTTTCCAGAAGTTTTACACATTACATGATACGAAAAATAATTGAAATCCAGCCTTGAGAGGTTTTATGGGTATAATAGGAAAAGGTACCATAATTGAGAAATATTTGAAAAGGAAGCACTGAGTAACATAGAGCAGATGAACTGTAAAAGCGAAGCAAAAGACCAAAAGAAAGAAGGAACATTTCTACATTAATAGTAATTCCTTCACTAGGCTTTATCCTTTCAGAATGACTAAACACATAAGGTAGTAGATACATTAAATGAGAATTTAACATGGACACCTGGTCCAGTCTTATTATATATGAGGGCAACAATAAGTTCAGGTTTCTGAACTGCAGTTCTGATTGTAATTAAATGAATACGCATGATGAAGACTATATCGCATTCCGCATAAATGCATCCAAACTTAAGGTGTTTGAAATTCATGAGCGTCTTCATAGTTTGCCCTTCACTGCAACCTTGTGTCACGCATTATGCAAATTCACGTGTGTCTGAGTTCAAGCTGATGTTCTGCCCCGTACTTTCACTCTCAGTGGGCTCATAGCGCTGCATGCATGAGAGCGTACAGCTGAAAGCTCTTAACACCAAGGCCCAGGTGTAAAAAAAAAATAATGAAGCTTTTCAAAATGCAACAGCCATCGAACTGAAACGTCATTAAATGCACCTCTGGCATGTTTCAGTAATACTGGCTCAGTACTGCTTCACTTTAACTTGAGACAGAAGGTGGGCTCATGCATATTGATTTAAGTATATTCAGTGCATAAAAACACAGTTCAGTCGTACATGTTTACAGCACCAGAGGATGCTGAGATAAGTAAAATGTCAACAAAGCTAAAACCAAGAGGTCCCAGTTTGTAGCCCGACTTTGAAACAACTTTCATGTGCGATTGCTTTGAAGTGCATAATGATTACCAAGGTTGCCATAATTAAAGGTTCAACTAAATATGAAATAAATACAATGCATGAATAAAAAATAAAACAAAAAAAACGATTGCTGCCTTTGTTGCTCAGGATGCTGTGTGATGTGGAGGACTTTGACTTTTTTTATTCACCAGTTATTAATTTAATTAATGTTTTAATCAATCTTTATATGCTTTTCTGTATATTTTTCTTCTGATGCTTTAGCTTTGTTAACAACCATAAAGACTAAAGGTAATGTTTTCGCTTGCATACAGTCATCTGTAGAGTAGGTAAGCAGTGTCAGTGAAAAGATGTAGGACATTTTAGAAATGTAAAAGATGAAGGTCACACTTCCAAAGTATTTTCAATCATTTTCACACTACAGCAAAAGAATTTGGCTTATTTTTTTTCCATGAAATACTTGATTTGGACAAATGAATTACAGGTTTTGGGCAAGTTAAAATCATTTACAGATTATCTAATGTTTTTCTGAATGTTTTGGGAAATGCATCTTCAGAACAGAGAAATGTGCCAAAGCAACTGAGAAAAACAACGACTGCACTTTATTGCAAATTTAAGCTTTAATGAGCGTTCTTAAGAAAGAAAGAATAAGACTGCACTCAGACATCCTGTGAAACAAAGTCTCCGAAAGGTCACGGTGATTTCAGCTTTTCCATTTACTCATGAAACCACTACCCAGAAATGTTCATCTAAAATTATAGCTTGTATTTCCAATCTTTTGGCCCATCCAAAAGAAATCTCCTTTTGCATGCTGTTTAAAGGCAATATGTGAATGGCTCAAAACTGATATCATGAGCTTTGCTACAGGTGAAAGTAAAGAGATGGAAAACAGTCTGTGTTTATCTAAAATTAATCTCATTTGCTGTCATAAGAAAGACACCAAATCACTTCTAATGCATAAAATTGTGGAAACAAATGGCAAAGGCAATAACATATACTTAGACATAAAAAATTATATTTAAATTTTGTTGATCTACAGAAAAGAGAAACAAAATTGAATAACAAGCTGTATATGAAGAAGGCCTATGAATAAATACATTTGCCCATTTTATAATCATCTTAGTCTTTGAAGAGCTGGATTTGTTTATAGCTCAAAAACCTTTAAGGGAGGCTCTGAGAATTAATAATTTACCCTTGACTTTTGCAAACACTTGGAGCTTTCATTTTTCTCTCAAATCAAACTGATATTTGTAAAAGAGCGAGGGCATATCATGAAACCGTTCCTGCAAGCGGCATCACACGGTGGATAACCTCCAAAAAGAGCCCAAGACTGTTTTTGTCTCAGCAAACATTTTGATGCCGTCAGGGGACAAGTCCTTGTGTGGTTGCGTACAAGCAAGACAGTCAAAATGCAGCTTAGCCACGCTGTCAATATATCAGTGCACTCTGTAAGTGTGGGTTTCGATGGTAACGACTGCAAATGAACAAGGCTGCCTGGTGCATTTTGAGTCATATGACAAAGTTACCCGTGTGTGGGAGATTGATTGCAAGAGATTGGATAAGATTCACATATGCCTTTCCTGCTTTTGCTGTCATTTGTCAACAGACGCTGTCACTGCGTTACCAAAGAGACTATTTTGCAGCACTGTGAAGCACAAAGAAAAGTAATGCAACACAGCTGACACATGCAAAAGCTACATTAGATACAGTCTTTTAATGTTGCCTTGCAAGCGAAAGAAATTGGTGACCCATCAAACTACGCTGCAAATCACAGTACAGCTCAGCTTGCAAAATTATTCCTGGGAGTGGCACATTTTACATTTTAAATGTTTTATTTTCTTTCTTTGGCCTATGCACTGCTGTAAAGCTTTCTTTTCACAGTAAACAGGACATGTCTGCAGCACGGTCTAACAGAAATGTGCAGAAAACATGTTCGACAGGTTAAGACGGTTTGTTTAGCCATGTTGCAATGCGTGGACCTTTTAGGATGTCGGACTATTCAACAGATAGCCACTAAAATAGATTTCGATCAGCATGGGATAGGAATGTAGGAAACATTTGCAATTTCCAATAAATCATTGTATGCACAAGTGATTATTTGAGATTGTGCTTAAACTGGTCATTGATTTGAGAAATAGAGCAAAACTTTAAAAATGCTAAGAGAAATGGTATTAAACCCAACAAAGAGACTTTACAATAAGATATCTGGAGCTCTGTTGCACATTTTTTTGTCATTCTAAACTGCTTTCTCATGTCTCTATGCACTTTAACCAGCGCTATGTAGAACCACTGATGGAACCCAGTCTGCTTTCTTTAGAGGTAGACCTATACAAAATCGCACATCTCCGGTTTTCACATTTAAATACGGCTGTGTTGCCCCACGCTGTGTGTGCCATTTGATGCCGCAGCTACAGACATTCTGAGAGCAGTGGGAAGAAACCAGAAGAGCAAAAAGGCGTCCAACCACTCGACTCAACAATGAACTGAAACTTACTACATAATTCTGAGTGGGTTTACAGAAGTGGAGACAGATCATCTGGGGCAAATGGAGCAAAGTAAAAGCAGCTGGCTTCAGAAAAAAATAATGCTCTTAGAAATCCCAATTAATATGTGAGAAAAGAAAATAATACTTTACAGCAGTGTTAGTGCTGTGCAGTGTGCCTTCTTGTGTGCAACCCCACACTCACATTTCCACCTGAATTAGGAAAATGGGAAAGGCATTAGGCCAATTATCAGATATGCAATGCAGTGAAATCAGTCTGTATGCAGAGCATATGCACACAAGGAAGAGCATCAGTTATTCTGGATCAGCTGTAAGCGAATGGTTTTCAGTTTTTCTTGTTTTGCAGGAAAAATAAAGGTCAGCATCATTTGTTTACCTTCCTGAATCTCTGTATCACTTAGCATTATATGCACCAGGAAAAAAAAGTTTTCTCAGAAAACCATGGTTTTCCCACTATCTTCAATAAGTTTAATATAAAGGGAAACAGAGTTCTATATTATAACAAAGCAGAGATGTGATAGTTGGGGTTTTAAATCTGGCTGTTGCAAACAGAGCTACAATATGAGAGAACTGTCGGCACTTGCGTCGAATAAATCTTTCAAAGCTGTCACTGAGCATTGTTACAGTATTATTTTTCACTATTATCTTACAAAACACCAGGCCAGGTGTTGAGGAAACCAGTCAATCATCCATCACAATGAAAGCAAAGCAAGGCTAAAACTAGCAATGTCAGCGCTGCTCCCAATCTCCTAGTTTCAGCTGTCACAGCTTCTCTTTCTCGGCTAATGGCTTTAAGTTGCAGAGAAAAAGTGAAAGAAACAGGGAGAAGAGAGTGAGCGGAGAGAATTGGTGTCTGTGAAGGGATAAGATTCAGGCATTAGCAGTGACAAGTCAGCTACCTTGCAGGCTCCTGTTGGGTGGAACCATAGGCTGCATTTAAACATAGCTGCTGGGATGTCACCCATTGGTTTGTGAAGCCCAATTTGAAGGTTCAGTCATTGGATTTTGGAGCCAGAAATGCCTTGCTAATATAAGGTTTGAAAAACCGTGCTAATTAGTGCTAAATAAAAATAAAAATAAAACACTAGATTTTCTTACACTTAACTGCACAGAAAACCATATCAGGTAAAATCAAAACCCATATTACATTTTCCAAATTATCCAAAAGACACCACAAGCATAGCTGACGAGCCCCTTTTACTGGTTCAAATTAGCAGACGTAAAGCCTCATGAACAGCTCCTAGAGATTTCTCACGCGATGTCATGGGCACATTAAAAGTTCTCTACCATATTGGACATGATGCAACCACAAGGGAAGAACCGGCCAAATTTAACCAGCTAGCTGATCAGTGATTTCTGGAGGGGGCGGGTTCATTTGGACGCTAGCAGTTTGTCGTGGCCACTTGTCGTTTCTGCACAAGACAGCCGACATGTCTGCAAAAACTTTCCAACTACTTGCTGAGCTGTAGTAAAAATGGTGAGGCAAGCATAGACCTTCAAAGTAAAAGCAGTGCTGTATCCAGCACATTTCAAATAGCACAACTTTTACTTCAAAGGTGAGTGGTCTCTGTTTCCAGTTTCTCTAGTGCTCGGAGAGTAGTTTCCAGGTCTCTGTAGACAAGTCAGTATGTTCCATGTAATCGTCGAATAGCAGCAGTAATCTGTTTGTAAGTAAAGCAACTGAAGGACAATTTTTAAAAACTGGTTGGGGAATACACATTTTCCCCTAGCAACCATTGGTTGCCAAGAGGAGTCTGGCCAGTCTCTGGGCCTTGACTTTAATAATCAACCTCCAGCAACCAGTTGCCAACAAGTTGGGGAATCCATATTTTTGCCTCCCAGCCAGTGGTTGCCAGATGGTTGCAGACTCTCTAGGCCCATGTGACTGAGGCCTTATTAACTTCAAATGGCAGATGAGTTGACATAGCCTGGTTAGCAGTCACATATCTGTAAAACCTCAACAGGCTACAATGCTTTTAGTCCCAGTGGGCAAACTCCAAACTTTAAAAAATGTATAAAAGGGGTAAATTAGCTATAGAAATCAAACCATTTTTGTAAACACATTAAATTCAGCTGTAAATGTGGGCATTTACTGCCCCTTTTAGCAAGCCTTCAGTTTTTGGCAAAACCCTCCAGTTACTAGGGGTGTGGAGAAAATGGAAAGGCCTGACACACGCAAGCACTGATGCAAATTATGTAAAAGTTCATAAAGGCCAGAGAGCTGCCTATTTGAATTAGAGCAGATAGGGAAAAGCGTGGCTACTGTGCCTGTTTAATTCATCCTCTGAAGTCACAGAGAGACGAGCTGGGAAAGAGAAGACAGAGAAAAGAGTGGGCACAAACAACAAAGAGACACTCAAATGAGACAAAGGAAACCTAAGAACCAGTTTAGATTTCTGAAAGTTTAAATATTGAGATTGATAGCTTTTTTCTTCTGATCTTACACATTCAGCTCATTTTACTGCCACTTTATTCATCGTTTTATTGTGCCACCTTCACAACCTGCCTTTATCTGACTTTCTCCCTCGAGCCTGTGATGCAATCAATGGGTTTGGACAACTCCCATGGGCAGTTAGCCTTGACAGCTGACAGGGGCTGGTTTCAATGCCTGCCCCCTGATGTGTGTGCGCACACGCCTGCATGTGCGTGTGTCAGGAAAGACTCAGGTGTGGACTGAGAGTAAAGGATTCAGTGGCTGATGTGATTAGAGAGATGAAAAAAGAGAGAAGTAAGGGAAGTGGACTTCATTTTTACAGTAATAATCCCATACAGCTGCATCAGGAAATGGAATGGCATTCATTTATCATCATTTGTGGAACCTTCAAACGGAAGAAAAATTTCTCTGCAACATTTTCTGTCTTTTTTTTTAGGTAGAAATGCCCACACTGCTCTCTAACCCATCAGCTTGACTTCTCTCACAACAGCAGCTTGTGGTCTATGTTAGTCCCCTAAAAACAGGCAGTTAGGTCATCTCCTCGCACATCAAAAACATTCTGCTGGCTTACGTGACTCATTAAGTGACAGAGCATTAAAAACACATCCTAATTGACTTGCTTTCTTTGTTGGAATGAAAGGCTTCACACTTCCCTCCTGGGGTAAAAGCAAAAAAAAATAAATCTGCAGTTTGAAAACAAGTTGGATGTTGTCAGAAGTCTGTTGTTCCTCCCTTTCTTCCTCCCTCCTGCCCAGAGAAAAACTCAGTAATGAGACACATCTTTGTGGATCTTGTTTATCACTTTGACAAAACTTGGGGGTAAAGATTCCTTTGACGACACACCGTTTCTCTCGATTTTTCTGACTACCTTCTGACCGAACGTCTTTGGCAGACAAATTTGAGAAAGATGAGAAAAGATTTTTTTCCCCTCTTTTTTGAAAAGAGCCCCTCACAACCCACTTTAATACATTTCATCCAAGACACTGAAAACAGCTCGATTGAGGTGTTTGGAGCATTTTTTTTCTCATCAGACATACTGTAAATAAAACAAGAGCGAGCTTTGACAGTCTGAAAATCTCCCTTCCCCACAGTGTTCTCATGCTGCACAGAAGCACAGTGAAGTAAAGCAGCAGGTTTCTAGGCGAGGTGAACATTTTGTCTTTCATTTTTGTTTTTTTTAACCAAACGAGGCCTGATGTGTCAGCGGACTTGTGCGCTGCCATGGGAAATAATCAATCAAATAAGCACACAAGTCCCCCAAAGGCATGGATATTGACCTTTGGAGTTAATGTTGCAAGAGGCTACTTGCACTCATCGGGCGTTGGAAGGAAGCCAGACAAAAAGCTGCAAAAATTCCAGATGACAGGACCTGGAGATAACCGAAGCAATGACACTACCACTTGCACACTTACACTTGCATCCACACATAGTGTTGGAGACTCGTGCACTTTTGCCACTCGCCACACAAACACACACACACCTCCACTCTCCTGCGGTGACATTTGAAGGACAGGGGCCTGGAGGGAGAACAGGTTTTGAGAGGTTAGATGAGGTGGAGGGGCTGGCTGGTTGAGGGTGTGAGGTAAACAACACCTCTGAGTTCAGCGTGCATGCTTAATGTGCTCTCTCGCGCTGACGGCTCCGCTGGGCAAGACTGCCGATGACAAGCTGTCTGGAGAAGTCTCCTACTCCTGCACCATCTCACTACCTCGGTCTCTCGCGCTGTCTGTTAGCTTTACTCTGTCCAGCTGTCCATGTCGGGTGCGGACAGCTTTTGGTGCAGTCTCGTTGGCTTTGTCTTCCCTGCCTGACACAATCCAACCTCTTTCCTCCTGGCTGTCATACCACAAGCTTAATAATTTAAATGTGGAAAAAACAAAACAAAACACAGGCATAAAAATGAAGACTGGATGTGTGTGATTTTTTTACATAAAATGTAATATTTTATCATTTTATAGTTTGTGTTGGAGGAGAAACATTTTTTTTTGTGACTGATTCTCCAGTGGTCTCATAGCAGCAGTCATAAACATCCGGGGCATTCCCTTCACCTTTGTACAGTTTTATGAAATGCATACTAACGATATATTCATGGTCACTGGCAGCAATGCACACATGCAGATCAAAATACAAAGATATGTACAAACGTGAAGTGTACACTCTTAAGGTGTGTTCAGACTGAAGGTGAAGCAAATTTTTAAGAGACGGACATGACTGCATACAATAGAGAGTGTACAGGTGGACGCGGGCTTGATCAAGGCAGCGTGGACTGGAGCAAAATACACGTTAGGAAAGATGTGTGCTTTTGCTGAACCTTTGTACTCATAAATATAAAAGGAGACAAGGGGGGGTCTTGAACATCAGTCTAAGTGAGAGCTGTAGCACACACACAGTGCATGAAGGCACACTCTGCTGACGCACAAATTTGGCGCACTGTTCTGCTTGTTGTATCTAACGTCCGACGCCTGTAGTGTGTGAGCGCACAGTGCACAAAACACTCAAGCCGTCAAACTTGTGCGAATAAAGCAAGGCGAGAATTTGCTTCGCTTTCTGTCTGAGCACAGCTTTACAGCTATCTTTAAAATTTAAACTAGTGGTTTTTACCCCCCGACCTGAGTTCGTTAACCTCATTTACTCTTGTTATCCAATTGGAGCCCATCTCTCTAGCAACTGGTTTTGGAGAGGGCAGAGGTGCTATCCGACCAGTTGGAAGTTTAGACGTGCAGAAGCAAAAACAGACAAAAATGAGCACTGTTGTAATCCGAGGAGATAAAAATCACATTGACATCATTTACTCAGGGCATACACATAGAACATTTATTGCTGTGTAGTCAGGCTTTAACCTTTGATGCCATATTCACTGACACAAGGATTTGTCTCAGAAAGATAAGAGGATATATCTTTGATGCTAAAACAGCCCTTGGTTGCTTTGTGTTTTTTCCCTCTTCGACCTTTAACCCCGCCAGGTATCCTCACTGACAAACAGGACATTTCAGGAAAAAGGCAAACACTTTACCTGAAGTCACAAACGCACATGCACACACAGTCCCTCACACAGACACACGCGCACACGCAAATGCCTCACTCGTTAATACCCAACACCATGTGCTAAAACATAGTCATCAAAGTGATTTTGCATGATAAAAAAGGTCAAACCCTCAGATTTTCTCACATCACCTCATTCCTCTTGAGAAATGGAAAAATAAAAAGGTAATGATCGAAACGCCAGGGATAAAACAGTCTACCTCTTAGAAATCAGGCTTAAAGATGAGCGTCTCCTTTTTGGATCGAGCAGTTAATCGAGTGGTGGAAGCCAAAAAGACGGCAAGTCTCGTTCCGCTGTTACAGTTTCAGCTTTTCGCGTCAAACCACCGTGCGTGAAAAGGTTGCTACAACATACTGTATGTGTGAAAAGATGGGGGGGTGAGTGCATCACGGTGTCGTTTCAAGAATAAGCATACTGTATTGCAATCCCAGAATCATGCTTAAGGAACACTAATGTGCCCGTAATCGATATGTTATGGTGTAACGCTCAAATTAAAGCTTTCATAGAGATGGTGTATGCTGTTTGTGTGTGTTTTTTTTGTTTTTTTAGCATAGGAGACTAAAAGCAAACAAAGTTCCCTTTTGTGCAGGGAATGTCCGTGAGCTAGACAGTCCCCATGTGGTGAGTGAGTATGGCTGTTCCCACCTCTGGTTGTCCTCTGAGACTCCAACATCTAGAAAAATCAAATCGCGAGGAACCAGCGTTCCCAAAGAGAAATGTGCTGGAGGGAACAATCACTTCAGCGCACAGAGTTTGTTTGAAATTTTTTGCTTCGTTGTTTTATACACTGTCCACACCTTAGAAAAATGTTAGAAAACTTGGAAGCCACTGGCAGACCAAAAAAAGTCCTAGACAACAAAGTCAAAGACACTGCATGGGTTAAATTAAATCGGGACAAATTAACGGCAACACTTGCACGTGCCTATTCTCTTTTCTACAAAAATAGTGGAATAGAAATCACATGGTTATCACCCAACATTGACATCTCAATACACTTCTGTATATAGTTAAAAATCTTGGTTAAATGCAATCCCATCATGCAGTCAAGGACCCTTGCAACACTTTTGTGTGTGTGGGTTTTTTTTTTTTGTCCATTCGCTTTAAATCCTTAAAGATAGTGAGAGGAAGTGGGGTCAAAAAAGGTGTGTGCTTGAAGTCTCACTTGAGCGAGGGAGCTGCAAACCACATTTTCCAGTGCGGGCGTAGCTGGCCCGCTCACACGACGCTGTTTCTCCTGGCCGCGTCTGTGAAGCTCCATCCAACCTAGCTCTCCGTTTTATACTATATTTCTTCATGTTCACGAGTGAGAGATGCTGGCAAGAGAAAGGAAAATAACCAATTTCACGAATCACTCCATGCACAGTTATACCTCCACAGTCTGTTAATTTATTTCCATTTCCCGGTGCCACTGAAGACCAAGCTGACAGACGTGCGAAACTTTTCCTCAGTTGATACCTCTCCCCCTGGTTTCAAAAACACAGAGGTGCGGTGCAGCGGTGAGAATGATTTAATTCATTGCCTTAGATACCTGAGGCGGTGCTCCCTCACACACACTCACACACACACAAACGTGAGCACACATTCCTGAACTTTCCTCCACCCTTCATATTTTACTCTGATCTCAGCAGAAGCTCCTGTGCCAGAGTGAGTAAGACCTGTTGTTTCCGTCTGCCAGGACAGATGGACATTAGATCCGCTTTCTGCTTTTCCAGCCAAACAAATGACCTGCCTTCTCCTTGCCCCAGTCTTCCTTCCGCCTTCATATATTCCGCCATCACAAAGCCTCTGCCCGCGTACTTGCCACACTGCCTAGGAGACATAGGCGAATCAAAACACCCTCTGTTGGCATGGATCGCTATTTCTTGTTTGGTTACTTCTGTTTTTGCATTTTTAATCTCAGTGAACCCGAGCCATCGTGGAGAAAGGAAATTACAGTCGAGCAACATCAAGACTCTTTGTTGTATCTTTGAGTTCAAACCCTTTTGTATCTCCTTCTGGGTTTGCTGTGTGATCAGAAGCTTCCATGGCCTCCCATACTGGTACAGCCTCCAAGTTGGTAGAAGCTCTTGGACCTTGAAAAGGCCACTTCCACACCAACAGACCATAACCAAAACCACTCCCATAGACAGCACAAAATAGGACATGGGCTTGTCACGAATGTATAGAAATGGGTTAAGGGGGCAAGATGAGGGTTTGGTTTTGAAATCGTGTGTCATCAGACCTTTCTCTCACTGATGAGGCAGAGAGAGCGAGAGGGATAGCAATGGGTTCAGATCCAAGGAATGGAGAGACAAACAAAAAAGAAACATCGGGTTTCATCTGTTTTTTCGACAAGGCCCTACTGTTGTTTGGCTTGAGCTCTTCCCCTTTAGTCCTTGATCTCCATCTCCTATTTCCCCTCTTCCTTCTCCTCTTCTTGTATCAACCCCCGTCCAGGGGTTGGCCAAGAAGCCTTGGGGGTCCATAAGCTCCAGACCCATAATCTCCCTACGACCCTCCCTGCTCCGGGAAGACAGCAGCATCCCCCCTTGGTCCAGGCTGCCTGTGCTGTTGCACTTCTTTACTGCTCCTCCTGGGTACACCAGGGAGCTGGGTGATAGCAGTGATGTCAGCGACAAGCTGCTAAGTGCCTCTGACAAGTGTTCACTGTTGCCTGCTTGGCTGGAGCCACAACCGCCAATAGACGATCCAATCCCTATGCCCAGGTCCTCATCTGAAGGGTCGATCGAGTCATCGCGGGTGTACCCAGGGCTGGTGCTGCCACGCCCGCTGCTCTGGCTCCGCTGGTGACCCCTGGTGGCCAGAAGGGTTAAACCCGACGATGGGCTCGGTCTTGGTCTCAGGGTCTGGACTGGGGAAGATATGGAGGTGGTGTCCTCAGGCAGAGGGAGAGGACACATAAGCGGCAATGGAGCTGATGACAGTGGAAAGTCTAAGTTCTGAGGTGGGGACACACTGAAGCTCAGTCCTTCTTCCAAGGTGGTCTGAAGGCTGCCTTCAGAGCTGCCTGTAGCGAGGGACGAATCACTGTGGGAGGGGTACTGAAGGAGATAAGAGACAGAGTGGAGAGAGATAATGAGCTCATCAATCCAACTCTCTTTTTCATTAAGACTTGTAACAATACTGATTACAAGGCTGCCTTTATCATATTTACTTGATCATCATTTGTTAGTTAGCAATTACTGAAATACATTTCAACAGAACCTCGCAACTGTCTTTTTATGTTTCTACGTCAAACATCATCTAACTTACCGTAATCTATCTATTTGGTCCCTCGTCCCCTCTTACCTGTGTGCAGAGCTTCTTTCTATGGGCTCCAGGGGAGCGGAACGAAGCCCACGAGGCTCTGGAGGCTCGGGAGGCCAGCCTAAGGCCTCTTGACAAACGTAGGCTTCTACTGCGGGGAGGTACTGGGATGGCTGCTTAAGAGACCAGCAGAGGACATTACTAGTTCTTCCAACCAGATTTTATTTTAGGGTTAAGGATGTATTAAAAAGACAGATTTTATATATAGAAGATGGTGACGTATTAATCTGTAGTCTGGGCCTGAATACACCCAATATGATGCCGTCTGATGTAAAAACTAACTGTACATGTGCATATATAGAGCTAATCCTACTACAGAGGTCAGTTTCTTCTTTAGACTCCCCCCTCGTCACCTCTTATAGGCACATTTTGAGACTTACTGTACGTGGACTTCTCTTGTTTATCTATATAATTACTTAATTAAATTTATTGCTTTGTTCTTTGATTGCCTAAGTGTTGTTTAACCAAAGATTACAGCATTTCATTTACATAATATACACACACAGAGCAACAAGCAATTCACACTATTGTGCTTATGTGTTTGGTGTGCTGTGGATTTACTCACCTGGGCTGCACTGAGGTGAACACACACGCGGTTCGTGTGTTTGCATTTCCATCTCCTGCAGTACGATCTCCATCTCAATGCCCGTGCTGAGGGCTCTGCATGGCTGGCTCTGCACCACCGTCTGAATCTGGTGACCTCCTCCTTCGACCTCCTCAGAGCTGGGTGAGTCACTGCTGCACTTTACCTATAAGACAGAAGATTTACAAATATCCAGAACAGTGGATGCATTTTCCTACATATATAAATTAGACATATGGGCTCATTTTGTGACGCAAACTACTGTGACCTGTTTTGGAAAAGCTTATATGATTAAGATGATTAGATGATCATTAAGTTAGCATAAAATTTGCTTTAAACTCTCATTTCATCTCCAAGGCAATAATTAATCCAGAATTCATGTGATGTATTTTAAATTGATGGTTCCTGGTTGAGGCCAAGCATGACTGGAAATGAAAAAAAAAACCCCAGCCCCTAAGGTGCTGGGGAGATATTAAACATGGCCTCTGAGTCACATCATTCTCTTTGGCTTTTCATTGCAGTGCAATTCAAAGTGTGAGCATGAGCTCTTAATTGTTATGTTAATCCTATATTTCGTGACCTTAAATGTTTAGGTTTGAAAATCCCGAGCGTCCGCAAAAAGGCCGCGATGGCTTGAAGTAAGAAGCAGGAGGCGGATGAAGGTGAGAGTTCAAAAATAAGCTGGTACACGTGTGAGAGTGGGCGTGCAGGAATGCTTTTGTGCTTTCATTAGTGTACTGTACCTCTGAGTCATTCAACCCGAGCCCCTGAACAGCCCCATTTCAGGTGATACAAATCTCAAATAGCCTTATCAAGCAATCGCTTCTACCCCTGCACACACATCTCTTCAGATACCACCACCATAATTACTACTAGCCCTAACCCTAATGTTAAACAAGCTTTTAAGTAAAAATGGTGTGCTTTATATTGTAAGGGCTTGCTTTGGGTGCTCCGGCAGAGAGGCGACTTCCCTCAGTGTGACTGTGTAAAACGGATTTATTTATTTATTTGACACCAGATTTCTTTTAATCAAACAGCGCTGGGCAAATTAAAACCCTAACCTTACGTCCTTTGTCACCTTCTCTCTTTCCCTCTTCCACTTTCTTTTCTCATCTCCTTCCCTCTCCTCTAATGAGCACTGGTTCACAGCCATGCTTGGTGATGGCAGACTTATCTAGCTCTCCAGAACCAAGGAGCATTACCCCATTACAGAGGAGGATATCTAGGATGGACGGATGATAAGGGATGGAGATAGTGAGGCTAGAGGGAGGTACAGAGCAGGTGTGCAATTACCAGAGGGGGAGCACTGTGAAAGGAGAAGCATAAAAGATAAAGTCTAAAGCAAGCGGTGGGTGGGTTCAAGAAAGGCAGGCATAGAGAGCCACCACAAATTGTGATTGAGGAGAGTTTGGTGGAAAGATTTATTCACGAGAAGGACTGTAGAGGATAGACACTGTCGAATCTCCAAAGACAAGATAGTTACCCTGATACATGAAAAGAAAGTGATAAAGGCATCTTTGGAATCTAAAGGTTTATATCTGCAAATCGCAAGAGAGCCTAAAGCGCAGCCATGAAAATGATTTTATGAGGGTCATTTGTTTTGTGCTTCCTGGAAGTAATAATAAAGAAATCTGCTGCGGGGTTGGAACAAAGTGCTGGTAAACTGCGGTATTTGCATCAAATATAGAGCAATTGGTGGAACGTATGGGCTCTTATCCAATGACCTAGCCTCTGGGGACAATGACTGTTGATTTTGGGGCTTCTGATGCTTGCGTATAACAAATACCAGGTCCATGACGTCCTGCTCCATGTGTTGGTGATTGCTTACCACCCAACTATCAGTGGAGATAAATATAAAAACACATAATAAAAAGCTAACTTGTCAATCATCTTTTGTCAGCCTGCTTTGTCAGCCAAAGTCTGATTGGTCAATACTAGTGTAGGAGCCATTTTTGGGTTAATACCGTATGTGGCCACTAGAGGTCACCTTTTTCTGTTTGGTATGGTTTGTTCATGTAAAGGTATTTAAGGTAAACGCACGTAATCGGCGTCAGGTGTGTCATTAATTGTACGAAGGCAAACAGTTTGTGACCGCTGCGCTGTTATGTCAAGATGATATTGGAATAAAGAACAAGATAAGTACTGCTGGAGTTATTGGACTGTTTAATTAATTCATACATACCAGTGACATCGCATCACCCCCCGTTAACGACCACCTCAGTGGCTTCAAGCATAGGCTTAGCCTCTACAACTAGCCTGACACAGTTTTCCTGTCCTAAGTGTTGCATCTTGTTGAATTTGTGGTGCAGTCTGTACAGTAACCATCCTCTCTTTCTATTCGTCTTACTCACCTGAAACTGGCTTAAAATTCTGTCTAGAGATGACAACCAAGTGTGCAGCACGGCAAAATGATAATAGTACTAATATCCTCCTAGTGACATTTAAGCAGGCGCTTACTCTGTGCACCTTTGTAACTCAGAGCTGTGTAAAGATGGCTCAATGTTGTAAATCAGAGCTAGTGTACAAAACCTTAGTGCCCCTAAAATGACAGGATTACTAGAGCTACCTATCATTAAAAAAACCCTAAACGTTCATACGCTGACTTTTAGATTGGCCTAGCTGAAAATGAGCCTTCTTGTGGACACACTGTAAAGCTGTAAAATCCCCATTTAGAGTGAAAATCTTAATGCTGTCTTTTCTGTTCACTCTGCTTATACCCACCTCGCCCTCTTGCGCCAGCAGCTGGTAGGCAGTATGCTCATCTAGGCTGAGGTCATCCGGCAGGGCAGGGGATGAGGACTTGTCCGAGAGTTGCTCTGACTTCAGGGAAGCCTGTTCAATCTCTGCCATTCTGATCTGCTGGAAAGAATGTACTTCATATATCCATGCTTTTAAAGGCATAGGGAATAGGACCAGCAACTGTTTCAGACTTTCTACTTCATAAAACATGGTCTCATCAGTGCACAGTAAAATTTTACGTGTTTAGCGCAAGGTTCATAGCAACCAGCCACGACTTCAGTGGCTTACATTTTGGCGGATATAGAAATGAAACTTTTAAAGGTTTAGTTTATTTTGATATCTATCTATATTATTTATATCTTGCATGATTTTTTGTTTTATTTGTTGTTAAAAGGCCAACATGAGCTACACAGACGGGTTCGATAAAACCTCCACCAAGCTGGTTCACCAGATGCTGACAATTCAAAGTTGCCAAAATGCCGTGGCGCCTGTCTGTAAAGAGAGGCAGGATGAGAGATTTCAAGAGAGCAGTGACATTACTTTATCATCATCAAGTGAACAATTGTTTTTCAGTGGCATGAATATATACGCAAATAAAGAGGCTGGATGGGAAGCTGGATGAGGCGGGTATCCATGCAACGTTTTCGTGTACGTGTCTGCGCCATCTTCATGTATATGCAAAAGAGAGTGAAGATGTTTATTTTTCCTATCAAGCGTGGTGATGTTAACAAAAAAGAAAACATTACCAAGCACACTGTTGTCACTCAGATGTGACAACAGTGTTACTTTCTCTTTTCTCTGCTCCAACACTGGCTCCAGCTAGGTTCATTTCATCAGAGCTGCGGGTAACGCGGCCCATATAGCTGCTGAATTGCTTTTAAATTATCAGCCTCACGTGAGCTTCGAGCCTCCCTGCTGGCACTTTTCTCTGCTCTTGTAGTACGTTTCTTTTTGTGCACCGGTTTCAGAGCACAGTGCAAACCGTGAGCTGGAGTGGAACCTCAGTGCTGTGGAGATGCAGTGCTCGGGCAGCGTTTCTTTAAGGAAACAGAACAATAAATAGCCAGAGCAGGGAGAATTAAAAGGGGTGCTTAAAAAGGGCCAAGTGAAATCCAATGAAGTGAGAGTTTCATAGAGGAACGAAAGATTCATGGCTAATATGAGGCAGTATATTACCATTGCCCATGCCCCTGAGGAGAGAGTGAGCAAGAAAGTGAGAGAGAGAGATAAAGAGATGGGATGAGGCAAAGGCGAGGAATCAAGACAGAAGCACAGCAACTCATTAATTTGAAAGAACACTTTCTGTTTTGCCTCCATATATTACTCCTCACTTATGTGAGAGCACCACATCTGTGACTTTCTGTGCGCCTTAGAGGTGGGCTGTAAATAGCTTCGGAAAAAAGGTCCCTGTGAGTCAACTGGTTTATTTATCGACAGGTAAAGGAAACAGGAGCTTTTCTTTTGCTGTATTCTTGGCTGGGCCTCCAGAGATAACGAAAAAGCACAATAGGTACAGGAAGAGTTGCTACACCGCTCCTTCCAAGGTAACTGCAGAAATGTCGAAGGCTTCACTAAAGAGATAGGGGACTCGGGCAAGGACCAATTGGAAGTGTCCACTGCAGCCTTAGAGCAGTGAAGGAGGGTATTGTTCTATTCAGCACTGCCATGAGAGACGATTGCTGACTGCAGAGGAAATAAGCACAATTAATATCTGCATGAGTCTTAACAGTCAGAATATCATATCATAAGTGCACCAGCAGGTGCTCGTGCTCTTTTATCTTGCTGAACTATGACAACAAATGATCATTTACCAGAGTCTATGAACTTTATCATCATGATACAGTGATCACTTAACTTCACGCAAACCGCAGCAAGCAGAAAGAAAGGCTTTTCCATTAATTCTCCTTTTGTCACCACTGTCACCTGTTTCAACAGACTATGCCCATGATGCTGAGATCAGAGCTCTATGGCAGCCATGGCATCAGGTGCCAAACTCCTCTTCTTCCTAAATTATACTTCCTACATATATAGTCTTATAACTAATTACTGAAGGACTGTCTCATACTGAAAAATGAGTTTGTGGTATTATACATGGTACTGCATAATGAATAAGAATCTATGCGTATATAAGGTGGGATCAGAAGTTTTAGTGACTGCCCCTGATAAGCAAAATCTCAACATGGTCTCCGTGTGCACCTCTGGACAACTAACGGATCTTCTGCTATTTTGAACTGCTCCTTGGAAGTTCTGCTCTCTTGCATTTAATCCTCCTCAGTCCTCTTTAGTTCTGGGTAATCATGCAGGATGAATTAGCTGATTTTGTTGGAGCAAGTTAGATTTTTGCATTTTAATAAACTGATCTGACCAATTAGACAACTGCATTTGGCAATAAATGCACTCATAGTAAAATAGTAAATAGTAAAATAATACTGTTTCACCTCAGGCACACACCCAGATGCCACTCTGGGTCAATTTAAGCACTGTGGATCAATCGGCTCGCCGAAATTATTTCTCTACCTCCTCAGATGTGATGATGCAGATATGCAAGCACAAGTGGTCACAGTACGTATACGGTACTGTAAAAAAGAAAATAAGTGTACCAGAGGTCCACCGAGTCTTTCAGAAGCCCATAAGGTTTCTGCTTTTGATGGGTAAGGTCACAAAATCTTTTAATTGCACCTTGAAATGTTTATGAAAAGTTTTCCACAAAACTGTACACCATTGTTCCTTAACGGTCATTTTTGACCATAGGAACAGCTGATATCTTAAAATCAGTATCGCTATTATCCTTTCACTTTATAAACAGAGTGTTTTGCTTATTTAAATGAGATGCATTTAATATTACCATTAACAGTAGTTTAGTTTCAACTTTAAATTGCCTGTTAGAGCAACATTTTCCAGTGGTTTGATTAGTTGCAAAAGTAAATTCAGTGAAAATTATGTTGAGGAGCTTTCATATAGTCTTCAGCAGTGGCCTCTTGTACTTGCAGCCAAATTAATAGCGAAGGCCTCCTCTGCTCCACTGAACTGTTCCCTGCAAACCAAAACTGCAGTCACTCTCATGCTGTGGATCGTCCCTCGTGTTTATTAGTTCCTTGATGAATATTTCCAATGTCACACACACTGCACCCAGGTGTCCCGCTGTGTCTTACTGTCTGCTCAAACACAGTAAATCTGCACAGAACTCTCAGCAGCAAAAGACTCATCTGTGTACTCACCCATACTAGCTCTCTCTCTCTGTCACGCACACGCGCGCACACGGAAACACCCAATTTGCAAGTCTGATGTTTAAAGAATGTGGCAAATTAAAGGAGATCAGCACCGGATCAGAGAGAGTAAATCTGAGCTAGACAAAGGGATTGCCAGAGGAGAGCAGGTACCGAAGGAAAAAGGGGAAGCGTATAATGGAGCGAGGAAAGATTGATGGTTTGACAGCATCTGCAGACAGGCAGAAAGCAGGGCTGACAGATGAGGAGGTGTAGAGCCCAGTTATTGCTTCTTCCGAGATGACCTGCTGCACTTTGTCATTGTGATAGACAACACCGACACAGGACAGTATGTTGTGGGGGTGTGTGGTTTATGCAGGATCTCCTGTTTACAAAACGCCCCTAAAATATAAGAACAGGTAAAACAGGCTGTTGGTGCGTGCCTGCATGCATACATCAACAAGAATGGCTGCCTGCGTGCCATGCATTCAGTGGGCCTCATTGAGTCACATTACTGCACATATGGAAAGTCGCTTTAATCTTATACTCCTGGGCTTTTTTAGAGGCTTTAACTTTCTGTTATACTGTAACATAACAGCACATAGAGCAGTTGACACACTTTATGAAGCTTGGATTCAGACAGCACTTTCCATTCAGACTGCTTGGTGTGATTAATGGACCCCTGTGTGTATCCACGAAAGTACGTGCAACCTCCCTACATCCCTGCAGCTTAGCCAAGACGCCAGTGTTGTGTGTGCATGTGAATGTGTGAGTATTCAGGGAATCCTGTGTTTTACAAAGTAATTGTATGATTTACCAACTTTTTGTTTTTGATCCAGCCTAAAATTAGATTTACTAGAATACACAATCCCACACGTGCACCAGTCAGTGAAACCACAAACTGAAGGTTAGCAAATGCTGTTAGCTTTATATTTATACACATTTGCACAGCTACAAAGAAAAGTAGATGTTTTCAGGAATTAAATTTCTACCTCTACATTTATTTGGCGCTCGGGTGCCAATTTTTGTTTCTCCCTTCCAACACCTGGAGGCATTTTTATAAAGCATCTGGAAGCTAGGATTACATGTCTCAGGATGATGTTTGGTTTTCCCTTCAGAGTGCTGGTGTAAAAGTGTTTTATTTGTGGACGGGCTTTTCTCTAACAGGAATGAGAATAGCTATAATCTGGCATGCCCAGCGTACAAGTTTGTTCCACTCTGTGGAAATCAGCATTTTAAAATGTGAAATCAAGAAACTGCACCTTTAACAGCATTATCTCTCATTCCTTCGATTGCATTTTTACACTGTCAGAGCTGGTCTGCTGAACACAATAACGAAAGAAGACTTGGTTAGCCTGGTTTTGCTAAAACAAAGTAGAAGGCTTCATATAACTCTGGATATTTCCCTGTTGATTTATATTTCACTCTGTGCTTTCTCACAGAATGCAGCTGCTGACCCAGAGAACTGCAGAAACCGTGAACGAGGAGATTCACCCGCGACTCTCTTGAAGGGAAAGTAAAATGTTTTCCCAGAAAGTCAGTAGATTTGTTGTTGGGTTCACTGTGAAATAGCATTGCTAATGGGGTCATTAAAGTGTCCAAACCTTGCTAAATTGGCAACGCAGGGGTAGCTTATTTACAGCCTTAATGTGATGTGGAACTTTTTTCAATACTAGTGAATTATTCAGAGTGATTAATAGGAGAGATCCTCGGATGTTTGTCCTGTAAGCCTGAGCCTATCACAAACAATTGTGTTGACTGAATTCCGAAACACGTTACGCCAAATAAATATTTGACTGAAAAATTAATACATATGTTAAATTCTGCTTGCAAATGTAACCACATCAGAGATTATTTCACCCTCCCCTGGGTCCCGTGTGTGTGCTGTGGACATGCTTGTATTCATGTGTGTTTAGGGTGGTACCTCTTGCGGGTGGCCCTTGCAGTCTTTGCAGATGAGCTGAGGAGAGGAGTAGTGGTGGAAGACAGAACCGGAGAGGTTGTCGATCATCAGCATCTCCCCCTCTAAGGTATCCTTGATCAGGAGAGATACACTGTCCAACCACTGGCTCTCCTGGAACACATACGCACACACGCACGCGCACACACACAACACGCACGCACACATACACGGACACATACGCAGGGGACGCGGGGGGGCGGCAGACCAGAATGCACGCAGGCGCAAACATGTGCACATGCGGACATGCGAGGACAAAGAAACACGCAGGGAAATGCATACACCATCGAAAGGGTTATAAAAGTGCCCATGTGCACACGCTGGTATGCTTTTGCAGTTTTCTCATACTCTGTGCTCACACGCAAACACACACTCATGTCATTCATGTGCATATTCACCCCCAAGACAGTACATTTCACACTCCATACGCCATCTTTCTGACATTCCTGAACTGAAATAAGAAATAAATAAATCTCTCATACACTGTCAGATATTATGTACAAATAAATGAGATTTTGTTGGCCTTTAGGGCTAAACACTTGTTCTTTTTTGGGAAGGAAAAAACCAAACAACAACAAAAAAAAGCTCCTCAATAATATAACTCCAAACCCTCATTAGCCAAGTAACACATAATTTTACTATCAAAGCCTTGAGCAGTGAGAGCGGTGCAATTACATTTGATATATCACCTCAATTAGGCTGTTCAATACCTTGTTGAAACAATTTAAGATTTAAGCATTTGCTTTGTGAGTTGGATATTATTAGGTTTAAAGCAATTTAGACTGAATCACTCAGGGCTTTTTTTTTTTCCCTGTGACTTAAATGATCCCTCCTTGCTTGAATCTCATCTGCCAGATTGGTTTCTGGGAAAACCAATCTGGCAGAAACAGGAAACTACTGACAAAAAAAAAAGGGTGGAGGGGGGACTACTTTAAAAATGATGTCTGTGACTCGCAGCGGTGCTCTGTATTTCACAATGAATTGGATGCGTTGTGCCCGTAGCACATTCTTAACAGCCAAAATAACCGTATTACATCAGCAGATCTATCCCAAAAGATGCTGTGAAACAGGGTCACTCCTCTTCAATCCCCACGCAAGCCTACTTTCATAACACGTTTCTACAACGCCGCACATGCCTATACTTAGGCCTCTTATGCAAACACACATTTCTGACTCATGTGGTTATATTACAATCACTCATGGTTCATGTTTTGAAAGTGAGTGGGCTCGCGATTCAAAAGACAGGTTACTGTACTCCCAGCGATATAAATACACCTTAATCATGCTGGGTTTTGAAACAGAGCTGCAGTGCCGCATTTTGGCACAAAGACAAACTGACTACATCCAGCTCGGTGTATGCACGTATAAAAAAAACCATACTCTTCTCTGTCTCTCTCAGAGAGGCCCTGAGATAGTCCATTCTGTGTAGGTTGAGAGCTTAATATAAAAATAATGTTTGATTGACTGTGGTGGCCTAGGTGGTGGCCTCCATTAATAACTGTATTAGTGGACAACAATAGGGCTCGTCTGCAGGGAATGGAAGTTGAGAGAGGGGGAGAGGAGAGAGCTGAAATTAATTACTGCCTCTATCTGACTGTCACTGGCTCGGCTATTATCTGTCCTCTCTTATGCCCGTACTCTCTCTCTCTCACCGTGCATGTGTCAACTTCCTCTAGTGGCTCCTTTAGTCCCTGTGCAATGCATTACTGGTGTTTCACTATTCTCTAAAAAAAGGACTTTCTTAGTGTTTAATATAGCACATTATAGATTGCATTAGTTGCACCAAGAATCTCCAAGTTCAACCGAGCTGTCTGCTCTGTATAGGACGTAAATATCAGTTTGTAGATGAATACAAAAGATGAACGCCGTAGCTCTAATTCTAAAAATACCAGACTGTGCAAAAATCTTGAGCCATCCTTCATCTGTTTATATTTCACCTCTATTCTTTAACACAGAGTGGACTCATTTGTTTAGGTAGTCTTCAGGAATAGTTCTCCAGGCTTCTTGAAAGACATTCAGAGCTCTTCTTTGGATGTGACTGCCTTTTGTTCTGGTTTCTGTCAAGATGATCCCACATCTGGAATCTGGAGAGGCCAATCCAGGCCTAATAGTGTTCCACTGTGTGTTTTTCTCTATGTTTTTCTGTGTGTTTGGGATCATTGTCATGTGCTCAATCAGATGCTTTCCAGGTGGTATTACATGCTGGATCAAATCCAATGGTAGTTTTTGTGTTCATAATTGAAAAGTTCAACACCACTGGATGAAATATAGCAGCAAACCATGACAGAGCCTCCTCCGTACTTTACAGAACATGTATCTGGCTGCAGATGTTCACTGTTGTACCCCACTCTTTGGATCTGACAATTAAAAAATCAAATTTGGATTCTTAATCCACAAGTCATTAGTTCTGATGTAACTGGAATACCTCAGCCTTTTCTCCCTGTTTCCCTTCCTTAAGAATAGCTTTTTGAAAGCCATTACTGATGAGACTTCAGTAAACAGTAGATGGATCAGCTAAAATACCAGATGTATATCTTAGGTCCTGTATCAGGTATTTGCTGGATTTCCCCCCCTATTTCTTAAGGGCAGGACTTTCAGATACTGATCATCTGCTGCTGTAGAAGTTTTTCTTTTTTTACTCAAGCCAGTTCTTCTTTATTCTTCACTTGTCTGGTTTCCTCAGATTTTTTAAGGACAAAGTGCACACCATGTTGAAATAGTCCATTTACTATTTACTATGTTAATTACTTTGTTGGTGCAAAAATACTATTTTATGACTGTTAAACTGTGTTATCTTTGGCAACTAAAGAAATGGGAAAAAATTACGTGAGAAAAATTTAAAATGAGCTCTTTGTCTGTTGTATGTAGACACAACACTGCTTCATCTGCTTGAGTTAGGTGTCTTTTTTATGTTTGAATGATTCACATGTACATACAAAAAAAAAACAAAAAAGAAAAACATAACTCTGAAAATGGTGAGGTACAAAGACTCGACTTGGGATGTCTCAAGATTTTTGATTAGTACTGTAGCAGTATTACTAGCAGTAATATTACAGCAATTTATGTGACAATGTTTGCACATACACACACACTCATCCTGGTACGAACAATCACACGCTCAAACCCCAGGACCCGTGCTCTGAAGATATTACATCGCACTGCCAGATCCCTCACTGCATCGCTTGTGAGAAAGAGAAGCAGAGAGAAAAAGACAGAGAGAGACAGGATGCTGCCAGTTTATTCTCCCTGGTCTGCATTAAGTTCCTTCGTCAGCCAACGCTGAACTAAAAATGGCTCCGTGCAGCCAAGTTTAGCTCTACAAAGGTGAAATTCCTCATGGCAGCCGGTGAGTCATCTTTATGTGTGTGTTTCTGCGTGGAAATCTCAGACTATCATTAGCGATTTCATAATGAAAGCGTGTGTCTCTGCTGACTGCGAGGAGAAATGAGGGACCCCTCCACTCGTTCTCACACAAACACACACACACATTAGATGTAGGCAGTGAAATTATGATTTCCAAAGCGTAACCTGTGCACATATGTATGCAAGCTCACATAGTCTCAAATGAGCATTGAAAGGTTAATAAAGCTTAAATGAAAAAAAGCTTCAGTGAATAAGTGATTAACATTTTTCACCTCTCCTCGCTGACTGCATTGGCTACAGAGAAGAAGGCGAAAAACCTTCATACACAAAATCTACATGATATCACTTTAGTTGTTTAGCTTGATTTTGGAAAATGCCTTTAATTTCTCCCTAATGGTTTAACACTTGTATTACTCAGCTTATTCAAACAATTGGCTTTGTGCAACACTGCCGCTAAGTCACCGCTTAGCGTCTCTTTCTTCTTCTCCTTTTATCTGTTTGTGTAAATGTTTAACCTTCCAGGCCCTCGCTTCCTTCTCTCAAAATCTCTTAAAGAAAAAGAACAAAAGTTCTAACAACTTATACAAAGAGATCGACTGATTGAGTGCACTCAAGCAATGCGGGCTGTCAGTAAATTTTTACTAAAAAAGAAATCAAGCAATGATTCTCTCCTCTCTCTCTGACATCAGAACCATTTAAACAGAAATTACTGACATTGTTTATCACTTTTGTATTCTTGCAGCTTGCTCGTCAAATATGTAATTTTCCCTGCATGAACTAATCCATTGACACCGTGTAAAGAGAAGCAAACTGACAGACAGCCAGAGAGACAGAAATATCGCAGTAATAATACATAATAAGTCCGTTCATGTGCACTGTCTGCTTGTAGTCTGAGCTGTACCTGTGTATTTTTATTTACCTGCGTAATTCCCACATACTCAGCCATGAGGAAGCCTCCATCAAAAAATGATAGCAGCTCTTACAGTGGAATATATAAAGCGTGCATACAATAACAACTCTGTTTCTAAAAAGAAACATTTAAGACTTTTGTGCAATCGAAAATGGCACAAAGAAAACAAAAAACATGTTGAAACTGAGATTTTTTTTCAAAGGCGCTCATTTTAAATTTAATGTAAGCAACATGTGGGCAGGTTTTTATCATCTCTTCCCCACAAGTTGCATATAGGATTTCACCAGTTCACAACCTCTTTGTCATATTCTTTGTTTCATAATAAGAATTTTTCAATGGCCAGTTTACCATTAATGCTGCCTTCACATATTTTTAGTTACCTGTGTGTTACGCCCCTCTGCAGCCCCTAATCTCTTTGCAGTGGAAGTGCAAGAGTGTTCAGCTGTTGCTAATTGACCACACCTAGTCAGGTGTGGATAAAGGAATACCTGAGGCAGAATCATGTTTACGTGCTTTTTCTTTGCATGGGGTTTTAACTACAGTTTTACAGTGAGAAACTAAGTTTACCAGCAGTGCCTTTCAGCATTTCTTTGGGCCAAAATGTTTTGTTGTTGAGCTGACAGGATGGTGATAGCAACTCAGATAATCAACAGGCTACAAAGCTGACAAATCGGCACCAACTGTGTGATGCTATCATGTCATTATGGACTAAAATCTCTGAGGAAATTTTCCAACACCTTATTGAATTGATGTCACGAAGAATTAAGGCAGTTCTGAAGGCAAAAAGGAGAGTCTGATCAGGTACTAGTAAAGTGTAACTACTAACCAGGCCAGTGAAAGTAGGTTGTCTTTTTTACCCAGTTTCACCATTTGATATATTTTCTTTGTACCAGATTCAATTAAATTCAAGTTTTAAAAGATTTACAAACTATTAAATGTGTTTATTATTTTCCTTTTACACAGCATCTAAAAAGAAGGTTGTACTTCATCTGTGTCAGACTTTCTGACGTTTGTATGTATTCCATAGTGTCTTATAGTACTATTTATATTGTTCTTGCAATAAGCGGTGACCACTTGGGTTTTAGACAGAGTGGTCACTGCAGAAAGGAGCAAATATTTGGGCATCTTCTCTTTATCACTATGAGAGATGTAGAACTATCAGAGTACTGCTGCAGATTGAGAACATCAGCAAGTCTCCTTATGAGGCTCGACACTGATGCTAAAAAAACTAATGGTCATAGATATCTCATCCTTACTTTCAGGCACAAACACACATGCATGCTTATTCAATCAAACACACAAAAATGCCTTTCACACTCCCACCAAACAAAAAGATCTACTTTCTTTGCTCTCTCTTTCCCTCTCTCTCTCTCTCACACACACACACACACACACACACACACACACACGCAGACAGACTCACTTGTGCTGGTGAGTACATAGTCTGGCTGGAGTCACTGGAGTTATATGGTCCCTGGTGCGCAGCAGTCACTGCGTGTCGCAGCTTTCTCACTCCGTCTCCTCTCTCTCCTCGGGCACTTCCTCTGTCTCTTGCCCCCGCTGTGCCTCCAGGCCCCGATCCAGCAACGACTAGTCCTTTATCCACCCCCCCACCCCCGCAACCGGGGGCGCCCATGCAACAGAGGGTGCCCTGGGCCAGCTCCAGCTCAATTTCTGCATCCATCTCCGCCTCCTCTTGGGCCTCCTTGTTGGAGTCGTCCAGGTGCTTCATCAGCACGGCCACCACCACATTGATGAGCACGAACTGGGCGGTGAGCACGAAGGAGACAAAATACATGGGCGAGATAAACTGAAGGCTTGGATTGCAGGCATAGTCCACATCAGTGCCGTGGTCTGGTGGGCACTCCCGCAATGTATCCTGGTCAGACAGAGGATGAGGAGAGAGGTCGGTCAAGGGTAGTTTTGGGTGAAAGGGAGCAAAACAGATAAGATATCACTAATGTCACTCTTTGGGCGGTGGGTAAGAGCTTCTTCTTGAATATTTGGAAAGTGGCGGAGATGATGAGAAGAAGTCTCGAGTCAAAATTTCATGTATTGATGCGAGCTCAGCCCTGAAGCAACTTAATCATTCACAACAAAAAGTAATTTTAGTGGTAGAATTATCTTTCTCATGCTAACAAGGCTCTTTGTATTCATGCCTGCTTGTATTATCTTCATACACTTACTTCTATGCAAAATAACAAGGGGACGATATTTTTTCTTTTGTCTTTTGAAAAGTTATTAGTGGTTTTCCAGTCTGGTTAACACGCACACAGCGGAGTTCAGGCAGAGAAGAACCAAAGTGACAAGTGTTTTCTGGAGGAAGTACACATATCTCACCCAGGCTGTGACCACACATAACAATTTTAGCCCTCTGAGCTGAAGCTGGTCTTTTCTGTCTAATTTGCTTTGACATTTACAGACCCTGTGCCCCTTCACAAAGCTCCCATCATTTCTGCATCCTTTTCCATCTTCTTTGCTTAAATATTTCCATTTTCTCGTCATCCGAGCCTCCGTTTTCAAACGCACTCTCTCCCTGTTTTGCATTTTTGCTGTAATCCCACACCCACAGCCCCTCACCCCCTAGAGAGGAGAAAGCATAATAACTGGTCAGTTCTCTTAACCCCTTTCCTTTCCTCTCATCTTCCCTCTTATTACAGTCGGCTAGTGCCTCCTTTTTCTCCCCGCTGCACTCTCCCTCATTATTTCCTCTTCTCTATCGTCACTGCATGACTAATTACCGCTTTCCTTTCCACTAAAGCAGAGCAGGTCTAACCTCTCTCACAGCCCAGGTAGCAAGTTGATGGATAAAATGGCTAAGATTTACTCTGAGGGGCACCATCTGTGGCCCGCTGTCCTGCTTCATGGCCCGCTACCATCCACACTGCCTGCATCAAGTGTGTGCCTAATGGTCCACACCCGACACGCGCCAGCATAATCTCTGATTCCCGCGCAGCCTCGGCGCATGGAGGAGATGTGATTATTCCTGGTGGACGTGGATGTGATTTCAGAGGAAATTGGTGGGTTTTTTTTACATGTGCACGAGGCAGTCATCCCCCTCCATCAGTAGGGAAATGTGTGCTTCCTGTGCTGAGCTAACACATTTCCTTTTCATTGCTATCATTAGAGAGAAGGCCAGGATGGTGACAGTTTACTATTAAAGAGTCTATTTTTTTAATAGTGTTTTCTCTTAATTACACTTAAAAACATACTTGCATGTTACCCTGTGTAGCATCAGACTGAAGCCTTCACATGCACTCAATCTAGTTAATAAGACTGACTGAAATATGTCTTGATACTATTGGTTCGTACCTTCATGATGCCATTCCAGTTGTCACCCGTTGAGACTTGAAACAATGTAAGAAAGGCCATGCCAAAGTTTTCAAAGGTAGCGTGACGACTCATACCCTCACATGGGTAATCTTCATTGCAAACTGAGAATAAGAGCGAGAAGGATGAAGAGAAGAAGTTAAAAAAGGGGTGAGAGGAAAATGGATTCCAAAGGGGACTGTTATTTCAACAACCAACACTGTACGTCCTAAAAACTACAGCATGCAAGCAAAATCTCTCCAAGTAAGTCCATCCTGAATAGATACTGTCTGTTATTGAATCGATAGCAGTGTGACCAAACACTATCTGATTCTGAGAGCACAAAATATTTAGCTGATATCTCAAGGCGGTCTTTAGGATGCTATATGAACTCACCTAGTTCTCCAAAAAGCTCTACTCCTAAGGCGGCGTAGATGAAAAACAGCAGCATGAAGAGCAGGCCCAGGTTACCCACCTACAACGGGCACACACAGAAGGAAAAATGTAATATTGTGCGTTTGTGATAAATTCATAAAGAGTATTTGAATATCTGCAGGAATGAAGCACTTTGTAGATGGCATTATGGTCGGGTCAGTGTCTAATGCACAAGTTGCAGTCCTTTTAGTGAAAAACAAAAGCGATTTCTAAACACTAATATATGCGCATATTCAATAACTAAATGCCTTCACAAGACACTTTATGAAGTACAATTAATAACTGACTGTTATTGCAAATATCTAATCAGCCAATAACATGCAGATTTTGAATGTGGCATGATTGGCCTGACAGACTGAGTATTTTGAAAAACTGCTGATCTAGAGGGATTTTCCGCACACAGCCATCTCTAGTGTGGCCGAAAAAAGAGAAAATAACCAGAGAGCTGCAGTTCACTGGGTACAAAAGCCTTGTTGATGTCAGAGGTCAGAGGAGATCAGGCACACAGGCAACGGTAACTCAAATAACAACTCGTTATAACCAAGTTACGTAGAAGAGCATCTGCAAATGCACAGCATGTTAAACTTTGAAGTAGATGGGCAACAGCAATAGAAGAGCACACTGGTTCCACTCCCGTCAGCTAAGAACAGAAAACTGAGGCTACAGTTTACATGAAAATTGTTGTTGAAGCCACACATGAAGAATTAAGGCAGTTCTACTACTTGCAAAGTGTAACTAATAAAGTGGCCCATGAGTATTTTTCTTATGACTAGAAATAAATCAATCACTGCTTCGTCTGCATCCATAAAATGTGTTATTGCTAAGTAAAACATAAATTGATGATAATATAGTACGTGTATTATCACACATTATGTCAATTCTAATGATTTTTGTTCCTGCTTTTGAAAAGGTTTCATACAGTACAATTTCATTTTTGCAAGATTTCCAGTATCTATAGTGCTTTAGAAGAAAACGAATTTTCATTATATTTTAGCATTAAACAAATCACTGAGTGATGGATATGCATGAACCTCATCCAATAGTCCAACTTGTTCTGCCATGCTCCTCTCACCCTGCTTGGTTCTGTAAACAGACTTTGACACGACTAAAGCCACAATGCTTCTGTGAATTTTTCAGCTTGGGCTTTTGGGACTTGGCCTGGATCCATGCCACAAAACAGCCTTCTGTTGCCTCACCCTAATAGTGATGATGTTGTATGGTTAAAAAATTTCTAATCCTATTAAACAGATACAAAAGCTAGCCTCCTATTCTCTGCTTTAATGCTCTGCAAGCAGCACTGTTCCACTGAGAATGAGGGAATACTCGATGCACAGAGATTTTTCAAGGAAACTGTACTTGAAATTTGCTGCCAGTTCAGCTGAAGAACACTGCACCAACACTACGGCGGCTAGGGCAGAATTTGTTCAGAGGAAATTACACATCAGCTGTTGTGCAAGTGAAGTTTATAAAGAAAATTACATTGTGGTGCTTTGCCAGGCTTTTTTTTGGCTCTGTTTGAGGCAGGGTCTATAATGATGCTGTTCTGAAGAGGAAAATAATAGTGAAAAAGAGAACTTTGATAGTAATGTCTGGTTTAGTCGGAGAGCTCTCAGTAAATGGAAGCCAAGTCAAACATTTCTGATTTAGTTTAGCTGTCAATGAATTCCAGACAAGGACTTTTCCAGCAAAGAAAAACAAATCTAGTGGAATACATTAAAAGTAGCTCCACATGCTCAGGGTTTAAATATGCTCAGAGTTTATCTTTGTTACTATATCTCATGAAAATGATTTCAAAAAGTGTTAAAAATGCCAGTGACATACCATATAATACCTGATGTACTTTATCTGCTAAGCCAACAGCATTAATTAAAAGAGATTTAAAATGTAGTGAAAAGTAAAAGGAAAAAAAAGCAGAAGAAGGAGTTAGTTCAGGTATGCCACAAAGTCAAACTCAGCTTCAATCCAAAGGAGCTGCTCTCACAGCCAGCTCACACCAGCTGATGGATCAGCTGATAACATCCTACACAGCCAATTGATAAATCTATGATGAGGCCTGTGATTTGTTAAGTTGCTTTAGCCTGGTCACATTTGCTGTCCATTGCAAGCTCCTGCGCCGCCTCCAAACCCCAGCTCCACTTTTCACACTGTTTTTGGCTATTGCTGACTATCAGGTGCAGCTTACCACCCATCAGGGACAACTGTAGCATCAGAGAACCATGCATATCCTACGCAATCCTACCAAATCTTCATATGAACTCTTTACACTCCTGCCCTCTGGAAAGAGGCCCTGAATGGGGTGAAGACACCTTGTCCGACCAACAATCATAAGCCCATGTATTTAGTTCTCTTACAAAGACTTGTCTCCAAAAAACAAACTTTTCGCCAAGCGGTAGAGAAACTTTGAAAAGTACAACAGAAAATTGAAACAGAGAAAATTTTGAAATATGTTGGTTTCAGGATAAGGCAAGGCTTTTAATTTGAAGGCGACCTTTGCCCTTTTGTAGTTTGCATCACACCTTTTCAAGTTTCACTACAGCCTGCAGGGTAAAATGAGGAGTGTTTGTAGACAAGAGGTGTCTTGCATGCAATCTACTGGCGACAGCGGCAACTTGCTAGTGACCAAAGCATCACCAAAGGTTTTTGGTGCAGCGGCCTCTTTGCAAATTTCACTCACTTTTAATTTCACTTGCAATCACTTGCCAACCAGTTAGGGAAACAGCCATTTTTCCCTAGCCCCTTAGACTTGTCTCACATGTAATATAAATTATACTACAGTTAAGTCCTCGCAACTTCCTTTGGACTGAAAATAATGGCAGTAAATGCATCATAACGGGGAACATATCTACACAATTTGCATCTCTTTGTGTGTTACTCTTCCTAAATTGCTTAGCCAATCAATAATGCTAGTCTAGTATTAAGGCTAATAATATGTTTGGTGAAAATTATTGACTTTAATCTGTACTTATAAAATAACACGGACTACTTTTTGCAAAGATGAGAAAGATGAAGCTATCTTTTATTGTTTTAATGATTTAATTTGGCAGCAAACGCACACATTAACTGCTCATTTTCAAAACTTGATTGTATTCTTAAGGGAAAGTGGCTTTCTAAATGATTTCTACAGTTTCCACAGGCATTTCTGGAGTTTTGTCAGCCATTTCCAGACAAAAAAATAAATACACATCTGGCTGGGCTTTAGCGCTAACATGGCATAAACTGTTAGTGACAAGTTGCAGCCGTTTTGCATCAGTTAAGGAGGAAAGATTAACAGAGAACGCTTGCGGGTAAATGACTTTGTCTTACTGCCTATTTGTAAAGACAAGCCATGAAAATGCATTTCTTAACATGTCGCTGAGCTATTAAGCTTACACACCCTTTCAGTGTATGGATCCCTCATTACATCTCCATGTCTTGTCATGACCTATTAACTGCAGAAACCGACTGTGTAACTTGTGGAGTGCTGAAATGATGTTTTATCTCATAAATTATTATTGTAGCAGCCATCTGTCGCCGTGTGCCACGGTAGCGTAATTCATATTCTGTGCCCTCCCATGGCATTATCAAGCATTTGCCTCTTCAGCTGAGTCCTTAAGCCTTTGTTGAAATGTCAATAATCTCTTCAATATCCTATGTGATGCGCTGAAAAAAAGCTGGCAGCTAGCCATTTCATTTTCACTGTGAAATATAGCGTAGTATCACCTGAGGTTAAATCTCTCACCAGGTATAATGCAGTCACTCTCACTGTTTCAATACCTCACACGCACACACAGACACACACATGTGCGCACACACATACACAGACCTCCTGGAACTGTTTAATTAGCCCTAGTTTTAATTACCTCCCCTGTTGCCCTTGGGATAGAGTGAAGGGCTCAGTGTTAATGAGAGCGGGATCAATAGAAAAGAAAGACAAGGAATCTGTTCTCCCTCACCTCTGCCTGCCCTCCTTTCAACACGCCACCTGTTTCTCTGTGCTTGCTTCATCTTAGTTTTGATGGTCAATGGATCAAACTGTCTGCATGTGTGTATATATTTATATATATATATGTGTGTGTGTGTGTGTGTGTGTGTCCTACATAAGGCACTACACATCTTTATTTCATTCATTTATTTTTGGAAAACCTGTTGGTCTGGACCATTTGTTCTGAAAACTTTTTCTGTCATGCCCCACTTTTCAAAGCTGAAAAATGATCCATGGCCCACACCCCATTATTTTATCATTAACAATTAAAATGATCCATGATGAATTTGAAGAGACTCAAGGTTAGAACAATAGCATCTGCAAACTAACTGTTTATTTTCCTCCCATCCATAAATCATGTTAATTTAACTTAGCTTCACTCTGTACATTTCCCCTGGTGCTCCCCAACACACCTGCAGTAGCTCCACGCCCCTCCAGTGGTGCCTGCCCCACAGTTTGAGAACCACTGTTTAAAACACAATGACTAAAAGGAGACATAGGCCTGCAAATTTTGTGGGTATTTACTTTTTCCTATAAGGTACAAAGAAAAGATAATGCTTACCAAATTTATTATACGATTAAAAAGGGATAGTTGAATAATAGAACATCCATCTGTTGAATATTAAATAAAGAAGTAAAAAAAAAGATGTAAAAAGGCAAAATTAACCCACTACAAAATACGGCCTGTACCCTGAAAAGTACAGCATATTTACGACGTCAGACGAGAAACATTATGTCCTTGTTTCCTGTAAAATCCTGACTTTTTATGCTCCTTATTCTAGTGTTCCTGTAAGTACCTTTAAGTACTTGTAGTTAAATACAATTACACTGTAATTTCAAATAAAATATATTAAAATTCCATTTTATTTGAGGGGAATTATGCCCTTACTGTGGATCATATTATAAAGTTACCGAAATGTGAGAATGGTGTTTATCTTCTCATTTAATTTTCCAGAATTCTGAAATTATTGCTTCATTTTTTGCTGACGGTTTTGATGAAGTTAAAAAGGAATGCTCCAAAAAACGACACCAGCATACACCAAGAACATTAACCAATAAATGTTGAGACACTGGAGGAAATTGCACGCAAACAGAAACATCACACATATTTTCTAAAACACGTTTGGTGTGCTGTTTCACACTTCATGTTCTAATGAGTACAGTTATTCTGGAAAAAACAAACAGAAACAGACAGGCAGCTGAATATTAGTTGCCCTGGAACAGTGAGAGACGGCCCGGGCACTGTTTGACTCTGTGGACAATTCAACACTAAATGAACTACAGACTAGTTTACAAGCTGTTTCTAACACACTGCGGTCTCAGTGGGAATCTGGGTACTCTCCGTGGTGCTGAAAGTGAAAACAAGGCAAAAACCTGCCTGTGCGTATACGTACGTAGATGCATATGTGTGTTCCAGGCTCCCAGTGTGTGTGGTAAATGAGTCATCCATTAGAGTTGCCTACAGGCCAACAAAGAAAGAGAAGAGGGGCTAGTACCCCCCTTGGCTATTGACTGAGACCGGCCAACTTTCTCTTGGGGGACTGTGGAGTGTGTGTGTGTGTGTGTGTGTGTGTGTGTGTGTGTGTGTGTGTGTGTGTGTGTGTGTGTGTGTGTGTGTGTGTGTGTGTGTGTGAGAGCAGAGAAAGAGAAAGACTAAGTGTTTTTTACCTGAGGCAGGGCTTGGACTACTGTATCCAACAGGGCTCTCATTCCTGTTGCCATTTTCAGCAGCTTCAGCACTGAGAGAGACAGAGAGAGGGTGGGAATTTAGAAGGAAGTCCCTCAGGTTCAATTACATGCTACATGTACATAGAATGGGAAACAGTGATCTGTGGAAACATCAGTTCTTGATTTTGCCTTGTAAAACAAACGCACTCATGTCAAGCTTTTTCCTGCATATTAACAAAGGAAAATCACCAGGAGTGTGGTAACAACATTTCTACTAGTATTTCCTTTAAAGTTGGGTTTAATTTAATCAAGCTTAAATACATTTTTGTTTGTTAAATCTCAAAAAATCCATAAACTTCTGTTAACATAAGTAAGAAATCCTTTTCATACGACATAATATTAGAGCCACATTAAGAAAAAAAAAGATTTTTATCTTTTTTTTTCATTAATATTGTTCATTTGGGGAATAAAGAGAAAGTTTCAAGATTAAATTCAAGATAAATTAGTGAAACACCTTAATCAGCTGTCTTGAAATACAACACATTCCCTCTGTCCTGCACGAGGGTGTAACCATCGATATCCTTGCATTGGTCCACTGCCAGCTTTTTCCTTTGTGTGGGTTTTTCTTCTGACCAGTTGTAGCTTTCTGCACCATCTCATCCTCTGTCCTAATACTTATCACCAAACTGTGTTCATGTGCTAAAATGGAAATAATTTCTGAAGTACAATTTCACTAACTCATCTAGACAAGGCATTGTGCAGAGGGTAGAGCAGCCGGGTCAGTTGTTTGCCTTGAAATAACAACTTTAATCTCCACATTTGGACTTTTTTTCCTTAAAATTTTGAGTTTAATGTTAAAATGTTGACCCCTCTCAAACCAATGTGTGAAAAATATAACTGTAAAACAAACAAACAAAAATACATGTGATTATTTGTCAAAGCATATTTACCTCTTGCTATCCTCAGTACTCTCATGATCCTGATGATGGTGGGGTTGATGGGCAGAGCAGCACTGATCTCAATCTCTTCCAGCGTGATGCCCATCACTGACAGGAGCACTATGGCCAGATCCAACTGGTTCCACCTAGTACAAGTTCACATGTTCACTCTCATGTGGTGTTGTAAAAAAAAAAGCATGGCACTAAACTCGAAATATAGAGCGACTACAAAACACAGACGCTCTGGTTCACTGGGGGAGTAAATAAGTCACACTTGTTAAAAATCCATGCTGCAGATTCAAATAGGCTGTTCACCAAGTTCTGAGCTTTCTTCTTTAAGGAGGCATCTACACATTAATCTCCTTTGAGATTTACACATTGCTGACAGTGATGCTACAGTTCCTCAGACCCAAGAGTCCTTAAAGACATCATGTGCGGCAAGGCATCTTGTCAGACAATTTAATTTTAAGGCTTGAGGACAGATGGGAAACAGATGGTGCCAACAATTTGAGGAAAACCATTGCCAGCGCCACATCTGACTTAAAGGTGCAGCACGCCGTTCTAATCCAATACACTTTTTGTCAAATTCAGCTAATATTTCCTCTGGGTCTGCTCGTTGTTGTTGGTGGTGTGTGTGTGTGCACTAAAAAAGTGTTTGCACACAGCCCTGGTTCTGCAAATTGGGAAAAAAGTAAATCCCACGGATCAAACCACACAGCAAAACAACAAATCTATGAATTTAGTGAGTAGACATTTGGGAGCAGGTTTTTTTTAGAATGTCTCCCTTAAATTTAAAGGCATTTTATTTATTCTGATTAAACTACAGCACATTTGCAAGGCTTCCAACTTTTCACGTCCAAAAACAGCCCTCGCACTTCCAACAGACTGTCCAACCAAATGTGGGCAACAACTGATTGAATGGTGACTCATCTGTAATGTTTAGGTTCAGGGCTGTGTGAGTGTTTATGAGAGACAGTAAATACAATGGAAGATCACAGCGAGGCACCCAGCATGGTGAAACATTTAGACTGGAAATCTGGAAAACAAGACGGCAACAAGTTGTGAAAAGGTTTAATTAAAGTTGCGCTTTGCTTTTCTGTTATCGACACTGTTAAGCTCAGATTTCTCTAATGAAGCACACGCACCAACTACCCGTGTCTTCAACTGTAAGACGTTGTCATGTGCCGTGTGTTTTACCTGCTACTCCACTGACCCAGTTCTAAAGCTTGCCCGAGAGTCACCCCAGCGTATACAGTAAATCACACTATGCACAATGACTGCTCGCGGCTGTTGCTGACGCTACATAAAAAGAGACAAATTGCCAGCTGATCATCGCGTGATAAATTCTCTCTATATTCGCCCATCTCTTTCTGATTTCATCATTCATTTGTCCCCTGTCTTTGATCACTGCAGCTTCCATCTTTTATATATTATCTGTCTTTTTTCTGCATCTCTCTCTCCGTCTTCCACCTTATCTCTTTTACAAACCATTTTTTTTGCTATTCTTTTCCCGCTGTCTGCTCTCTCTTCGGTAACTAAAATAGGTCAATGACATTAAACTACCATCAGTATAATATGAGCTCCCAAATCTGGTTCTGCCTAAATTAGTCACTGCATAGCTCTCAAAAGAATAGGACATCAGTGTCATCGTTGTGCAGTAACAGATGAGGCTGTAAATAGAGAAGCGCTGAGGTGATTTTCCTATAAAAGTCAAACAAAGGTGAGTACAGTAAGATGGAGAGATTTACAGTGTATTCATTTCACATCCACACAATTGACAGGCACATTTCATTTGGTGGTGAGATTGTTCTTTTACAGCTTCATATTTTTATGGATTATACCACATTAGCTTTACTTGGTTCATAGTTTAAAATGATCCCTTTTTATCTTACATTTAGTCTTTCTCCTGCCCTCAGTTCATTCTTTCCTTGTTATTTTAGCTTCTCCCCCTTTAAGGACCACTCAACTGATTGGCTGCCATTTGTGAACAGAAGATCATATTAAATATGAGCATTCATGAGCAACTGTATTTAAATTTACTCTCCAGTATTTTACCTGCAGTACTGGTAGTGTCCCAGTGTGTTGCTGTGTGTTTGAAATCATGTCATGTTGCCAGTCACATGCTTTCTAGATGGTATTGCATGGTGGTTTAAAATCACACAGTACTTTTTTGTGGTCATAATTTCATTAATTTTGATGAGATTCTTCAGGACTACTCGTTCAAATGCAGCTCCAATCCCTGACAGAGCCTCCACCGTGTTAAAGATGGCTGTAGGCACTCACTGTTGTACCTCTGCTTTCCTGACCTCCAAAAACCAAACCAAAAATGTCACATTTGGATTCATCACTCCATCAGACCTGTTACAACTGAATTCCAGTCCAATTCTTGTGTATCCTGCCATACCTCAGCCTTTTGTCCCTGTTTCCCTTCCCAAAGAAGGCTTCTTGATCGCCAGGCTTCCACTGAGAGCATTTCTGATGAACCTTCAGTGAACAGTAGATGGATTGACTGAAGGGCTAGATGCATCTCTTGTGTCCTGTGTCAGGTCTTTAGTGGTCTTCTCCCCTATTTCTTTGACTTGAATTTCATGACTTTCAGACACAGTTCATCTGCTGCTGATAGTGTTTTTAAGGCTTAACACTTCTTCCTTTGTCAGTTTCCTTAAATTTTTTAAGGACACTGCACACTACGCCAAAATATGCCACAAAATGTGTCCTTTTTTAGTCAATAGCTCTTTGTGAATCACCCTGGTGGTGCAAAACTACAAGTTCATTTCAGTCAAATTGTGTTGTCTTTTTTCATTTTTGTAAATTCATCTAAAGAAATGGGAGCAGATTACGTGCTCATGTGATAGGCTTCTATAGCCCTAAAGATACCATCTAGAATCAGTTCTTTGCTATACATGAGGGGTGCCTCAAGACATTTGCATAGTACTGTAATTATTATATTATTATGCACCTTAAAATAAGCCTTTTAACTGTAAGCAATAAAGTTTATATTTGCACAGTATAGCTTGATGGAATAAAGGCATGACAGAGGGCTTTAGTGGCCATAAAAGAAACAAAGTAAGAAAAACAAACCTCTTTATTATTTAAAGCTTTCTTAACTTCCAGCTAAGCAGACTGAGGTACTATGCTCTTTGTACTACTTAAGACATTATAGACAGAACCCACAATGTGTGCAAAGTGTCATATTTGTAGTGCTTATTATTTAGTAGACTTAACAACAGAACGTTTTAACGCCAGCGCAAATATTTCAGCACATTCATAATCCTAGATGCCGTCAAAGCTGCTATTCCACTTATAATGATCAAAGCAAACGGCAGATTTATTTAGCCATTACACTTTGAACCAAATAACTGTTTATTGTAGCACTATTTATATTATATGTTAACTTGAGAGATTATAGCATGTGACTAGAGCCCTGATAGTCGTCTTAATGTTTTTATTTTCTTTTGCTTTTTTCTTTTTATCATCATATATGTGATAAGTGGCTTAGCTGAACAGACAGTGACACAGGATGACATTGTAATTTTTGACTGATATAAATGTCAACATCTAATCCAAAGGCTGCTTAAGGTTAGACACTGCAGGGCCATAAGAAAAGCTGTCTGTCATTCAGAAACAGCATAGTCTATCTCTGGACAGCAGATTGAACAAATCCACAGTGGAAGGATGAGATCTGCTGTGCTGCCAAGCTTTTTTGTATTCAAACATGCTGCTACAAATAAGCACTATTACACTTAGACAGGAAAATGGTTTCAAGCAGTATCACGCCTTAATCACAAAAAGTAGAAACAGGCACTGTACCTGTCTTTGAAGAAGCGACGGACGCCGAAGGCAATGAGTTTGAGCACTGCTTCCAGCACAAACATGGAGGTGAAGAAGTAGTTGCAGTATTTCAGGGCAAGATCCAAAGACTGCAAAGAGAGAGTAGAAAAGGGCCACGTGTGTGTGTGTATAAATAATGGGGTAGAGTGAATTATCAGTTGCATCAGCAAACTGGAATTTTTCCAACTGTGTGTATCGTAAAATCAAACAAGCCAGAGGCCAAAAGAGAGCATGCTCCATTCACGGCACTAGAAACACACCACGCATTACGTCCTCTAAAGATATAAAATAGTATTTAAATATTCCAAATGCAAACATGCTTTATTTATTTTTTTACACCCAATCCAGCTTCCAGTCACTGAAGAGGCTATTTTCTCCCTTTATAAATAGAGCTGTGTTTTCTAACAAGTGGGAGGCTCCCAAATGTCAGGACCAACAGCTGACAAACACAGCCGAGACCTGTGATATTTATCTGATGCTCGGTCAGTTTGAGAAAGCTCACTCCATTTTAAAGGTCAAATGGGCATCTTATCTCAAGGATAATCACTTTTCTCTCCCTTACAAAAGCGCTGTCAGGCTTTTAAACCTCCATGTGCCACACAGATACTGTACCGGTAACAGCACTCTGACAGCAGCCCCTTGTCAAATCAGCAGTGCAATCACAGCTCCTTTGTACGGACTCCAGATACTCACAATACAGGCTATGGAGCCCGGAATACAGTTTTCTGATGCTTTGACTAGTCAGTGGAATTTAAGATGCTGCTGTTTGGAGAAGGGAAGAAGAGCGTGAGGCTGAAAGCTGTGGCATGATGCAGAAAAGAAATTAGGAAGATATGACAGGCATTAATACTCAGCATAAAAAGCCTGCATACGTTCTTTCTAGTAAGATGCAGCTTGCAGCAATTTCTGTATTTCTGCTTATATGAAAAGCACACGTAAGCTGAAATCACCTGACTTGCATGACAGCTATTAAATTAAATTAGTTATATGCACAACCAGCGTGCACTTTTCCACACACAAGTAAACTTCTGCTTACATGAGGTTGATTGTAGTGCTCTAAGGACATGGTGATAACGTTGATGCAGATGATGAAGGTGATGATGAGGTCCAGGTAGTGGTTTGTGCACAGTGTGTGGATCATCAGGCGCATGTTGCCATAGCTGGCATAGTAGGGCAGCTTCTGAGCCTCTGTTAAAGAAAAAATAAAAAGGGGGGTAAAGATGCTACAATAATAGAGAGATAACATAGAAAACCCCCCAAATCATGTGACCCCACTATGAAAAAGCCTAGTCAAGCTTTTTTTTTGTTTCTTGGACATTATTAGAGTAGATTTGTGGGAATGAAGTTTCAAAATGCAACCCTAGATCCAAAGCAGTTGGGAGGCTGTGAAAAACATAAATAAAATCTGAATTAAATGATTAATAAAGCCATATTTTATTCTTAACAGAACACAAAAGACCATTTTAAATTTGATGGCAGTGACACATCTGCACTCTGTAGCATCCACCCCGTGTTTAACAATGTTTAAAAGCTGGGTTCTGGCTACTATCTGGCTATTATTCTAGTCTATATTTTTGTTTCATAATACAACAAATTTCCAGATGCACAAGCTGCCAGTTCCATAGACACTAATCAACCCCATACCATCATAGGCTTCTGACCTGAGCCAGCTCCCTCTCCTCTTTAGTCCAGCGGATGTGGCATCCATGTTATCCAAAAAGATTTAAAACTTTCAGTTCATCTGACCACAGAACAATTTTCCACTTTACCTCAGGCCATTTTAAATGAGCTTTGGCCCAAAGGAGACGACGACACTTCTGGATCATGTTCACATATGGCTTCCTCTTTACACAATGAGCTTTTTAACCATTTGTGGATGGCACAGAGAACTGTTCACAGACTGGGATTTATTTAAGAGTTCCTGAACCTATCCAGTCATTTTCATGTCAAAATAATGCCTGTTTTTAATGCAGTGCTGCCTGAGGGCCTGAGGATCGCAGGTATCCACTATTGATTTTCGGCCTCATCCCTTGCGCACAGAGATTTCTCCAGATTTTTGATGATATTATGAACTGTACTGTATATCAGCGGTCCCCAACCTTTATTGTGCCACGGACCGGTTTATGCCCGACAATATTTTCACGGACCAGCCTTTAAGGTGTCGCGGATAAATACAACAAAATAAAACTAGTACCGGTACCGAAAAAAAGAAGATTTATTCATAACACACGTGAAAAGACCCAGGAAAACTGAGTTAACGATAAAAACGATAACAAAATAACGCTGAAAACCGATAAAACCCCTGAAAACCATACATTTCACACCTGAGCCTCAACTCTCGCGGCCCGGTACCAAACGACTCACGGACCGGTACCGGTCCGAGGCCCGGGGGTTGGGGACCGCTGCTGTATATAATGATTTATTCCATAACTTTATATTGAGAAGCATTATTCTGAAACCATTCCATAAATTGTAGAAACAGTTTTTTTTGCATATTGAATACTCAATAACTCTTCCTCTCTAATATGCTCTTTTATATCCAGTCCAGTCCTGCTGTCAGTTCACCTGTTTAGCTGTAAAATGCTCCTGCAGCTCGCAGACCTCGCTAGTTCAGAGACTTATCCCCATGAACGAAGCAAGAGCATCAGAGCTCAGTCCATTCAACTTGCAAGGGAAGCTGGTCGGATCAGGATCTTGGAGCTGCGAGCTCCTCGCCTGATCCCAGACAAACATTCCTTACTAAATAAGGAACCCAGAATCTTACATAGAATGTGCCTGCAGTTAAAGGCAAGGTTTAAACACAACAGTGACAAACTTTTAACACAATCACTCTAACAGTTTCTTTTGAGCACAACTTACTTTTCAAGTAACTGGTTGTCCCAACTTTTTTGAGACATGTTGCTACCATTAATTCATAATGAACTAATGTTTTTCATGAATTAGTAAAACGTCTGAGTTTAAACAGGTGTTTTCTGTTTTATTTTAAATAAAATATGAATTCATAAGATTTGCAAATCACTCTGTTTTTATTTATGTCTTACACAGCTCCTCGACTGTTAGAGGAATCAGGTGTGTCATTTCTAATATAATCTATTGTTCTGCAGTTTATATCTGCCCGGCCTTGGTGCAGGCTCTCACGTCATCCAGCGCCTGGAACAAAGTGATTTAGCGATGCTCCTTTTCAGGTCACCCTCACTTTAAGCTCTCTTTGATTTAAGTTACAGAACTGGTTATGTAATCACACGTTCCTTAAAAAGCATAATTTAAGTGGCTTGATCGCTGTAAAATCAGAAAAAAGAGGAATTGGAGCAATGTTAGAAAACATAATACTCGCCGTTTATGTTTTTATTATCAATCTGCCTCAATTTCCATCTCTCTGTTTTTATAGCACAAATTTTCATCAGTGATGATCTCAGCTTAGGAAAATGGGTCTCGCAATGTGTCATAATAACAATAGAGCTAAAATGAGATAATAAAGTTCTTCTTTTCAAGCCCTTTGTGCATTGTATTACTCTGTCTTGTTATTTTACGGTAATTGTCATAGTTTTCCATTTGATTTTACCCATTTTTGCTTTCTAAATGTCTGCCTGCTTCTGACTTCCCTTTCAGTCCCTGCTCTTTCCCCTTCAACCACTTTTGCATTCTGCCTTTTTCAAAATCCTCTTCTAGCTTTTAGCCTTTTTATTCTCGATCTCCATTTCCTGTCTAACTTCCGTCTTACTCCTCCTCTTTTTCTCCATGCGCCGCTGACGTTTCTCCTCACGCCTCTTGGCTTCCTCCACCTCCTGGTGTTGACGGCACTTGTGGAAGTTCTCCACCACCACGCCAACAAACATGTTGAGGACAAAAAAGCTAACGATGAGAAGGAAGGAGATGAAATACAGCAACATCCACGGGTTGTTGTTGGTTATCGGCTGAGGTTGCAGATGTGGAAGTATTATGTTGTGATGGGAAAAGAGACAAAAAGAGAGTTACTGAGATTAAAAAAAATAAAAGGTTGTTTCCTCAAAAAATCATAAAAGCTCATATTCAGGTACCTGCTGGTCCACACCCACAGCGTCCAAACCGTGGTACATGATATTGACCCAGCCGTCTTTGGAGGCGAGTACAAACAGAGACATCAGAGCCTAGACAATACAGGGATGTGAACAAAAACACTGTTATCCTTACCTCACCCTGACAACTACACACTTTTCTATTGTGTACTGTAAAACATGTAAGTGCAGGAACCACACGTGGTACTCACCTGTCCCAGGTTGTCAAAGTTGTACTTATGGTGGACCCACTTATAGTTGGCTTGCAGACAGTCAGACTTGTTGGTGATGTTTTTGACATCAGGACCCAAGCAGTAAAAGAACTTGCCTTTAAAGAGCTGTCAGTTCAAGGACAAAGAAACCAAGATTTGGAGCTCTCTACTTATATATAAAACAGAGAAATACACCTTAGAGAGACTGGACCTCTCCAAGGGGCTTAAAGCGTAAAATAATAAGCTGATAAAACCTCGCACCAGCTGAAAATGTTGTGCAGTGAGGGAAGAAGTAGTAGTTGAAGACAGCTGTTCCTACCTGGACCCCGAGGATACCAAAGATGATGAAGAATGCGCAGCAGATGAGCACAATGTTGCCAATGGGTTTGAGGGAGGTGATGAGAGTTTCCACCACCAGTTTCAGGCCTGGGGCTCTGCTAATCACTCTGAAGAAAGGAGAGGGGTAAATGGATGAAGAAAAACATACATCAACTGAAGGCTCTGATGCATTGCTCAGGTCCCGTGTGAGGTCTTTTTAAAACCACAATACTGTCAGATACAAGCACTGAACCGTTCTTGCAATTCATTTTTGTCCTGTGCATCAAGACCTCTACACCTACATGAACTTTCTTTTCAAAATGACGGGAACTGAAATCTGATTTTTTTTAAAAGCTTGATTTTGAGAAACTATTTGTTTAAAGTATGTTTTAGTGTTTAGACATGTTTCCTTCATCTTTACCTCAAATCCACACAAACATGGAAACAATATCGCTACATCGCAGCGTTGTGTGATCAAACAAGACCCGATGTCCTCTACAACTGACAGAAGATCAAAACACTGCAGAAAACATATCTGTGGGACAAAATACTCCTACACTGGATTTTGGATCCATCTGTCAGAGCATTACTAATTAGCAATTTTCAGTTAAAACATTAACGAACAACATTTTCACAGCTTTGTAAAAACTGTATGCACAGCAAAGATTGACAGGAAACATGATGATGATCATGCCTGACTTTCAGGAGATCAGGAAAAAAAGATACGATAAAAACATAATGATAATAAAAAGAAAAAAATGCACGGCTTGGTGCCAACCTGAGAGGACGCAGTGTCCTGAGCAGCCTGAGCACTCTGAGCACACCCAGGATCTTGGCCCCTCCCGCCATGGACACGACAATGTCAATCAAAGACACAAAAACCAGGAAACCATCCAGAATGTTCCAGCTGCTCCGCAGATAAGCCTGTTCCCCCATATACAGACCCATGGAAACCACCTGGAGATGAGAAAGCAGACATGAAGCGCCACATTACAAACTGGTAATATCCACCAGTCTAGTGCATAACACCCAAAAGACCAATGCCCTTATTACTGACTTGTGAATAAATATTAGTGTACATCATATTAGCATATGATGGGATTTTACATGTCTGTGAGTTTAAATGTTACGCGTGGTTATTGTACAGGCACTGTATAACACATAATCACAGATGGATGCTGTTTTGGTAAGCAGCAGTGGGAGCATTATGTCTGCTTCGGCAAAAAATCTGCAACTGACATTTGAAGCCGTTTGCTGAGTGTTTGCTAAAGCTTCAGAGGGACCGTGGGGGTTAGTGTGCAAACATCAAGATGGCTGAAAGATCAGTGCCTGGCACACGTCTTAGCTCTGAATGCCAAAATGTTAACAGCCTTCGATAATAAAAGTGTAAATGAATTTATAACGAGTGTGCTATAGAGTTCGCTATCTAATTATGCAATAGGACTGATATTTACTCTGTCAACAGTTTCTGTGTGAATTTATATCTTTGAAATCTTTCAAAATTAATGAATATATTATGTAATAATGCATCTGAAGAAACCTCAGACATGCTGACCAACCCTGCGGTGTTGTTCATTCATGTAGCTGCATTTTGTATCCATCGTTAAAGTACATGGTGGAGTCCTATAGGGAGATTAATGTTACACAAACAAACACACACCGGCACACAATGTGTAAGCCACACAAAAGTCCAGACAGACAGAGACATGAAGGGAGACATGTACGGCTCAGCCAGGGGGCTGACAAGGCTGTAGCTCCTCGACGTGCGGTGGTTGGTTAATAATTGATTGTGGGAGTGCATAATTGATGGCCCACTTGTGCCAGAGCCTTTCTAAGAGAATACAAACTCTGTGGTGGAGGGAGGAAGAGAAAATTAAAGAGGGAAAGAATGGGGAAACAAAAATATTTGAGAGTCGGGGGGAAAAAAAATAGGTGAGAACAGAAGGAGTCTCAGGAAGTGGAAAAAAACAGACTTAAAAAAAGGACCACTTAATATAGAAGTGGACTGGAGGAGGGACAGAGTGTGGGGGAGTGCTGAAGATGGACTGCTTCCATAGGAGTAGACTAGTCCCTAATTAATGACATTGCTTAATTGCTCTATTCTCCATAGGAACGAGGGAATTACTGAGAAAGGAGGGAGGAGAAGAGGATGGGCCGTGGGTCACTAAGGCAAAGGCAATTCAGAGCGAGAGACAACCCTGAACACATGGGAGGAAACACACAGAAACGACGCCTCTGCATTGGCAGTAATAGAGAGACAGGTTGTAAAACGTTACCTTGAGTGTCATCTCGCCCACAAAGATGGCAGTAAAGATGTAGTTGGAGATGGTAAGAAACACTCTTTCCTGGACAGAAATAGGAGCGGGGGGAGAGAGCGGGAGAGAGGGTTGACAGTCAGAAAGTGAAGATGGGCCAATTAGGAGTAGTAAAAACAGCACTTACTGCACCTTATAGATCATAAAAGTGAATTCATCCTCAGAGAATACAAACAGCTACTGCACAGAAACTGCAGAAAGGAGCTGGAGTTTCAAACACACGCGTGCAAACAAACATTTTAGATAGATTTACCAAGCTGCCCTGTAGTATCTTGGGCCTTTCCAGAGCCACTGTGATGCAGTTGGAGAAGATAAAGGCCAGTACTACGTAGTCGAACAGCTTATGAGCAATGATAGATTGGCACATCTGTCTGAACCTGGAAGAAGAGAACAGGGAAGAAGAGAAAAAACAAAACAGTTAAACTGAAGGGAACAATGAAAGGCCTCGGTCTGCCCAGACGCACTTTTAAAACCCCTTCCATCCAATCGGAATGAGAGCCAAGTTCCCTGAATGTGCATGGGAGCTCCCTAACATCTTGGTGAGTAAATAGCTTCATTCAGCCCCTGTTTACATCTCTCCTAATTCAAAACAAATTACATTAACAACACTCTCAGAAGCACCAGACTCCTGAGTACAGTTCTCTGCAGGGGGAACAGAATAGAGAGATAAGAGAGAAACAAACGGAGTAAGAGAGAGAATTGTGTGTGTGTGTGTATGTGTGTGGTGGGGAGGGGGGCAGAAAGAGATGGGACGTATAAATACTGAATATGCATTTCAAAAACTTAGCATGTGACGCTGTGCACTGCCAAAAAGCAATTAAATGTCTCCGCTGCAGTGTTTATAAGGGATGGATGAAAAGAAATGGAATGAATATGAAAATGAATTGACTACGAGAGAGAGCGAGATCGACTTTATTCCAAACTGTTCGGGGACACACATGGACACGTTTAAATGGCTTTTATTAAAATACTCAACTGTGCCTAGTCAAACCCTTCCTCTCAGATTGTAACATGGCATCACTACAAGTTAATGCATAATTTAACGAACTGCCTACAGTATTAAATTTATGCCTCCCCTCTTGCTCTCTGACTAAAGGGGAGGGTTCAGAGGAGATCGCTTTGCTATTTGTAAGGTGGCGATCAATGCTCTAATGCAGAGGTTCTGTCGCAGGAACTTGAAACTGTCCTTCACACTGATGAGCTGTGAAACAGAACTGGGCAATCCGTTCGTACGTTTGGAAGACTTGAGCACAGCGTCGGTAAAGGCTTCGGATAAAAGCGAGGCTTACTTGTTCTGCGGGGAGAAAAGGAAGACGGACCAGTCTTCTCTGGTCTCACACCAGTCTGGTCTGTACGCTTCTAACATCTTCTGGATGCGGAAGCACAAGCTCTGCAACAAACACACATATCAGTACAGATCGTGGCACACACACACATGCACACGCACACACAGAACGGCAGAGCGAAACCGTCTGTTTAGATTCCATAATTAAATTATTTACCAAAGTGAAACACTTCTATGGCAACAGCTCGGAGCATCTTCCAACATTACCATCTGTATAGCTCTTTCCCCCGCTGTCTAAATAGTCCTTTCTAATTAACCTTGTTTCCCTCATACACAGACTTGTTTATAATGAAAACAATGAGGCTCCCATGAGGCCCAGGTGATAGGGAGTGCGGGCTTTGCACAAAGTAGTTGGAAATCCTACACAAGAGAGCGGGAGATTATTGCACGTGTAAAGCCTTATACTTGAACATAAAAGCTAATGGTTTGGTTGTTGTGTATTACAAACCTAGATTGCGTTTCTTTGTTCTCTCTAAATGCTCTTACATAGTGCGTCTTAGAGCTGCTTATCTGCATCTGCGGAATATTTCCTCATGCATCTGTGTCTAATTTCCTTGACCGCACATGCACACAATAGTAGCCTACATAGTCGATGTCATCATCCAGGTCCTCTCGGTCCTTGCTCCGTGCGTTAACCTGGGGGAAGACCTCAGCCATCAGGTGGCTCTGGGGATTGGACCCTCCGGCGTGCTCGGTTGGATGTCTAGGCGGGGGCTGGAGGAGCTGTGACAGTGGAGTCTTCCCGTTACAGTCTTGGTGAAGCCCTCCGAAGTTGCCACCGCTGCTGATTATCATCCCTCCAGAGAGGCTCTTCTTTCTGTGGTTGGCATTAAGAGTCATGGAGGGAAGGGGGTGCTGCAGAGGGTGAGTTTGTCCAGGCACCTGGAGCAGGTGTGGCAGCTCTAGCGAAAGAGCTCTCCGGTCTCTCCTGGGTCCAAAAGAACCTGGGAGCATGGGATGTGGAAGATGGAGGGAGTGGGGAGTGACGGCAGGTGGGGAGAGAAGAGACTCCTCCTCGTCCGGCTGGATATGATGCAGGTGGTGGTGTGGGGATGAGGAGGCACGGGGACCTCGGATTCGCAGGCTTCCTCCGACCACCCCTCCTAGACCTCCCAAGCCGTAGCCATAGAAGGGCCTTGAGGAAGTCGGGGTGAAGGCAGGACTAGCAGAGGGGGATGAGGAGGAGCATGGCCAGCCTCCTAGGCTGTTCCAGCTAGAGCGGCGAGTCAACAAGGCATGGTGCTGGGGAGGCAGAGGACGGCCCCAGTTGTGGTAACCTCGACCTGGATACTGAGAGAGAAAGACTGATATGATATCTGGAAGTATTATAACATCAGTGCAACTCTTATAATGCATTTTTATAATAATTTACTATTCATTACAGTTCCGTTTAATTACGCTAGCTGTAGCTCAGGAGGTAGAACAGGTCATCTGCTAATAGGACGGTTGGCGGTTCAGTCATTGGACTTAATGTCCTAAATATCCTTGGATAAAAATACTGACCCCAAGTTGCTCTCAGAGGCATTCATCTAAGTATGTATGTGTGTGAATTTTAAATAGAAACGTGCTTAGACAGAAAATGTATGAATGGGTGAATGAGGCAAGTGCTTTGAGTGCTCAGGTAGAGCAGAAAAACGCTGAATAAGAACCAGCACATACATTTTCAGCGTAAAACCTTGAAATATGATGAAAATCTATGTTTGTGACTCTACTGTCAATACTGCTGTTAAATTATACCGACCAATTAAATTTTATGTCATAAGAGCAGCTATGCTCTTTGTTTGCTTTTTTTTCAGCTTCTTTATGTACAGTCCCATCAACTTACCACAGCTCTCTGCTCCAGATTGGCTCTGCCAAGAGAAATGACACTATTCTTCCTGGAGCTGAGAGCAAAGGTCAACCTCTCTCCTGGAAACAAACCGGCAGGCAATGGGGACATGTCCAGGTGCCCGTTAGGAGTCAGGGTACATATCTTTGGGTCTGCAGGAAAGAAGAAGAAGGAGGAGGAGGAGAGGGAAAAAGAAAATACACAGTGCTAAATGGTGGGAAGAAGAGAAATAAGACAGATGAGTGAGAAGGAAAACTAAAAGACTAAATAAGCCCTTCCCTCCTTTTGTTTGCCTTGTCTTTGTTGATGCCACGAAAGCACAAAACTCCACACTCTCCATCACTGTACGCAATAAATGTCTTAAAACAATGTTACAGTCAGCTCCAGGAGGAAGAGGAAGATTTCATTTACACTAAATTGCCTTACAGGACCAGGGAGGAACTTGTAATAGCGAAACAGAGAGATATCTCAGAGTGCTTGTCCATTCTCAAACGTATCTTTTGATGGAATAGGTCTCAGCAAACATTGCCATTCCAAATGTGTTTCCCTTCCATGTACCCTGACATTTATGGGCAAGATTTGAGGTCGGGAGAATTGTGATCAGACGCCATCAGAGGACTCGCTAATGCGCTGCTAAATGCTGCTCGCCGCTGCAGGATGGTGGTTCTTGGTGAGTTCGCTTTTGTTACGCCGGGGGACATGTGGGGAGAGAAGTGGATAGAGGCATGGCATCAGTCATGCATTATTTAAAGTTTGCTCTGCTTACATTCCAGACTGGGAAAAGGGAAAAAAAAAAAGGTGCTTAGGTATGTTTGTTGTGGAACTCATACCAAGTTTTTGATGCCCGAGGCACAACAAATCACCTGACGCCACAGAGCTTGAATATGACGGTGCCCCTCGAGCAAACAGATTTAAGTGTTGCAAAGTTGATGCTGGATAATAACGAGAATTTTTCAAAAACTGTTATATTTGCAAATCTGTAAGTATTGGGGAGAAATGGCAATAAAATTCTAGAGATGAGAAAAAAATTTGTCTGTAAACAAAAATATGCAGTGAAGCTGTGGGAGGTAGCATTCACCTGATAGGTGCAGGGAGTCTTTCTGTTTGTCACTGTCATCGAAATTGCAGGAAGACCTGTCATCGTCTGAGTAGGAGCGATTTGCATCACCCTGTTTTTGGGGACAGTGAGAGAAAATAAATGGGCGAATCAGAGAGAGAGAAGAAACAAACAACGAAGCAAAGAGCGTGTAAAAAAAGAAAGAAAGAAAAGAAATAATGAGCAATTACAAGCTAACAATTACAAGCTTACACATTCCTAATTTTCAGTTCTTTCTTTATTACCCAATTATCTAAGACACATTTCCTCCCAGGGCTGTTGGTTAGCGCTCACTTGTCAGATCTAGCTCTGAAACACTGATGTTTACTTCTCCGCTCTAACTGTGACACGAGTCAGTGATTGCAGTTTGTGGACGTTTAGTATTCCTACATGGGTGAAAACCCTGCAGTTCATGTTAACTTATGTGGATGTGGATTGTGTTAGATGACCTCGCTCTTATAAAATCTGCATTTTTAGGGGTGCAGAGGACTTTTTCTACATGATAAAGAAAGTAAATGAAAGAGATCTGTAAGCATGACTCTTTGGCCTTAAAAGTAAATGTGCAAAATATAGAGGTCCATAACTTAACTACTTTTGGGGAGTATGAATAGCCATGGGGGAGGTCTTTATAAGCAGGAAAAGCTGTAAAACCTGCAAAATTACAGTTAAAAGTTCCAAGTTTGTGCCCTCCTTCACATTTTCTAAAGCCATCTAGTGGTCCAGATGGGCCGACTCTGGCCCCCAGGCCTTATGTTTGACACCCCTGGCTTAAAGTGTCAGCTTGTTTCTGTTATTCTCAAAGGCCAATGTTTGTATAATTATTTCATATTCGTCCCGTTGTCTCAAACCTTTCAGTGAGGACTATTTTATCTGGAATTTGGCTCAATTAAAATACGAGTGAGCACAGACAATTAGAGATAAAGAAAGCGGTTACATTACATTCATTATGCAGCAAATTAATGATGTATTTCCTACTGTTGTGTGGACATTGCTATTAAAGTAATCCACTGGGTCCTTAGTTCCTCAGACACAGGAAGTGCATACACACTCTTGTGTTCACTTGTGCAGCCAACAACAGAAGATTTGCTATGCTTTGGTTGGAGGTCAAACAGAAGAAGTAGCTTCAGCAAGAATGAATAATAATAATAATAAAAAAATAGCTGGCTGTTTAACCAAGGTAGCTCCTTATTCTTTGTTTGAGCCACTGTGAAGGCTGCAAAAGTTGGCGAACAGATCCAAAAAACACTAAAAGACAGCCTAAAAACACATGATGAATCCCAAAAAGCAAAAAGCCAGTTATTTTCTATTGATTTGGCTAATCTGCTTGGTCATTTTCTCTCGTCTCCATGCTGCCTACTCCCCTAAATCCAGGTGTCTTACCTCTGCTTGAAAACCCTCAACCAAGATGGCCACGAGCAAATTGAAGAGCACGTAGTTTCCAAACGTCATAAGAGCTACAAAGTAGAGAGCGGCGCAGGGAGAGGTGGACGCCATGCCATTGTACAGCACCATGTTCCAGTCCTCCTGGGTGAGAATCTGCAGCCAACATATTCACAGAGTGAAACAGGGGACACACAAAAACACACACAGACACTCACCTACACAAAAACGTGTACGTGCAGTCATAAGCGCACCTATTAATGATTAATGCTGTGTTTGTGTGTCTGAACTATTCTTACCTGAAAAACGGTGACAATAGCCCAAAGCAAGGAGTCAAAGTTCTTCCTGTCAGGCACAGTGTCCCCCGCTTCTGTCTTCAAGCTAAATTTACAGCCAAATATGTGCATCCCCAAGATGCTGCAACACAAACAAGGGTTTTGTCCTGTAATTACTTATTTCAGTCACAAATCCTATCGCAGAGTGAGAATGCAATTATCTTGTTAAACTGGATGTTGTAACAAGAATATGAAATCCAGAAAATGCCATTAATATAAGTGCTGTTTAGAGGAATTATGAAGACATTTGATTTTAAGGTTAAAGTCTCTGTAGCTCTGTGATTTAACTGGTCACTAATGGCTATAGTAATTAGAAGTATGGGCCAAATGCCAGTGGCTCAGGATATCATTAGCTGACTAAAAGCTCAGATGTCATCTGTTCTCACACTCATGCTTCACTAGAGAGATAAAGAAGCTGGCTGGCAGGTATGCATACACACAAACGTAGGATTGGGTAACAATCAGTATACAAGCATAACATCATTATGCAGCAGCATGTAACTCATCTATCAATGTCAAAGTGACTGGTGCCAGTTATGATAAATTCTCCTGTTAACACATCATTTTTCAATTATTTTAAAGTCATCAGCAGGTACATCATAATATTTTCTTAGGTGTAATATGAAGGTAGAATGAATGTTTAAGTGATCCATATACCTGAGTAAGTAATTAAATTAAGTATTAGTGTAATTCACCCTTTCTGTGGCTGAGATTTTACAGTTGACCTACTGGAATGATTGGTACCAGGAAAGCGTTGCTAACGGTAATTTACAGGCAATTTGAAAACTGTCCAAATTTAAATTAAACCATCTTATTAATATGCTGCACTGGAACTTGGATATGACAACTTAATACAATACAGTTTACCTTTGTCACTGTTCTTTGGCCAGAGACCTATCTGTCTGGTGTAATAGAGACTCAAATGTTTAGAGGAATAATTCTCATTACCTTTGTGGCAGAAGAAAAGTTGGAAAGGGACACAAGGTCCAAAAAGAATAACCTTGATGTAGCTGAAACATGTGTAGGCGCAAATGCTGTGGAACTGCATTGTTATAAATTAACCCTAGAAAGACTGATGCATGAAATAATTGCCAGAAAATTAACTTAAAAAAAAAAAAACTGGAGTGTTGATTGAACCTTCTGACACATTTAAAAAACATATAAAAGTTTAAATTTGTATCACTTTTGCAACATCTGGGATTTTTGAGCAGTTTACAGTGTTGCTTAAAAGTGTAGTGTATAATTTATTTATTTAGATTTTTCAGGAAATAAGAAATAAATCCTGCTGATGATGCAGCAGTCTCAAAAATTCAGGTATAATGATGCACTTGGCATTCGAGGGTCAATACTATTGTTTTGTACAAACTGTGTTCCAGTCTTTATTTAGAGCTGCCTGCACCAACAAGTGCTTTTATGTTAATCTCCTACTATTCCAAGAGGGCTTTTATTTCAAACTGTCAACCCAATGATTTGTTTTATGCTATCAAACTATCCTGTGTACTGCGGCACTCTCCTGCACTCGTCTTTTTTCTCTTCTCTTCCTCCTCACTCACTAATGGCAGATCACTGCCCCTCCCTGAGCTTTCTTCCTGTCAGAAGGGAGATTTCTTTTCTTCCCACGTGCTTGCTCACAGGGGATCAGCTAATGATTGGGATTTTCTTTCTAATATTATGGGGTCTTTACCTTACAATGGGAGCACCTTGAGGCAACTGTTTTTTTTATATATATATATATATATATATATATATATATATATATATATATATATATATATATATATATATATATATATATATATATATATATATATATATATATATATATGTATATAACTGAATTGAATTAACTGTCAAAAGCAATGTTTTCATAGGACAGTGTGTAGTTCTGTGAAAACCTGTGTACACACAATGATTCAGTAACTTGTAGAACAACCATTAGCAGCAATAACTTAAAATAAATAAGTAAAACTTGAAAAAAAATCATTTTTAGTGTAACTCCTTGATTCTTTTCCACAATCTTGCAGATTTGCTTCTTGTCCTGATGCTTGAATTTTGGCCAAGCTCTAGATGTGAGACAACTTTAGATGTGAGCACTGCAAGGATCCCAGGTCCTGTGTCTACAAAATAATCCCAAATCATCACCCCTCCACTCCCGTGCCTGATGGTTGGTATGAGGTGTTTGTGCTGCTATGCTGTGTTTGATTATTTCCAACCTTTGGTTTCTCCCCTTTGTTCCAAAGGACATTGTTCCAGAAGTTTTGCGGTTTGTTCAAATGCAGCTTCCGAGTATGGCTTCCCAACAAGCCATACAGGTTCACTCTTTTTCTAATTGTACTGTCATGAACTTCAACATTTAACATGCTAACTGAGGCCTGAGGAGTCTGAGATGTTGCTCTTGGGATTTTTACAGGTTTGCTGAGCATTGCACGGCCTGACCTTGGGGTAAATATCGTGGGAAGACTGTGTGTTTGTGTTAACACACATCTGAATGCTCCAGATCTGCAAACTGCCAAAGCTCCTGTTTGCATAAAGGTGCTCACACTGATGGCGCATCAATCATGTGCATTTGATTAGTACTTAGCTTTCCACAGAACGTTTCACAGAATCCTATGAAAACTTCCTTTTTCACATGGTTGTATATGGACACATATTTTATATTCACATACACAGAAGCATTGAAACATTTATGCACACATCACACCCTCTGTATTCCACATGTTCCTTTTATCACCTTGTTAACTGCTGTTCTCCAAGCCACACTATACATACATACATGCTCAAGAGTTACCTGAAGATGAAGATAAACAGCATAAGCAGCATGCAGAAGGTGGCCACATTGTCCATCGTCTTCATCAGAACCACAAGCTGCCGCCTCAGCGCAGGCATGAATCTCACCAGCTTAATGACCCTCAAAAGCCTGAATGTCCTCAGCACCGACAGACCACCGTCTGCCTGGCCAATGATCTCACACACACTGGGGCGAGTGCACATGTGTTTAAAAAGCAGGGGTAAAATGAGAATGGCAAAGATGTGGTGAAATTTGTAAAAATGTATGTGGTCATTTCAAAAGAAATATGGGGAAAGGAAGACCAAAATTAATAAGAGTCAAGAGAAATGAGGGGAAATAGATAAGAAAAGATTAGATAAGAGGCTAAGTTAGTCTTTAAAAAACAACATTTAATATTACACACATCAAGGCAGAAAATTCTCATTCTGTAAGCACACATAATCCATACTAGGGTGATAAGGAACATACAGTATTCTCAATCAGCCACGCATATCACACACCTGATGATGACGATGATGCCATCAAAGATGTTATACGGGTTCCTCAAGTATTCAAAGAAGCCAAAGGCAGTGAGCTTCAGGATCATCTCCAGCGTGAACATGCTGGTGAAGACGATGTTACAGATCTCCAGGACATTGGTCAGCTCCTCAGGCTTGGTGGAAACATCAAAACAAAATCAGAAGGGTGAGCTTTGGAGGTGGATATACACCGCTTCCTCTTTTGTTGCACCATAAACCTTAAAAAAGCTGGACCCAACATTGGAGTCACTGATTTCTCATGCTATTTGAGGGCTGTTACAAAAAATGTACCATTATTTTTTACCCTAAATTTCAACTCTGGAATACTACATGATGTGCACAAGCACCAGTGCCTCATCAGTGGAAAAAAGGTCAGACTGACACAAACCAATGACGAGAAGCGAAGAGGTTACAGGAGCTCAAGCACTGCAAGTATTTGAAGTTAAAAACAGAGCAGTGCCAAATACACACAAAGAGATAAAAACAGTTAATATTAAACCAGTGCTTTTCAATCACAGCTGCTGTAACAATAGATACGGGAGCCGCTGCCAAACAAAACAACTGCGCTCGTATTACTTTTCTCTGCTTGCTCTGAAAAAGCTGCCAGTCAAACTGTCAGTCACTTGAAGAGAGAATTTACCCTTACCTGGCACATAAGATTAACACATACATCTTATCTGAGAGAGGCAACAGTCAGAGATCAAGAGAAGAGGCAGAAAAGTGGGAAAACAAACAGTTTCCTGGCACAGCTGTTTATGTGAAATTGTAAAGGAAAACTCACATCAGGGGGAAAATAAACAGGAAATGAGAAAAGGGATGGAGAGTGTGCATTGCCTGTGTAGCACACGGTGTCAAACACTGGCTGAATAGGACAGCCTGTTATCTGGAATTGCCAAAGCGCATCATACATATATGAACACGCCACACATATAGCACACATACACACACGCCCACATGCACGTACACCCCCGCGCGCCAGTCAATTCCAAGTTTATTTCCATTTCTATGCGCAGACTGGCTTTATGCAAGTATGCTTTGTGTGTGAGTGGATGTGTGTTATGCGCGATATGGATCAGATGCTTTCTCCAATACCCCCTGTGAATTTTAGTTTCAAAAGCCAGTGGAGAAATAGCCAGCTCGCCCTGCCAAAGTTAGCAAACCATGTCAGGGAAACACACACTCTCTCAGCCCTCCCCTCCTCTAATCCGCTTTGTCTCCCAGTCTATCTCTACAACACCCCTAGTTCTCCACGCCTTTTTCTTTCTCTTTTCTGAGTCTCATTATCAGGCCGACACATCTCTTCCCAATCAATATCCTCCTGTCGATCAGAGGGAGAATGAGGGAGGGAGAGGGAGAAGGAAAACCAAAAATAAAAATAAAAATGGAAGGATTGTTTGAAAGTAGATGATGACATGACGGGTGAGGAGGGGAGAAAGATTTTTCATCAGAGATGAAGAAGGAAGAGCAAAAAAGACCTGCAAAAAGATTTGTTAGTTTCATAGCTTGAAGGTGGCTGTTATGATGGTACAATCTAAAATTCGAAGAAACGTAAAAAAAAAGGCTGCAGATCAGCAATAGTATGATATGGATAAATGAACATAGATGGAAACACCCCGCCAAAAACAAGTTGCATCCCTTAGCAGCTGCTCTAACCTTGACCTACGCCCATAACTCCCTCACGAGTCTTAAGTGCAAACACAGGATATGAGATTTATTGCTATTGACAGAACCATCACGGCCCTTGACACCACAATTTAACTCAGACAAAATACCATCATCACTCCCTCCCTGTTGTTTTCTCCTCCTCCTTCCTTCTCCCCCTTCTTCTTGCCCCATTACCTTTCATTCCCTAGCAACGTTTCTCCTCATACTCTCATACCTTTGATCTCCCATGTTACTTTTTCGCCTGTTCCTGCCCTGCATATGTCCCCTGAAAATCCATCCCATGAGACAAGTGTCCTCTCTTGTTACTCGCCTGAAATGTGCCAGCATGACTGTTTCATGAATATGAATGAATGAGCTACGCCCTCAAGTGTGACTGCGTATGTGTGGTTTCTTTTGAAAACTAATGAATTAGTAATAATTATTAGTCAAACTTAAATATATGAGCACAAAAATCGTCCGCTGTCACATGTGACACCTATTTGAAATCAGACTGTAAATACAAACCTTTAACCTAAGCCACTGTGGTGCTGTGGTACAGCAGCTGTGTGGTTAGTCATATTTTGGGCTTCAGAGTTCGTGTTTAAGAAGAAAACACTGAAGTTAAGACTTCTGCACCGCAAAGCCAGCGCACACACCTGTGTAAGTGCTCCTGTCAGTCTTGCAGAGGGAGAAAGACTCAAAAGACAAGGCAGACGAGGCGTCTGCGAGTGTGTGCATGCAAACGCGTGTGGGTCCCTGCATACGTGCCTGCTCTGAAGTGCGTGCACTCACACGCGTGCACAGAATTGCACGGGGAATAGAGCTGAAAACTGCTGTGTAACCGGCATCTGCCTCACACTTCCTCTCTCGCTTGTCTCCTCCTCTTCTTTTCCCCCGCACAACCCTCGTTTATTTTTAGAGTCTTCAGAGATGAGGGAGAGAAAGAGAGAGAGAGAGAGCGCAACTACCCTGTACGCTGTCAAAGAGCGCGTGGGCGGATGAGAGAGGGAGAAGCGGGGAGACGGAGGATGAAACTGAGGGAGGTAAAAAAGAGTAGGTGAGTAGATGAGATGCTCGGGGTAAGGCGGGAAGGATGGAAGGAAGGGAGACAGCAAGGAACAAAGGAACAAGTGGGGGAAAGTGCAAAGGAAAGGTGCACAGAGGGATTTGTGGGGAGAATAAGGGGAGAGAGGTGGAAGTAAAATTAGCAAGGGAGGGAGCATGAAAGACAGACAGAAAACAGAATGGGAGAGAGAATGGAGCAAAAAGAAAAAAAGCTGTCTTATGTAACAGCTTGTGAGTCCATGTGTTTCTGTTGGTGCATGCGCAAGAATATAAAAAGATATTTTGTTTATGCGCCTGCACATGGTTTGCAAAAAAACAAAAAGGATCTGCATTGTGTGTTTGCGTGTGCAACTATTTGTGTTCATGTGTGCGTGCGTATTCTTGGCAGGCTTCTCTCACTCTCGCTTTCAGACACCTGCCTTGTCTGCCTCTGAGGAGGCTTGGCCCATGTTAAAAGCCAGCTCGGTTATGTCTACCGCTAGGCTAAATGTTTACACCTCGATCATGAAACTGTTAGGCACTGATGCTCCTCCAGTCCCGCACTCGTCGCCCTGAATGTCATCTGCCGTAACGCTGTTTCTTTCTGCTGATTTGCTGGGGTGGGAGAAATGATTACGGTAACACACTGTATTGATACTGTCACTCTCAAACCCTCTAGGCAACACTCCAAAACAGTCACTCTCTTTGGCTTTTGGAATCGGTTCAGAAATAAGTAATGGCGAGGTTCATAATAAAAAGAGAGGCCTTAAAACAGAAGATGGGTAAAAATCTAAAACAAACAAACAAAAACCTCTCACCACTCAGTGTGGATTTTTTCATGACCTGATGTGAACTGACGTGAAAGGTGGAAGTGCCGCATGAACTTGAGTGAGGTGAAGATGAGGGAGGTCTCTTAATCGAAGCTGATCTTACCTGGTTGTGATGCTCGATGCCCATACTGATGGTGTTAATGAGAATAGCAATCATAATGCCCCTGCTGAAGTACTTGCTCTCCACAATGCCCCAAAGCTTCCTCCTCATACCGTTCCAGAGGTCCTTACAATGTCCAAAGCACGTCCTTTTCCGCTTCCTCTCTCCATCTCCCCTCTCCTCCAAGTGGTTCTCCTCTTTGCTCGTCTCCTTAACCGCATCCTCTTCATTTTCCTCGCCACTGGCAGAATCTCCCACAGCCCTCACCCCCTCCTTCAATGATAACGCACATATAGGGCAGTCCTCGGGATTTTGAGGGACAGACAGACTGATGGAATTGGCTAGTGGCTGAGAGTCGTGGTCTTGCTTGTTTTGGTGGGGGCAGTGGAACGCTACAGAAACAGCAGAAACAGAGTGACAGGGGAAAAAAAAGATGTGGATACAGTCTCAAATACAGAACTTTTTTGGGTTTTTTTAACCAAGTATACAAAAGATTTAGAATATTTTTAAAAAATGACCCAAGATCAGGTATGCACTAGCAGGACTGTGAGATTTATTATCTAAGAAATGCACGATCCAATCGGGCCGTCATCATGTTTTGAAAAACCTCAAATTCAGCTCTTGCTCTTATGTAATTGTACATCTTATCTGAAATAGAACTGCCAAATGTTACATAAATAAGAATATTCTCATTGTTATTTTCTGAAACCCTCCTACTCACATCTCGGATGCCTCAAATGATGCCGTTCTCCGTTCACATTGCCTCCACCCCGCCTGTTACCCCTGCCTCCACCAGCCGGCGGGGGCTTGCCCCTCAGCGTGTAATAGAGAGCTGCCGATCTCCTCTTAGCCTTGCGGAGGACATGGCAGACCAGCTGGAAGATCTCTTCGTAGCAGTCTCCAGGCTCAGCCATGCTGGCCAAGGTGGAGGAGGACAGGCACTGCGCCCTTTGCTCCTGCATCAGCTGGTGCTCCCGCTGTTTGGTCTCTGAGAACTGGGTGGCGATAACCACTAGGCACAGGTTGATCATGAAGAATGAACCGATCTGGAGAAGCAGAGGCAAAAAAGTTGACCCCGTGAGATTAAACCCAGTGCGACGGAAGGCAAACTCCTGCAGGCATGTCAAAGTTTATTGTTTTGTTGTAAAAGCGCATAAATCAAGGTTTGACAAAATTAACTAAAACAAAAAAGCACGGATACGCCGCCTTATTTGAATAATCAGCCCATGGCTAAAGCAGATGTTGCTCATTTAGGAAACATGAAAAATGTGGTCTTTCTTCAGTGGTAAATACACACTTGCCTATTCTAATACTGTGCTCTGTTCCCCCTTTAGAAATGGTAGCACACATGCTAAAGGTCTCTGAAGGCTGGCTTCCCACCAAACCGAGACTGATTGGAGCAGACAGACAGAGCCAACACATGCCCAAAGCACAGTTCAGCGTCTGGCAATCTCTCTTTCTCTCCTTCTCTTTTTATTCTCTGACTCGACTTAATGCTCCCTCCCCTTCGTGCACTCAACATTAATTTTTACTTTTCTCACGCCTTTGCCTGACAAGCATTCCCTAGCCACTCTCTCTCACTGCTTTCTTTTTTTTAGACTGTTTTTCACAAAAGAAGTTTGATTTTCTTATCATGAGTTAAAGTAAGGTTTGGCAGCAGAGAGGAGATGAGGTTCACTGTGAACGCTACGTGCTGACTGACCCTTTTAGTGGCAGTAATGGGAATCACTATGGGACTGCTGAAACTGCCTTTATTGGTGTGCTCTGAGCAGGTTACAGACCAATGAATAGATCAATACTGGCTAATGGTGAACAACTAAAAAAAACAGACTGCTGGATGGATAGAGCAGCTTTTAACAGTGTTTCAGTTTTGTGCATCAAATCTGAACATGTATCTCTCTGCTTCAGTGATATAAATACATGTTCAGTACATACATAGACATACTGCACATACATATCTATAAGACCAAAGCATTTTGAGATGTCATGCTTAATAAGTCATTCACAGATATAAAATCCAAACCTAATGACATTCCACTTTTAGACTTTCATCCAAAGTGATCAAAGATGCAAAGGAAAGGTGAAGGAGAGAGCGAGGAAGCCGGAGGGAATGAAATAAAGCGGCTCCAGAGATATTTACAAAGAGAGAAAGAGAGAGGAAACATAGATGGGAGGTGTGTTTGTAGAGAGGAGGAGAGATACCCATCTGTGGCCTGTGGGTCAAAGGAGGTCTGCAGGTGTGTGGGGCTTTGATTTCCCTCCAGGTTTGCATCTGCGTGCGTGTGTCTATTCTGTGATTCTGATCAGTAGACAGCTTTACGCATAATGAGCGAGGGCAGCCCAATATCACGCATTCACACAATCACTGCATTATGCATGCATGCAAGCTCACACACACACACACATACACACTCAAACACATACATATTCACATAGACAAAAGCATGTGTGATCACACACACGTCATCGCTTAGATGAGCTTAGCTTATAACAGATTGCATATGCAGTTGTAGGCAGAAGTTTGCACACACTCATCCTGGGCATGAATGTCATGATAATTTGGGGCTTTTAATGATTTCTTTGAAATGCTCTTTTTTGCAGAATGGAAGAACTTTAAAAAACTAATTGGGTGCACAAGTTTGAATTTATTTTTGATTTTTTCTAATCCACATGGGGTCCTCGACACCTCGACTTCATGCTTTTGGTAGTAATCAAGAAGAGTCTGGCATAGTTAAGGTTGGATATTAGACCACTCTTCTTGGCAGGATTGATAGGGTTCATTTGAACTGGTTGGTTTACTGGTACGAACCCATCTTATAAGCAAAGTGGACAAATTTTCATTACTGTTGAGGTCGGAGCTTTGGGAAGAGCATTTCAGAAGCTCTTTTGTTTTCTTTCTTTATCCATCTGTTTTAATGCATTTATGTGATCATTGTCCTGTTGGAACATCCGGTGTGTACCGACCTGGGTACAAATTTTAATTGTGTAGCTGTGGATTTAAGGTTAAGTTAAAAAGACTGAAGGTAATCCACTAATCCACTTTGTGCAATGTATCAGTACCACTGACAGCTAAACATGATGTTACAACCACCATGCTAGACAGTTGGTACAGTCTTCTTAGGTTTGAAAACTTCACCATACTTCTCCAAACTTGTCACTGTGGCTAAATCTTTGCCTCATCTTATGATAAAACTGCAATTTGGCTTGTCTATTCGGGTAGCTGAAATGTCAGTCAAGCTAGAAGATGTTGATTTCGGAGCAAGGCCTTTGTTCTTGGTCAGCACCCTCTCAGTCCATAGAGGGTGCGGACAAAAAGTCGCTTCACTGTTGACAGTAATGCTGGTGTTATAGCAGTTTCTAGTTCATGGCAGGTTTGAGCCTTGGTGGGTTATCCTGAATATCTTAACCTATTTTGTCTCATCAGAGGGTGACAGGTTTGGTCTTATTCCAGACTTTGTGAAAGTGGTGACACATCTAAGTAACTTGTACTTATTGAAAAATGTTTGAACGGATGATCTTGGACTCTGCTGTTGTTTGGAAATGACTCAAAGAGACTTTCCCAGCTTGTGTTCGTCTACAGTTCTTATACTCAATTAGTTCTTTGGGCTTTCCCATTGTTCAGTTATTGCTCAATGGGTTAGAGAAAAGAAAACAGAAAAAACAAAACCTACCATTGTAGTCAGTCGTGATCACTATGAGATGTTAACAAGCCTTGGCCTTGAAAGGATAAAATACACTGAAGAACCTTCAGCAAAATTTATTAAAAGATTTAAGTTATTGTATGCAATTACAACTGTATGCGCTCCTATGCTGGAGTCATCACATATATTTTGGTATTACTTTTTTCATATACACACAGGTAACTGCCTAATAAATGCCCTCTTGGTTGTGCTTAGATCTTATACACTTACTCCCGTTTACCCTCACAGTTCACTCTGATATCGCTACTTTGGGTTCCACACTTGACAGTATATCAAGTTCCAAACAGACAAAGATGAGACTGTGTTTGACACTGTGGAGGTTAAACTTCTTTTTGTCTCTCAGTTTTGTACCCCAAACCACACACTTACATGACTGATTAACAGGCTTTCAAGCGCGGGGTACTCCACTTCATAATGACACAACAGACGGAGAGAAGGGGTGGATGAGGGAGTGAGAGTTTGATGAGTAAAAGACAGTAAATGGAGGGACTACAAAGGAAAAGAATAAGAGCATTCAAGGTGACCCTGACTGTGTGTAGAGCACAATAAGAGCCCATTGAAGTGTGTGGCTGAAAACTTCTCATGGTGTCAGCAATGCTTCCACGGCATCACTTAAAAACGTTGGGTGGCTGCCAAACAGACTGGAGCTTTGCAAGGAAGCTCAAAAGGAGCAACGCATTTGCGTCAGTTAGTTACACCAAAACTATGTGGGCATTTGCACCACAAAGGGAGCAGTCTGTCTAGAGCAGTTAGGCGACATGCAATCTCTTAATCTCTGTAGCTCTCATACTGAACCTGAAAACAAATGAGCTTGTTTTGTTTGGTCAGTTCTTAGTGCCAGATTGCAGCAGTTTGGGCATGAAATCTGACTGCAAATCAGTGCGATGATGTAATCATCTGTTGGCCCTTAATGTAATTGGAACAAGAGGGGTACGTGATATGAGACTCTAAACAGTGGGTTAGTACAAACCAGGAAAAAGCGATTATGCTGTAATGTGACACCACGTCCATATCTTGCAAAAAGGTGATTCTTGCACTGACAAGTCTGAGGTCTCATCTGCCACAGAGTGGATGGACTTTAGTCAGCAATCACATCAGCAATAACAAAGAATTGGACGCAGGATTAAAATTCAAATACCCCCAAAACATTTCCCTTCCCTCTGATTATACAACTTTATACATGTATAGCAAGTGTTCTAAGATCTTTCTCATGGTAACATTTTTTAACGATTGAAACTGCTCTTCTGCTCAGGCCTGGCACTCAAAGTGCTTACTATAAGCATCAATATCCCATTCACACACACGTTCACACATTCACACTCCAGTGACTACATCAGGTTTAACTCAGGTTTCAGCATCTTGCCCAAAGAAACAGGTCAGAAGAGCCAGGGATTGAACCATCAACCTTCCAGTTAGCAGAAGACTTCCATTACTTTTAGAAAGTATCAGCACTACAAAGCTTCTCACCTCCTTTCTTCTGCCATGTTATCTTCCTGATCTTATTTTGTCTTTCTTTTAATGTTCACCTGCTGGTAGGAAAGTGTAAAATCTGTGACTTCTGTGGCACTGTCTATTGTACTGACACAGTGGGAATGAACAGAGTTTACAGGCAGTCAAAAGCATGTGAATGCAGCAAAAACAATCCAACCCTTATTGCGTTGCTGACATTGCATGTCCCATATAACTTTTGCACAGAGCATGCACATGATAACTTTTCCCTTTCGGCACATGATTTTTTGTGTGTTTTTCAGCAGTCCATCAACCTGTACTTGTTTTTTTACTTGCATTTTTCTACTTCTCATTAAAAATCAGTTCAATTAATCACTCAGAAAGGGTGTTTACTGACATATAAATGTAGCAATATACTCACACTAGGAGGCAATAGTCTGTGTATTTCTATAGTTTTTCCAAACATTTATAATAATTAAACATGTGATAAACTGGAATGTTAGTGGAAAGTACTTACAATGATGAGTAAGATGAAGTAGATGAAGTTGTAGAAGGAGTGGGCATCCATTACATAATACATTATCTCAACCCAGCCCTCTAGAGTGATCACCTAGGAGGAAAGATTTGACTCAAAGTTAACATTTGCAATTTGTGCTCCACGGTTTGCTTAGCATTATATAATTTTTTAAAAAGACTTACTTTGCCAAATATTTATCTACTAGTGAAGGACAGTTTTTTATCACCTTGAAACTCCTCTACATAAATAAATACAAATATAAAATCAGCCAATTTTATTAAAAAAAAATAACATGGAGTAATGAAAAAGTAAGTAATAAGAAAAATGAGGAAAATAGAAAAGTAAATGCTTCTTCGGTGCAAAAAAAAGAATGCAGATATCTAATTAAAAACAAATAAATGAACAAAAGAACACTAAATCATCAGCACCAAATAACCACAGTCCAAAAAGAAGGTTATTATTACTACTCATTACCCTTAGCACACAAACCTACCTGGAAAATTACAATCCAGGCGTAGACAATGTTGTCAAAGTTGATGGCACCTTTGTGGGGGTTAGTATTCCCAGTGTGGCACCGAGTGTAATATTGGTTCCAGTTTATGCATAGCCCTATTGCTTCACCAGCACCACTGCTGTTCGCCAGAGGCTCAGGACTAAGGCCCAGCGCCTGTCTGTGGAGAGCGTCCTCCTTATCCAGGCAGCATATGCGTCCTCCTTCGCGCCTCGCTGGCACGTCAGTACATGACATTATGCCATTATCAGAAGCCAGGGAGCAGATGAAGGGACGTTCATCATCTTCCTCTGGCCGGTAGTATGGCGCAGGCAGGGTCATACCTGACGGGCTGGAGGAGGAACAAATAATAACGAAGGTAAGATGTTTATGGTATTTTATCCAAATACATAAAATCGTACATAAACTTAAATGAAGTATTTCACTTACTTCATTTAAGGAGCACTGCACCAAGAGGTGGGCAGGGTGATATGAGTGATGACTTAAGGCAAGCATGCTATCACAGGAAATACTCCCTTGCTTTCCTTTCTCTACTGCACACAGTCATAAATATATGCACACACTTTCCCCCCCTCTCATATTTTCGTACATGGCTGTGTCTTTTGACTAATTTCTTTCCAGTTCAGACAAAAAAAGCTTACAACCTTGGATGATTGGATTAATAAGAGCTTTAGGTGATATGTACAGTATATCTATAGAGGCCATACCTGGCAAAGACCTAGCAGACGGTGCTTGAAGCTGCTGCAGTAGACCAAAGCTGTGCTGACAGGTGTGGTAGGGAGGGTTAGAACATGTGTTGCCAGGATATTACAAAAAAAATGATGTTAGGAATTATATAATATACTTTTTTTGTGCTTAATTTTGGAGAAGTGTGTGAAAAATTGCCCTTTCGCCTTTAGTTTTCCAGCAGAAGTGGTTATTAACTGTTTGTTAGCTGCTACTGGATTTCACTGGCATGAATACAGAAACCAGATAATGACAATTAACTTTGTTTGCTTTTTATTTATTGGGTTTGCAGTTTGAGTAGTCACTAAATCCTTACAGCAGTATCTGTGTTTTCTGTTTTTATTGCCATTTCTCCTGTTTGGTGGAGGAGGGGTGGCTGATGTGGCTAAAATAAAAAGGATACAAAAGATGATTCACAGTATTAGCATATGTTTTTCACTCAACAAACTCAAGACAAAGCACGATACACAAATAGTTTTAAAATTATATAATAGTTTATGTAAGGTGAGCATCCTTACTTTATATTACAGAAATAAAATGACAAAGCTGTTTTTCTCCATAACAGAAAACAGCGATAATCTTCAATTCAGTTCTGCTGTTGTTTGAGAAACCATGGAGGATGCACTTTAACAATTCTCTGCTGAACTATCAACACAAACATTTCTGAGGGCTAAATATTTTCTGACTATATGTTTAAAGACTTGAGATGCAAAAGCCTGTAAATATCACCTCCATCAGAAATGAGATGATGATATATCTAAAAAAAGCTCTCAGTGCATTTTGCTTCATACCCTGCAAAATTAGACACAGCACCTTTTCCAAGACATTGTTTTTGCCACTTGCCTTTTCACTACAGTACGTCTACCAATCACAGCACTGCCAATCAGAAGGTACAAATCACATCATGAGATAATTAAACAGGCGAAGTGCCATTTATCAGTTTTGGAGACTGTGATCATAATATTTGCCACCTTCAGGTGCTATTTTGCATCTTTACTTACTTGAAATGACACCAGTACACTCATTTTGAAGTTATTTAATTTTGTTTCCACATTTTTATTCTTTTTTATTGACACAGCATATCATTTTATATCCATCCTACATTTGTCTTTATTTATTGTGAGCACAGTGCAGTTAAAAAAGTATAAATTTACTTAAACCTTACATGCTGTTTGGATCTAATTTGACATATTTTGGCATTTGACAGCAGTAAAACTTCTGTTTGCCTGAACTTTAATAATTTTTTTTTAAATATCGTGACTGAAAATGCATCAAACTGTTTACAGGTGCTCAAAATTTCAGAACAGTAACGTTGTTCAAGGTGGTTTTAGGAAATCTTGAAACTGTGAGACTGTACAAGCCATGATGATGTGTATATGTTATGGGACAGTGGTGACACAGTTCAAGGGGGATATTGACACTGTCACAAGAAGTGTCTGTGTTATCACCACATTCACTCTGGTTCCCACAGAAACAGGCGCCTGGTGGTCTCTGAACGATCCTGATGGTATCTTGAAACAGCGAAACAGCAAATCTTCTTTCACATACTATATGACAATGGCACCGCTGCTCTCTGAAACCCATTATATCCTACGGTTTAAACTGCATCGTTTGCTGCTGCGTAGCAAATAGCAGCACAAGTAGCGCCATCCGGGGAGCACTCATATGTGCAGCGACCGTGGCGCGCTGTGACATATATTCTCACAACCAACAGAAATGAACAACGAGAGAGAAATTTACACATAAATATAGTAAAGAAAAAAAGACCATGAACAGGTGCAAAAATGTCACAGTACATCTATAGCGCAGCAGTCAAATTTCAAGGCCATTCACTTAACTTAGTGGTCAGGTGCCTTTTTATGTGAATGAGCCACATCGAGGCGACTATATATGAGAGATCACAGGTTCTACGCATGATGACGAACTAACATTCATTCATAAGCTCGCACTCTTATCTTGGCCAAGGATACTTTGACATGCAGACGATATTTAATGGCTTTAATGGTTATATATGGTTATTTAAAACAAATCAATTTTTTTTTTCCTTTTTTGATATTTTCATTAAAAAAAAAAAAATCTAGGCTTCATATCGTGGGTGAAACAGGATATTTCCATTGTGTGAGTAGTAGAGTTTTCTTCCTGCTTTCTGAAGCATTAAGTAAGTATTAAGCATTCATTGATTATGCGCTATATGTGCTTCCAATGCAGACCTGCAGTTCAAAATTTGGTATAGACAGTTTTTATGAAGGAGTTTCTGGAACTTGTTCAAAATTAACCTGACTGATAAGGTGAAGACATGAAATTTGACTGTTATATAATAATTAAACAGCATTTTTGAAGTTAAGACAGTTGATTCAATGACTATTTTACTGAACCTGAACATGGGAGCTTTGAAAAAAGGGTTATTGAAAACAAAACATGCCAAAACGATCCTTTTTAATTTGTAAATATTCATTTTGTTTTCATAAAAAAACCAGAAATAACATAATTTCAGTAATATTCCTCTGCCACTACACTCTTATGGAGACAGCACAAAACTGAGTGTGTTTGCAGATATTACAGCAAGTTGTACAAATATCATTAAAAAAAAGAATCCTGAGTTTTCCTTTATTTTACACTGAAATAAGATCCAAATACCTTAGCAGGCTACAAGGGTAGCATTAACCTTATTCCAAGGCTCTCTGGATAAATAATTGGTCTGGTCTTGACAAAGCAAAAATAACAAGTGAGGTTTGCTATTTGAAGCAGAGACAGCTCTGCACTGTTGCCCTGACTACCTTGCTAAAAACACGGACCTCATTTGACCGGGGCTGTGATAGGTGGAGATAATCATGCATCACTTTCTCAGATGCTCAGATGTTTTTAGAAATAGGATTTTAATGAGTGCCAAGAAGTCATGGAAGGGGAGCTCTGAAATGAATGTGTCCACTTACTGTTTGTTGTATGAATAGTAGCTTGTATTGTTGTCACCTTGTGTGTGTGTGTCATCACGGCAAAATGTGGTACTGAAGGCACCTATTGAAGTGGGAGCCACCTAAAAAAGCAGTACTTTGGTGGGTGTTTATATCTGCTTGTCTGTGTTTGCCAACATGACAGAATCACAACTATGCAGCCATCAAACTTTGCATATGTAGGAGTTAAAAAAGGGTTTTGGCAACAATGTAGTACTGATTACTTAGTACTTGTTGGCTGAAATGTCATCATGTTGACAGGCATTGCAGCTTATGTAATCCTATCTCTGTGTTCTTATTTAGAGAGCAAGATCGCTGCTCTTTCATTTTGTATTGATTAAGATTACTTTTGGATGTCCTGATAGAACCAGCTGTATAATTAGTAGTCCGAGACAGAGGCAACAAAAAAGACAATTAGACTGCGTGGCAAGTATCTGCTCATGCATGTACAATTATTACACATGTAAACTACATGCGCCATTACCCACTGGAAAGCGACTCTAATGAGTAGGAGAGTGTTATCTTTGGTTTCTGTCAGACTTAATGGTATTATTTCAAAATTGTGACTCTATTCAACTGTCACCATCTGAAGCACCTGATCATTTCCTGACATTTTTATCATACTTCTTAGGAAAGAGCAATGGCAAGTCTTCCCGATTGTCTTAATTTAAATAAAATCTTGGCTGTCATTGCAGTTTAGCGTGAATGTAGTTATTTTGAAAACGAGTGCCAAAGAAAGAGGAAAAATAAGTTGTTAATTTCAATCAAGTGACTAAAAGCAGAAAACCAGGGAATGCACCTGAAAGGGAGTGGATAATCATCCAGTTTAAAATTTAGGTAAGTTTAAAAAGCATTAACCCACTCAGGTTTTATTGCAGTTGCATGTGTTTTGACTTGGCTGTGGAGTAACTGAGGGCAGGGTGTGGACGCTCATGCAAAGATGTGGGTCTGAGAAGGATAAAAATAGTCCCTTTCCATCAGCAGATCAATTACTGAACAAACACATTCACTGTCTCCCGACCTATAGCGTTTACTCGCTGCTCCGTCTATATGCGTCACTTCAGTTTCCCTTTTTGCTTCTCTCATTTTACTCTTCTAACAGGAAAAGGTTAGCTAAACGCCAGCTGCATGCAATGCAGTCACAGTTGTTTTCTCACATGCAACCAGAGCATGCTATATGCACTGAGTAAAACCCAGCCATACGACCTTTCATTATCATTTTTCTGCCAGTAATTTATCTGCTTTATTTTTCAGGAATATTATTGGCATTTCTATAAATTCACCGGGTGGTTAAACAATGTGGAAAACATCTGTTAATTATAAGGAAATATGGAAAATTCCTTCTTTTCAACATCATGCTGTATTTTTCCTGATTTCTTTTCCATGTTCACAAGCCCTTTATGCTGTTTATTTCTTGTTTTTATGGTTTCTCTTTCTCAGTCTTTTGTATTTTCCCTCTGCCCTTCCTATAATCCTTTCTTCTCCCTTTAACAATCCCCTATTCCCAATCCTCTCTCATCCTGCTCTCTCCTCTTTAATTCTCTTGTCCTTGCCCTCTATCCTGCAGTCAATAGCAAGACAGATACTACTGACATATATGGCGACCGAATATCTCCTTTTAACCCCACCACAAACCACACACATGTGCACACGGCACACGCATGATCAATAGAAACAGTGGCCTTCCCACTGAGAGTCGCTTACAAAACATGCACTGATTGGGTGGCACAACAAAGTTTTAACTTATGCGCTGACACAGTGGCTTACAGTACCAGTAGAGTTAATACTCCACAACTGGGCGGAAAGGGACTTACAACAGAGGACATAGAGGAAAGAATGGAAAGAGTTTGTCAAAATAATTCAAATAGGTGTGTTGCTAACTGGATAAATACTTGAAAGCAAGAAAAGGAAGAAAAAGACACAGAGCCGCTGTCAGAGTAGTGAGGCATGAATGAAGTGTGTTGCCCCCCTGCTGGTGACTTGGCATTGCACAGCGTGGCACACGAAAACCTAGCATCACACTGAGAACACACCTGCCAATGCAGCGCGAGGTGGCGGGAAGGCTAAAGAGTAGCAGGAAAGAGTGACAGCTTACAGAAACTGAATTAAGTGCAACTGCGGGATACTGTGGTCATAAAAAATGTGGCAGACAAAGCCTAATCAGGTGAGGAGGTTTATACTACTTGCATGTGCGAAAAATCGTCTTGTCTCTCTGTGGCCATATGGCACAATATATCTGCTGTAGTTTGGAATCTTGGAGGCAATGACATCGTTTTTATTAAAAACAGCAGAAGATAATGGAATTTAATCAATGAAGGTGAGCAGGCTGATACGGGCTGAAATGCAAACACGTGCCGAGATTGTATGAATAAAGCTAAACAAATCACAAAGAAATGTAGAAATCAAAAGAGAAAAGGAGCAAAACAGTAAACTGAATGCTGCACTTGACTGCCCACTTCATTATAACCTCTCAAAGAATTAATATCAGACCTTTATTTAGCATAATAGTCCTTAAGCGCTTACACACTAAGACCTTTCTAATTAAACACTCAAGCACTCTGATCAACCTGAATAATATGTTAATACACCACTCTAAAAAAATATGCAAAATAATAGTTTGGTTTAAAAATAAGCAACACTCTGACTGCTAAAAATCTGCTGTTGCATAATCAGCAAATGTGTGGGAGTCAAGTGTGTACTGGCAAGTACAGCCATGGTAAAAGAAAATACACCCTTTGCCAATTCCAAAGTATTACATATCAGGAAATGATGAAAAATTATCTAGTTCTTACCAGATCTTAAATTTAGGCAAATGTGACATGAGATGAACATTAACATACTTATTTAACAAAGCAGAAGCAGAGTGTGAAAAATGATGTACAACCCAATATTAAAGTTTGTAGAACAACCTTGAGCAGCAATAACTCAAAGTATTTTTTTTCTTTATGACTTTATCACTTTGTCACATTGTTGTCGAATATTTTCAGGCTCATTTTTCTTTACCATGTTTTGATTCATTGAAGCTTGACTGGTCCATTGCAACAACTTGATCCTTTTCTCTTTCAGCCATTCTGTCGGAGAGCTGCTGCTATGATCGGGATCATTGTCATTTTTGCGTTACTCAATTTCAGCCAAGCTTTAGCTGTCAGACAGATGGCCTCACATTTGACCCTAGAATACTTTACTTGCTTAACGTCATGAGGTGTCTGTATTGATATAATTTAATCAAACATGGTGCCGTGTGTATATGTTATGGCCAAACATCTCCACTTTAATCTTGTCTTATCAAACTTCTGCTTTTATAGAGTTCACAGTTGTTGATGATCAGTTAATCAAGTGAGACATGACACTGGTAAATACTGTGCATTCATAACAAGAGACAATACAAAGAGACTCCATCTGGTATACATGACTTATCCCTTTAAGACCGACCGTAGAACCAAGTCCACCAGAGCTTATATTTATATTTTTAGGTGCTGTAGTGCCATTTTTGGGAGCATTTCAAGTTGCTATACATCAGTACAAACATTATGTCCCGAATTATAATAATATGTTTGCATTAAGTCCATAGTAACTACATAAATTGCAAAAAAAGTGCAATAAACTATAAAAAATTGAGAATCGTTTTTGTTTTGTTTTTTTTTACACATATTTCTAGTTAGAGAAATTTCAGAGGTATATCCCTCAAAACTGTTAATGCAAAAACGTTGCACAAAATAGTTTCTAACCACAGGAAATTCACTTTGAGTGTCTTCATAGTTTTGTTGTTGAGATACACCAATTTTTATGTACTGCAGGAAATGCAAATTTGCAAAAAAACAGCATGTGCATCAAAATAAACAATTTCTAACAGTGTAATTTGAGTTCTAAGCATCCCAGAAAATCCCATCCCAGAAACTATACAGAAAGGCATAAACTCAAACATTAATTTTAAAAACACCATCTAAATGCCCTATAGGAAAAAACTACATTTTCCGTGAAAGTGACGTCACTTCCGGTTTCGGCCAGGTAATGGCGGACATCAGATAGATCATGCTGACGTTTATTCCAACGTAGGAAGTGTTATGAACAGCTGATCAGATCGGCAAACGTGTTTCTGGAATATTATGTTTTTGTTGCTGCAAATGCTTTTGTCGCAATTTGCAAACCGTGACCGAGGACAAGCTGAATGGATAAGATGTAAGTACAACTCCTCCGGTTTCATATGCAAAAAAAATATTGTGCTAGTTTATGTGGTTGCAATTCTACTGGGCTTTAAAAATAATTATGCAAAACGGAGTGTGCCCGCTCTGACTGGCCATAAAGGGTTATATACTGTACAGGGAGTGCAGAATTATTAGGCAAGTTGTATTTTTGAGGAATAATTTTATTATTGAACAACAACCATGTTCTCAATGAACCCAAAAAACTCATTAATATCAAAGCTGAATGTTTTGGAATTAGTTTTTAGTTTGTTTTAGTTTTAGCTATTTTAGGGGATATCTGTGTGTGCAGGTGACTATTACTGTGCATAATTATTAGGCAACTTAACAAAAAAACAAATATATACCCATTTCAATTATTTATTTTACCAGTGAAACCAATATAACATCTCCACATTCACAAATATACATTTCTGACATTCAAAAACAAAACAAAAACAAATCAGCGACCAATATAGCCACCTTTCTTTGCAAGGACACTCAAAAGCCTGCCATCCATGGATTCTGTCAGTGTTTTGATCTGTTCACCATCAACATTGCGTGCAGCAGCAACCACAGCCTCCCAGACACTGTTCAGAGAGGTGTACTGTTTTCCCTCCTTGTAAATCTCACATTTGATGATGGACCACAGGTTCTCAATGGGGTTCAGATCAGGTGAACAAGGAGGCCATGTCATTAGTTTTTCTTCTTTTATACCCTTTCTTGCCAGCCACGCTGTGGAGTACTTGGACGCGTGTGATGGAGCATTGTCCTGCATGAAAATCATGTTTTTCTTGAAGGATGCAGACTTCTTCCTGTACCACTGCTTGAAGAAGGTGTCTTCCAGAAACTGGCAGTAGGACTGGGAGTTGAGCTTGACTCCATCCTCAACCCGAAAAAGGCCCCACAAGCTCATCTTTGATGATACCAGCCCAAACCAGTACTCCGCCTCCACCTTGCTGGCGTCTGAGTCGGACTGGAGCTCTCTGCCCTTTACCAATCCAGCCACGGGCCCATCCATCTGGCCCATCAAGACTCACTCTCATTTCATCAGTCCATAAAACCTTAGAAAAATCAGTCTTGAGATATTTCTTGGCCCAGTCTTGACGTTTCAGCTTGTGTGTCTTGTTCAGTGGTGGTCGTCTTTCAGCCTTTCTTACCTTGGCTATGTCTCTGAGTATTGCACACCTTGTGCTTTTGGGCACTCCAGTGATGTTGCAGCTCTGAAATATGGCCAAACTGGTGGCAAGTGGCATCTTGGCAGCTGCACGCTTGACTTTTCTCAGTTCATGGGCAGTTATTTAGCGCCTTGGTTTTTCCACACGCTTCTTGCGACCCTGTTGACTATTTTGAATGAAACGCTTGATTGTTCGATGATCACGCTTCAGAAGCTTTGCAATTTTAAGACTGCTGCATCCCTCTGCAAGATATCTCACTATTTTTGACTTTTCTGAGCCTGTCAAGTCCTTCTTTTGACCCATTTTGCCAAAGGAAAGGAAGTTGCCTAATAATTATGCACACCTGATATAGGGTGTTGATGTCATTAGACCACACCCCTTCTCATTACAGAGATGCACATCACCTAATATGCTTAATTGGTAGTAGGCTTTCGAGCCTATACAGCTTGGAGTAAGACAACATGCATGAAGAGGATGATGTGGACAAAATACTCATTTGCCTAATAATTCTGCACTCCCTGTATACCTTAGAACACACATCAAAAGTGTGTACCTAATACGCTGATGCCAGCATAAAAGAGGAAACCAAGAAAATGAAATCAAACACTGCTGATCACTGGTAAATGTCACTCACACAGCCATGGACACAGTGGGAGGTGCTGTCACACAGGGTCATGAATATTGAGGCGTGCAGCTGGGACCTAATCACCTTCTCAGCAGCAAAGTGGGACAACTACTGTTAGAGTTGCTTCCTAACTTGAAAGCAAAATGAAAAATGGAAAAGACACACTGTAGGAAAGATTTATGATAATGTATATAGTAAATTGAAATATTCATTTATCTTGTGTGAAAGCCATGAAATTGGGATTAATTTACTAGTATGTGTGAAATGGATTTTTCACAAGCATGGCTTGAAAGTAGAAAGCAATGCGGTTTGATGCTGGGCCAAATCACTGTCATATCTGTCATTAAGCAGATATGACAGTCCGGTTTCTTGACACTATACACACACAACCGTAAACACATGCAGATGCAAAGTTTAACTCACACAGTGAAGTTTTCCTCAGGGTAGCAACGGTTTCTCAGGAGCCCCGCCCACAGCTGCACCCCGATGATCCCGAAGATGAAGAAGACGAAGAAGCACAGCAACAGCACATTGCCCAGCATGGGTAGAGTGTCTAGCAGCAGGTTCACCAGGATACGCATACCTATGTAAAGCAGGAGATGAATTAAGCAGTAACAGATTATCACAGTCTTGCAGCACTGGTTAAAAAGGCATTTTATTCTTTGTATGGACGGTAGTTTGCATTGATAATCATCTGAAATGATAAAGAAAAGATACCCTTTGTCAATTCTAAGGGTTTACATATCACAACATAAAAATAACGTTCTAAAATTATTAAAATCCAAACTCAGATAAATAACTGTGCATAACATACTAGAGCAGGTCATGTTTTAGTTAACCAAAACTAAACCAAAGTCCAGAAGGAGTGTGTGAAAACTGTACATCCCATCTTTAAATATCTCATGAAAGTAATGTTTTTCTGTGTGAGTTTTTTACAACGTTGCTTCCGCTGATTGAGGTTACCGGCACAGATGCAGCTTTGCAAACCTAAGCTGTGCCGCATTTCTTTTTAGAGAGAAGAAACTTTCTTCTGCCAGCCCTTCCAAGCAAGCCATACTGGCTTTTCCTAATTATACTGTTGTGAACTTTAACATTTAACATGCCAACTTTGACCTGCAGAGTCTGAGATGTACGATTTTAGCAAATTCCCAGAGCATTGCATGACCTTGGGGCGAGACCATTTGACCATTTTTCTCTAAGATCATTGCTGATCTTTCCTCCTTTGCTTTCACACACCTAAATCCTCCAAACTAAACTGCCAAAACTTCTACTTCTATTGAGATGCTCACGATCACTTAATCAAATGCTTTTGGCTTAATTACCCATTCCTAAGTGTTTTCACACACCGCTTCTGCATTTTGGCATTAATGCATGTTTTTTTTTAAACTAAATAATGATATGTTGCAATATGCATGCACTGTCATCCATCTGAGGTTATATTTTTTTCTAATGTTATTTTTATTATGTTAATATATGCAAAACTTCATAATTTAATTGGAGATTACATATCGGAATTTCCGGAGCGAGACCACGACTCCAAACACGTTCCTTCCAGTTCTTATCTATATATGTTCCCCCAGTTCAACAAGCTTTTCATTCTCGTTTATGTGCCCCACCCAGCTTTCCCTTTTGAATTATTTAACTCCTTCACTTCTGTTTAGTACATGTGGATCTGTCAGGCCCGGGAGTCGCCGCCGCTTTCAGAACCATTTCCTGAAAGATCAAGAGCTTGAAAGGTTGCATATCAGTGACACAGCAGCGTAATCAGGCTACGCGAGGTCTTATTCATGATTAGACAAAACCTAATTGCAGAAATACAAGCGCGTCTCCTGTCGAACGATGATGACCTCATTCCCCATGGATTGGCCTGTCCTGCTGTGATGACACATTGAGACTGTGATTAGCGAAACATAATGACAGCTGATTGGACTAACGAGAGGGAGAGGTGAGACCCACTGATGAGATCACAGTGATCCCGCACTGACACCTGAGAGTGGTTTGCCTGTGTGTTGGTGTTACTACGAGCGTGACTGCCTGTGTGTATGTCTCTACTTATCTGATGGCGGGTGCATTAGTGTTTTTCGGTGGCATAGCGGGATTCGTGAATAACAACTCTGCAGTAGGTTAATGTGTCACAACAGTGCATCTAAACTGCCAACAGACTGAATGACAGGAGAGAAGCTGAGAGAGATGATGACGATAGCTTTACACAAAGACGCAAGCACCTGTAGCTTACCGATGACACAAACACAAAAAGATGCAAACACAAATGTTGGCACTGAAAACAAAATGTTGTCTTTAAAAATCTTTATAAATGTCCCCATTTCCAAAAGTTGTAATCATTATTATCACGATTTTTCAGAGCTTTATTACAGAGAACTAAGAAAAAGATGCAGGGATGTGTTGAAAATACACATGAAAATGCAGTGTATAGGCAAAAACACAGTTTGTACAATTCTAATGAGCTTGAAAGTCAATATTTGGTGTGACCACCTTTAATCTTCAACATAGCCTTGAACTTTCTTCAGAAAGCTTTCTTGTAATTTCTTTAAGTAGCATTCATGAATAGTTCTCCAGGTTTCTTGAAGGCTGTTCTGTTCTTAGTGATCATGATCCCATAGTGCTTCAATAATGTTGAGGTCCAGGCTCTGGGGAGGCCAACTGACAATAAATGAAAATGAAGCCATTGCTAATCAGATGTTTTCCAGATGGTACTGTATTTTCACGACCATAAGGCGCACATAAGTCTTAGATTTTCTTCAAAAAGTGTGGCGCGCCCTATAGTGCAGTGCGCCCTGTGTGTGTTGTTGTTGTAAGGAGGACATAGTAGAGAACACCATGAGAACGCTAAAGGGGGAAGTGTGGGCATTGATTGTATATAAAAGAACAGGTATGTGCGTTATGCAGAACATCGTTGTTTTAACAACCCTGAAAATGGCAAAGAGACACGCTTATGAAGCACAGTTTAAACTGAAGGCCATCAGCTACGCGGAGGAACATGGAAATCGAGCAGCCGCGAGAGAATTTAAGATTAATGAATCGATGGTTCGCAAGTGGAGGAAGCTGGAAAACGAGCTCCGACAGGTCAAGAAGACGCAGCTGAGTTTCCGCAGACATAAGGCGAGGTGGCTCGAGTTGGAGGAAAGACTTAAGCAGTGGATCATCGAGCAAAGAACGAGTGGGAGAAGTGTTTCGACGGTCACCATTCGACTAAAAGCAGTAACGCTAGCAGAAGAAATGAAAATCGAACATTTCCAAGGAGGCCCGTCTTGTTGCTTTCGTTTCATGAAATGGTGCCATTTTTCCATCCGGACCAGGACTACAGTAGCGCAGCAACTTCCAGCGGATTATAATGAAAAGCTGGCCATCTTCCGCTCCTACTGCAGCAAACACATCGCCGACAAACACATCCAGCCCAGCCACATCACTAACATGGACGAGGTGCCGCTCACTTTCAACATCCCGGTGAGTCACACTGTGGAGAAGAAGGGGACCAGCACGGTAGCGATACGCACAACGGGGCACGAAAAGTCTTCTTTTACTGTTGTGCTTGGCTGCCATGCTAATGGACAGAAACTGCCGCCTATGGTGATTTTTAAGAGAAAGACTTTGCCTAAAGAGAAGTTTCCAGCAGGAGTCATCATTAAGGCAAATGAAAAGGGCTGGATGGATGAGGAAATGATGAAAGAGTGGCTGAGGGAGGTGTATGTAAGGAGACCAGGTGGTTTTTTCCACGCATCACCATCACTGTTGATCTGTGACTCTATGCGTGCCCATCTCACAGCCGATGTGAAAAAACAAGTGAAGCAAATGAACTCTGAGCTTGCTGTCATTCTGGGAGGCCTGACAAAGGAACTCCAACTGCTGGACATCTGTGTGAACCGCCCGTTCAAAGTAAGGCTGCGAGCAGCGTGGGACCGATGGATGACCGATGGAGACCACAGTTTCACTAAGAGTGGAAGGCAGCGCCGGGCGAGTTACGCCACAATTTGCAAATGGATTGTAGATGCTTGGGCTAACATGTCTGCTGGCACTGTTGTTCGAGCTTTCGCAAAAGCCGGCATCATTTCCGAGGAGCTGCACGGCACGGAAAGTGACTCTGACAGTGAAGAAAGTGAACCTGGCATGTTTGATGGAGATTTAGCGCAGCTGTTCAATTCAGAAACAGAGGATGAGGACTTCGATGGGTTTGATTGATGACGATTACCGGTAAAAAAAATGTGAATACCAAACTCAGTTTTGCTCCTGCTCTATTTTTAAATACGCATACTTGTATGCTTGTGTGTGTTGTTGTTGTAAGGCGGACGTAGTAGAGGACACCATGAGAACGTTAAAGGGGGAAGTGTGGGCGTAGATTGTATGTAAAACCTACGCCCTATAATCAGGTGCGCCTTATGTGTGTGTTAAATACAGTAATGGCACACATAACTGAGACTGCGCCTTTTATTACGGTGCGTCTTATGGTCGTGAAAATACGGTAGTTAAAAAGAGCCCCCACCATCTTTTACAGAAGTCTGCAGACACTCACCCTTCGTACATATTGAAATTCAGATCCATCACTCCAGAAGTCCTGTTGCCATTTATGTTCAATCCAGTTCTTCTGTAATTTTCCACACATTAGCCTTTTCTTCCTGTTTTTCTTCCTTAAGAATGGCTTCTTGACAGCCGTCCATCCACTGAGACCATTTCTTATGGGGCTTATCCAAATCAGCTGTAGGGCATCAGTCAGGTCCATGTCAGGACTTTGCTGGATTGATTTCCTCTAATTCTCAAGTACACAAGCTTTTAGGGCTGACACTTTTTCTTTTGTCTTCCACATCTTTTTTCAAGGACACACTGTACACCATGCAGACATAGGCCAATGAGTAAAAAATGAAGCTACTGTCCAAAAAAAAAACGATGAAAGACCTTCAGAAAACCTGGAGAACTATTGTGAAAGGCCAAGAAAGTCTGGATCCTTGAAAAGAAAATATAAAGAAACGAGGGGTTGCTCAAAACTTTTGCACACTACTATATTTGATATTTGTTTGGTCGTCATGCATGGGCTACCAATTGGTGGAATGTGCTTCATTGATTTGAAGTCTAATGTGAAATGTCTCTAATCTTTCTAGGAACAGAAAGTGCATTTTCTATCTAAAGAGCACAGATGAAAGAATTTTTCTTGAATGCACATCTGTTTTCCTCCCCTGGCTAATTTGTCTCATCAACTGGTATTAAATGGAAAGTAGTAGTGTTGCTAGCGTATATGTGTCTCTGGTGGTGGCTGGAGGCGAGTCTAAATGTATTTGTTCCCCCGGGTCCTCGTCATTAGGCCACTTTTCCATTAGGCCTAATTGGGTGAAGAGAGGGAGAGATGGATGGAAGGCAGAACAAGAACGAGAACGAGACAGGGCCTGAGGGGGTGTTAAAAAAAGTGAGCGTTAAAGAAGAAGAAAAAAAGCAAATAGAAAAGAAAGAAAATATTCATGCAAACTAAAGAGAAATGCAGAATGGAAGAAACACAAACAAAAGTAACTAGAGAGAAAAGAAAAAGTCTTTTTCTAAGCCTCTCTATATATTTACTCCTTCCCTCTTTTTTTCTACCTGCCTCTATCTCTGTCCCCTCATGGCGACTCTGCCGGTTTTCCAGCTCCTGCTGTTCCCAAATAAAGATGGATGCCTCCCTTTGCGCCACAGAGGAAACACATTTAGAGCTACCTGCCTGTGCTATTCATTCAAGACCATGAGACTTCTCTTCTCTTCTCTTCTCTTCCATTTCCATACTGTCTGTTGTTTTTTTTCTCTGCTGCCATTCGATCTGACACTCCCTCTATCTCGCACCAATTTCATCAAAAAAAGTATAACACAAAAGCACACATTCTTACACACACATACACAACACACACAGGACTATTACCTGCCATTTTGTTACAAATTGATATGTGTGAGGGGTCAGGATGTGCTCATGCTCCCTGTGTACCTGTGGGCAAAGTAGCGATCCCAACAAAACAAGTAACAAATAGCTTTATCCCCATGCTTCCTCTCCTCTAATGGGGTCACAAATAGGGGACAGAATCAAGTTACTGCTTGCTCATTATGTGCAACTTACTGATAACCAGATAAATAACAATAGTATCCATTTCCAGCACACAGACAACTAAAGTATGAAAAAGTACAAACAAGAGAAATGAAGAGTGTGGTCATGCATGCATGCATAGCTACATATGCATTCATCTGCTGCATATCAGTAAAGCAATGCAGCAAGAGATTCATGATATGGCGCATAATCATCTCCTTAAAGGCATATTTGTTACAATCTGTGCATTTATCCATGGAACAACATATGCAGTCTGCTGCATATATCTTCTAACCATACTGCTGGAAGCATGATAAAGTGAGCATCTTCATGTTCTTTCTGCTGCTGAGTGTAAAATATTCTGCTTAGCCAGTTCTTCATTTGTGGCCCCACCTGTAAGACTGCTTCTCATCAGACCGTGTAGGGGAACTAATATTAATTCAAATGGGTACATAATAAATAACAGGAGAAGTGAATATATTAAAAAGAAAGAGCAAAACAGATATTTGACATGTTGTCTCATGGTTATCATATAAGCCTCTGGCTCTGCAAAGCCACATATCGACTATTTTCCATGCAAGCCCGAAGAACCACTGCTCACCTCTTTCTATCCTCTGTCTGCATCTTTCTTCCCCAGCTATTATGTCACAATTGTCATCTAGCTCTGAAATGTCCATTCTTAACTGTAATGGCATGAAGTTCAAAGTTCAAACTGAGCGTCACAACAGGGAAGAAAGGTCATTGTAGTGAGTTTGAACATCATATAGATGCCACATGGGGTGGTCTTAGTATTTGAAAAGCTGGTGATCTACTGGGATTTTCCCACATAGTCGTCTTGATGGTTTGCAGAGAATGTTTCAAAAAGGAGAAAAGAGAAAATATTCAGTGAGCAGCAGTTCTCTTGGGTAAAATGCCTTGTGGATGTCAGAGGTTAGAGGTGATTCGAGCTGACAGGAGGGCAACAGTAGCTCAAATAACCATTCATTACAAACCAAGCTAGAGCATCTGTGAATACACAGGATATTGGACATTGAAGCAGTTGGGCTACAGCAGCAGAAGACCACAACAGGTGACACTCCTGTCAGCTAAGATCAGGAGACGGAGGCTACATTTCACATGAGCTCATCAAAACTGGACAATAGAAGATTGGAAAAATCCTGCCTGGTCTGATGAGTCTCGATGTGTGCTTTGACATCCGGATGATAGGGTCAGAATTTGGTGTAAACAACATGAAAGCCTGGATCCATCCTGCCTTGTATCAAAGCTTCAGGCTGCTGCTGGTGGTGTCATGGTGTTGAAGATATTTTCCAGGCATACTTTGGGCCCCTGAGCCTACCTGACGTACTGCTGACTACATCCATCCCTTTATGTTCAGATTGTACTATATCTGTTTCCAGTGAAGAACATGCCATAAAGCTTAAATCATCTCAAAGTTACTGCACACAAATGGCCTCCACAGTTCCCAGATCTCAGTCTTAGAGCGCACTTTCAAAACATATAGGCTAATAAAACTAATAGTAATTGCTACTACAGTAAAGTTAGAAATGAGTCTGGTTCTCTTGATGAGTACTGAACACAAGTGCCTGACTACTTCAGTTCATTTTTATGACCTTTAAGGAATGATTTCCTATAATATCTTTTTTTTTCTTAAATACATAAAAAAATACATAACCCAAAATTAGCATTAGCTTGACCAATCACTCAAGTGCTGGAACAAAGTGATTGGACTGGTCTGAAATTGGCCCAGGCAGGCTAATTGCTCGCTTGCAATGATTAGGAGATGTCTGTCAGGGCTGCAGAACAAAGAAATCAATTGGAGTTAAAAAGTTTGGCCAAGCGCTGAGTTTTTGATGAGAGAAACAGGGTTATGGTCACACACCGATCAGTGAAGCAGCATTAATGGACGGTTTGTAAATCTGATAAAGCCGTGACTCACGGTTTGAACTGCCTGCATGATTAAGCATACGATAAATGTTTAATGATGCCCACAGGGAACAGGTGGCATGCGAATGCAGGAAAAAAGCAAAATATGTAATACATATACATGAATTTCCATGTTGATGCATTTGGACTCTATGTGAACTGACAGAAATACAGATCTACAAAGAGAAACTACAAGCAAAAGTATACCTCAAAGGCCACATGGAGACATGAAACATTAAACAGCAAAGAATTTGCCCAGAAACAAACACACACAAAATGTTAATGATGATCTCACTTGGCACTCTGTTAATGGCTTTGAGCGGCCGAAGAACCCTCACTGTCCGAATGGCTGACAGGTTGATGTTCTGCAGGTCCAGCGAGTACTCTACCATCCTGAATATACAGACAAAGAAGCAAAAATGAAAATAGAGATCAGTTAATCATTTAATCATGAACTGTCACTACCTTGATCGGTCACTGGTTCAGCCTAGGAGAAAAACATTAACATAGCCCCAGCTTCAACACAGATCTCTGTCCATGATTCAAAGCCACTGGTCTTTCTTTGATCTAGTCTCACTGGTGCCCTCCCTTAGCTCCATGAATCTCAGCTGTATGGGAAATTTACTGCACGTGGAGGTGCAACCCTCCAGAGAAAACGCGGGGTTGGGGTGGGAGTGTGGGGTATAAAGTGACAAAGCATCAAAAAGGGAGAATAACATGAAAGAGAGGTGAGGAAGAAGAAAAGAGCAGGGAAAAAAAGGGATTCATTCTATTCTAAGTGTTGCCTGCAGGATGTTGCGGCTCAGTCAGTGCCTGGCATCTGTTAGCAAGTCATTTCCACAGCATGGCTAAGCTGTTTGTGCCCCCAAACCCAAACCACTTTCATAGGAGAACGGTCACGGTATGAAAGCACTGTGTACGTCTGAATGTGCCATACACTACTACACGACTGTAATCACACAGAGTGAAGTGAATGTATGAAATTTACAGTATATGTGTAATAAATGACAGAATAAATACCACGGTGTGCATGTATATGCGAACAAACTGTGTGGATTGTGTAATACTTACGTGTGTTTGTCCAAGAGCGTGCGCAAAATTAATGTGCCTGGGGCTACGACAGTGTCGGGACAGCGTGATACCAACAACAGCGCATCCAACACAAGCTAATAACACCCAAAGCACATCCGCTGGCTTTGTAAAAAACAAGCCAAGCTCACTGTCTCTCACATAGATAGACTTATGAACCGTGTCATTTCCAATAATGTGAAACTTTATTGATCCCAAAGGGAAGCTCTCTCCATTTGCCCTTCAACAACAAGCACAGAGTCATCAGCCGAGGAGCACCCCAGCTCACACTTAAGTAGGATTACTTGTTGTACAAGGGGTTTAACTGCTGCGCAACCTACAGGGAGTCAACTCTAACCACTAGCAATTTATTCATATGATTGTGAAATATTTAAAAACTAGGATTGCAATTTTAGGTGAAATGCTTACTCGTGTTTTGTTTTAAACTTACTCCTAGAGTTGTGGGTTTTTTGTAGTTTTTGAGTCTTATACTGTAGCTGGACGAGACCATCATTGCAAGGGAGAATTTTCTCAGTCGAAAACAGGCCACAATGCCAAACCACAGAGAAGAGTGGAACAGTTTTAGGGGTGGGGCTAGTAGCTTTTCTACTAGTTTTAATGCAAAAAAGGATTTGATATGGGCTGCTGGGAGCCTGAACAAAGGGCTAAAATGACAAAAGCTAGCTTTAAAGCAATTAAAAAACACATGTCCGTCTCTTAGTTAGCTCAAGGACAAATACTAAATGTAAATGCGTTGATTGTATAGCTTATAGGCTGAGCGATACACTATTAGACAGACACAGCCTACCCAAAACACATATAATTGCTTAGATAAGTGCAGATATTGCAGCTTTGTTAGCGATCCAATTACATCCTGATCACACACAGAGCAACAAAGAAATTAAAAACGAGAACAGAAGATCATTAATGTGCTTGCATGTGTGTGGGTCTTTAGACATGTACGTCTTTGTGTGTGTGTGTGCATGCATTGTGTATGCATTCTATCTATAGAAGTGTCTCTTTCTGTGCACATCAATCAGGCCGATGTGTTTGGGAGGGTAATTAGTGGACTGCCGCAAGCAACCTTTTTATTATTGCTTTTCTGCTCGTGATACCTTCATCTCATTCATGCTTTTATGTAACCACACTGTGTGCGTGTGTCTGTGTGAACGTGCCTTTCTATATCAGTGTAAAATGTAAAATGTAGAGCTTCAGCGGAAACCTAGGGTGGGCCTAGTGTCAGAGATCAGGCGCACTTTTAGTATAAAGGATGATGAAACACTAGAAACAATCTAGATGTCAAATATGTCGTGACTTGAAAGCAAAGTTAGCAATTAGCCACAATCATAAAACACAAAAGTTTAAGTTCTGCATTGGGAAATATGCGTTTTGGCATCATTTATATATGAAACACAAAAAGAGATTGCTCAGCTGTGATGATCTCCTTGTAAAATAATGAAAACTGAACAACAGCTGCAGCGCTTTCTTGTTTTTGTCTCGTGTAATTGTGAATTTCAGCTGAGCTTCATAAAGGATGTTAAGCCAATTTCTTACTATATATATCCAAATAGATTTATCTTTATAGTGTCATCCAAGGTGACAAAGCTTTTTAGACCTAGTCTCTCATTTTCATGAAAAGGTCCTAAAGGATCAAACCTACTCTGTAACTCATCACGTTACAGGCTGTAAAGTGATGAGTGGGCTCTACTGATGACCTCCGAGTCTTGGCATAGCACATCTTACTTGCATAAGCAGAAACACAAAGGTCAGAAACCTGAAGTGTAGACCACAATGTCACCACCTTATGGCATAAACATTGACTATCTGTCTTAAACATAGCAATCTTCCCCATTAAAGGGAGCCCTCAGAACCAAAGTGCCATTATAAACTATTGAAGTGCAGTTTCCTTTTCAGCGTTGGTGCAAACATAGAGTAAATGTTTCCACAAGTTACAGCTGAGTCTCTTTAATAATCCTTTCTGGATGAGGAAAACCTGTCTCATCATGTGTTTTGTAGGTTCTTAGTCATGCAATTCATGGTAGTCTTGAGAGCTTGAAAATGTTTCAGGTTATTACCTGGGAGACTTCTTCAAGAGTCTCCCAGGTAATAAATCCTTAATGGGGGTTCTTCATTTTGGAGGTCCTTCAGGTGATTCTGGGTCTTTAACCCACTATTGATCATACGAGTCATCACATGAACCACAGTGCATCATCCAGTTGCCTTCTTTTTTAGTTTTCAAGACTGGTCTCATCATAATTGGCATCAGCTTCAGTCAAGACTAAGGTTGCCAAAAACTGATACTCAGATATTAATCAATATTAAAACTAATACTGAATGAAAATACCCATTTGCAACCATATTGATGCAAACAGTGCGATCAGAGCTCATACCCTCACTAACAGCTGAAGTAGTTAACGTTATAAACATTAACTACTTCAACACTACTTATAACTACTTATAACACTGGAACAACACTTTAGGAGGAATACAAAGAGGTTAGTGAAGCTCCCGCTTCAACAACATTGAAATATCGAACAGTTATAAATGTTAACTCAGCCAGCAAACGCATTAACAGTAGCCGTTTAACTATTAGCAATTATCGATAGCCACATTTGCCATCTGTTTTCGTTAATGTAGCGATTAGCAGGCTGTTAGAAAAAAGATGAATAATTATTGCCGGCTGAACGGGTCATGGATCGAATGTTGAGCTGTGGCAGAGCGGATTATGGACACATGGTGAACTGCCTGTAAAGAGCAGCAGCGAACTAGAGTTAAACTGAGCAGAGAGTCCAGAGTGTGGAGAACTAATCTGAGCAAATAAAGAGTGAAATTCGGAGTAGAGCAGCCGAATCAGTTTGAAATTTTTGTATTGTGAAAATACAAGAGCACCTAAAGAGCTGTGCCTAGTCAAGGCACAGCTCTTTAGCATACTCCATATACTAGCATCATTCATTTTTCCACGATTTCTTTGACCTGTTAAATTTTTCAGCTTTTTCCTTGGCATCCATTCATCTGTCCATCCATTTTCTTCCACTTATCCAATTCAGAGTCACGGGGGAGGGGCTGGAACCTGTTACAGCTGTCATGCAGTGAAAGAGGAGGTACACCCTGGACAGGTTGCCAGTATGCTGGCATCCTTGGTATACATTTGAAAAAGATACAGAAGTCAAAGCTGACTTTGAGTAAAAAGGGTCACACTTCTTTGCTGAATCATGAATTTCAGTAATATTGGCACAAAGATATGGAATTTGCATGCTGTCACTGCAGATTCCACACAAAGTGGGAAAGAAATTAATGTCAGTGCAGTGGAAATGAAAAAAACAAAGAAACATTATTTTCTGTGTGGTGGTGTTAAAGACAGAAAGGGAAACCCACTCTGGACAAAAGAAAGGAGTGTATGGGGGCCGAAGGGTGGATGTTCAACTGAGCATGTCAAGAAGAAAGAAGGAGCAGCAAGGTGAGTCAAAAAGAGACAAAAAAGAGGTGTTGCCCGTAGGTAACAGGCATGGAGCTCGTAGCAGAATGTTGACTGTGATTTGGCCCAGAAAAGCTGGCACTGCCCTCTGCAATTAGCCTAGACGCTAATCTACTGGGTGCTGCCAAGAGGCAAACGAAGACCGAGGTGTTCGCACAAATGCATACACAAACACAGGCGCACACACGCAGATTAAACACAGCAAAGGCATAAGCTGACAGACTGTAATCTGTGTGGGTAATTCTGTGCCATAAACGCGCACATAGACTCGCGCGAGCTGTGTTTGAGCATCCGCTGAGGATAAACTGATTCAGCTCAAATGAAGATGAATGTCCCTGCACCGACCCTGGAAAGTCTGTAGCTTTATCGTTGTTTGTGCGCCATTATACCAGCCACTCCTCCCATCCATCTCCCTCTCCTTCACATAGTCGTCACTTCGGAGGACATTACATTTCCTTATGCTCATTTTCTGGAGACTTTTTAAACCAAGTCTACATACTAAAAAGCTTTATGTGTTTATGGTATGAGGGCTTCATTTTTTCCCCCTCAGAATAGAGTTGAATCCCCCAGATGTGAGCATCTCCTCACCCCCGCACACCCCCCAGGACCAAAACAAACACAAACACACCACACACGCATACAGAGGGACTTTATCACCTGTCAGTCTGAGCCTCGCATTTCACTTGGGTTAAAGCAGGTGTTTGAGCAGGTGTGTTTACTTTGGTTTTGTGCACATGCATCCATCTAGCACATCTGCCTTGTATTTTTCTCACGCATTAAAAGCATGTGTGATGAAAACTTTGCAAGAACAAGTTAAACCTGTAATATATGAATATATGACCACAGACATGCATGTTGTTGCCGACATGTAAGTGTTAAATGTTCTTAAATTGATTTGCTGTTTTTTTATAACTGTGCCAAGCTACATTTTTGATCAATATCTGGTGAACACCCAATACTTTACTGTGTAGTATCTCGGTCTGTGATACTGTAGTGTCTGTGGCAGAATATCAGGGACTCTTAATACCATAAGTTTGATTTAACTATTTATCTTTTTTTAAATTCTCTGAAATTAACATGTAAGTGCTGATGGCTTAAGAAGAGCTGATGTCTCACTCTGCTGGAGCTGCTGAAAAATACAGAAACATTTGAAACGGCCGCACAATCAGAGCAAACTGGATGGCTGTGATTGCATAGCGGTTTTGCCGCTTCGTTCACGCCACACAGTGACTTTTTCTGGCCGAGCGTTGTGTCAAAGCCTGTTTTCCAAGCAGTTTTTAAAGACACATTGACAACAGCAAAGCTTTTCAGTGGCCTGCCATCACGTTTGGTCAGTGGCAGGTAAAAGTGCAAAGCTGCTACCTGAAGGTTTTCTACACCGACCTTTGCTTGTTTCAGAACACAAGAGTCACTCAGAGCTGTGCCACATCCACTGTTACAGTTTTGTGTGTAAAGCAATAAAACATTTATTTGTAAAATGAGATTGCTGTCTATTTGTCTATTTGTACTAACATTAGTTTAGCATCTTTATCCATACACCTTTTGGCTGCTGTATGCTGAGTATGCAGAGTTCCTCTTTTTATGAATCATTGGTATACTGTATATTGTCTAGTGCAGTATTAAAATGGTTAATTTTATGCCTTTATTTTTTAAAGAATATTTTAGACTGTTTATCCTTATTTTCTGACAGGACAGTAGACAGGGAGCCTTTCAACATATGGGTTACCTGCTCAGACCAGTCATCGATATTAGAAGCCTACTGTATGAATGAATGCTTGCATAATGATTTTTGCTTACCCTGCCATGACTATGAAGAAGTCCAGTCTGTTCCAGGTGTCGCCCAGGTAACAGCGACGGCCAAAGATCCCCAGAGCCACCATCTTTACCACCATCTCCAAGGCGAAGAAGATGTAGATGAATGCATCAAAGGCCTGTGAGCAACGGGAGGGAGATAAACACAAAGGAAAATGAGCTGAAGATAGAAAAAAATAAAAGCTTTTATATATTTTACTTGAAACACATGGGCCAGACATCTGTTTTATCTGGTGTGTTCGAGAGATTAGTAGGCTCAAGCTGTTGATAAAGCTCCCCCTTCATTTTTTTCAACTTTGATTTTCAGTATTGGAAGAACAGTCATTCTCTAATAGAAAAATTGTCTGAACTTTAAAAGGTGGTTGCTTTTAATTGTTAATGGTGCGATTTGGGAAAAAATCACTGATAGTACTATGAAAACTGAAAGATTAAAACGAAATGGTACACGTGCCCTGAAGCAAGCTTCAAGCAGTTCCTTAGTTCAGCCCTGTATCTATTCAAACACTTTAAACCAATGCATGACCTTTTATTCTCAACAGCAATTTTAACACTCTAAATACGGCACGCCACAGCTGATGTCAAATGAGTTTGTTTCCTAACACACCAATCACTCACAAACAAAATAATATTCAAGACTGATGTGTTCTGATCTATTTGTGTGTGTGTGTGTCTGTACTACCATGTGGCTGCTGATGAAGCCAAGTTTGCTGGACTGTAAAAAGGCTTAAGAGCTAAATGTGTGTATGCACTGCGAACATAGTCCGTACTACCATAATAGAGCATCACACAAAACACACAGTGCTTTGTTTGAACCTGCCTACTCTATAATACTTAAATCACAAAAGAAGTAGGAAGTGATCAGGAATAAGAAAGAGGAAGATCCAGGTCAAACCTCAGAGAAAACAAAGATGAAGAGCGAAAACATGGTGAGAGATAACCAGAACGATAGAGACAGATAAGAGCACATTTCTGCCATGTCCTGATTACATTATTATACACAGATCGCTAGCTAAACCACCTATTGTATTTTGGTAACAATCTTTCCCACTGCCTTGCCGAAGGCTCTATGACTGTGCTTCCTGCCAAGTCACATATTCCTACACTATATAACTCAAGCTGCTACATCTTCACATGGAGATTACAGGACCGAGACCAAGAAATTCAAATGAAGTCATGCCTGCTAATTAAAAATCCCTGAATATAATTTGACTTAGTTCAAAAACTGTGAGGAAAAACACAAAAATTTGGTGGAACGATTAAACAACTCTGTAGTCACTAAATATGAGAGCAATGAGCAGACAAATAGAATTATAAATGGTGTAAAGATACATTAAAGATACAGTACCTGACGACTTTCAGCAACCAAGACATTTTATATAGAAATAACAGGATAGTTTACCAAAGGAAACTCTAAGATTATTACCTTCCCCAAGTTTTGGGAAGACATAAAATGGATTCAGTGGTAGAAACAACATTCTTTTCCACTCAGTAATGATGAACAATTGCAAGATGGTGTTTGCAGCTATAGACCAAATAGAATGAGACAAATGGTGTGTGAAATTTTGAGGATTTATTCATGCTGCAGCACTGGCAGAAGCCTGGGATGTTGTTTTTGTCTCCATCTAGAAATAGCAAGAGTCAAGAGATTGGATTCAGAAACAGTAATCTATTCTCTGGTTGGGCATTGTCTGTATTGTTTGTTATTCTCAAAGATCAAAATCTGTAAAAGCAGGGACAGAGGTGAGCTGGTACAAATTTATGCGCTGAAAATTTATAAATCTCTGCTTTTGGGTATGCAAGGATGGTTTTGTGTGTAAATATACGGGCACGACTTTGCCTTGTAATGCATCGGAAACCAACATGTGTGTTCCATCGCTGCTCATTCAAACACATACAGAGTGATACACACACCAGCTCATATACAGCTAGTATACAGAGCTGGCAGCTTTCAATGGGAAAGATGAGAAAATCAGGCTCACATGCTGTTTAAATGATGTTTTGATAAATAATGCAGCCTGCACGCTTCACATGTAATCCGACATTGGCTGCACCAGTTGAATCCCTGTCGTGCTCTGCTCTGAGTGAAAGGGGAATGAATTCATCATCGTTATTTGTCACTATCGCCAGCTTCCTCTTCAGTCAACCTATCAGGTTTCATCATCAACATGATTTGTATAGAGGTTGAGGCTGTCTTGTGATGGGCCCTTTCATGATTTGAAATAGGAGCTGGTGTGGAAGCTACTTTATATGCTGTCATTGTACCACTTATTTGGCAAGAGGAAAGGACATGGTAAGTAGGTTGTAAGGATTGTGATGTTGGACCATTTAAAAATAAAATTATGTTGTGTGTGTGTCTTACTCTACTTGTGACTGACAAAATTAATCAGTGTATAAAACCAAAGGCACCACAGGGACAAATACTCACTTAACAAAATAGGGCAGGAAAGGGAATACCAGACACAGTGATTTATAAAGTGTACGTGTGTTTTCTGAACATCTGAAGCGCTACTGAAAACTATAACAGGTGCAGAGTTGAAGATATAATGAATCGAAATCCATGTACCATCCAAATCAATTGATGAAAAGAAAATAACTTTTTTCATGAGAAATAATTGCAAATACAGACCAGAGTTTTTGGATTTGATTTTAAACACTGACTGAAGCTCCTGAGTGGGAGTCCTTTGACTTGTGTTGCTTAAGAGGAAATATCTATTAAACAGTTATAAAGAGTTTTTACTAGTGCTGTCAGCGTTAATCTTGCTAAAATGATGTTAACGCCATAAAAGCAAAACGCGGCAAACCTCCGTTAGCTAGTTAACGTGGATAACCCCGTGCAGGGTGCTGAACGGCGCTAACGCGTTAACGAGCTAACCGTGCTAATGCGTTGACACCGTGCAGTCTTCGCACGGGGGAGCCGCGTTAACTCGCTAATGGAGGTTTGCTGTGTTAATGCGGTTTTGGCGTTAACGTCATTTTAACGAGATTAACGCTGACAGCACTAGTTTTTACTTTTTTTTTTTTACCTGCCTAACCCGGTCGTGTTTATTCGTATTATTTTAGGGGCATTCATTTTTTCAAGATTATCACCCTACATCCAACTGCCAAGTATCCTATGATTTTAGAATCTGAAACAAACTCTTAACTGAAGCAATACCTGCCAGACAACAATTTTAAAACTCAATAGATTTGTTCATAGAACCAAAACTACAGCTATTTTGGCAAAAAATTATGTTCTTAATGACTCAGACAGGATGCAGGATTGTGGTGTTTTGTTCATTTGAATCTGTTGGCCAGTTGCTTTATGGTCAATCAGTGATACTAGTTTAGGCAACAGGGTGGATTAGGAGCTATGTTTTAGACAGAACACAGCATGTTTATACAGCTGGATGTAAGCCTAGTTTGTAAAGGAGTCCTCTAAGGCTCAGTTTTAGACCCCGTTTCATTAGCTCATTATGGACTTCAGGAGAGAGAAAAGAGACACCCATGCCCCCATCTACATAAATGGCACAGCTGTTGAACGGGTCTCCAGTTTCAAGTTCTTGGGGACCCACCTCTCTTAGAATCTGTCCTGGTCAACTAAGACCTCCAGCCTGGTGAAGAACTGAAGAACCACGTGTCTACTGACATACTGGGTAACTTCTACCACTGTGTGATAGAGAGCATCCTGACCAACTGTGTCACAGCCTGGTATGGGAATTGCTCTGTTGCTGACCACAAAGCACTGCAGCGGGTGGTGAAAACCGCCCAACGCATCACAGGGACTCCATTTCCTGCCATTGAGGGTGTCCACAAGAAGAGATGTCTACGCCGAGCACACATCATTATCAGGGACACCTCTCATCCTGCCAATAAACTGTTCCAGCTCCTCCCCTCCGGAAGACGCTACAGGACACCACAGACTAAAACCAGCAGGTTTAGGATCAGCTTCTTCCCCACAGCTGTCACCCGACATAGCACATCTGTATATCTGCCCGTGTGTATAGCAATATAGAACATCTGCTATACAGATCATCTGTATATCCGTATATCTCTACATATGTATACAGTAGTACATATGTACATTTGTCTCTACTTCATCTGTATATTTGCGCTCTACTTAACTGATCTTTATATAATCTGCTCTTTTTGCACTAACTCTTTGCACTTCTGATTAGATGCAAACTCTATTTCCTTACCCTGTATTTATACATGTGTGTAATGGCAACAAAGTTGAATCCTAATCCTAATTCTAATTTGCAGTTTCATATTATTAATAACTTTGGGAACAGTATGTTTAAAGCTAAAGTACACTTTTTATGCAGATGACACCATATATTGCCTAGTAGGCTCTCCTCTGAGCCAGGCTGTTAAGAAGCTTCAAACTGCCGTTCAGCAACTGCAGGCATCATTGAATGGTGTAAAGCAGGTTGTTAATGCTAACAAAACCAAATATCAGATCATGTTGTAACCTAGGGGGAAACTTTTGAAAGAATTCAAAGAGTATTGTTCTGCATATGTTTGGGTATGGATGGATGATAGACTTTCATTTAACGTTGAAACTGAGCATTTAGTGAAAAAGCTGAAGGCTCGACTGGGTTGTTATTGTCAAAATACAGTCCGTCTTAATTTATCAGTTAGGGAATCAAGCGTACATACTGCATTCTTAAATGTTTTTAATAATTGTTATAAAATGTACATGCTCTACACTTCTTTATCTTTACTCTATCACAGTGCTTCACATTTCATATCAAATTAGTTGTCCAGTACACTTCACTTCACTGTGCACTTTATAATCTGGATTCTTGGCTTTATTAAGCCTTAGGAGGCAAATGCACTGGTATATTTTGATGTACAAACCAATAGTGGGTAAATGCTCTTGTTATCTGTGTAAACAGCCAACACCTTCAAGCAGCTTGTATGATTTGCACTCTTTTAGATGGCGCCGTTGTGGGGATCCCTGGATTTTGTTTCTGAGGTTGGTATTTTGCACCTTGGTCATGGAATAACCTTCAGTGCACATTAAAGCTGAATGCTTTTGTCTCTCCAGGAGAGTTCAGAGCTTTTATGAAGACTTCTGTAACCGAAGAGTGCAATTACTATTCAGAAGATGTTATATTTGGTTTTATAATTTATAATTTTTTAATGGCTTGCCTTCTTGGCCAGGTCTCCCTCAAAAAAAAAAAAAAAAATCTTGGAGGGCAGAAAGGAGATGGAAGAAGACAAATCTTCAGGTACACTATCAAGAAACGAAATGAAAGAATTGAATGATTTAATGGTTGATTTCAATGAATGGGTTAAGACTGCAAAGGGCACTTATTTCTCTACTTCAGTACTAATAAGCATAGCCTGAGAGCTGTCTTTTAACACAGCAGACTGCCTTTTTAAATCCTGTAATTTCTCCAGTTTCTGAGCTTTTTAAAGGAAGAAAATTGGCATCAAATCCAAAACAGTAGCTTCAGATTCTTTTATTGATGTCCAGTAACTTAGTCATAATTTTATCTTCTTCTATGCCAGTCTCTTTGGATGAGCTTTTAAGTACTGTGTCACAACTGAAACACTCATCAAGCAGAAATGATACCTCCAAAATGTCTGTGTGAAGTCTTGGATATCACTGCCCCTTGGTTGCTTTCAGTAATTAACAGCTCTCTGTCCTCTGGCTGTATCCCAGTATATTTAAATACAGCCTGTGGGCAACCACTCATCAAACAAATCTGGCCTCACTCTTTCTGATTACAAGTACAGCTCAGTGTCAGAGTTACCTTTTATACGAAAACTTTTAGAGAAGACTGTCTGGCTAAAACTTCTTGAAGGATTACATCAGAACATTTTTGAAGTCCTGACATTGTGCTTATTAAGGTGACAAACTTATGTCTTAGGAACTGCTGATACTGATGGATATTCTGTTCTTGTGCTACTTGATTTAGGTGCAACATTTGATACCGTAGACCAGTGGTGTCAAGTTCCAGTCCTCTAGGGCCGATGTCCTGAAACGTTTAAATGTATCCCTGCTGCAACACACTTGAATAATGGCAAAACTCTATAGAACTTGACTTCATGCTGAGGTGGCAACCCCTAACTCTAGTCAAGTACATTTATATAAATGTAAGTAAATGTAAGTGTTTAGAAAAACTTCTAAAAGTACTTTTATTGCACCATGTTCATTCACCCATGAGGTGCTGTAACATGAATCAAATGGCTAAATTGCTACCTCAGCATGGAGTCACGTTCTATAGTGTCTTGCTAATGACCTACTAATTTTATTCAGGTGTGCTGCAGCAGGGATACATGTAAAGGTTTCAGGACACTGGCCATCGAGGACTGGAGTTTGACACCTGTGCTGTAGACCACCGACAGGCTGCAGCACTGGGTTGGAGCTCCGCAGTGGTTTACGTCACATCTGACCAACTGAAAATGTTTTGTTTCCATCGGTGACCAAAGCTCTCCTTATGCAGAACTAAACTGTGGAGTCCTTCCAGGGTCTATACTGGGACCTTTCCTACTTTGATTAAATATGGTACCTTTGGGCCTTATTATATATTAAATAACATTTCATGTATAAATAATATTTCTTTTCACTCTCCCTGTAAAATCCTAATTTTCAAACTTAAACACTGTCTAACTGATATTAAGTAATACATGTGTGCAATTAAAAAAAAAAATAACTCAGAAAAAAACTGAGATTTCAATTATTGCTTTGGACATGCTGCATCAAAGCATCAAGTACTTCCTTTGTCCTTGGCCTGTCATTATGAAATCAGCTACCAGAATCCTGGGCATGCTATTTGACTCTAATCTCACCTTTCAGAAACATAAACAAGGTCACCCAGTCCTCACACTACCAAGAAAAAGAAGCACACAGGGAGAGGACAGAATACATACTACGGGAGAGAGAAAACATATAATCAAAACATCTCATTTTTAAGTTTTACTCATTTGCCTCTCAGTGGTTTGGTCAACTGTTACCATCTCCTAGTCCACTTTGCAAAGATGAAGTTGAAACAAAACATAAATAAGACATTGTTGTATTCAGTACTCAGTAAAAGACAATGCATTTATACCTTTAACCAGACACATCATTGAGTTGTGTTGTCCTTCAGTTCTCCACGAACTGGAGTCACACATCATTCTAATTCTAATTAATTTTAGAATGAATAATTACAGAGGCATGGTATTTGAGACCTGATATCTTTTCATAGCACAGAGTTATTATTGGATATTGACTCCGGACCACATTTTACCAAGCATTTCAACCTCTGAGGTCAAGGGCATTTTCTTATTATATATCACAATTTAACCCCTACAGATGTCCAAATCGATTTTTATACTGTTTGTGGCCCTCTTTTATTTTTCCTCCAGGAAGTAAGGCAGGCTTGCTGTATTCTCAGAGACTCAGAGAAGTATGTGAGGGCCACTCTTAACTATCTAAGCCCTGTCAGCAAAATCCCTCCTGTTACCATTAGCAACCACCAGAATAGGACCCCTCACACTACCTGGGGAGAAAATATGCTTGTTAGAGAGACAAAAGATGCAGAGAGAGAGAAGGAGTTTGTAGGAAGGGGGAATGGGAACATAGGGAGGGGTAAAGATGACATCAGGGTGGAGGATGAGAACAGGAAAAGTGGAGAGCGAAGCAGAAAGATGTGTTGCACAGCCTCAAAACAATACTAAATAAATATTTATTTTAAATCTCTGCACAATGAAAGGAAAATCCGATGAGATAAATAAACCTATTACAGTTTGGTCTGGAGGGCTTTATTTGATGTCATAATCCACCCTAATGTGCTGTAGGCAAGTGAGATATGGTGAAACAACAAGCCAAAACATAAGAACAGACAAACAAGCGACAGAAAGCTCATGTGCAGGTTACTGTAGAAAGATTTTCAGTGTCAGTGGCCATTAAAAAATCGGCAAGCGAAAGCACGCGAGGCAGAATCAGGTTGTCCTTGTCGCACCTGAAATTGAGCCTGCCAAATTTACTTCAGTGCAAAGCAATTACAATCCCAGAGGAACATAGTGAGTCTTCAGCCAGCTGGCAAATCACCCATCACTCATCAGTAACACATCACACAGCGCAACATGGCTTACAAAAACAATGGGAACCTATTTGAAAAGCACACAGTACTGATTCTGTGATCTGACGTCAACCTGTGAGTAACTTATTTGTTAGTGATGATCTAGCACAGCATCAGGGAAGTACATGAGCAAAAAATCAGATTTTGCCTAGTAACATGCACTGCACTGTATTTTTATCAGTTATGGGGCCTACATGTGACCTTCTGTAGTCAGCTTATAAATAAGTCAATATAGAACAATGTTTCTCACTTAAACCATATACCCAGTGACAAAGTTGTCAAAGGGATCCTCACTTCTCACCTTTGGTGTCAAGATGGCTACTTTCCAGATAAAAACTAATCCTCCCAATTCGAGGGAGAGGCCATGCTGTGACACAGTAATCACTTTAACAGCCTGGTCACAGAACCACATGATGACCCTTTAGATAATATTGGTGTGGATGGAAAAAGAAAGATGGCACAAAGGAAAGAAAACATTTTAGCATTCTTTCTAACAGAGACTGAAATTTAATTTCCAAGAACAAAAAAATCAGAAATCAAACAAATATTAATGTTGTTCTTTTTCTCTCTTTTTTTTTTTACGTCAGCACAAACTTACCCTTTCCATGTTTGGATCATCTGCCTCCGTCTCACTCCTCTGTCACACTGTCCATTAATCTTTTCTGTGGTCTTTCCCTTTTCCTCCTGCCTCACAGCTCCATCTCCAACTTCCTTTTTCCGATATATCAGCTATCCCACCTCTGCACATCCAACCCATCTCAGCTTGCCTCTCTAACATTGTCTCCAAACTGCTCGACCCGAGCTTCAACTCTCATAAGTATAAAAACTAAGCTTATTTCTCTTTGAACAGGAAATTCTGACTTTGTTACAGAGTTGTTACATACTTTTCAAACTATATCTTCATATGGAGACAAGGGGTTTAATCTACAGTACAACACAATAACATCAACACTGCATAACAAAGTATAAAACACTGCTGGGCTATGTTATAAGGAGCAAAAGAGCCTAAGTCTAATGTTCCTATAAGAGGGTGTAGAGTCTAATCAGCTCAGTGTCCAAACAGCAAAGCAACACTAGCACATCCTTACATTGATAAACATGTCTACTCATGGGTTAGATGATTTATCCCATAATAAGCCATCACTGAAAACCAATTTTAGAGATTTTTCCTTTTGGTACCAGTGAAAGATCTTTTTCTGTCTTAGTCCATTTTTACCTTGCTCAGCTTTTATACTTGCATGCCTGCTTTCTTTTCTTATTTACCTTATGTTTAAATTTTATTTTGCTATGTTTTATTACATTGTAATGTTGCTACTGTTCTGTGCTAGTGTAAGTTAACATTTAGGGTCTTAAATAAAATGAAAAATAAAATGTATTATTATTATCATTATTATTATTATCATTATTATTATTATTATTATCCTCTAGGACAGCTTCAACAAGCATTTCACTTTCACACTCTACTGCATCAAAACTCTGTTTCTTTTGCCACCTGTTATTTCTTTTAGTGTGCACTGTTTATTAGAGTGTAGTAATATTATTGTGACTCAATTCTTTTGCTGTTTTTGTGTATTTTCTGCTTAATAATTCTGATTAACAACATATTTTTCCAAACTAAGCTAATTTCCCTACTTGAGCATGTACAATTTAAACAGCTGGCACTTTTCTCCCCATATGTATTCTGGAATTCTTGAACTGACAAATTCACATGTGGCTCCACAGCACTATTTTTAAACAAACTGAATCCCATTTCCCTGCTCGGAGAGTAGGAGAAAATACAAACATTACAGAAGGGAAAAAAAATCAACAAAAAAAACTGTCTGTAGTGTGCATGAATCACAGCTTGAGGAATAGCAACAGGAAGCGATACATGAGCTGCTTTGAATTTGTCGCAAATAATTGAAAATTTAGTTCCATCTCATCCTCAGTGCACACACATGTGCACACATAAACACAGCAGGCCAGCTTACCTGTAGTATCTGGCAGCGGTCCGAGGTGCAATCGATGTTCTCACAGGGCTGGTACATGCCCAGTGTCACACAGTTGAGCAGGATCACCATGATGCTAATCCTCTCGAACCACGTATTAACAAGACTGGGGTTAAGGAGCATTGCAGCTGAGGAGAAATACACACCTATACACACACTTAGGCCTTAATGGATGTTTCAAACAGGGCTGCCGGTATTAAAGAAATTTAAAAAAAGGAAAAGAAGAGACAAATATACGACACGCATCAGTTTCTCAAAACGAATGTGTTTAAAGAACCCTTAAACACCGCAAAGAAATAATAACTTCATTGCAGTTGTTCCTTATAGCTGAATCATTTGCATTATTCAGCATGATTATTGGAAAAGTATTGTCAGTCATCTATCTCAGCCTGTCATCTTGAAATTACACTGTAACACAGTCCTGCACTATTTTCACTTTTCTGTGAACATATAATGTAATACAGTATGCATGTTTACCATTATTCAGCAAGGTATGCATAAAAACTAGGAAATAAATAATCACATAAACATTTTTTTTCACAGGTTACTGACTCACTCACAGCAGCTGACTCATTCACTGCATATATGCAACACATCAGAAGTGAAGGCATCGTTCCGTTGGGGTAATTTATCAATGAAAATGAAGATAAAAATACATTTTTCCAGCCAAGCTACTGCTGCAGTTTGATTGTATGAGTCTTAAGATGTATGACGGAGTGAATATGTTTATTATTGCCTGAGTCTGTCAAGGCACAGGACACCTTTTTTTTATATATATATATTGAAAATGATGACTCACACAACAGTATCTAAAAAAACAACTTCAAAACAGTGCCAATACAATTACGACGGTAAATTACTGTTTTGCAAGTAAAGATAGTAATGTGTTTCCAGTGCCGCCTGGCAGCACGCTATTTAACCTCAGTCTCCCTCTATATTGTTTCCTGTTTCTTCTCATTTTAAAAAGCCAGTTTTTCACCCTGCGGGGTGCTTCGCACTGCTGGTTTCACCTGCTTTTCCAGACAGCGTGCACATGCAGTAAGAGGACAAACCATCTTTACACATTAATATAATTACTTCATGCATGTGATGAATAAAAATGAGCTCCACACAGTATGCATATGTTAGGGGGGGGGGAGTATGTACTGTATGTGTGTTTTAATCACTGTAATGCAATTTTAAAAGTCTTTCCCAGCTTTTCCCTTCTTCTAATATCTTAAGCCGTCAGCTTATGTTCCTTTAGTTGTGTTGCTCGATCCTCTTAAGTCTTTATTTTCTGTCTTCTCTTCTGTATTTGTTCCCTTCACAAAATGAGCTTAAAATCTTTTGTTCTTATAAACCTTGATGCTGACTGAACTTACTTTCTTTGGTACTAAGATGTAACAGTGTGTCTGTGTGTGGTATTGCTAGAGCCCAGTTACCCATGTACAGGAAGTCTGGACCAGATCTCTTTTTAAAGGGTCAGAATTTCTGGTCTTATGAATAATAGGCTATGCAGAAACTTACTTAGACTGAGACTCGCTTAGCTCTGCCTACGTCTGGATGCCAACCTCAGTATCCTCTGCTGATGCAACTAACTAGCAACTCTAATAGTTCAATCAGCAGCCACGCCTCTCCTCCTTATGATCACTGCTCTTGTTAAAATGGCTAGGTTGTACTTTCAAAGCCAGGAAAATAGGCCCCAGGAATCTGTTTTATGGGCTAGAACAACCTGTAAAAACCATTAAAATCTGTAATACTCATACACAAGTTTTGTCTTTACTGTTAAACAAAGACTCAAGAAGGGAGGGTGCACAAGTTTAGACTTTAAATGCAGATAGGAGCTTTTATTTAAGGAACTTAGCAGCTCAGTCAGGTAATATGAATCATAGTTAAATCACTTAAATCATTATTATTACCTAACTAATCAACTCTGTGCTGAATGAGGGTTTCTAATACCACTCTTGAGAAGAGTGGGACAGAGAAGAGGAAGTAGACCCTTGCCAATAATGCAATTCTCTCCCAGCCGGACTTGACAAAGTCCAAATATGGAAGCAGTGACTCGGTATAGTCCACCAACTTCCTCAGGGCATCAATCCAACACAGCAAAATGAGCAGAGAAAAGAGAGAATTGTAAATCCAATTTTTAGATCCTAGTTGCTTGGTCATGGTTAATCCTCCGGTACTCCTTATTTTAAAATCTGCAAAACTTGTCTTTTAGATAAGCCATCTTCTCATGGTGAGGTCCAGAGAACCCACACTTTTATTTTTTAATTACACGGAACATCACTTTTTATCAAATTTATGCTTCCTCTCTCCACTTCTGCTGCGATCACTCTTGACATGAGTCCAGAGGTGCCACGTTTACTTCTTATTTTTTCCCACGCACAGAAAGTCCTCCTGTTAGTGACATCATTGCACTTCTCAGCACAGTGATTATACTTTAACCAACTCACACAGGGCTAGATATAAACTCCCTAGGACTCAGACAGCCCTACATGTATAAGGCATTGGGGATTTCAATCTCTTTGATGGCATGCAAGTAAAAGCAAGTTAGTGAAAGCAACTCTAACAAGTTAAAATAGGCCTGATTTGCCCCAAGAATATGTATTTCATTTTTAACACATAATTTACTTTTACAATGCCTGGATAAGCTGTCGTTTTCTAAAACAGGCTGTTTCAGTGCCCGTTGCAGGGTAGCTGTATTAAAATACCATCAGAAGCAAACACTGACTGACAAAATATAGCTAAGTTTAGTTATATTGTACGAACTTGCTCATACAAAGGGTTGTTATGAGGACATCCAAAACAAAAATTATGCAGTTGTTCTTTAGATACTCAGAAGTCAGGAGTAAATTCACTCTTGTAGTAAACATAAAAAAAGAAAGCATTTGATGTGTTCAAAGTAAAGATGTTTCACTTAGCGTAACCTGAAGTTGCTCTAGGATGGAAACAATGGAAATGGCTGACTGCGGCTGCTGCAGCATACTCGTAAATGTTTTGTTCACAGTGAAGACGTCCCCTTCAGGAACTCACGTTAGCTTCCTTCCATATTCATTATTTTCATTATTCCACTTGTTTCATCATCTACATGAGTCGATGAAGCTGCTTCCTAGACCGACAACAGCCAGTGAGAGCCGGTGAGGCATGCAAAATACCGTGACAAGTGACTGGAAACTGGACTGAACATATATGAGAGTTTAATGAGACACACCAGAGCTGAGGGAGTGACCCAGTTGAGCGAGCGAATGAGTGGAAAAGATGTTACTAAGATTTCATGCTTGGTATTTTGATGATTTAGACTGGCAACAAGAAAAATGTAGCTTTTATGTAAACAACATAACTACTAGCTCAGCGCAGCAATTTCCATTGGGGTCGGTTGGTGGGGAGGGGGGGTGCAAATGAAAAAACACAAACTCAGCAGTACAGAAGATTGCTTACATAACCAGAGAAAGGAATGAATGGGAATCAAAGGTAATACCAGTTTTAATTGGATTGAGGCGAGCAGCTAACTACAAACAGGTTTTGCAGCAGACTTGCATGTGTGAAGAAGGGTTATGTTTTGGTGATAATGCTAAGAAGGAGCATTGACTATCAGGGCTCACACCTTTAAAAGTGCCAGAAGGAATGCAGTGCTTTTTGTGTGACTAAAGGCAAAAATAATAAATGATTGTAGCTGTTTTTTTTCTTTTCTTTTTCATCAGAAGGTTTATGACTTCATGAGCATAGACGCTCCAGCTCAACACCTGATGTAGAGTATTATTCAAAGTCTTGTGTCATACCTCATTTCTTATGTTTTGGCCCTAATGAGCTAAGCTTTTGTGTAACTTCAACAATAGTTCTCCAGGCTTTCTGAAGTTCTTTCAAAGTTTTCCTTTGGACATTGGCTGCTTTTTCACTTATTTTCAATGATAAATATATAATGTATTTAGTTTTTCTTTGTTTGTTTAGTAAATTAACACTAACTTATGAATTCTTCAAGCACGAAAAAGGGATGCACCAGTGTGTCTACGGATAATAGACAAATGAGCAAATTGTATCTTTAGGCACGTTGTTAGTAGTAGCCTGTCATAAACAGAACTTGTTTTCATTTCTTTAGCTAAAGTGACAACAAACGAAAAAAATAACAGTTTGGCGGGCATTAAATGGTATCTTTCTTTTCTTTTCTTTTCTTTGTTGCATCAAAAAGGTGATTCCCAAAGAGCTAATGAGACAAATATTTGCTGGTGATCGGTGTGTCCCTAAAAATTTTGAGGAAACTGGACAAGCAGGGTTCAAAAGAAGAAATGCCAGGCTATCTACAGGAGATGAAAAGTCAAACAAAGACTTTAAACAGGATCCGAGACATGCATTCAATTCAATTCAATTCAACTTTATTTATATAGCGCCAAATCACAACAACAGTCGCCCCAAGGCACTTTATATTGTAAGGTAGACCCTACAATAATGCATACAGAGAAAAACCCAACAATCATATGACCCCCTATGAGCAGGCACTTTGGCGACAGTGGGAAGGAAAAACTCCCGTTTAACAGGAAGAAACCTCCGGCAGAACCAGGCTCAGGGAGGGGCGGGCCGCATCCTAAGAGACAGACGCATGTCCGGTCACGGCAGATGGCCCATCTGCCGTGACCGGACATGCGTCTGTCTCTTCAATAGGTCCAGCTACTGTTGGCCAAATTATCATCAGAGATGAAAAGGGAAACAGGGAGGAAAGGCTGAGACATGCCAAATTACACAAAAAAATGGCATGAAATGTAGTGGAAACAGGCCTAATGGAGTGATAACCCAAATTTGAAATTCTTGGTTCAAGTCGTCATCAGTATAGATGGAGGAGGTCAGGAGAGAGGTACAACAGTGAGTGTCTACAGCCATCTGTAAACACAGAGGCTGTCATTGTCTGGGGGAGCAATGCATTTCAGACAGCGTTGTTGGGGATCTTGTCAAAGAATTGTTGGAATTATAAATGCAGAAATGTACCATCAGATTTAACCCACTATTAGATATCATCTGGAAAGCAATGGATTCATTTGTCAGCACGACAATGACCCCAAACACACTGCAAATGCAGTAAAATCATACGTGGATGTAAGAACGCACAATGGATCACTATCAGTCATGGACTGACCTCAGTATTACTGAAGTAGTGTGGGGTCATCTTGATAGAGAACAAAAAAAGGAGCCACCATCCAAAGAAGAGCTTTGAAACTACTAAGAAATTACATGAAAGCTTCTCTAAGAGAGTTCACACTGTGTTAAAGAATATCAAATGCTGACTTTGAATTTCCCATCACAAAGGTGTGACACTACACTACTTAGATCATCTGATAAACTCTGTTATCCCTATTGGATGATCTGTGGAGAAAACAGAGGGGATGATCTTTTCTGATAATGTGTGGGCCTCTGGACACAATGGGGACAATTTGTGTTCAAAAGCAAATACACAATAGATTTACTGCCATGATAAGTTGTTCACAGAAAAGCATTTAGAATAACTTCTGTAACATGTTTTTCTGTGGGAAACCTGTCATTGAACCTACCACGTTCAGAAGCGAACCTCATTTTTAATCAAATGCATCACAAACCAAACCTACAAATGGAAAAATAACGCGATACATGAGAATTTATAGTGCTTGAGAAATTGCGAATGTACTTTAAAGAAACTCTTAACTGCATTTGCACACACGCGGTGTAAAACATGCACACACTTCTTTATTTCCAGGGAATATGTGGTTGAAAACATGTTTGTTATTCTACATCCACTATCCATTAATCTGAATCTCTCTCTCCATCCTACTTGCGCCGCTCCACTGTTTCGGCTATCGCTTAGGCACTTCTCTCTTGGGTAACAACGAAATATGGAGAAATAATATCAGAACAATGTGTTCAGAGCAGCATTTTTAAAAAGTCAGTCTGCCTTCTCTACATTGTTTCCCCATCTATGCACCAATTTCTTCTTTGAAATAAGTATCTTGTCCCCTTTGGGTTACAATTTTTTTCTCCCTTTGTGTTCTGTAACTCTTCATTCTCAATATCATTTCCATTTTCCCAGCTGTCACTTCTTCCCATCTTCTATTTTTGTTCTCTACTTTTTATTTTCATTCCTACCAAGTGATGGACAATTGCGCCCTACTAGCAAAAAAGCAAAAAAAAGAAACGTCAAACAAATGCAAACACTCTGGGACATATTACACCTCGGCAGGCAATGAAAAATCAATCAGGCCTCTGCGTGTAAAAATGTGCGCGCACACATGAGGATGTGTGTTTACGTGTTTGTGTATTGCTCCCATAGCACCACTAAAGAACGTGCCCCGAGGTTCTGTGTTAGCAAAGTGAGAGCCAAGAACAGAGGCATGGTATGAACTTGCAGAGAGAAAAGAAGTGAGGCAGACAAAAGAAGACGAAAGCATGTTTGGACTGTAAACAAAACCAAGACAGGGGAAGATGGACAGAAGCTATGCCAACGCACCGTGTCTCCACCTATGTGCTGAGCCGTCTCAAACAATCGCTTCACGGTGCACAGTCTAGACATCTACAACGTACTCCTTCATTACATGCAAAACAACTCCCTCACACCCCGTGGACACCTCACCTCCAACCCATGAAAGCCAGCAGTATCAGCAACATCTGCACTGACATGTGCAGTGACTCAGCGTTGGTTTGATTTCACTTTCTTTGTCATAGTGACCCTGAACCTTTCTCTCCCCAGGGAGCGAAGCAGCAGGCGGCTGACTCACGCCCAGCTGATTCCAGAGCGCTAGCTGTTGCGTGGTCATGTCACTCCTTAATCATGTAGGGCGGGTGCTAACAGAGGCTGACATCAAGGATGCTTTGAGGAGAAAAGAAGGGAGGCATGCTGTTATTGAACTTCAGCATTTAATTTGATTGTTCTTTTAAAGCTGTTACATGTGCAGCATTAACTCAAAATGTAACCCACGCAGAGACGGTCTGCGTGTGACTGAGGATGTTCTGTCTCTGTCTTTTTCTCCCTTTAGCATCTTCTTCTCCCCTCGCTGTACGTCTAATCTTCTTAGGATGCGGGCAGGGCCTCCTCTATGTCTTTATTCTCTTCTCATCTTCTCCCTTCTCCTCTTTTCCACGTCTCTACCTATTTTTATGCCTGTCCCTCTGCGTCAATACGCATTTCGTCAGACATTTGCCCTCCTCTTTCATCCTATTTTTTTCTTCTATTCAGGGCTTTCCGCCTTTATCGAGCTCTCGGTCTTCGTTTTTGACAAAATACTTCAGGATCCTCACTTTTGTCTCCCTGATTCTTTTTCCGTCTCTCTGTCTGTCTTCGTAATAGAATCCAGCAACAAAATGACACTTGCGCCACATTTCCACTACTTTTGAAAGTAGGTAACCATCTTAAGAAAGAAAAAAATAAACATTTGATTCATAAAAATGTAAAAATGGTGAGCTCTGATGCAAAAAATCTGTACATTTCTTACTTACTTATGGACTCCCTGCTGACTGCAGCATCTGAACATTTTACAGGTGCAGCCTTGAAGCTGAGATTAATTATAATGTGCAAAATATTTAACCTGTCAACAGGTCTGCTACTTAGAATTCTTCAAGGACTTATTCCCTGCACAAATCTGTTTTACAATTTCAAAACATTTGTGTCTGTATGACAAAAGTTTAAGGCTACCAATGATTTTTCTATACAAGTGGTTATGCACTTGCTCAAAGGACTGAAAGATAATTTCCATAAAATACTTCATTCTTTGTAATCTTCATGAACACTGTGAAGAAAGCATGTTCTGACATGCAAGAATACCAAGTTATAAAGAAATACACCAGAGGCTGTAAACTAACTGAGCTTAAAAAGAGCTTTTACTAACTGAAGGTAAAAACCATGAAGACTGGGGGGGGCAAACAGTCAGAAGTGTTTTAGGACCCGATGCATTTACCTTTCTTTCAAACCATCAGATAAATTATAAACATTTTTATGCATAAATTTAACCTCCTCTCACTTCTTTACATCGTGTTTCCAAGGGCCATTTTCTTGTGATTTTTCAAAGTGGTCTTGAGCAATACTTCACAGGGGTTTCTGAAAGTTTTTTTAACTTTAATATTTATTTATTTAATATTGTTTTGGACACTGGCTTCTGTTTTACTCATTTTCAGTCCAGTCCTTGTACCTCACCATTTTCAGAAGAATGTTTTCTCTTGTTTGTTAAGCTACACAGGACTTACCTGTGACAACATAGCAAAAAACTTTAAAAAAAAAATTGTTTTAGCGACTTTGTAACTAAACTGTTCCAAAACACATAATTTGTTCATATTTCTGTAGTTGAATCATAAAAAATGACAAAAACAAAAGACTAAAAGGTATCATAGCATTTTTAGATCAACATGATGATTCCAAAAAGTTATTAACCCCAAACTTATATCATATCTCAACTGGACATAAAAACTATCTACAGCAGCAGGTGAGCTGAAAATCAGGTTTTGATTCACCCACCATGCAATCACATCCAGAAAGCATAAAGCTGGCAATGGCTTCATTTTCATTTATCATCTATTGGCCTCACCAGAGCCCAGACCTCAACATTATTAAAGGACTGTGGCGTCATCTTGACAGAGAACAGAAGAAAAGGCAAAGAACATCCAAAGAAGAGCTCAAGAAGCCTGGAGAACTATTCCTAAGGAGACTACTTAAAGAAATGACTAGAAAGTTCACAGAGAGGCTGTGTTGCACAAAAAAAGCTGGTCATAGCAGATACTGACAACAACTGTGTTAGAATTGTACAAAGTCCGTTTCTGCCTTATGTATGCTTACACAGTTCAATAAATTGCTGCAGCTATTTTCCGCTGTTCTAGCAAACTATACGCTTAAAATGCACACAATACTGCATATACACATATACACTTGTGATTTTTAGCTGTACTCCAGCAGACACAGAATCAGTTTGTGTTAAAATCCCTGAGATTTAGTCTCACATATGTGCTGCGATGCCTTAGAACTGCACATGAAATATGAATTCTAAACTTAATGCTTTTATTTCATTTTCCTGTGCAGTGTAATGTGTAACGACTGAGAACGAGCAGGAAAAAAGTGGCCTGTGTGATGACAATTTGGCTTCCTATTTGTGTAAATAATTCAGCAACCAAATTCTATTTCTGTGTGGTTCTTATCTCTTTTATAAAAGTAGCACATCTCTCCCACACTGTGTGCGTGTAAGGGCTTGCAGGACTTTACATAATCAATAGAAAATGTAGGACTCCATTAAATAAGTGCACCAGATAAACTAAATCTATTACTAAAGTGTCTCTATGTTACAATGCAACGCACTTTGAGAAGACTGTTGTTGTAAACTGTTGCTGTAAGTTGTGTGTTTGTGCTCATGCAAACTGTGGGACTTATGACTGAAATAAATCAGTCACTTTTTGTCAGATTTCCCCTCCTTTTGCCTGCATATGTGCATGCATGCATGTGTGTTTGTGGATGTTCTATTGAGGACAAAGTGAATCATAGCGATAGCCCGTTTCTTACTGAAGGCAGTGAAGCTTGTCTCTGTGAGAACAAAGCATGTTAAGTCATATATGGTCACACACATTCAGTGCATCCTTACATTTAAAGTGTAGTCCAGTAAACCAGGACTTCTTTACGAAAACTCGTAGTCATACGCACGTCTTCCTCTCAGCATGTCTGTGACAACCACTATCCCATCTACTGGACTGTGTTTTGAAATAATTTGCCTTCAGAAAAGCCGTAGCTGTAACGTGTGTCACAACTTCATCTACTGTCTGTGAAACAGTGCATAGAGGGCTTCAGCTGCTGGAGGAAGAATCCATCAGTACGGATGAATGACGCCTGGGTCAACTAATGTTCAAACCAATAGAAGTGAATCTGCCCAGTGTCCTTGCCATCCGACAGTCACACTTTTTGTTTTGACTGCATAACTGCTGTATTATGCCCTTGCTTTTCTCCCTGTCGACCCCTCTCTTGGTATCCCTCTCCGTGATGTGTGAGTGAGGCAAACTGCCAGTGAGCTCCCCACCTACCTCGTTTAGCTCTCATCCCTCTTTTTATCCCACATAATTTCCTAGTGCCTTGTGGGAAAATTGATCAATGAGCCTATCTGTGTGTCTGTCTGGGTGGTTTGCAAAGCTGGTTTTCTCTGTCCTGCCCTCTGGCAGCTTGGCCTCGTTTCTGCTTGCTTGTTGGTCCAAAAAACCTCTCTGTCCATCCTTCTCTAGTGTCTGCCAACTCTGATCTTTGTGCCTTAAGTTTCCTGCTGAGCCCTTGCTGTCCTTGAGTAGTCAACTGCTAAAAAACTGAGACACAAGAAACTTCTTAATATTCCACACAAAGCCCTTCTCCTGTGCATAATGGGGGTGGAGGGGCTAAAAGCAATCCAGCTGAAAGAGCATGCACACATTGGCACACCTAGAGTAACAAAGTAAACCACCTTCTTAAAAGATTCAAGCAAACTCCAGTATACGCTCTGTAAGTGCTGCAATGCTTGTCTCAGCAAATGTAACTTTCACTTTCGCACTCCTAGAGAAAGTTTGCATATGAAAATACACTCATGCTCCTGTATGCTCTCTCTCTGCCCCTCCCATTCAAAGCGCCATTTGAAATTTGAGGGATTATATTTTTGCATATTTCACCCGCACCAAAATCCCTCTTTGCTCAATAACAATGCCAGCAGCCTTTAAGATAAGGCCTTCCTCATAATACAAAAGGCTTTTTGAAAAAGTGTCTGTCGAGCAATGAATAGGATGGGGTCTAAAATGTCCAAGCACAGATTCGTCTGTGGAAAAAATATGTATAACGCTGCAAAAAATTTGTTACAACTTGAGTATCTTGTAGTGCGGTTAAATAGGGATCAGTTAAGAGAGCAAAGGATGACGTTAAGGTCATTTGAGACTGCCAAATGAAAGCAAGCGTGCTACAGTATAAAGTGCAAATTTTAAAACAAAGGTAGCTGTCTAATGGCTACGTGTTTACGCGTTTTTCCACTGTAATTTTCACACTAAGGTCAAAAATAGCCATCGCACAGGAGGAGGAGAGTGTATAAAACACTACACAGGACTATTGATGTAAAAATCCACGGCTTTAAATAAATACAGTAAAAAAGCTTTAATCAAATCAAGCCTGTTTTTCTTCTTATTATTATTAAATTCTGCCTTTATCAGCTGGTGTTTGCATTTTATTAAATTGCCCATGTTTTGAAAACGAGATAAAGGGGAGTTAATTGATTCAATTTACTTAAACATTTTTCTATGATTAAATTTAGTGAGTTTCACCTCTCATTCAAGGACATAGCAGATTAGCATATCATTTACTGTATATTGTATAAAGTCAGAAATAAGCATTGCTAGCTGCTCTTTTAACACTCTGTAAGCATAAAGTCCATGATAGGCTTTCACAAAATTCCATGTCAGCCAATCTCAGCAATTTGGAGACATGTAGGCTGTGTTTTTGTTCATTTTAGAGGTATAATTGGACACCACAGTCAAATGTACTCTAACAGAAATATGTAAAGAGGTTTTGTGCAGTTGCTGAAGCCATGCTTTATTGCAGGAGTGTCTCAGTGGAAATTGAAAAGAAGAAAAAGAGAAACTAAAAATTCGTCCGAAGAAAGCAAACCTTCGGGTCTCAATTTAAATGTGCAGTAGTGCTGCCTATAGTGTTTGTCTCGCAAATGAGAAACGCTCGGCCGTTTCTGCTTGTGCCAGCGTGCTCTTGAAAGGCTTTTTGACATAAAAAAGTAATTATAAAACAGCAACATAAGGCAGTGGACTCATTACAGCAACCGAGCAACTGCACTCTCATTTGATAATTGCACTCATGATTTGTTTATTACTTGTAAAATTGCCACATAATATGCTATGCGCTCTCCAGGAGTGTCGGAAGATACAATCCCATGCACAGGCTCGCACACGCCCGCAGAGAGAGACAAAGACACAAAGGAAACAGAAAGACAGACGAACAGCGCCGACCACACAGCCCGACATGGCAGGCTGAGACCCAGAGCACCTCTCAAGACAAGCCTATGGTGTGTAACCAAGGCAACGGGAGCAGACAGGTTGCCTCCAGCCACAGAGACAACACGAACCCAACTCGTCAATATTGGTGTTTGTGTGCCTGTGTTTTAATATATTTCTAGACCAGTAATTGTAAAACGTGCAGTGAGCCAGACGAGCTGTTTAGGATTCGCATCCATTGGTGATAAATGTGATCTGGCCTTCAAATCACATTGAAAATGTAAACTGTGTATAAAAGATGGATGACGTCACCCAGTGTTTTGTGAAGTCCGGTCATGAACGAGGGTGTGTATCTAACTGGGAAACTGAGGGCGTCCAATGCTCAAGTCACCTGTATTTCATAAAGTAGCCACGCCCTAAAACATACACTGCTTTATCGTCCATTATACTTTAATTGGTATCATAATTTTAAAAAATGAACATCATGAGGAATTAAATAAGGCAGCAATTGAGTCGATAAACTCATTAGCAAAATGTCGACTGGGGTCATAAATCAAAGTTGGAAGTAGGGTCATTTTCTCATAGAATTACATACAGTCATGCTTCTTTATTCCAACCACAATCCAACCACCCCTACAGGCCATCAGAAAGCCACACCACACTGGTTTCACATTTCAGACCTGGAAGCTATGTTCGGCTTTTACATAATAGAGAAACACAATATACTTTTGGATGAAAAACACAATTAGAATCTTTCATCTGTTTAATAAATGCACAAAAACATTCACAGCACTGATAGGAGAAAAAAAGAAAAAGTGATCTAATAACTGGTTGCAGTTCCTTTGGGAGCGATAATCTCAAACGCTCTCTCTCTCTGTTAAGGAGGAATTTTGGATGTGTGGTGTAAACAGCTCTCTTGAGGTCATTCCATAGTACATCTATTGGTTTAAGGTCTAGACTCTAACTGCCTCTGTCCAAAATGCTCCAATCATTCCTCTAAGCTTTTAACTGTAACTCTGGGACTCTTTGACTTTACCTCACTGAGCAGTCACCATTAACCCTTAGAAGAGTCTAAATAACTAGCACGCGCATTCAGTCCTAAGATTTTTCTCTCAAATGGGGTTCACTTACTTTTTCTTGAATCACTGATTTTATAATTGTGTACAAGTTATACGCAATATCTGCATTTACAGGAAGAGGTTTATTGCATTTTCTACCCATATTTGAGCATTTGAAAGCCCACGATGTGAGTGTGTCTTTGGGTGTGCGACTGTGTATGTGTCTCTCTCCTCATATCAGCTCTGCACAGCAGGTGCCTTGCTCCAGTACATTGCTGCCGCCAGTGAAGCTGAATGTATTGCAGATACCATGGGAAATATAAGCCAATACTTTCTCTGCCTGTGTGTGTGTGTGTCTGTTTGTGTGTGTGTATTAGAAAGAGAAAGAAACGGCATGACTCAGTGAGATGAAGAGGAGGAAAGTGAAAGACAGACAGAGGGGAGGCCAATATAAACTGACAGTATAAAGGCAAGTCAGGGGTGAAAAAGATGTTGGTAATAGAAGCAAGCAAAGATATTTTAGAAGAGACATGCATGAGGAGAAAAAGAGAAGCTAGGAAACAGATAAAGAGGAGAGAATTTGGGAGGTCAGTGGATAGCAGTGTATGCAGTGTACTCACAAACCATTAGTTTGGATTCGACACAGGGTCAGAGCATTGGAAGAAGGAGCGAAAGAGAAGGAGGAAAAAAAGATGCGATGACAGGACTATGCTGCTGACATCTACAGGGACTAGTCAGACTCTGATGTGACAAGCGACCATCCTCACCAACCCTCAACCTCCCTCCAGCCATCTGTCTTTCTCTCTGCCTGTAATGTATTCTGTTGTCACGACTAAAAAGTTTGCCTTTTTTGTTTTTAAAGTAAAGATGACAATGACATGATATATATTCCCATCAAGAAATGCAGTTGAGGGTCTCAAAATGGTATTTGAACATCTTTAGTCATTCATAGCAACTCTGACTGGTCACATGTGGTGATGCCATCTGCTCCGTGATCTCTCCACCATCCTCCCACCTCGTTATGGCCGCTGTGGCCGAGTTTCATAGCAGTGCTGGACATTGTCTTGTAATCTCGCTTCGAGAATCGTGGCACTTAGAAATAGTGCTTGCAGCTGATGAATTTGCAACACAGATTCTTGCTGTACGACAAACGTGCAGTGCTGCCTCTGTTAATCCATTATCCTTCATGCATGTGTTTCTCTAGCTTTGACTAATCTGGCCTCAGTGTGCCGAAGATTTGCAACGCTAAAGTTTACAGATGTACTCAGAGTCTTTGTACCAGTTCAGGGACAAATGCTTCAGAGTCTACACTGAAAGTCTAAACTCACAGGCCTGTCCCCCGTCCTTAAGACCTACAACAACATTATATGATAGCATATTTACCAGTCACTGATAAATACTATGTATCACGATCAAGGACGCCAAGTAAAAACCCACCTTTGGAGATAAGAAACTCCATCAAGGACTTTTGCAGTTATTGTAGAGATTAGCACCGTGTTTGTCATTTACCAAACAATGTTTGTAAAAAGGTGTCCATGATTTCATGAGCAAACACCATAAATCCCAGGTGGTTTTGTTGACAGTGGAAGATTCAGTGATAAAGTTGTGAAATAGTCACGTAAACGTTACATATGTACTTTTGAAGAGACATAATCAAAAACACAAAATTTGTGTAAGAAGAACGAAAGAAAGCAAGTCCTAAGCTTACTAAAACCATAAAGGCACAATTTTTAAACACATACAGTGCTTAATACATTTATTAGACCACCACCCAATGTAAGGTTTATGCTACAGCTCTCCAAAATTAGCAATATCAGTAATTATCAAATTCATTAACAGTTAATCTACCAGTATGTGCATTTTCAGCAAATAATTAAAATAATTATTTTAACTTTCCAAATTTACTGTTTTACAAAACAGCAGAAAAAATAGTAAAGCAAAATATTATTATTAATTACAAAACCAAATTACAGTTACTTACTTGCATTCCTCGCATTACTTAAAGGATAATAAAGAAAATAGTTTTAGTGATTAATTTCTGACTTCTCAGAGCAGTCCAGTGTGCCCACTGATATTTGGGTATAAAATTGTGACTTCCTTTATAGTTGTATTATCTATAGATGTATTTATTATAGATAGATTTAGATATTATTTTGTTTTTAAAAATGTTTTTGGCAGTTTTCTAAAATAAATCTGCTTTCTTTTTTTAATGACAGGTGGTCTATTAAATTTGTTACGCACTGTGTGCGATTGTCATCTGTGTAACAATCTGTGTTGCAAGGCTGAGGCCTTCCTTCTATTACGTACTCGTCCTTTTTGCAACGAGAGACAAACAGAAAAGCGCAGCGTGAGCTTAACAATAACTCTGAGGGAGTCTTTCTGGGAAGCTCGTAGCATACAACTCTCCTCGGGGGCCATGTAATGTGACAAGAGCCACTGTGTAAATCTGTCCATATGGTCTCATAATCTCTGCTCTAAGATTTAGAAACTGTGATTATTTTTAATGTTCCATGTTGTTTTCAGAGACCGCCTGAGGCAAATGGTCAATTTAATTTAAGATGGACCCACCTGACCAGAACCGACACATTGTAACTCAGTTGGATAGAATAACACTGCTACCTGATAAAAGAAAAAAAAATGTTATGTATTAAACATACAGTCAGCAAGAAACACACAACGTTGTGAAATGAACAAGCCAGTTCCTTGGGAGAATATGTTTTGTGAAGGTTTTCCTCTGACTAGCAGACAAACAACACACTCATCACTCTCTGAACTGACAGAGGGAAGTGAGGATAACAAAGATCAGAAGGAGAAGATGGGGATGAAGAGGATCGGGCTGAGAAAGGAACTCTAAGCCCTCATCTCTCTCATCTCTTCATCCATATTTCAACAGGGGTCTAATGGGCTGACATGATCCCTTGTTATAAACAGAAGGAGAAAAAAAGCACTGAGGGCTCAGTAAGAGAAGGAAGCAGGAAAGAGTGGCTCAGCCTTGGCAAGTGCTGAAATGACAGATCCAGTGTGAACTGAATTGTTACCATGTATTTACATTTTCTATTCCTGTAGTGTATATTTTGAGTTTTTTATTTAAGATAATTTCCCTTATATCTCTGAGGATGAAGTCTATATTTTGTTTTCAATGAGCAGCAACCCCCAAAGGTGACGAGAAAGAAAAATGGAATATGTTCGGATCATCTTTTTCAGGCAGGAAATGTTGACTAAACAATGGAAAATGAATGTATCGATACAAGCAACACTGTATAGCGTACAGCGTGAACAATCCCTCTCATTATTACACAAAAGTTAATTGCTTGCTCTTTAAACCACAGGGGTATGGGCTGAACTTTCTGTCTTTTCGCTCTTGCAATCGATTTCCTCGTGATTGGTTAGGCTCCCTGAATATATGCCTCTAATTGCAGGCATGGAGACCGGATCCCCGAGCTTCACAGGTGCTTCATGAAAGGAGAACAAACAATCTGAGAGTAGCACGGTTGATGATTGAGGTGACACAGAGCGGGAGTAGGTGGGAGTGAGACAAAGCGAGAGAGACATCATCAACACTGGGATCCGTCTATTTGTGATGTTAATTTCTCAGCAGTGAGGTGAACGTTTCCCTGCCTTTTTGTTTACGTTACACCCATAAGACAACAAGACACCACTTGTACATTTTTTAATGATAGTGAGTAACAATGTGGCTCCGCAGGATTTTTTTTAATAGTTTTTGTTTGTGTGTTTTTATTCAGTTATCACATATTAGATATTAAAAGTCCACAGACCATGAACTAAACTGAAGTGGTTAAAGCAGAATCAGTGAAAAAGAAAAATAACACGTGCAACATCATTCACGGTATCCCTCGAAAACGTCTTTGCAGAATATTCTTTTAAAACCAGCAACAAATTACACATTTTTAACTCCAGATACAGCTTCACTGCTGAAATTTAAAAATATAAGGATTTAAACTAGGCGTATACCAAGGATTTTCTATACTGGGAAACCGTCGCACACACAGGAGGGAAGATAAGTTAACAACATGACAAAGAAGAAATGAAAACTGAAGATCAGGTAGGGATAGAGTGGAAACACCTGGGGAACAACTAAACTGAATCCACTAATGAACTAAGGAAGGGAAAGCAGAACATAACACACACAAGGAACTATCAAAATAAAACAGGAAACACAAACACAGAGATGGAGACCCAGACTCAAGACAACTAGAAAGAAAGAAAAGGCCAAACAAACACAGAGACATGACTGAGCTGAGGGAGCGACCGACATAGAAGCACTATAATCAAACCCAGAAGCACAAGAGAATAAAATACACAGAAACTAAAAGAACTATTTTGTAATTTCAAAGAAATAAAACAACTCCAGAATCAAACTCAAAATACTGGATCAACGACCATGACATCAGTTTTAATACTATACACAGAATAAAACTAAACTACTTCAAAGTTGAGTAACTGTCGGCTGGTGGGATTTTTTTTATATTTGGTTAAAAAAATCGTTCGACTTTACCACAACGTCAGTTTAAAGCACCTGACAAATGTCGCCTGTCTCTTAATCGATTTTAATAAAACAAGATAAACAGAAAACATGCAAAGAAAATAAGAGCTTAACGGTGACTTAAACTCACGCTCTCACACTTTTACGCCCTTTCGTCCTAAACTGACTGAGTTCACACTCACCTGCTCCCATCTCCAGTTTCATGATCCTTACATATTTTGAGTAATCCAGTGCTTTAACCCTTTAAAACCGGTTGGAGCGGGCAAGCTCTGTTGTGCATAACTATTTAGTTATTACCAGAACCACCTAAGCTAGCGCAATAATTTTTTTTGCATATGAAACCAGAGGAGTTGTACTTACATCTTATGCCCTAGGTCACGGTTTCCTTCCACATATAGCTTTGCAAAAATGGCATAAAAAGCACTTGCAGCAACAAAAACATAATATTCCAGAAACAAGCTTTGCCGTTCCGATCAGCTGTTCATAACACTTCCTATGTCGGAATAGAGGCATGTCTGCCGTTACCTGCCCGAAACCGGAAGTGACGTCATTTACACGGAAAATGTCGTTTTTTTACCTTCAGTGCCTTATAAGCCTATACTGGTGTTTTTAAAAGTATGCTTTTCTGTGTTGTTTCTGGGATGCTTAGAACTCAAACTGCACTGCTGGAAATAGTTTAATTTGATGCAACTGCTGTTCTTTTTTTTTTTTGCAAATTTGCATTATAATATTTATTTTCGTTTTTCCTGCAGTATATAAAAAGAGGTGTATCTCAAAAATAAAACTTATGAAGACAAAATAAATTTCCAGTTGTTGGAAACTATTTTGTGCAACTTTGTTGTATTTACAGTTTAAAGGGATAAACCTCTTAATTTTCTCTAACTAGAAATATATGTAAAAAAAACACAAAAACGATTTTCAATTTTTTTATAGTTTATTGCACTTTTTTGCAATTTATGTAGTTACTTTTTTTTTTCTCTTCAAATATTTTTTATTGTGAAGCACAAATAACAATCACAAATTGTCACATAGACTGACATTGCTTCCTTTTTACAGTTTTGTCATCAAGAAAAGGGGAAATTTTATGTAGTTACTATGCACTAAATGCATACATATTATTAAAATTTGGGCTATAATGGTTGTATTGATGTATAGCAACTTGAAATGCTCCCAAAAATGGCACTACAGCATGTAAAAATATAAAGATAAGCTCTGGCGGAGTTGGTTCTATGGTAGGTCTTAAAGAGTTAAGTTCATGGTGCAAACAGACAGACAGAATTCTACATGTACATGAATGTAAAATAACATAAAAGTGTTTATTTAAAAAAATGAGATCATAAGTCTGTTTATGTGAAGGTGTTTTGGGGCCATCCGTTCACAACATGTACGAAAAAAGGAGTTTCTGCTGGTAAAAAAATAACATACAAAGATACACATAATTCCTTCTTTCCAACAACATGATCTATATTTCCCACTTTGTAAGAGACAGTTTGAAGCGCTGTCTTTTCTAAATGGAAACAACTTTAACACCCATCTGTGGTTCAGTTTCTGATGTCGCACTGGGACCAGTTTTGAAGAGGGTGATGACGTCGGCGCTTCAACCGCCGTTGCTGGGATACCAGTCTTCGGTCTGCCCAAGTTATACAGATTGCTGGTGAGTTTAATAATGCAAACTGTGTCCGGTGATGTTGGAGGAATTTATTCATACTTCCTGGCGGTGTTCTTACTGGCATGAGAAATGTTAGCGATGTGCAAACACGCCTTGTCAAAACCACATTTTGGAGCCAAACGTGAATAATTTACCTAAAATAAAGTTTTAACAGCCGGTTGTATTCCTTGTACATGCGCGGTAATGAGGGATTTCAGAATGAAAGGCTCTACAATCTTATATTCATGTTTCCTCTAGGCTAAGATAACACTTGTGAATACTGCATTCTGTTGTAGAGTCCCGCGCAGGAAAGCTGTGTGGATTTTACAGATTACTTGTCGTAAACCATTGCAAGCTACTGTGAACCCGAGCTGATGCCAAAATAAAGAAATGCAACTGTTGCCTAAATTGTAGGCAACAGCTCGTGCTCCTTATACAGTCTCTGCACAAGCCACCAGACACTACAGTTGTTACTGAATACAGGGCTGACTGACTGGTCTAAAACTCTTCAATCCAGCAAGTACAAGATGGTACCATGTTCATCTACATTTTTTTGTTTGTTTCATTTGTGTTTTGTTTTCCAAGAAATGCCCATAGTGACCATTGCGCTTAGGGGTGTGTTGAATTTGTGCACTGTGCATCGGTTTTGCAGACTTTGTTGGATACTGTGCTTAATCATTGTTAAAGGCGACTATAGCCACTATAGAGTGCTCTTGCCAAATTTAAATTGAACATTAAACACTAAATTGAGATCGACAGAGTAGGAAAATGCACAAACACACACACACAGATGGACACAAACACATGGCACATGATTTCCATTTTCCCTGTCCTTGTTTTCTTTGACCTTGTGCTGCTTGTCATGCCTCCTATTCTTTCTCTAAAGTTATGGAAGCACTTACTTGTGACCCTGCCTTTTGTACTGCATTTGCTTTATAAAGTGTTTGCTGCCTGGCTGATGAGGAATACAGAAACTTTCTATAGTTTTTTCTGCCTGTTTTAAGCCTGAAGGCACAATTACAGAAGCTCACACATTCAAGGCTACCTGTATAAACTGAATGCAACTGCAGGACAGTGATTGTGTGTAGACTTTATTGTTATACTAAAGAATCCTTTCAGTTAATATAATCATTTTGTACAAACACATCTTTTAATCCCTGTTACTAGCAACTAATCTATGTTCTTAAAGCTTAAACTTGCCTTTTGGTATTAAATTTTTTTACTTCTTGAAATTTCTTCATCTTCTTTCAAGGACATTTAGCAGCTTACACAGACCACCATAAAGCAGAAACTTCTATTATATTCTTCTCACTTGGTTCAGTTCAGGAAATTCTGATTGCTTGTGTTGCAGTGGTGTTTACGACTAACAGTGCAGGTCCAGCGGTTAGTTTGCAGGGCACGCTGAACTCTTTATGTCTTGTTAAGTGCCCTGACCTGCCTGTGCAATTTGTTTGCAAGTTAACTTTGTTGAGAACTTTAATGTTTTGTGTGAAGGGTTCAAAGGGAGAACAAAGTACTCCAAAAGCTCTAAGAAACATATTCTCCCTGTCTACTACAGTTTGACTCTTTTTTTTTGTGCATATCAGACTACTACAATATTAATTCACAAGTGCTGCAAGACTAAAATGAAATAAAAGGAGAGACTCAATAATGCATAACAGGCTCTTCTGTATCCCTACCTTCAACTGTACAAAACTGGGACACTGAAATTAGGAGGAAGTCTGATTGGCTAAACAAGATCTTAGCTTACTTTTTTAACTGATAAAGAAAGTTTTGGCCATGGCGCACTTCGCTGGAACAAGACTGTCTTTATTTCCAGTGTGTGTGAGTGTCAGCACAGTGGTAAAGCCAATGTTCCTGTCTTTATTAATTACCACCTGACACGCAGACACACGTTTACCACACACACACACACACTTGTCTGCACATACGACTCCACAAAAAACACATGCAATTACACTTTTATTCAAACATGCACCTGTCTCCAGTCACATCCTCTCCTTTACTTTAGCAGTAACACACATTCCAACATATGCACGCACACACACGCGCATATACATATAAAAGCAACAGGAAGCTAGTAATTTGTCCCCACATCCTCTCTGCACTTCTACTTACTCATGCTTGGTTTAGGCCAGAAAGGGCATTGAAGAAGCAGATGAAGCAGAATGAGGAGTCAGACTGTTGGTTTCACTGGTTGGCAAGGCTAACAAAACACACACTATACATGGTGACACTGCATGACGTATTAGATTTATAAGACTATAAAACCCTAAGTTTGCATTGTTTAGCCATGGCATTACTTACTCTACTGTAAGGTGCCTTTAATTCTTCTAACTACCATTTGTTATATATCCAAGTTCCTCTGCCACGCTGACCCTTATTCTCATTTTATCGCCATCATTATAAGAGTCGAATTGCCATTCCCTCATGTTAATGGTCCTGATAATCAGCCTTCTCGTGAAGGCCACGATGTGAGCACAGCTTTCAAGCAAAAAGAAAAACAGTAGGGTAGGGCACTGATGATGAATTTATTTAGCAAACATAAAGACTGAATATTACGCAATGATGCGATAACAGTATCTTTTCACTGGCAGTGTTTGAGCAAGTGTTTAAAGCCGGCAGGGAATGCAAGAAGCTCACCTGCTTCTCAGCCATCAAGGTGCCCTTGTCCAAGACATGTAAACCTCAAAAGGCTCCAGCAGTGCTGTTCAGTAGTTATCACTACAAGAGTGTGTTTGTACCAGGCGGCTCCCTAGTGCGAGGATACAGCTGTCACGTTCTGAAAAAGCTGATGTCTGTGTGTAAAAGTTTTTAAAACAACACAAATAAGCCAACATCTATATTAATCATTAAATGGCTAAACAACAACGACAACAAAATTACACGTGTGGGATGATGATTCCACCAGTGTCTCTAATACCCTGTCTTACTAGAGAAAGATGAAATAAGTTAAGGAATTGTAGTGAAAATAACAGGGTTCCTCTTTTATCTCATATTCCAACTTCAAAACTGGCAAAAATTGCAAAAAAAAAAGAAAAAAGAAAAGCCCATTGAAGTGGTGACACAAAAATGAAAGAACAAAAGAACGTCCTCGTCTTCTTTCATCATTCCATTTGTTTAATAGAAGCAATTTCAGTCATGGTATTGCATTATCTATTTTTCTCTCCCTCTCTCTTTTCCTCTCTCGGGCACTTTAAACCTTCTCTGGCTGTGCTGGGGCTAACTACTCCCTCAAGGCAATGTCAGACTTTATGAGGGAAGTTGAGATACAGTCTGTATATGTGCATCACATACGGATATATCACATACACAGTATCTGAGACATTCACATATTACTATTTCCTACTGTAGTGCAAGATGTCCACTTATATAAGGGCTGCCCGGACATTTAAAGTCATCACTGAGGACCAAATTTCAAATGCTGTTGTCAAATTATTTACATTCCATAACTTTAAACTGTGCTGCAGAATATCTAACACTGTAAAGCAGGCTACGTTACATTACATTAGCTCACAGGTAAGCTAAAACACAGCCAAGGTCAGACATTGCAGCTCAGCTGGTTCCGGTGATATTAATCGGCCCTGGCAGTGACTGCACCCTGTGGGATCGCATCTCTCTCTGCAGGTTGGCGAGCTTAGGTATGGGCAAGCGAACCGCACACACCAAAACACACAGGCACACATGTACAGTCTCACATGCAAACACACACACACATATTACCCTCACACGTGTGCACACACACTTTAACACAAGGACAGAGGAATAGGTGTGCAGTAACTCAAAGGCATAAACTCGTAACTGCTCATATGTGCTTTAACTTCAACACACTGGGACGGAGAAAGAGTGAGAAGATGAAATATAGAAAACCATCTAATTGAAAAAATCTCTCTTAGCTTCCACAGATTTATGTTTTTTTTTTAATTTATTTTGTTTCAAAGTTAGTAATTGACAAATGCTCTCTTTGGTAATTTAACTCCTGGGTGCCATGTCTAACCACAATCTGCCTACTGAGGCATGACTGCTACCAAAGGAAATTACACAGCACAGCATTGTTCCCGCTGTCCAAGTCTACCAGATTCTGCTGTCTGCTGATTGACTTGCTGACAGCTCCTTGACTGATCTCTGTCGGTCCGTCTCACTCTTACTTTGCCTCTTTCTGTCACACCCTCTTGCATCTGCTTGACTCTTCTTTGGCTTAAGTAACTCTAGCTCAAAGAGAGAGGGGAAAAGAGGATGGAAACACAGTGACAGCAAAGTATCCAGAGGGAGAGAACGAGAGAAGAGAGATCACGTGCTTTGTAGGAGTTACACATCAGCCACACTTCTGTCTTCTTCCCTCCTTCAGCTGCTTTGGATTTCATTTGCATTGTGCTACGTTGGTGGGCCTTGAAGAATAACACCAGGCCTATTGACTACCTGAACTCATTTGCACTCTGGGTTTCTTATGGGCATAAGGAGAACAGATGTTAATGCAAAGAGATAAAAAAAGTCACTGTGATCAATATGAATTCTATTGGCTCAGCGAGATTACATCTAGAGGCTTTTCTGGGTTACATTGAGATAGGATAGTAACAATTAACCCAGCATGGTGAAAGGCTGTCTAATTCCCACTACCTTAAGTTACTTCTTAACTTCTTTTTCACTTAAAAAACATTTTCTTTAATGATCATGGCATATGATGGGCTTCTTGGTGGGCTGATCTGTACCAAACTTTGAATGAACATCATCACACATACAGTGATTACTAAAACCTGTATGTTTTTATAAAAAATCCCAATTATTACATTCATTTCATCACCCACCTGCGAATCTAATGTCACTTTTTCTGTTTGCGTTTGTTTCATGTGTCACATTCAACTAACATCACCCGTACAAACTTAACGGCAAAATATGTATCAGTGAGGGAATTTTGTTTGACTCGCCACTAAATATGGAATGAAGACTAGTAATCCTAATTAAATATTAATACTCAGCATTACTTTTCTTGATCTTAGATGTACTGTGTTTGTTTAAAGGATCTCTAATTTACCTATCACTGTGTACTCAAATCAGATAATGACAATACATCTGGGTGCACTGACATTAATACATATCATGGCAATCCTGAGTACTTAAGTAGAAGCCACTTGGACTAAATATCATCCAGGAGGCTTCCTCAGTTCTGACTGACTGTTTCTTGATCAAACAATTATGTTTATTTGTGTTACATAATTTTCCAGTATGTCCACATTGGCTCTTTAAAAAAAAGAAAAACACAAAACAATGTTTTACAGTGCTGTTATGTAACAACACCTGATCCCTGTTTATGTCGGGGGGAAAGGGCAAACAGGTGTTCACGTTTGAAGGGTGGGGCTTCTCACATTGTTCAGTAAAGTGCAAACTGTCTCAAGGCCAGACACAACTATTCATTGCTGTCACTATGCATCCCTCAGACCCAAAGTGAGGCTCAAGCTGAGTGTCTGCCAAATGCAACAAAGCAGCCAAATCCTTGTTTTCAGCTAGAAGCACAAGCAGACATGAACATCTTGTACAGAAGCATCATACGCAGTATGAAGAAGAAGGCTGACACCATAACTTTACTGTCACCTTTGTGGTAAGGCCTTCCTTATCAGGATGTGTCTTTCTACCGATCTGCGGGTATATGTTGTTAACTGGCTGTTACTTGGAAATGCATCGCTGAAATCTTTACTAAGGTAACATTAATGTGACAGCTAGTGTAACACATTACTTTCTACAGGAAGTAATGTGGAAGACACTTTGTATTGGTCCTTACTCAGCTGATTAAGGTTTTCTCTGTGTGTATATATATATATATATATATATATATATATATATATATATATATATATATATATAGACAAAATAAGCAGACATATATCTGCATAACAGTTTTATATTAATTGTTACATGCAGCGAGAGAAAATAATAATAAAACAGGGTGAGGGATGAGGAGCGTGAGTGAGTGAATGCATAAGTGAAACAGATGGAGTGGAAACAAATGTATTGTGATAACATCATTTAAACAGTGCTTGGCTCTCTGAAGGCCCTGGCTGCCTTTACGCACTCTCTCTCTCACACTCGTTTGACTGGGAAAGCAGCCAAAAGGATGGGCCAACAGGACACACTCTCTCTTTCTCGCTCTCTTTCGTTCTCTCTCACCCCAATCCCTCCTGCTATTCTCTCCCTTCCCAGCCAAGATACTAAATTGTACAGAATTATGCTGTCAGGTCTCATTTATGAGAGAAATAGCGCACTGGGTATTACCTGAAGACAGCAGTCTGTTTAGGGAGTTCTGATGAATCATCTTTTTTTTTCCCATAGTGTGTAGTTTTAGTTAAAGGACAAAGATAATGTGCCTGCATCGCATCACAAATAATGGATATAAGTTAGTATCAGCACATCTGTGTGTGCACAATAGAAATACGTACCCTCAACTTCTAACTACCGAGCCTGTAGAGGTTTTAAGTGGGCAGCAATAGTATCAGCATTGCAGTCACTGTAGGGATTAGTCCAATGCACCAAACTGTGGGTGAGAATCCAAATAGATATTGCACCAAAAAATTCTGCTGGCTTACAATGTATTACTTATAAATTTATTTTTCTACCAGTCGTATAGTTTGCAGTTCCTAATTTGTGCGTCTCGCTGCCAGTTCCTTTTCTGGCTGTCATAAACGGCTATGTGGCAGGTTAGGCAGGACCCAGGTGCAGCACTCAGAGACAAAGAGCAGTAACTAAAAAGCAGCTTTATTGTCGTACTTAAAACAAAACTCTAACCAGGAAGAAACTCGGTACTAGGAAATGGAAACTACAAAACATGGAAACATGGAAGTTGCAGAAAATATAAAACCACACAGTGTGAGCGGACGATACAGCAAGGAGCAGAGGGAGACTGAGGACATAAATACGCAGACAGTAAGGAGGGAGGGACGGTGGGAACACAATCGAGACAGGTGAAGCAAAACTGAACACAACGCAAGGAGAGCAAGAGACTATCAAAATAAGACAGGAAGTGAGATAACAGTGGCGACTAGCACTAAGACACATGTGCTTGAGACTGGTAACAGGGAGAAACAGACATGGGCACATGACCAAGTGCGGAGAGAGAAAAGGAACACCAAATACGGAGACAAGAGATAAACAAACATCACGACAAGGCTGACTAAAAAACTCTAAGATAAGAACTGAAGGTAAGCCATAGCATACTTTATAAATGATGTAAATATGACCATGAAAGTAGAAGTTCAGAAACATAGAAACACTGGGTCAAACACCCAGTACCATGACAATGGCCTGAGGAAAGTGTAAAAGAACACATGAAGTTCTGCATAGAGTCAGCAGACAAAGATGACTTTCACAGAGTGAGTCCAACACGTGAAAAGATTCACTCTAATGTCCCACAGTTTCCCCTGTTTCCCTAAAGACGTGCTTTCTTGTGTAAAAAAGGCGCAGACAGAATCACCCGCTGGCTTCTCACATGAACTGCTTCACTGGTTTTCTTTTGTTTTTCTTTCTGATGTCACAGCCATCATTGTGTGACAGGCGACTCGACATTTCTTTTTCTCTTTTCTGCTCCCCATTATTTTTCTTCTCCTTAGCACATCCCCACATTAGGCTGCCCCCCACCTCACTTACTGCATTACCTCTCTGCATCGTTCCTATTTCATTCTTTCTCCCTGCCCTCCTCTCCCCTCCCCTCCCCTCCCCTCCCCTCCTACTGAACAGTTTGTCCCTCTCTGAGCTGATATCACTTGAGCTTGTTGCAGTAATGTCAGTGACTCAAGCGCTGATTCAGTTACATGACAGTCCACAGAGTTTTAGAAGAAACTTACCAACTCAGCTGCTTGGAGAGAACATCAAAAGCCGTGTGCATATTTGTGTGTGTGTGTGTGTGTCTGTAAGTTTAAAGCTGGTCTTTAATGAACTAAGCCCCAAGGCTCATTTGAGCAGCAGATACCAGCAGTCAACTAATGTCCAAACATCTGGGTGGTCTCTCTCTCTCTCTCACACACACACACACACGCACACACATAGACACACACTAGGGCTGAGCTTTTATCATTAGCCAAAGGAAAGGTTTTAGTATCCACCCTGACAGATGCCACCAACTCAGTGACACACACACCGTAGCCAGTGAAGGATTTGTGCTGTGTATGATCCATATATGTGTAAAATATATATCTGACAGCTTGGATTATGTGCATCTATCAGCGTAATACAAACGGCAGGGTGAGCTGTGTGTGTTTGTGTGCACGTATGCGCGGGACAGTGACAAAGCAAGTTTATTTCAGCAGGTCCCCTATGGTCACTAACACTTTCCTCTCTCTTTCTCCCCTTCTGTTAACTCTCATTGATATCCATAGTTGCACTTTCTTGCGTTCATTTTTTTCACTGTTAACCAGCACCCATTTTTCTACCTTCCCTTTGCTTCTCCTCTTTCCCAGAGCTGACAGAGCAATAAAGGGAAAACGCCCAGGAGAGAGTAAGGGTCACTGAACAGAAGTTAGAGAAATGTCAGGGGCAAGTGTTGCAAGCGTTCATTACGGCTTTATAATCTGTCCACTGGGTTGAGGTGTTCAGATACAATCGCCTGCTCACCTGGGCGTGAAGTGAGTTTATGTCACTAATCTGAAATCTCTTTATAAAAGTCCTACATCAGTCTACATGAAAAAGTGGAGGAAATAAAGACGAGGTTAAGTCTTTAAAAGTTAATAAAGACTTGTGCTTTCCAGGCATTTTCTCACTGCAGTACATGTTCAGTTCAGTTCAGTTGAATTTATATAGCACCAAATCACAGCAACTGTTGCCTCAATGCACTCTAAACTCTAACATACTACAAAGACCCTAAAATATTAGAGACAAAATCCAACAATCACATGACCCCCTATGATCAACAACTTGGTGACAGTAGGAAGCAAAAACTCCCTTTCAGCAGGAAGAAACCTGTAATAGGATGTGACTGTTGTCAGTTTGTGAAAGTTCTTCCTACAGATATAGATCAACAGTAAGTGGTATTACTGGAAAAGGGAGGCGATTTTGAACCACATCAACAAAGTGTCAGACAATGTTAGAGATGTAGCCCTGCCGAGACTCATAGTTTCCATTGTTTTCCTGACTCCTCTCACATTAACATCAGCACTAAAATTGTGCACTGGGAGCTTCCTGGCATGGATCTCCATAACTGAGCAACTCCTGCTGATGTAATGTGTAGTGTGTTAGTCGGCCAGTGCTTTTGTCCATGTCATGTAACACCTAACATCAGAATGAAAAGCCACAGATGCTTTATTTAAAAATGACATTTTTATGCCAAGATCAATCAAAAACTTCTGCTGCACCTATAACAATCAAAACATGTAACATGTAACACAGAGATCAGTACAATCATCAGTGGCTCCACAGACAAAAGGGAAAAAAATATACAAAATAAGTATACCGATGTACAAGCAATGAAGAGTAAAAAATGAAAAGAGCTAAAATGTATGTTTTTCAATATCAGTGTAGCCTAACTCATCAGACTACATCAGTTTCTCGGGCCTATAAATAGAGGTAGTAATATCCAGACAAAACAAAACATTTGCAGCCTGAAGTAAGTGCCTCCAGCTGAAAATCACCTCAGTTCATTCAATGAGAGCAGGAGGGAGCTGCAAATTTGAACACTCTTTCTTTTAAACTCAGTGGTAAACAGAAGTAAGTGTTGTGACAATCATCTAATAAGATGAGGGGCAAAGCAAGAATAACCTTATAATTAAGCTGTTTTCTTGCCTCAAAGGACATACAAGGTAGGTAAATATGTCAACATGTAGTCACACAGGAACATCCTGAGCCATCTAAGGAAAATTTGGAGCAAATGCAGTAATTTGATGCTACTGTGCCGGCGGAGGCAACCAACATAACTATTGCTCACCACCTGCTTCTTCTCTAAAATCAAACTGAAGCGTGGTCAGTGCATTCTGGGAAATCCCAGAATGCATTGCAAATGGTAAAAACGAGTAAACCTTTCAGAGGACATCGTCCAAATTCAAATCAGGCGCAATGTTTGCTTTAAACACAATATTGGAGATCATTGACTACACTTCATGTGTTCACAGTTTGTACTGGTATAATCATAAAGCAATTGAGTAGTTACACTGTTACAATACAGGCATGATTGTGTAAAATACAAAATTACAGCATGCAATGGCAGATAAATATCAATATATATTTATAATATATATAATATCAATAAGTGTTTTTCGAGATAGATTTAAATGAACTAAATAGGCAGGTTTTAAGATAGCAGCAGTCCCTGTTAGGTTTGAAGAAAAAATGATGTTTAGGGACAGAAAAGAAGAACTGTGTCTCTTCCTGTTACTTAGACCTTTTTTTTTCCTTTTTTTGTCCTGATCTCAGTGTTACTCTGCCCGCCTTCCAGCTCTGTCTCTCCCCCTTTCACCACAGAAGATGTCTGAAGCTGCAGTCACCAGAGCAATTACAGACTTCATGTTCCTCCTCACTGTCAAGAGGAGGGAAGGACACACACACACATATATATATATATATATATATACACGGCACACGTGTTGTGTGCACACACACCCGGCGATCTCTGTCGTCCTCTGTACTGACAGGCACTGGGCAAAAGTTCACTCTGCCACTGTGCTAACTATCTCCTCTTCTCTTTCTCTCCCTTTCCCCCCTTCGCACTCCTTCTCCCCCCTTCGCACTCCTTCTCATGCCCTGCCTTTTCAAGAAAAGTGCTAACTAGCAATCTCTCACTCCTTCCCTTTCTCTCTTTGTCCGCCTCTCTAAGGGCTATCATCCTTCTCTTTGGTCTCCATCTTTTCTCTTTCTCTTTTATCTCTCTTCTTGAGAATTTACAGGCTTGTCCTTCATTCAGTGTCACGCTTTTGTGCCTCTGACTAACTTCCTATCCCTCCCTTTGAATCTACACAATAATTACCCCTCCTCATCCATTACCTTCATCTTTCTCTCCCCTCCCTTTGTCCTTACTTTTTAATCTTTCTCATAGCATTGGTATCTTCTTCATTTTTCATGCACACATGCGTTTGAAGTAATCTGTATGCATTTACACTGCTTACGGCCAGCTCTAATGTGATAGGAAATCAAGGAAATGGTGCACTTATGTACACTGAAGCTGTCTTTGCCTGCATCTCCAGTGCGGCTTTTCCCCATTAAAAAAATTGTCAGCCTCAACCAAATTAACTGAAAAGAGCAGGATTTCTGAAAGCAGGATGTTGAGCACCAAGGGAATTTCACAATAAGCTTCTTTGTCGCCTCATATTACATCGACCCCCTTGACTTGTTCATCTTAGAATTTGCTCCACCTATTAGGCCGTCTGGAAGCAATGATGTGTTCTAATATCAGAGTCTCTTGAAGAAATGAAATTCCACCATCTGTCAACCCTATGAAACTTTCTTTGATCTCTCCCAGGTGAATGCCGGCTTTTGCAGAAAAAAACCGTTCTGCCCTCTTTTTATCAGGGGAAATGAGAGACCTCAAAATCTTCACATCCATTGTGGTCTTGTGGACAGTTGGATGTCATTCATCTACTGCGAATTGCCATGAGAGCACGTCACATGATAGCCTGGGGAAGGTGAATCTCTGCTTTATGCTCACAACATGCTTGGTTTTGTGAGCACTGATGCACTGAATGTCAATCACCCAGCGAACCTCGAGTTAGGGGAAACTCGGTTCAAAGACCTCAAGGTTTTAAGGATGCTGCAAGCTTTCCACGACTTAACCTCCAACAAGTAAGCTTGTGATGGACTCATCTGAGCTTGGCATAATGGTAATCCATGAATTTGTTACAGGAAACCTCATATAGCTCCAACACAAAGACACATATTCTACTGAAAGGCTCTAAAAAGGACATGTGATCTGCTGGTCTCCTTGATATTATAATGAGTCTTCTTGGTCTGCTAATGTGCTCATAAGTATTCATTACCAAAGGGTAGACCTCAAAGCCTGCACAGCAAGCAGGCAAATGGTTCAATACTGAAACATACTGCAGATCAATCAAAAAGCAGGATATTCATAAACACCCCTTAGTGAGTCATGCTATCTTCACATTTTACACAAACATATAAACGTGAACTAGAAGCGTATTTATAATAGCAGTTTCTTCTCCTTTATAAAACATTATGGTCTTTGAGACAGCCTCAGTATCTCTCCTTTAAAGTTAATGGCAGAGCAGCAAGGTAGCATAATTTCCTGAAGTTTAGTGTTCTGTCTATAAAAGTTTAGTACATCAGCTTGTGAACTACCACAACTTACTTAGAGTCTTCCTCCACATACACACTACATACACTGTAATTCTTTCTATGGTCTAACTTGCTTAAGTATGCAACAATAGTTTGCCACTCATTGTTTTTACAACATTAGCCATAGGCAAAGTACAGCAGAATTTATTCTGAAAAGACAAAGTTGATTCTACAAAGTAAGGACAGACTGTGAGCTGTCACATTTGATTTATTAGCAATTCAGTCTGCTGGCACTTTTTCCTCCCACTGTAGCAAGACAAGAATATTTTGAGTTGAATAATTATTGCTTTGCTTATCTGTAGCTGCCTTTACAGCTGCCGCTGGTAATAACCATAGCATTAATATACAAACTAATAACATGTAAGCTTTTGTTGTTTTTGTTCAAATCCTTCCATTTCAAGAATGATGCAACACACAGTCGCCCCTGTGCTGCAAAGAAGAAGAAGAAGAAGAAAAACAGAAGCACAAGTCAGAGTGCTTATAACACACTTTACTGTAAGACTTGATCTTGGTCTCTTGAGATGGCACTGACTCATCACTAATCTGTTTTCACATTACAGATTCTAGCATCATTTTAAGGACAATTTGAATTTGCTTTCCAGAATGTTTAATTTATTAAAAGTGTGTGCACGCCAGCATTTTTTTGGCCACATCGTGCATGTGAATGAAAACCCAGTGCACGAGCATTTAAAATTATTCCTACTGTTATGATGTTCGTGCTGTGCAGAGCGAGTACCCAGAGAATTGAAAATTAGCATTTATGTCGAGCAGAGGTTAGCTTTGGCTGTGATATTATTCTTTTTATGTAGAAAACAGTTTCCAAAAAAGGGTGGACATTATATAACTGAAAGTATAATTGAATGATTTGAAAAGCTTTGAAGCCCAATGTTGAAAATTTATCAAAATTGGAAATCGATACAAGAAAAGGGGTCATGTTATACACTGCACGGCAAACTGAGACGCAAAGTCAAACTGTTTCCATCTTTCCTGTTGTTGTCTGTTTCTATGTGTTAGCCTGATGACCTGTCCAGGGTGTTACCTGCCTCTTGTCCTATTACAGGTGGGATAAGCTCCAGAACCCCTGCAACCCTGATAAGGATAAGAATGGATGGATTGTTTTTTAAATGATTAGAATCTTTTTTAATACACAACAGATCTGGCAGGCGAGCCAGTGCAGCCCCTGCTGTGGAGCCGTGCTTTTATGAAAAGATAAATTACCCTGAAAAAAAATGAGCTGTACAACATGACAAGAAGTTGACAGTTATTTAATATTTTTATCCTCAGAAATGTACTGTCCTGTGTAGAGTGACACATGGGCAAGCAGTACATGCACTCCATTGCATCATTTAGCTTGTCTTGTGCGTCTTGAACAGAGGCAGGGGGCGTAGACAAGCAGCAGAACTCACACTGAACTCTTATATGCAAGAGACATGTTGTTATCACATGTCACAGATGGAACTGAAGTGTCCGGTTCTCCCCTGACTGCCAGCAAAAGGGCTGTTCAGTCACACCTGGTCAAGCTACTCGGCCATGCTCACTGTAACCCTCAATCATGGACCTGTATTTCTGAGAAAACCTGCATTTGAAATGTTCAAATCTGAGGAGATTTTTACTGAGGTCGTAAGCAAGGCCAGACTCTCTGCAGTGAAGAATGAGTCATGCAATTTATGTAGCACTTTGTGGATAATAGATGAGAAATAGCAAACTACAAAGCACTCACTTGGATAAAATGTACCCTGCAGTTAGTGGTGATGGAGCCATTAAATGACTTATTAAATTCTCTCAAAAGTCCCAGTTTGTGTAAAGCAATGCTTCTGAGTTGAGCTGACGGTGGGAAATAAAATAAAGAAAAAGAAAGAAAGACATGATTCTTTGATAAGTCAAAAAATTAGGCAGCGAGAGCGTGAGGATGACAGGTGCAAAACAAAATGAGGGGAAAAATAAATTTGTCCATGTATTTGTGCATATCTGTGTGCGATTGTGAGTGTATGATAGGTTTTTCCTTTTTGACATTTATCTCCGTGGTTTATCTAAAGCAATCTGCCCTGCTGTTCCTGAGTTCAGACAAATAGGCACTGCTGTCTAAAGGATTGCTGTAATATACAGCATATAGCATAGCAGAGAGCCAAAGCAGTAGGTGGATAATGTCAGCCAGCCATTTCAATGTAATTCTCTTCTTAAGAAAGTGACTTTGCACCAACCCATAACCCAATTATGGCTACAGTTGAAAAACCACTGTACACATAATCCATAATTCAACACAGTGAACTGTAATAACACACACACACACACACACACACACTGACACTAATGCATTTTTGTACAACACGTGTTGGACTTCTTCCTGAACAACATAACTGCGGTGAGTTCTTGGACAATAGTGAGCAGTACAAAGTGTGTGATGTTGTACATCTGTACTGTATACTGCATATCTATCACAGAATGAGTGTGTGTATGAATGGATGGATGTAAAGAGTCTTGAATGGCTAATAGGACTAGAGAAACGTCATATGAATGCCAGAACTCAGAAGTCATGCAGAAGGAAAATTCACATGTTGAGGACACCTTAGGCTGACATTGTTAAACAGGGGATGAGGTTCACACATCACTCTTTATAAATAGCAATCCTCTCAAATGTTAATAGTCAATAAGCATAAGTCACTGGCAGAGTGGTTTCTGATTTACTGTTTCCATGATGGACTGCAGACAGCTGTAAACTAGCTGGATAGAAGTGCTCTGAGTTGTCACACACTGAAGCAGAGGCTTTGTTACATTTACATCACATATATTAGTTGTATATATTTAATATCCTCTTTACAATATATCCTCTATCCCTCCTCTGTACATGTCCAAACCATCTCAGCCTTGCCTTTCTAACTTTGGCTCCAAATGGCTCAATCTGAGCCCTCTGACGTACCCATTTCTAATCCTGGTCACTCAACTCCAGCACTTGCCTTTTAGTTAGCGTCTCCATCTCCAAACACTACATCATAGCTGGACTCACTATCATCTTGTAAACCTTCACTTTCACTCTTGCTGCTGTTGTTCTGTCTCAAATCACCCCTGACGCTCGCCTCCACCTACTCCGCCGTCTGCTGCTTTTGATGGTTGACCTCAGGCATTTAAAAAAATGTATTGCAGAAGATTAAGCATCCTTTAGAGTGCAAGAGAATGGACCAAGCAAACAGAGCTGATGGAGTAACACAATCTAAGTGGACTGGTACTTAAATGGCATCTTTATACTCAAATTGAGCACTCAAAGCACTTTATACTACAAGTCTCATTCATGCACACTCACACTACCATGAATGCATGGGGGGTGGGGGTCTCAATGACACTTTAACATGTGGACTGAAGGAGCCGGGGATCAATCCACTGAAAACAAGGTGTTATTTGACCGGTCATCTACACAATGTAGCATCACACGTCTTGTTTTAGCATTTCTCTTTATCTTTAAACATAAAAAAAAACATGAACTTTGTGCTACCTCCCACCAAGCACATGCTCAGCGCAAGCTAACTACTATGAAAGAATAATGCATTTAAAAGAGGTCACAAAGAGAGCGTATGCACTGAGGCTTGGTACTATAGTAGTCATTAGAGTCACTTTAAATCCTTCATCTCTTCTTCACTGTTCTTCTCATCTCTCTCTCAGACAGCACATGCACTAATGGAGTTTGGACTAGACCTGAGGGACAAGAAAGAAAAGGAGGAGGGGGGAAACAAGAAGTGTGAAAGACTGATGTAAGAGTGGGGATCATAAGAATTAGTATTGGTATGTGTGTTAACATTAGCACTGGGATTTATTTTGGAAGCGTAAGCATTAGCATTCTAATAAGTTGTATTTATTTTAAGAGAAGTTAGTCTCATTAATGTTTGCACCTCATTTAAAAAAAGGAGACTTTCCCCGAGGTAAAAGGACAACAGTTCATACTCTACTTGAAGCAGAGACTCATTAAAATAAGCGAAATACTTGCATTATTGCACAAGATGAAGGCACAAATGGTAATCTGGGAAGCGACAACATCTTAAGCAAGAGGGAAGGCAATGCATGCAAGTAAAAGAGCGGCTGATTTTGTGAGTTGTAACGAAAGAAAAGGCAAAAAGGAAGAAGTGACAGAAAACAGACAGGAGACCAAGCGTAAGATAAAAGAAAGACAGCGTGTCGCTGTGAATTAAAGACAGACTTGATGTTCTTTAATAAAACATCTGTCAAAACAAGTGGAACGAGCGTTCAACATCTACACATACAACCATCCGTCAAGTGGCACACCTCACAGGAAGTGTCACTGCAAAAGAAAAGGCATAAATCTGCTGTGTGGCCCCGCAGCGGCTCCTCCACACAGAACAATCGAAAAGTAGAAGGACGGAGAGAAAAAGTTCAGAGGAAGAAAAAGAATGGGAGAACCGAAGAGAGTAAACGGGAGAAGGTGAGGTGAGAGAGAGTAGGTGATGTGTCCCAGGTGTGTGCTCTATCCTCAGCTGTAGTTAAGAGCGAAGCACGGCAACGCCTCAGCCATCCGTCACCATGGAGATAACAAGCTGTCAGGGCAGAGAGGATCATGGGCCACAGAGGCCGGTCACTCTACTTGAACACCACAGGAGCCAATCAGAGGATAAAGAAAGAGGGTGAGATAATGCGAAGAGAATGATAGCTCACTGGCACCGTGCTATGTGATGGAAACGGGAACAGAGAGAGAAACCAAAGCAAGTTATTGATAGAAGGTCTCAGAGGACTGACGAGAGGCTCCCAAATGAGCATGGTTAGACAGCGCTAATTAAAACTGCAACTAATTGTAATGATATTTGGATAAATAAGGGAAAAAAAGCCCAAATCTATGTAGCAATCAACACGCTGCTTATAAGCAACTCATACCATCATCCAGTGCAGGGCCGGGCATTTCTTTTCTGAAACTATGTACATTGCAAGTAATTGGTCTGCATTTCCTCTTAGTGCTAAACAATGTTAACAGTGATAACCAGTTTGCAATTATAACTGCAAATTAGAAGACTCAAACAAGCAAAGGTCATTAATTTAACAGGAGAAATAATTTCTATTGAGCAAGAGTGCTATTAAATATCTATTGTTGCATTTTTACACACACACACACACACACACACACACACACACACACACACACACACATATATATATATATATATATATATATATATAAAACTAGAATATCCAAAAGCAAAAATCCTTAAACTCCACAGACGGATTTGGTACCCTAAAAAGAAAGCTGTGACAATCACAGCAATAACACAATAGGCGCATAAAAGAGTGATGTCTCTCCGAGCAGGTCGGATTACACTGAATGGCGTTAATTGCACTATTTCTGGCATAATTGGTATGAGTGTCCTGACGTGTTCTCATCTTGATCTTCAGAATAAATTACTGATGACATGTAATGCTTCCTACATAGCCAAGGCACAGTGCAGCAGACTGGATGGAAATTATAATAAAACTCTACATTGACTGTGAAATATTTGCTCATGTGAATTCATTTTTCACGTCATTCTGACATCTTGCTGCACTTTCTGCTGCTGACTGTTTGCTCTACCTTTTCCTGATCTGTTTGATTGCATGGTTAAAAACGTCTTCCTCGTGTGTGCTTTGGTCTTTCATCATCAAAGAGAACTCACGTGAAGTTTCACATGGTAACCCGTGAAAATCTGCTAAAACAAAATCTAAACGAAGTGCAGCCAAATCCACACGGCAGCCATCGAAGGCCAAGTCAAAGTGGGAAGACGCATCAGGACAACATCCATAAGGAGACAGTTACAAACATGACAAAGTCAAATGAAAGCCCGAGCAACAAGATGACAATTCAATAAAAACAGAATATATATTTAGGCACAGCTAGATTTATAGACATTATCATCCTTTTGTTCTCAGCTTAACACTCTGAGGTGTTGAGCATATAACTCCTGATGGTTTTGCTGTTAAATTGATTTTCTTTCAGGAAGGAAGAGGGTGATGATTTCACAAATTTAAATGTGATGCAGTGGAGCTACGACTGCTGCCTAGATGGTCAATATGCCACTGCTTGTATCTGTCAGTGTGTGAAAGCCCATGGCTGTGGAGTCTCAGGTTTCTATATGCAGTCCTGTGAAAAACTAAGTAAAGCCTTTCTTCTTCTCTGAGAATAAAAAGTGTAGGTAACACCCAGGTGCTGCTAATGAAATGCATTCGATTAAAGAGTTTCAGCAATTTGTCTGTAGCATTACAGTGTGTGTTAACACAAAGTCAAGGAGGAAAGAGATCAGCAATGATTTTAAAGAAGCAACTATCCCTGCTATCTAAAGCTAACAGGACAATGATCCCAAGCAAGCAGCAAATCTCTTAGAATGACTGAAAAAGAAACGAATCAAGGTGCTGCAGTGATCGAAATCAAAGCCCAGACCTCAGCCCGACTGAAATGCTGCGATAAGAGCTGTTCACAAATGAAACCTCAATGAGTTGAAGCAACACTATGAAGAAGAGTGGGGCAAAATTCCTCCACCTCATCATACAGAACTTAGAACGTCATATAGCAAATGATCAGTTTAACTTGGTGATAAAGGTGGTTCTACCAGCTACTAAATCATAGGGTATACTTAGTATTCTTGCACAATGCTTCGGCATTTGTGTTAACTAAATAATGATATGGTGTAATATGTCATGTGTTGTTGTTCATCTGAGGTAGTGTTATTTTTTTACATGACATATAATGCTTGGATGCAATCAGTCTTGACAGGTTTGAAATAACAGCTGCAGGAATGTATCTCTGAGTCAGTATAAAGTGACATAGCACTGAGGAGGCCCTATTATTGAAAATAAGAAAAAAATGTCAAACTAATTATACAAGTTGGAAACTGGAAAAAATTGCCTGCAGGGCAGATGTTATACAATGTACAAGTCAGCGAGAACGGACACAACACATATACTGTAGCTGTGCAAATACGTGTTACGAGGAGTGAGTGGAGGAGCAAAGTGGAGGAGAGTGATGGCAGAGGTGGCGTAAGAGCAGTGACAAGGAAGAAGATCAGCAAAGAGGGAGAAAGGGAGAGAGAGATCCGCGATGAAGAAAGAAAAGAGAAAATTAGGAGAGACAAACTGGCAGCTAAACTTTATAGTAAGAAATTTAAATTCCTCTCATAATGATTTTAAATGTCAATATTAACATATTCGAAAATTGGGAAAGAGATAAGATTAGTAAAATGATTTTGAAAACAATCGAGAACAACAAGGAGGGAGAGGAAGTGTGTGGTGCGCAATATAGAGGTGCTCCAGGTACTCTGCTGCAGGCGAGTGTGGGAGAGCATCACTGTGTGGCACAATGTACTGTAAGTGTGTGCGCATGTGTCACCAAAGGCCTCTCACAGCTACTGAGCGGTGGACAGAGTTATTGATTGGCAAAGAGTTGGTGAAACAACCATTTATTGCCCCCCCCTTCACTCACATCTAGACAAAATTTACTTCAGACACACTACACTGAGCAAAAGCAAAACACTGTTTGATGAAGTGAAATGGGGCTTAACTTATAATCCTATCACAGTGGCAGTTTTTTTCAATGTCTTTGAAACAAACAAAAATGCCCTGGGCTCATATGTAGTCGACACACAGGCGATCCAACACACCTCTCTATATACAGCACCGACTACTTCAGCGCGATCAATACACGCATTCAAACGGGTACAAATCATTGTTCCAGTGCACCAAACATCAAACTTCTGCTCCAGCTGAAGTCCCACACACACTGCAGATACATGCACATCCTCTTATTCCTACACAAGAAAGGCACTAGGCATGTGCTTGCATAGCCATCCCACACACACAAACACACACACATAAACAGAGCCACTCACTCAGATATATGCTTTAGGAAGCTTTAATCCATACTAACCTGGTTGCAGTAAAGGCAAAAGTAACCCACCATGGCAACTGAAGTGTGTGTTTATGTGTCTTCTAGTCCCTCAAGCTGAATCAGCCAGAAGAAAATCACCTCAACTACAGCAATAACTGCCATTACCTGCGCTCCCAGACACACTGTTTTAACATGCTTACAGTCTGAGCCACTATAGGTGTCAAGCACCACAATCAGCAGTTGGTTGTGTGTTTATGCAGTGCACGTGTACCCCGGTGTTGGGACCAGCTGTGTGTAGCAGAGCACAGCCATTAGCAAGCAAGCACTGTAAAATCCTTCTGATTTTTTTTCTTCCTTAAACATCAAACACAGACTCTGACAGGCAAACAGAAATTCTCGCAGTCCAGTTTTGTCTGTCTGACTGCCTACACTTTCCCTCTGTCGTTCTGATTTTCTGGCTGCACATTTGTTTGCCTGTAATACAGACATTTTACTGTATGGTTTAAGTTCACCCTCACCAGCCTGCATGTGCATGGGCAGTGAAGTCTGAATATTACAGGGTATTTAACAGGCTTTTTCCTCAAACTCTGACTACATTTCATGATTAATCAAAATCAGTTTGTCACTGCGGTATGCCAGGGTCATGTCTATCCAGTCATTCAGAAAATCTCAATAAATCAAACTCGTCTGAATAACAACTTTAAAAAACATTATTACTAAAAGGCAGGCCAACTGAAATGCATGAATATATGTATAAATGCATAGAAAACTTCATTTCTAAAATTCTACTCAGCCTGTTATTGTAATTGTGGATAGAAGCTAAAGTTCTGGGGGGAAACTCTGATTATATCAAACATAATTCAAGCAAAATAAAGCATAGTCCAGGAGAAAGAGAGGGATCCATTCAACAGGAGCTCTCTGTCAACTTTAAGAAGCCAAAATCATCACAGGCAAACATCCTTCCAATGTTCCATCAAAGTATAGTTTAATAAAGAAAAATGGAGTTGAATATTATATCTCAGAGGAAAATAGACTCAACATATAGATTATTTGGTTGTGCTAGTTTCCGTTTGCGAGGAACACTCAAAAGATGATTAAAAACAGTGTAAAGAAAACTAGCTCGTCAGCAGATTACCCCTAATTAGGTGTTTGTGGAAAGCTGCTCTGAAAAAATGCAATATGTGCTCAACAATGTGCTATAAAACATTTAAAGTAATTAATATCTTTAAAATAATACTATTGGCTTACAGCTGGGAGCAAAAGGTGTTCTGAAAAAGCAACTTTCCCCATAAAAGTTCCTCTGCTTCTTACACATGACAATGATAAATCATCACTACTCAACTGAGCAAAACAGCAGGCCTTGCACTGTGACTGGTGACAGTAAATTGTGCTATAAACTATTCCACCTACACGTGCACACACTCACACACACACACACACACACACACACCAAAGTGCAGATTAAATTGTCCTAGCAGTGCAAAGCTGATTGTCCAAAAACAGACTTACTTTGAGACGATTCTGACGAAATCCACAAGATAAAGCAGTGAGGGTTGATTGGTTGGGGTAAAGGGGTCAGTGTCAAGATGGATGAAGATGTGTCAAACAAACATGAACGAGAGACTTGAGAGAGCACAAAGAACTCAAACTATGAGCCTGCTGAAGGGGGATGATGAACGGGCAGAAAAATGCTGCAGCTGAACAGGCACATAGAAAAAGGTGAAGGGTTGACAAAGACTGAAAGCTGCGTGAAAAATGAGGTAAAGTAAGATGGGGCTGATTTAAAGAGAAAATGCATGACTACAAATGCACTTGGCTATGACTGATGATTAAATGTAGCTCGATGAAGATTACAGGTTATCTTTAACTTGATCCATTCCATCAGTGAACCAAAGGATATGGGCTGGAGACCATACGGATGCACCAGTTGCGAGGACAGGTGGTCTGCTTGAGGCAGAAGAAGACCACGGGCGCTAGCTCTGGGAAGGGCACCACGAGAGTGCTCAGGTCACTGCCGATACTGACATCGTCACCTGGGCCCATTTCCTCAATGATGTCATCAGCCTGCGCCGAGCTGTATTCCTCATTCTGCCCTGGCCCTGCTGAGGAAATGCTCCCCAGCGGCACAGGACACTCCTCGCTCGTCATGGCAAGCCAGCTGGGATCTGAAACACAGAAGAAATTGGCACATGGATTACAGGAACAAAATGACTTTGATAAGGTGAAAATGTGAAATGTTAAACTTGTTAATATTGTACAATATTAACTGAATTATTCAGTGGAAGAGAGCTTGAAAGGAGAGTCCTGGGGATACACATACTCTCCCACAGACCATCATAGCATCAACTCACAGACATTTAATGATTGTTTTAGCCCCAAAGGCCCGTTACTCTCCGGCTGTCTCTACCGCCAATGAAACCAAATGCTCTTATCATAAACTCACTTGTCTACGTAAGACGATGCATTCCTTAATGATAACAATCACCCCTCGCTGTCCAACACACACACGGCAGGGTACAACAGCGACGCGTAAGTCAATGTCAACATTCATTGCACATTCACTGATGATTCATTTAGCTCCATCACAGCGTTGTGGGAAAGGAAATGCCTTTCCATCACCTACCACTTAACTCGTGAAGGAAATCACATTTATCTGTGGGTATAGTGCACACAAAAGAACACACACACAGACACACAACAGTGCAATTCTACACAAGCCTGCATATTTAAGCATTTTTACACATTGCACAATAATACATGAGGCTGGCTTTCAGAGTGCTGACTGCTGTCGTGAGTTACTCCTGGCTAGGAAGTGTTTGCGTTTGATTGGGTATTCAAAGCCAAAGGAGGGATAATATTAGAAGTAAAAAGCGCAAAGAAAGACAGAATGACAGAAACTTTGTTCTTTTGGCTCCATCCATTGGCCGGTAGCAGCCGGAGCCTAAGTGAATGCATGATAACATGCCGGACTTGGTAGTGCTCTTGCTTTTAACTGGCAGCCAAAGGAGGCAGCCAGCAAGAGGCAAGGAGCCAAGAGAAGGCTGGACATGTGCAGAGCTGGACATATGCACAGTCTTTCACACATGCCCACTCACACTGTCTCTCCCTCTCTCACACACACACACATGGACACGATCTCATTGTTGAAAGGTTTTTAAACTGGTTTCGGATATAAAAGCAAAGAGGTGGAAGTGAAAGAAACAGAAAAGCAACCAGAGGAAGCAACGTTTGTGTGGTGTGGGCAGGTTTTTGTTTTATTGCCACTTTAAAAATGTATGATCACGTTTGCGTGTAGTATCACCAATGCGAAATTTACCTCACGTTCAAGCTACAAACACGAGCAGATAACTACGAGCATGTATACGTGGGCGTGATTTCCGTCATTTCCATGCATGCATGGATCAGTAAATGTGTTTGTTTGCCCTAAATCCTATAGAGGGATTAAGAGCCAGTGGGAGAAAAGACTTTGTTTTTATAGGGTAATGATATTAAGGGCTATTCATTACAAGGAGAGAAAATAGGACAGCGGTGATTTAGGAGCCGGTATATCTGACAGCTCCGGAGATAATCCTCGGAAGACGTTAAACCAGGTAGAGAAAGTGAAAAAGGGAAAAGTCACCAACCACATGCAGAATGTTTGCATGTCTCTATATCTGTTTACTGCGCATGCTGTCTCTCTAACTGGACTCTAACTTGTCTGTTTTAAATAAGCTTTACCATGGCAACAGCTGCTTCCTGTGGCGGAAGGAAGTTTATTCTTACTCTGTTGTGTTTTATTTCCCATGACAAAGCTTCTTAGGGAGACCCTGCAGCTATTACCGGCGAGTACAATTAAGTAGGAGACAGCTTTGCAGAAACGGTTGGAAGGAGAGTGTTCGTGTGTGTGTGTGTGTGTGTGTGTGTATGTGTGTGGTAACGACAGTGAAAAAAAAATCACAAAATTGTTTTATCTAACTTCTCTGCACCATAATATCACTCCTACTCATTTGCTGTGATTCTCTCTTTCAAAACACCCCTCCATGCTGGGCAAGCTTCCTCTGTGTTGTTGTGTTTTTTTGTGCATAATGATGATGATTGATGAATGTGTGTGACACGGAGATGCTGAGAGAGACGGAGCGACGGAGCGAGAGAGACCACGCACAAGGCCCTGACTGATGTTTCGCACTGACACATCCACACAGAGACACATTCACACGTTCTCAACATACACGCTCTCGCACATTAACACCCTTAATTGGGGTAGCGGATATACAGTCACCCATTTAGCCGCACTATGAGCTAAAGGCTGTGATGAGCCATGGAAAAACTTGCTTTCCCCCTCCCACACACACTCACTGCGACAGTCTGAGACAGACACAGGAAGAGGCTGGATGGAAAATAACAGTAAAAAAACATACTGTGGATTGTTTAGGCAACACACTCTTCAGTGCAGTGGTTTCAAACGGCCAGTTTGAATGTAGAAAGCTGTGAAAGGTTGTGTTTTTATTTCTTGCTCAGATTTTTTTTTTTTTTTTTTTAAAAACTGATGTAAAATACACCAGGCATGGAAGTAAAGTCTAAAACTCTCAGTGACTCACTGAGTAAGCTCAAAAAGGATGGATGAAGATGAAGAATTTGAAGCTTAAAATAACAACAGTTTGTTGTCTGAATTCTCCATTATACTTGGAAGGTATCTTTGGTTAAGGATTTTTCATACGTGATGTGTAAACCAGTAATTCAGCCTGTTTTTGCAACTGAAATCCATCTATATGACATTTGAATCCTGCTGTGCGACCTTTGCCCGTCTCCAGGCCTTTGAATCTGTTCACCAAGTTAACTGACTCATCTTGAACTGTGACATGAAAGAGCTGTTTTTCAATTAAAACACACACACACACATACAGAGTGGCAATTGCGATTAGCATCATTGTGAATTTGTGCACCACAACAGGGATATTATGCTAGCCAATACCCCTTCTAGGCAGCCCCGGAGGCATGGCTGCTGAACGACAAATAGAGTATACATGCAGTTTTTACCACTATTAAAAGCCCAGCAAAAAGTATGTTGGTACCTGTGCATGCTGTCGAGTGACATTAGATTTGGGAAAATATGTGATTGTTTAGGAGAGTCAAATGGTTAACAATGGACACAGTGGTCTTGGGGTGTTTTCACCCCTGCGGTCGATTTAAATTGAAACCTGGTTCATTTTTGCCGGTGTGAACATCGTAATCACACAGAGACCCTTTGGAGGAGGTGATCTCAGTAAGGCTCCAAATGAACTACAGAACAGTTCGTTTATGGTGTGATCTCAAGCTGAACCATCTACCTCTCCCGTAGCCACTTATGCTTTGCATTCTCAATGCAGGAAGATACTATACATGTGCAATGGTCTGCACGTATCTGTGAAATCACTATAAATTCTCTGTGTTCTCCAGTAGTGAATAACACAGCACCTTCTTCCTGTATTTACTTTTGTTGCTCCCGCCCCAGATACATCTGGCCAATGACTGGACTGACTCATTTACAAACTCATCAACTGATTCAGACCAGAGGAAATGGACTGTAGGTGTAAAAACACTAAGACTAAAGATGGAAATGCAGTATATTATAAAATTATAAATTGTTATTTCTGTATGAAATTAGCTCAGTGTTACTTGATGAACCTATTTTAGCTTGTATGACAACAGTAGATGAAAATATATCTATTACTATACTGTAGCTTATCTGCATCCTGCTCTCAGCAGTCTAAACAGTGCTGCTGAGATTTCCCTCTCCCTAGCCACCGCCTCTGGCTGTCTTGGGGGGAATACAGAGGTGTTACCAACCTAGTCGAGAGAAATACTCTCTCCTGCGTGACTTGGGTCTGCTTCAGGGTCTCCTCCGGGATGGACACGCTCGAAACACTTCACCTATGAGTCGTCCAAAATGCATCGTAGACATCTCAAGTCGCTTTTTTGATACAGAGGAGCTGCAAGCCTTTAGGGCCCTCTTGAACGAATAAAGCTCCTCACTGTCTCTGCAGGTGAGCTCAGACATCCTGGTGACTCTGCTTGTATCTACAATCTTATTCTTTCGGTCACCACCTACAGCTCGTGGGCATAGGTGAGGATAAACCAGAAAACTGACAGCTTCTCCTTACGGCTCAGATCTTTACTTCCCCTACTTGTAAACTCATAAATTTGTTGAGTACATTTACAGAATTTTTCATTTTTGAAGAAAAGTAATGTTTTCACACAACAGCAACAATAATTACGCCATTTGGAGGTAAAAGGTGAGGCACTGCGTCCCTTTGTGTAATGATTATTGCCAGCTGTGTTGCTGTGGAAGACAATCCAAATCAGGAGATCTGGAAAAGAACTGATAGCATATCTGACACACTGTGGCTCATAATCCTCAGTTTCCACAGGGGAAAGTTATTAAAAATTGGCTCCCTGTAATGTTGCATTATGAGTTTCAGAAGTTATAAAGGCTGGTTTGGAAAGTTACCGTGGATTTTTTTTTTTTTTAAACCAAAAATACAGCCGAGTTAGAGTTGTGCGTGATGTGTGCTATATCTATATTTGTGGGTATGCAACCAATCTGGGTCCGACAAAGCCCTCTCAGACAGCAGCCTGAGTGTCACACTTACTTAAAGAAGCACCCCATTTCAACTGCGCTTAAATTCTCTCACTGTGTCATGGTGAGGTGACACAATATTATCAGCTGAGAACACACGCACACACACAAGTGTACACATAGTCATGTGTGACTGGGCTGAAAAATGAGAACATCGAGCATTGAAAACACGAAGCAGATCCCTGATGATCGGTACTGTCCCAGAGGTGTGTGTGTGTGTGTGTGAAACATAATGCACCATTGGTCCATTGCAACGCAGACAGTGGCTAATGCTATTAGAATCACTGCAGGGCAAGTATCCCTTGAGAAGACAACTTAGCTTGCACAAGGACCATACACACACTCTCACAACAGACAGAATCACACGCACACACACACACACACACACACACACACACACACACTCCTTGTCGCTTCAGTTAAGGCTGCGCTTCATTCAGTGACCTGAGACAAACCAGCTTTGACACATATTGCTGAGTGATCAAAACAACACATTATTTCGTTACTGAGACTATCAATATAGCCAATGAGAGAGTATAATATATTTATAAACCAGTCACTGACAGGGGAGCCAGCAGTGAATATGATGGCTGGCTTTTTGACAGCACCATAAAATTGCCTTCTAAAATGTGATAAATGTGACTCTCATATAATGGAGAGGAACATAATTCCCACTCTCCATTTTTACCTCGCCAAGTAAACCCTAATATGTCTACTTTAGGACCATTGTAACATTTAAATATGTCAGCACAAATGGACTTTGGAGTGTGATCAAACAACTTTATTGCACACTCCAGACTGGTTTTGACAAACTTGAAAGGACAGCTTAAAGTAATCTCTGCCTTGCCGTTTAAGGTCAACATTCAGTATAAATTTTGCCTCTCTGAACCATTGTTTTATTTTACACCAGCTAGGCTCCATGCTTTCACCTTCCATCCATCCATTTTCTTTGACTTATCCAATTCTTTGACTTGTGGATAACTCGAGCCTTTCCCAGCTGTCACAGGGTGAGAGATGGGGTACAAAGAACTACAAAATAGGTCCAAACAAGTTAGGTATGCTGATAACTCTGTGGCTGTGGATATAAAAGAAAAAAAAACACTTCTTCCAAAAATCTTCTTTTGTTTTTGTGCACAAAAAAACAGTATAGCAGACTAACAATGCTATGAGATGATTACAGTAAGTCATAAAATTGAAATATAGAATATCCAGGAAGATTTTAAGGGTGAAACCAAAAGAACTCATAGTTAGGTCCATATACTTTTAGACACTGATTTTTTTTTTCCATTTTTTATCACAATATCAACACAAATTTAACTGACAGTCACAGGACAAATACGTGCTTAAAGTGCAGGCTCTCAGCTTTAATTTGAGGGGTTGAACACAAACACTACATCAACCGTTGAGGAGTATCAACCATTTTTACACACAGTGGCTTATTTTCAAGTGCTTAAATGTAATTGTATGGTCAAAAGCCATTTAATGGACAGATTTGAACTATTAGTTGGCTTTGTCTTATTAAATTAGGCAGGTTAAGAGTGATTCCAGGTGTGGCATTTGCATTTGGAAGCTGTTGCTATGAGCCCACATGTTTAAAAGCTCTGAGTGAAGTGAAACAGGCCATCCTTAGCCTGCAAAATTATTAGGGGTGGCCAGAAAAATGTGTGATGCGTTCTGAGTAATGGTGAGATTGGCACAATGACAAGGCCTGGATATACACAAGCAAGAGGAGTGGATGCTTTTAAGATGCTTTCCATGGTAAAGAACCAACCTCCAGAAAATCCAGCCAAGTACAGAATGTTCTAGAGAGGTGTGGAGATTTCTTCTTCTCATTATCTACTATACAGAGAAGGCTTCATGAGAGAAATACACAGGGTTCACCTCAAGGTGCAAGTCATTTATCATCCCTAAGAACTGGAAGGCCAGATTAGACATTGCCAGAAAAACCATCCAAAACAGCCAAATCGGTTAGGGAATGTTATTCTATGGAGAAATTAAACTAAGATCAAACTGTATGAAAATTTTGTGGGGAAAAAATTATGGAGAACCCTCAGAATTGCTTTTAATTTGAACCACAGAACATCATCTGTAAAACAAGGTGGAGGCATCATAATGCATGGATATGTGTGGCTTTCAACGCCACTAGATCACTAGTGTTCACTGGTGTTTACTGGCAATATGAAGGAGAGAAGAAGAAGCCTGATGAGTTCTGAAGTGTGCAGAGATTCACTGTCTGCTCTGATTCAGCGAAATGCAGCAAGTTGACTGGACAACACTTCACAGTACAGATGGGCAATGAAACAAAACCTTGACAGCGGTCCAAGAGATTTTGAGATTTTCAAGGTAAAAGTCTGGAATATTCTGCAATGGTCAAGAGAAGTGCCTGTGAAATAGTTCAGCTACATTCGTAGAAAATAGGACACAGTCTGAATGTGATTAATTAAGTCTTTCACCATTAAGGCAATATTTTTGTTCAGCAGTTTAAGCCCATGTTTATTATAGAAATGCAACTTCACAGCCAAAAAAAAAAGACAAAGAAAAAAAAATGTGCTAGTGCCCAAAATTACACAGATCTATTTATTCTAAGAAAGTAAACTGGGCAGAGAACACATTGCATGTGATTGTGTTATGTGGATGCATGCAGGGATTTCAGTAAATCATGAAACTCTTTGGTTTGTTAGACTTTAATTACAGTTAGTATCTGGCAACATCAGTGACTCAGACATCAGAGCGTTGCGTCAATCGTATGTTGAGTTTGAATTCAAACTTTTATTAATTTGATTTTTAGGAGATTGAAAAATATAACTGAACCTCAAAAAAAATAAAAATAAAAGTAAACTCTAAGACTCAAGGCAAGTCCTCCAAATCCACTATTAAACTGTACAATCCTTCTTATCTCCTTTGCTTATGGTGGATCAAAGATGGGAAAGAAGAGTATGTGAACAACTGCTGTAAACCTCCAAATCAGAAACACCATCATGTACAGAAGAACCTATTTTTCCCTTTAGAATAGTCCTTTAGGAAACAGCTCAAAGGTTATTTCAGTTCAAGAAATATATCAAAATGCCAAGCAAGAAATAGGTTTTTAAATATCACTTTCATGGACAAGAGTCACAAAGAAAGATGAAAAACATAAACAAAAAAACTAAAGCAGACGCAAAAACTAAAAGAATAAGAGCCATACAAAAATGTTGTTAAAAATATCACAATATGTAATGACAGGTAAAAAGGTTTTTTGGTACACGACTGAGTGCACTGAATTATTTTTTCCAAACTTTTAGTAGCCTTATTACATCAGTCGAAGTACATCGTATGTATCCAGTCATGGCTGACAAGTAGTTTGACTCCTTTAGCCCCTCACAACCTGACTCTATGTTACTTTAACCATTGTGTTTCTTAACTCCAAGATGATGTGAGTTTCATGATGTCCCTTCCTGGAAGCAGCCATCATAAGATGGGCACATTTTGACATAAGAATGGACATGGTCAACAGCAATACTCAGGGGGCTGTTTCATTTAAACCACAGGTGTGGAACTCCAGGCCTCGAGGGCTGGTGTCCTGCAGGTTTTAGATGTGTGCTTGATCCAACACAGCTGATTTAAATGGCTAAATTACCTCCTCAACATGTCTTGAAGTTCTCCAGAGGCCTGGTAATGAACTAATCATTTGATTCAAGTGTGTTGACCCAGGGTGATATCTAAAACCTGCAAGACACCGGACCTCGAGGCCTGGAGTTTGACACTCCTGATTTAAACCATTCATATGTGGTACTAAGGGGACCCAAAGTCCCCTTAGTAGTTCCAGCAACATTAGACCACCATCAGCAGCCTGAACTGGTGATACAAGAAAGGATGAGTCCATGCTTTCATGTTCTTTACACCAAATCCTGAATGTTGCAGTTGCCTTCGTAGAACTGCTGCTCACTGGTTTTGGTAAATCCTTGATAAACCCTAGAGATGGCAGTGTGGGAAAATCCCAGTATATCAGCCTTTTCTGCCTGTCTGCCTGTCTAGCACCAACAACCATGTAACGTTCAAATTCACTTAGATCGCCCTTCTTCTCATGTCCAGTTTTAAATTCAGCAGCTCATCTGAACCACATGTTCATATCTAAATGCACTGACTTGACTAGCTGGATAAAAGAAGTGGCTGTTTAATTTATTTCAGTCTTAAATGTAGTTTGCAGACCTTCTAACAACACTGCTGAGATGCCAATGGGCCTCACCTGCTCTTATTGGCTAGCTGATGAGGTAAATTGAGGGAGGGAGAAGATAGAAAAGGTTAATCTACATAAAGACATAAACAGCAGTGTGTTCTTCATATAAGGGACTCAATCCCTATGCAGGTCACACCACTGTTGTATGGTATATTTCACATACAGTGCTCTCTGCTTCTACCAAATTGGGTAGTTTGATTTTTTGATTCCATTTTTTTTTTTTTTTTTTACCTTGAAATGAGTAAAAATATCCACAACTACTGCAGTGAAATGGGCTGTCCCCTGCAGCCACAGCCAGGCACTTAAAGGTATTTCAGTTAGTAAGTGACATATGGGTGTCAAACCATCTTCTGCTTTCAGCAGCATTATCCTGACTCTGCAGCATTGCCAGAATGGCCCACACATTTGTTATGGATCACAGACCAGCCAGGTGGGCAGATTCACCCCTAATAACCATATGCTGTGCAAAAGTGGCACTTTATTTGGTCCATTTAAAAGAAATACTTCAGTGTTTACAGATTAGTTCAGGTAACAACTAAAAACTCAACAACAGTGTAAATACACAGTACAAATAAGCATTGAAAAGATCACATTATCAATGAAGCGTAAAGATGAACAGAGTGCATTATTACAGCAGAGCCAGAATCAGATGCCTTCTGTTTGGCTGTTGTCTCATTAGCTTATTTTATGTTCTGCATTGAGTGAAATGTTTCTAACTGACTGACACCCAAAATAAATTCACTTCATATGAAATGGTTTGCAGCTGCTTGTGGAACACAAGTAATTACAAGCAATCTCTGCCCAGTGCAAATGATGACGAACTGGAGCAAAGAAATGAGTCAGAAAAGTCAAACATCAGAGAAGAAGAACTTGCGAGGGACTTGGGGTTCAGTTGCATTGTCCATTTTTGTCTTGTTATAGCAGAAAGTAAAAATCCCGCTAAAACATGCTTGTTTTTTCTGCAGGAACTGGCAGCTTTTCTCTCAACTATGGTTTTTAGTTTCCACAGCAATTAACTTTTTGATCTAAGGAACGGATGAAAGATTGCCTTTGATTCTCCTTTAATCTAGCTTCTTCCTTTTGGAATTTTAAATTTCCAGTTTCCAATTGAGTGTCTTAATCCGCATCCTCTCCCTCCCCTTTTCCCTTCCTCTCGTCTTCTTATCCACTTCTCTGCCTTTTTCTCTTGCTCTCATTCTCCGTGTTCTTCTACCCCCCACCTCTTTCTTTACTTCTGTCTCCAACTGTGTCTCATTCTATGATGAAGAGGATACTGAGCCCCCTGTCAGAAATCATCTTAAGAGAGTGGCTGCCAGTGGATTACACTGAATCAGTGGCCCAATCAGTTTAATCTGTTTTAACAGCATTAGCTCTGGCAGCCAAGACTATTGCTGTGTATAGACTGTATTGAGTGCATCTTTCAGTCCTTAAGTCATCCTGAGTTCCCTGCTGTATTAAATCCTTGCCAACACCACGACAAGCTAACGCTAACAACACCTTGCAGTGTGAAAGGACTGAAGATATTAGCATTAGCATCATGTTAACAGCTTTTAGACTATAGGGAAAGTTAAAGTTCAAGAGCAATGACAGTGGCAGGAGTTTAGACAGGCAGGGAAATGAATGAGAGAGAAGCAAAGAAAGAATGGAACAATAGAAACTGGATTATGGCTTGCTGCACAGAGCACAGAGCACAGAGAGGAGACGTCAACCGAAGACCTGAAATAGTTTTGTTAAGCAGAAGTTTAAAATGTCAAATCAAATTTGCTGTTTGATTTAGGTTTTGCTTTTCAATTTAGTTTTAGCTTTAGTTCAATTTAATGGAAATTGCATATTTCTGCATGTCTTTTCTCATATCCCTTGTGGCCATAGCTCATTTGTCTTTTCTTTTACTCTCCAATTCACAAACAAAGCTGCCCTTTAACGCACAAGCACTGTTGTTTCAATTGGGTTTGGGTCCACATGCAGCTCTCTTGTTCACAAAGGCAGTTTCACATCCCAAACTTTATGTATGTCCCACACAAACGATGACTATAACTTCAATTTATTTATTTATATAACAAATAAACAAGTGTCTGTGACTGTAAAATGCATCCATGCAATGCACTTGTTAGCACTGATCCCTCGGCAGCCTCTCATCTATAAAAATGGTCACTTTTGGCTCCAAAAAAAGGAAAAGAAAAAAACCCCAAGGCTTTAAAGTGGGACTGCACACAAAGAATGGGTGGTGTCATGACGGTTTCATCCATCTTTTCATATCCCATCTGTCTGTGTGTAAGATAAAAGCAGAGGACTGCAGAGGACAGAAAACAGAACTAACACAGTGACTGATCCACATAAGAAAAGCTCCTATCACGGCCCAGCTTATCAGCGCATTCATTATAAATTCTTATATGTGTGTGTGTGTGTGTGTGTGTGTAAAGTAAAGTAAAGTAAAGTAAAGGGCTTTAGCCTCTGTGCATTGTGGAAAAAATTTTTTGTGCACACTCTCTTGTGTGTTATTGGCTGATTTATTACAGTCTCCTCCACTTTCCCAACACAAATCCATACAGGCGAGGGAGAGGAGGTCCAATAATGCTGCCAATGATTTACTATTAGAGCTCTTGCTGTCATTCTTTCACCCTGATAAATGACACACGTTTCCCTCCGGCTGCCTGTGTGTGAGGCAGGGAGAGCTCACACTCATAGGCGTGCCAGATAAAGCAAACGGTCAATCGTATTTGCTGGCATGTGAGTGCGTCTACTCGTAGCCTGGTAGCATCAGTGGGTGTTTGTGTGTGCTTCAAACCAGATCATACAGTGGTCTGGGTTTTTGCAGGGTACACTAACAGCAGCAGGGGGACTGAAGACGATCAATTCACATTAGGGGCAGACTGCCGGACAGCTGCAGGTGTACATATAATATGCGTGCAGTTTGTCAGTGTGAACGTGTGTTTGTGCATATTTTTCTGTGTGTGTTTGAGATGCTGCCTTATATCAGATAATGGGCTTTGTCCTCTATTCCTCTCGCCTTTGCCATCCACATGAACGCACCATCACGCACAGCAAAACTAGGTAGTAAGTAACGGTAATGAGGACAGTGGAGGCTATCATTGTCACAGGTGTTTCTTAATTGGCCAAAGAACTATGATCTTTCTAATTTAAAACACAGGAGAGGATTTGAGGTCGTGTTTTGTGTTTTAGCGTCACTGTGACGCCTTCATCCTCCCTCACCTGAGATCTGACTTAAAAGTTACTTGTTAACCAGCATGCCTGCATGAAATCTGCAGCACTGTCTGCAAGGTGCTGAAAATCCATTCTGTGCTGTTTTGTTGTGTGCTATTTAAAGTTGCCTAAAAGCTTCAGTGCCTTAAGATCAAAGCAATGAAGTCAAATTCTGTTTAATGTGGGCTTTCTACAAGGGGGAAAACAAGGAGGGGAGGAGAGGAACAGAGTTTTGGGGGAAGAGGAAGTGATGGAGGAGGAGAAATAACGACAGATCCATTCCTCTTTTTCTCCTCTGCAGGGCAAAAAGCGTCGAGTTGAACATCTGTCAGCACTCCTTATCTCTTCTCCCCTTGTCTCCTCACTGTCTCTTCCTCTCCTTTTAGAAATCTCTTTCCCGTTGCTTTTATGCCCTGACAGGAAACTGCCATCCAAAGTTTAAAAACTCAGGGAGAACTGGCACAAGGTGACGTGCGCGTGCACGGGCGCGTGTTTCTGTACAACTTTGTGTCGGTGTGAGAGAGAGCGAACGAGACAAAGAGACGGCAGACTTAAGCCCCGATATCAACCCCGAGGAGAAATGATCTCAATTTTCATGTTTCCTCCCTCACCAATGAAACATATGTCTATCTCCGAGTACAGTGCGTGCATTTCTGCATGCATTTGTGTTTGTGTTTACAGCTCAATGTGAAGCCAGAGAAGGGGACGTGTAGAGCAAATACAACACGAGCACAGAATAAGCAGCAAGAGGCAGAAAAGATGGGTGAAAGCAAGAGACGGTGAAAACCGGATTTACAGACAAAGAGGAGGGGTAGGGAAAAGATTGAATCGGGCAAGAACATAAACACACAAGAGAGAGGATTGCGTGCACAGAAAATGGGAGCTATGAGGGGAGGGGGAGAAAAAAATGGAGATGACAGAAAAAAAGTTGCACGGCCGGGCGAAAAACGCAGAGGTGAGGTGACTTGGGCGAGTGAGACGGAAGGGACAGAAACAAAGAAAGACAACATAGTAAGAGGGAAGGCTGCAAGCAGGGGTGACAGGAAGAAGGTAGAGGATGAGAGGAGATGAGAGCACTGAGGACTGTGGGGAGGAGGAGGAGGAGGGGGGAGGACACACAGGGCTGGAGAAAGGAAAAGAGAACGAGAACTGAAGTGTTTCGGAGAATTTGTTGCTGTGTCTTGTGCAGAAGGGAAAGCATATTAAACTGCACACACACGGACACGCACAAAGAAACATGCAGCACTTTAAAGGGAATGATATAGGGGTGTGTAATGCTCATGCGTGTTCTTATCCATCCATTTCTCCTCCCTTTTTTCTTCTTTTTTTGCTCTTCACACCTCGTCCGAAAAAAACCTTAGAGCTCGAATAAAGCCAAGCAGCTTCCTAATTACCTCATTTGCATAAACATGCACACTGTGTGAGAGGGGAGGAAGTGGGAGAGGATGGAAGAGCTTCACCTGGAGACAAAAAAAAGAAAAAGCCTGAGTGAGGGATGGAGATGACACTGTGGAAACAGGAAAAGTGATTGGGACAAAAGTGTGGCACTTGCTGACGGAGTGAAAACTCTCAAAACTTGTCTTGCCCCTCGTCCTCTCTCATGATTTACTCTCTCACCCAGTTCTCATCATCTCACCCGCTTCTTCCCGTTTTAGAATTGAGTGAGGGGTACTCATTCTCTACTGCCTGACTCCCTCTTTTCTTTTTTCTGCTTCCTTTGCCATACTGTAGGTATCGCCTCTCCAGCATTAGTCTCCTCCTCTCCCGCGTCACGTCCCTTTGCTTTCCTCCTCCACTTTCAGCGCTGTCTTCACCATCATTTCCTTCCCATCTCTCACTACTCCTCTCATTCTCACCCTCTCTTTCCCTTCCTCTCCTCCCTTTTTTTCCTCTCCCCTCACAGAGTGCTGTGTCAGGTCTTTTCACCCTCAGCAGTGTGAAATGAGATTTGAATATGGCTCTCGGAGCATTTGTGGCTTGCCTAAACCCCCCTCCCCCTCCCCCACCCCCCATCCCCATGCACGTACATAACAAAAAAGCAAAGCCCACTCATAATGGTAAAGAATTGTGACGCCACTTGAGTGCACGTCAAGGGAAAGGGGCGAGCCGAGGGATGATTTCAGGAAGCTGGAGGAGACAGGGAGGGATAGGAAGGTGAGGACTGAGCAGAGCAGGAAAAGAGAGGCGGGAGCCGCGAAGAGCAGAGAAAAGCCGAATTGGCCACTGTAGAGCCATGAATATAAAGAGGGGATCAGCAAGAGAGAGAAAACTGTGAAATGGATGAAAATGAAACACAGATAGGGGATCAAGTGGAGTAAAAAAACAAAAAACAAAAAAAAACGAAACTGGGCAGAATAGAGAGAGGGAGAGAGACTTTCATTTAAATGCTCTAACCTTCTTGTTCGCCCATGTCTTTGCATTTTGAGTGGAGACCCTCCACCGAGAGCGCGAGAGAGGGAATTGAATGAAGAAGAGAGCCAAACTGAGCTGAGCGTAAAATGGCCATGAAGTGTCAAGTGCTGGCCTCCTCTCCAGAGCAAAACCAGGGAGCGATAAGCAGGTCCCAGCATGTGTTTTGTATTTGACTTCACATCAGTGCTGGTGAGATAGCCAAGTTTTTTCTATAAAATAAAGATGGCACCTTAAACCCTAAATTGACAGAACAAAAGAAGTCAAGACCTCCTAATTTCACAATCATGAAATTGCGAACGCGCACAGAAGATTTCTGTTCACGCATTCATGGAAACGGCTTTTACATTGGCACTGAAGAATCCAGCTTACATGAAGAGAGATGAGGAATTCTCTCTGGCCAAGCTTCATTTTAATTACATCACATTTGGTTCTTCCAGTGGACACATAATATAAACTTTAGTTTTTAGCAGAAAACAGAGTTACACATGAGGTCTTAGTTGGTGCTGCTGCTGTGCTGCCTCTGCCACATTAATATTAAACAACTAACTGGCCTGTTGGATTTTTTTTTATACTGACTCAGGCATGGTGATACAAACACGTGGGCTTGTTGTATGCAGAAAACCTCTCACGCCCAAATAATTCTTATACATAAAACCCAAGGTTGCTTTAGTCATACAGTTCTGCAGTTGAGGTTGAAGCTGTTCATTAGGTTAAAAAAGAGGGTTTAATTCTACTCCTACATTTAATTCTACAATACATTTGCATCTAATGTATGACCCCAGACTTTTGAACTTAACTTCATTAAATCTGTATTAAGACTTTTCCAAACAAGAAAATCATTTTAACCTGCTCCCACTTCCACAAGTTTTACTATTCAATTTTAAATACACTGAAAAATTAACAATACTCCATTATGACTCCTTTAGGGTCCTGTTATGCTTCAGTTAGTTATGAAAAACCTTAACTGAGAAGAATAGGTTTTAAAATATGGCTCAGACAGTTTGAACACAGTACTGTCATAACTCAAATACACATTATCACTATGACACGTTTTCTCTCAGTGGCCTGTAGCAGCTTATTTACAAAAAAAACCACAAATTAAATTACAAATTACACTTGAGTGCATGGATCACAAACTTGCATTGTGAGTCTAATTTTTGTTGTTTTAAAAACTTTTTTTTTGGTCTTCTTGACTTTACCAACCCAAATGACCCATGGAGAGGAAAAAAAAATGTTGTGTCTAAAAAAACTGACTTATCTTTTAAATCAAGAAGTGAATGGTGATTTTTCATTTTCATGACTAAATCCCAGGTTTAGCTAATGTAAATGTTATTATCAAAACCAATTTTGAGTCCAAAATGAGGACACACGCCTTCCTCTGTTAAGCATCTTTATCTCTCTGTTAAGATGATCCCACACTGCTCTAATAATGTTGGGATCATTGTCATGGTGAAAAATGAAGCCATTCCCAATCAGACATTTTCCAGATTGTTTTAAAAATTTCCTTTGGTTCCTGGATCATTTGTACATTTGCCAACATGCTAAATAAATTGTTTACCTAAATGTTTTCTGGTGGAACATCCTGGTTGTGCTTGGCTAGTCTCTAAGTAGCTGTTACAAGGTTGACTATTTTGGTGGTGTCAGTTTGGCGTTAAAGCAGCACACCAAAAGTAGGGCAGACTCGTCCGTCCCATGTGCACCTTAATCGCTATTAAACACTCGTATTGACGCGCACTAAATGACTGATATTTCCTCGCCATCTCATTATTGTAGTGTTCTTACTCAGTTTTGCTTCCCTTCTATGAATTTCTACCTCTCACCTCATTATACTTCACCCCTGTCTCTGCTGTCATTTTCTTTCATTAAAGCCCATTTTCATATCTTCCTGCTTAACGTTGCTTTTCAATTACAAATCTAGCGAGCAGTGCATTTTGATGGGATCAGCTCTCAGTGGGTGGCTAACTGATTTTCTTTCTTTAGGTTGTTCGGTCTCAGGCAGTACTTAAATATTGCCTAATTAATTGTGATTAATGCTTTTGATAATGACTGAATCATAAAATAACAGTTTTCTTTTACACCATCTCAGGGATGACCATTTCTCCAAGATAGTGTGGCTTTTTGAGGACATTCACGTAATCTTTAACCAAGACCGGTAATGGGAAAGATAAAAAAGGCAACATTTAAATTGACCAATTTAAAAAAAAAAAAGGTGATGACAAAATGCACTGTAAACTGGCTGTGGGTTTATATCTGTGGTTTTAAAAGCAGGAATAATTTGAAAAAATAAAGATTTGGTTTTATAAAAAAGAATGTGTACATTTAAGTTTTAATGCTAAGTGAAGCCAAACTATAGGTCAGCAGCAGCTAACCCTGTAAACTTAATTTAATTGCTTGAATACTTCAGTAAAAGTTCTCCAGATAAATAGTAGCATCACGTTGCACTTTGTCAACCTCTTGCCAGTGCATGTATTTGTCTGTACCCCTGTGTAATTAGCTTTCTATTCAGGATCACATGACTCTACCATATATCTTTGATAATACAGAACAAAACATCACCATCTCTTCCTGTAGACAAAAGTGATATCATCCCGCTAATTGGCTAAAGCAGATAAAATGCTAATCCCACTAAATCCACACTCTTGTTTTTTTCTTTTTGTCTCTCACAGAGTTAGGTAGCAGGAAGCTATAGCCTTCTAGAAAGATACTGAAGGTCAAACTGTGAGAGAGCAAGAGTAAGAGCAACAGAACAGAGAGAAGCTGAAGAAAGAGATAAATGATGAAGTATCACAGGGACTCAGGAAAGAAAAGAATTTGAAGCACTATGTGAAATCAGAGGACAAAGAATTACTGTAGATAAAAGAAATAAAAAGAGAGGGTGAAAAGTCCAAAGAAGGGCTGATGCCTCACAGCTTCAGGGACAAAAATGTCACGTTTGAGGCTTAAAAACACACTGAGGTGGGGCAATGTCACTCGATGTCACTAACACTTGCAGTGTGAGTGAAGAGTTTCATCCCTCTCATTCTTTGTTCAGTTTTATCCTCAGATGTAGATTGAGAAGTTACAAACTTTATGTAGTTACCAATTAGCTAGTAGAAACATCACAAATTTGTTGAGCTTTTTTTGTGTGTTGTGGTATGCTTCAGATTATGAGCCATGCCTTATCTTTCACTTCCTGTCCTTGTGTTCAAATATATATACATATTTTTTGGGTTCTAAAGAAATGTGGAGAATCCTTTAGAAGTTTTAAGACAAACTCTAATCTTTCCTTTGCATTCTGGAGTGTAACCTTGTTGTAAACCCTCTTTATTTCCATTCATGAAGGCCTCTCTTCAGAGGTTAAAGTGGGATTTAGCAAAACTTCACAGAGATAAGACACAACAATTTGTATTGTGAGCTCTAGTAGATTTCTCTTTGTCTACCTTTGGTGATCAGTTTACTGCTGTTTACAGATTTATCAAACTGAATATGACAAGATATAAGAATATCTTGCATGAACTGCCATGGCTAATTTCCCATTTAAAATATTTAAAACCAGTTCAAAAGATAGACTTCATTGAGTAAATCTAAACAGCATCACTACTTTACATTTAATTTAATTTCTGCTTTCCTTGATGCAACCTAACACTGACCATGAACACCACAGTCTGCTCTTCACCAGTCCAACAGTAGCTACAGCACTGCAGTAGCTAAACTTTACTACGCTTCTGCAAACTAAACCCTTTAGCCTGCACTATACTGCCCAGTATTTTCATGAAAAATACGAATAACATAATTTTATCATAATTGAATTAGTTTTTCAAGATATTTCACATATAACTTAGTAAACATAACCTCATCAACACATCCTGTACAGAGCCAATATCATTGTAAACAAGTTAGCTTTATATTTTGGGCTGTAGGATGTCATTATTCATTTCTTTTTCTCCATGGCATCAAATGGACCAACTCCAGGCTGTAGCATGCTAAAAAATGACTTATTCAACAACATTACGCATTAACCTGCCACTCGCATTTAATTGCTCAAAAACTGAATCCAAAATGAACAATCTGAAATAGTTTTAACCCCTGCCTCTCTTCGTTATAGACCTTGACGATGGTACATCCATCCCCCTTTTGTGAAGGAGTTTTCCTAACCATGGAAAGGATTCTGTGATTATTCACTTTAGTTTCCTTCTGTTTGCTTTCAGGCCTTTATTACTATTATTGCTTAAGAATGAACTGGATTGTTAATCTGGCCACTCCTAAAGTAACACTATCTCTCTCTCAAAATGGGGAACCTTGTTTCAAAAATTAATAATTGTAATTAATAAACAGTTCATTTATGCAGTACTTTTATTAAACCACTTGAGTTAAAGCTTAAAGTTAGCACTTCAGTCACATCCTGATTGCTACATTTAAATTTAATCCTTGGCTGCAATAGTATACTGTAACAAACTTTTACAGTTTGTTGCATTAATAAGAAGGGCTCTTATAGAGCTCATCTCAAGGCCAATCTGCAGTGTTAAAGGGTCCAAAGCAGTATAAAACTTTTATGTGTTCATTATCCTTTTCCCATTTTCCACCAAGTTCATGTTTGTGTTTGCTGACAGATAGGCAAGCAGACACATGGAACTGAAAAGCCAAGGATTGGTGCAGAAAAAAAATCATAGCATATATTATAAATATTTAAAGAAAAACAAAAGTTGTTTTGAGAATATTTGAAATCCTCTGACGGTGACCTGTTGCGCTCTGTTGTCAAAGCAATCCAGTTTTTCAACTTGGAGAATTTAGATTTCAACATTAAGTGTCAGAGAAAGCAGAGAAGAGCCAGCAGCAGAGGGAAAAGTGACAAGAACACAGCAAAAGACAGTCAACTAGAAAGGAGAGTTTAAAGAAATCAAGAAATGGGCAGACAGCAGAAAAGCCAACAGAAGCATTGGAGAATAAAGAAAGCAAAGGTAAAGAGAAAAGCCGAGATATTGTGACAGCAGGCAGAGAGGCCGTTCTACGCTGTCAAGCACTGGTTCCCTTGGGAGTGGTTAAATGCATTAGGCCTGTCCACTGGGAAGCAGTGAAGTGATTAGCTGCACTTCAGCTTAAGGATGGAAACTAGTGAAGATTAGGAGCATACAGCCACACAGGTACACACAAATACTTAATAACACAGATACACGTGTGCTGGAAGCTTGGACTGTGATGCTATTAAATCACCAAAGCTATCTAACAGTGAGAATTAAATGTACAAAAATCTAAACACAAGCTTACAAACAAAGGTGTATTTTACAATGCATTGCCTGTATAAAAGGAAATGGATAACATGAACTGCACTGTTTTTTGGGATAATCAGGAAAATGTCCAAGAAGATTCAACCAATGGCATTTGACTAGTAAAATACAAACAGGCATGGGAGAATGACACATCGAGGCATTGGAGATCAAAAGTTTTCTGGGGCTAATCACCACTTCAACCTGTTCAACTCTGGATGACTCAGATTAGTCATGCCAACAGTAGGAGTTATTTAAAGCACTGAAAGAGTGTGGAGGTACATTATGTGCAGCTGGCTAGAAAAGATCAATACAAATATCAATATCAAGAACAATGTAATAAAGCAAGGAAAGGTAAAAGAACCGGGTCCTCAGAAATGCAGCATTATTATGAACACATAGGTTTTAATTTGCTAAAAGCATCATGAATTGATGGATTTTTTTATTTGCTACCATCACGAAAAAGTGCAGTAAAGACAAAACAGTAATTTAAATCTATACTTTATGATGTAATCTTGGGGGAGTCAATTAGCTGTTATAGACAGGTATTTGTACAGAGCTTTTCTAGCATTTTTGACCACTTGAAGCATTTTACGCTACAAGCCGCCTATTCACACAAGCATTCACACCATGCTATCCATCACACAAGAATACACACACCCACACACCAATGTCGGAGGCTATTTTGCCCATTTCTGTTGTGGTGGGCCATCAGTTGATATACCGTGAATCAGCTGAGCCTTCCAAGCGATAAAAGCTTTTTATGTGCTCCCTTACATCCACACTGCATCACCCTTCTTTGCTTTTAACACATCTAGAGTACACATGACACACATCCACGTGCGTGTGCGCTGCTAATATTTTCCAACTTCCACACCTGACGCTGTGTTTACTGGTTTTTGTCCTAAGCAGTTATCTTGTATGGACTTCCCTGTTGTCACATTAATTTAGCATTTTTTTTTTGATACCCTTGACCGCAAGGTTTAAATAATGAGGTCAGCAAGCAAACAGCTTCAGTTTGTTTGTTTCTGTAACTTCTGACTCTGTATGATGTCACTAAGAATAGATATTGTTATTTCAGGTACACAAGCCCTGAATGTGAGCACAGCAGTACCACCCGCCTGCTGTTCAAGTTCAGACTTCTGGGGTAGCAGATCATAAGAAAGATGTCTAAAAGAGAGGGTGGCCTTAAAGAGAGATGCAGTGTTGGTGGTTTTACTTAAAAAGTAATGTAATGCAAATTACTTGTTTTTTTTCTTGCAGTACATTAATGAATTATTTGCCAGAGAAAGTAATTTGTTACACAACTTGTTTCATAACTTTTACATTACACTGTAAAGTGACATGAAATGCATTGTCACATAACTACCAGTTATAAACCTTAGGCTACAGTTCCACACACCAACACAAATCCTAATAATGACACACAAATGATCTTTCTTTTAGTTTTTATGTGTAAACACAAACTGTGTGTTTACACATAAAAACAACACAAAGCCATGTTGAAAACCAGCCCAAAGACTTTAACACAATTCTGGATTTTTGGCTAACTTTGCATTAGCATGCTATCTGTACACATGTTTTCAAACCCCCAGTTCTGCGTTCGCGGTATAACGTAGCTGTTTCAGTCATGGACACAGTTTGCACTTTACCATCACACTCTTGTGCCTATCTTGTCCTTTTGTGCATGAACTGAAATGAGCTAACTGTATTAATCAGCTGTGCTTATGAAGAAAAAACTGGTTTGGCTTGTGACAAACTCCCAACTTGACTAGGGTGAATCCCGCCTCTCACCCTGATATCTTGGATATGGATGGATAGACGAGAAAGCTCCACCAAGGCCCAGTACAAGGTACAAATACAAATTTGAAGCAGGAAATTAAATTACTGAAACGGTTGCTAAACTTTTCCTATACTTGAATGAGGAACTCATCATAGGGGAAATATGGGAAGGACTCGGAGTAGAGCCACTACTTATTCACATTGAAAGGAATCGACTGAGGTAGTTTGGGTATCTGAACATGATGCCTCTTGGGCAGCTCCTAGGTGTTTGGGGGCATGCGTTGGGGCACAACCAGGATACAGTGGAGAGATTATAACTCTTGGTTGGCTTGGGAATGTCTTGGTGTTCCCTGGAAAAGCTGGAGGAGGTGACGGGGGAGAGGGAGGTCTGGGTATTTCTGCTTAGACTGCTGTAACTGCAAACTGGACATAGATAAGCTGCATAAAATGGATGTATGGATTCTCCTGTACTTAAAAACTAGTGAGTAGCTTGTTTCCAGGATCCGCAAACCCCTTTCACCCAAGTTAGTTCTGGTTCTTGAGCCAGTACCATTCAGGATCTTTCAGTATCATTCAGGAAACCAACCCATGTTTCCATATATAGGCAAACCTATACAATTAAGGATGTGTCATCAGCTAAGGATATCTAATATCCTGATTTTCTTACCTGCAGAAGATAACACACCTAAAAATGTTGTCACATTTGCACCAGAAAACTTGCTACTCTACCGCTTTATTTTTTCATCAAACTGCCACAAACAGTTTAAAGTTAGTGGAAGTTAATGGAAAAAGTATCAGAAATCTTGCCTTGGCTCCTCTATGGATTTAGGCTGTCCTCAGTAGCTTTGATATCAGGGCTCTGTGAGGAGAATGTTATCTCCAGCATTATTTGTCAATCTGTGCTGAATCTGAGCCTTTATCAACATGACTGTATGTCCGAGATCATGCTGCAGCATGACGTGGGACCATCCCTGATGTTACTGTGACAAAAATGTAAGGACCTAAAATGCCAAATCCTTTGCAAAGCACTGCAGTTCATTTGTTATTGATGTTCTGCATATGTCTTATGAACTACTCAGGGCCTGTGGCGGTCTGGGGTTTGTGGGCGTGTGTTTTGAATGCCCTGTAAGTAATCCATGAGTGTCTGTAGGCAAAACAGCATCCAAAATTCAATTGCCCCTGACTTGGCAGAGAAAATGGTTGAGCAATGACCTTACATAAATGTCAGAGTAAATGAATTCAGTTTAATTTTACATAACATTGAAACCTCCCAGAAGACCAAATTCATTATGCAGCCTATTTGTCCAAGAGCCCATACTAGCTAAGTGGACTATACACACACTGTGTCAGCGATGTTGTGATATCTTGCTTTCATGACAGATTGTAAGTTCTCTGACCTCATTGTTCTGAGCCTGTGATGACCGCAGTAGACATTGTGTTAATCGGTCTGAGTACTAAAACAAACTTAAAGAAATTTTGGCATCATCTCCTTCTAAGAAAAAAATGACTCCTATAAACGCTTTCCTGGCACATGCTGGCAGTAATGGCTCCAGTATCCGCTCATCTGATTGATTCCTGGGCCACTGGAGTGTTCAAATAACCTCTACCTAGATTAGAAGACAAACATGCACAAGTACAAGTTTAGTGTATCTTACATACAAGCTGTCAAAGAAAATCTCTGCATATAAACACACACACACACTCACACATATAATCCACGATGACTATGTCAAATCATCCACAAAGATCTAGGCTGAAATACCCTTTGAATTTTCCTAAAGGCACACATCAGTCCTCTATAGGTCACGTTGCTCTTTGACATATTAAATGTCAGCAACACGTGCCCAGGAAGACGGACACGCGATGACACATGCTAAATGGGAATATCTAGCGCCCACTTCTGGGGCCTCTCATGTTGTCAAAATTAATTCTTCACTATTCTGTTAAGATGATGCAAAGGCTATTTTCAGTTTCTGGTCTGTGTTAACATGACTGCTTCACATAATTTCTGCAGATATGTCAGCAGTGCAGTCATGAAGCAAAACTGGTCCAGTCACACCTCAAAGCCAGTCTGTCGTCTTCACATCTGGTGATTAGGAAACAGAGTGAACTCATTTCCATGTTCGTAAAAGTGTTTCAGGTGACATTAGCTTTGCTACATAGTGCATTATCATTTGAACCTGGCAAATTGATGATGATGTGTCAACAGTACTTAGAATTTAAACAATGTTAATCAATGGTTAAAAAAACAACTTGCCCACATTAAATGAGGTCAGAAATGCCACGGACATTAGTTAAACGAGTTAGTGTATTAATCAGATATAACAATGGGGATAACATGTAATTAGTTCCTGATTACAAATGTGCACTTTTTTTAATGTATGTAATGTATTTATTGGTTAATCATTATTCAAGTCATCAGTTTGCATTTAAATCATCACCTCACAAGGAGCTATGTCCCACAGTATAAAGGGTGAAGCAGACATGCAAGCAAGCAGAGTGCACATACAAAAACACCACTGCTGAGCACCACAAGATGCTGCCTGTTTTCAAAAGGAAATATTCACCTGCTGATCTTAAAAGGCCTCCCCTCATTTCAGTAGGCCTCATTTCTCTCACCTTCACATCTGCATCTCCCCATCCACGTGTCATTTGTGATGTCTTTCTCTGTCTCACAATCTCTTCCATCGTTTTCTGCCTCCCTTTGTCTTTTGCTTGGCACTCTCAGCGTGATAGCTGTTTTGCATCTCGGTAGGCTTTTCAGAGCAGCACACTGACGACATTAATAATACTGCCAGTGATTGCTTATTCAGAAGAGAATGAGCATTCGGGAAAAAAATGAAAAATTGATATGATTTCTCCATCTCTCTGTGCTTCCCTCTCTCACTTGTGTTTGGAGTTAAAGTTAGAGCCACCTCCTACTGAACCATCCTACTGCAGCATCCTGCAGTACCACATTTTTCTCCTGTCTCTGTTTGTTATAGGCTTCTTTTTATCCCATTATTTTCTTTGTCTTCTGCTGCTCACAGGCCTGCTACTAGTGCAGCATCATCCTCTAAATATTAATTATATATATTCCACATCTTCTTGTTTGAATGTAAGCATGCTGAATACAAATTGACTGACACAGTGCTGTAAATGTAGATTCAGTATGCTTGAGTCAAAATCTAAGGCAACCAACATTTGCAAAATCTTATTTTGTGATGCCTTTTTAAAAAAAACAAAATCAAAAATAAATGGAGCTTTCATAAACACACAGACAATGTACCCCATGCCAAAATTGGTGTAGCTCTGGGCGGAGGAGCTTAAACTTTAATTTGACTGTCTTTTAAATTAATTCTGATGCTCTGTCAGGCAGATTTAGTTTTTCTATCTGAACCCTTCATGCTCATGTCCCTTGATCGATTGTACAATTTTAAAGGCGTACTGATGACAACTTAACAAAAGGGATAACTCCTTGGCAAGTCGAGTTCTTGCTCAAATATGCCTTCTAACAAGAGCAAGGTAGAGAAACGCGCTGAATGTTAAGAGTTTTTAACAGCAGAGATAAAGACATGGGAAAGTTGATGTAGACAGTAAACATTCTCTGCCCTCTATACCGCATAATGGCCATCGACAGCCGCTCTGCAGTTCCCCTTAACATCTGTGGATGGTCAGCAAGTTTCTGATACTGTTTGTGTTTAAAAACATTTTTGTACACATTGTATTTTAATGTGTTAGGTTAATGTGTTTGAATAACATCAATAAAAGAATACAAAAAGTGATTTACACTATAGTGCCAAAAGTATTCATTCACCCATCCATATCATTGAATTCAGGCTTTGCAATCACTTCCATGGTCAGAGGTGAATAAAATCAAGCACCCTAGCATGCAGACTGCTTCTACAATCATTTGTGAAAGAATGGGTCGCTCTCATGGGATCAGTAAATTCCAGTGTGGTACCAGATGCTAAGTCCAATTGTGAAATTTTCTTGCTAGTAAATATTCCACAGTCAACTGTTAGTGGTATTATAGCGATGTGAAAGTGATTGGGAACAACAGCAACTCAGCTACAAAGTAACAGGCTACGTGAAATCACAGAGTGCAGTCAGCAGATGCTGACACGCATAGACGCAACTTTCTGAAGAGTCAGCTGCTACAGACGTCAAAACGTCACATCACCTCCAGATTACCCCAAAAACAGTGTGTAGAGCTTCATGGAATGAGTTTCCCAGCTGCATCCAAGCCTTACATCACCAAGCACAATGCAAAATGTCGGATGCAGTGGTGTAAAACATGCCATCACTGGACTCCAGAGCAGTGGTGATCTGTTTTCTGGAGTGATGAATCACGCTTCTTCTTAATGCTTCAGCATACCAAAACATTTTGGACAATTTCATGCTACCAACTTTGTGGGAGAAGTTTGGGAATGCCCCCTTCCTGTTCCAACATGTCTGCACACCAGTGCACAAAGCAAGCTTCATAAAAACATGGATGAGTGAATGTGATGTGGAAAAACTTGACTGGCCTGCACAGAGTCCTGACCTTAACTCAACAGAACATCTTTAGGATGGATTAGAGTCTTTCTCATCCAACATCATTATCAGACTTCACAAATGCCCTTCACAGTAAAAAGTCAGAAATTCCTTTAAACAACTTCCTAAACCTTTTGGAGAGCCTTCCCAGAAGAGGTGAAGCTGTGATAGCTGCAAAGGGCTGGCTGACATCATATTAAACTCTAAGAATTAAGAACTGGATGTCACTCAACTTCATATTAATGTGAAGGTAGATGAGCAAATACTTTTGGCAATATAGTGTATGTCAGTTAACTATTTTGTGATATTTTACATTGTTACCTCTGAATCACCTCAAATGCTCTGACTGGTGTTCATTTGTAGTAAGTCTAGCGTGTCAGTCCACTGTTCAGCTTCCTAAATATCTGGTGTGAAGCGTCCACGTCTATTTACTCTTGAGGAGGCTGTAAAACTTTGTGAGAGGAGTCTGATACGGGTCAGTGAGTCAATGAAGCTCTCTTCTCACCTGTGACAGCAATACTGAGGTGAGTTGTTGAAGATATCCTGAGCTTTTCTGTTTGTAAGGTCTGCTGTTTTCTCTGCTGTTAGCCTGTATTACTAGAAATTTCTCTGAAGTGGATCTAATGTCCGCCTTGGGCAATTAGCGAATAAACTTTCATACCATTTGAAAATGTAATCATATCCCAACCGCAGCTCAGGAGATGAAGCTTGAGGTGAGGAGGAAGAGGGTATTGTATGTCTGAGGGAGGGAAGAGGGTGGAGAAATAAATAATGAGAAAGAGATGATAAAAATATAGTGTAAATGTACAAATCTTAAACTGTCACAGATAATTTTAAATAGCTATTTCATCTAAATATTTACACACTAACTTATAACTGACCCTTTTCAGTTATGTTAAGCTAAACATAGGCGTTTAAAGTGTTCATCAAGGATCTTTCTCAGGAATCTTGAAGTGTCAAAGACTGCATCTCCTGTAATGACCACTTCAGAATGAGTCCTCATAAACTTCTGTCTTAAAATTCCCAACATCAGAGATAAAACTGATGTAATTACAACCTGGCACCAACGCCTCCACCAATTAGCGTCACAGAGCTGGACCTCCTGATCGTGCTTGTTGTGTCGATTCCTTTTGGAGCATTCTTAATAGGATTGTTCCACAAATAATGGTGTGCTATGCAGTTAATACAGTACTGACGCATAGCTTTACATGGCCTCAGTAAAATATAAAACACTATAAGTTGAAGAAGAACCCACAGACATTTTCAAGGCCTAGATGTTTTTTGGGCTTAACAACTCAACAGAAGAGACTTCACTGGCAAGTCAAGGTCTTGCTCGGATATGTCTTTAAATAAGAGCAGGACACAGAGAAGTGCTTAACATTAACATTTTTCACAGCAGAGATAAGAACCTGGGAAAATTGATGTAGACAGTAAACATTTTATAACAGAGAGAATGCTAAATGAAAGACGGTACTGAGTTATTGAATCTAGTGGAACAGACGCTAGATGTGTGATGATGTCAGGACTTTGGTTTTCTATGTAAGGAGATAAAAGGACTACAGTGAAAGATCAAGATAAAGCCTTGGCTCAATATATTATATAAGATGTGGAATAAATATTGTAGAATAATAAAGCTGTTTGGAAGAAGGACCGCACTGGAATTTTATTTCAGCACTACTAGAATCCACAGGCAAACCACACACAATCCTGTGAATCCCTCACTGCAGCTAAAGCCCGAAGCAACAGTGTACCGTCTAATATCTCCTCCCTCATTTGGGTGTATTTGTCATGATCCTTATTCTCATAATCTTCTTCGTGCTTTTTCCTCTTCTGAAGTTTTCCCTCTCTTTGTGCTATCTTTCCTATCCTCATCTCCTCTGCAGTTATTCCTAACAAGCAGTGCAGACTAAAAGGCGGTGGGGGTGAGTTCATATCATTCACAAAATACTGTTTTCTGCGAGGCTAACAGGGCTAAAAATACTAATGTTTCTCTGCTCCATCTCATTACTCAGTGGGTCTCCAGACGGAACCACACACACACACACACACACACACACACACACACACACACACACACACACACACACACACTGTGTCAAAGACCACTCCAGACGAGTGTCAGTGCTCCCTGAAGAATGTAGGGTTTATTAAGTATAACGTGACATTACTTGTGTTTTTTCTAAGTTGGTAAATGAGTCACATCTGATTATGCTGATCTGCTTCAAGGCCACTTATGTGTCTGTTTGTGCGGGTATATATGAGAGTACATCTGCTCCCATTCTAGCCTGAGACATTTTCAAAACACAAAACACTGGGTGGCTGAGAAACATCTGATGAGCGTTAGCCACCACAGCCCGTAGGGGTACATAACACCTGAATAAGTATGTGTTTGTTGCGTCATCCTTATTTTTTCATTAAATTTGTCTCCCTATCTGTTCAAATGATTGATGTTAAATATAATAACAGCAACATTAATGCTTGTTCACTCACTATTTACTCATTTGGTAAGTAGCAGAATTTCATTCTACTAAAACAAAGAACATGTACAGTGTCTTGCACTTATAATACACCAATCACCCACAACATTAAAAGCACTAACAGGTGATGTTAATAACAGTAGTAATCTGATTACAAAGCAATGCTCTACTGGAAAACTTCTAAACTGACTTTCATGTGGTAGTTACATTTTTAAGGATATGACCGCTCGGCTAAATATCTTTTTGAATCAAACACATCCATATGGCAGCGGCCTCCCCTGATAGGAAAAAAATGTGCTCATGGCTTGAAGATTCCCTAGATTCCAATCCAATCAAGCATCCACAGGATGTACAAGAATAAATCTAATCCACCGAGGCCTGCACCCAGGATCCCAGTGCCAGACAACACCGGGCACCTCCAGAGGATCCATGTCCATGCTCTGACAGATCAAAGCTGTTATGGTGGCACAAGGGGGGCCTACACAATACAAGGCAGGTGGTTTCATTGTTGTAGCTGAAAGTGTTTACAAGTCCAGAAGTGAATATTGGAAATTTTCCATGCAGATGTAACCAGATGCTTTCTACTGTATATCAGTAGAAAGCATCTGGCATTATTAGGCTTCCACAGAAGCCATCTTAACTTTTGCTTTTGGTGAGATTTCTCAATGTTTGATTCGGTTTTTAGAAACCTGTGACTGTCTCAGCCAGTTGAGGACATTTCATATTGTTTGGCTTTTGTCTTTCCTGCTTAATGATGAAATGTATTTATCTGCTCTCTGATGCTTCTTTTTGCCGTCAGTAAATGCAAGTGCAGTAGTTCCACATAAAGAGCTATAAAAAAATGTCGATCCCGTGAGGTGAGGTGTTTGGTTTACATGCTGTTCTGTTTGTCTCTCTACATTTTATTCTTTCAACAATTTTGAAAGGATTCCTAAAACATGGTGGAGGTTGTGTCATTATTTGGTGCTGCATTTCAGCCTGTGCTCAATTATGAGCACAGAAAACAAAAAAAAGCCACCATGCAATACCATCTGGAAAGCATCTGATCGAATTTTCAGCATCAATTATCCCAAGCACGCTGCCAATGCAGTAAAAGTATACATGGATAGAAAAGCACACAGTGGAACTCTATCAGTCAGGGATTGGCCTCCCCAGAGCCCAGACCCCAACTTTATTAGAGCAGTGTGGGATCATCTCGACAGAGAACAGAGCAAAAGGCAGCCAACATCAGAGAAGAACTTTGAATATCTTTAAAAACCCTGGAGAACTATTCCTGAATTTCCTCAAAGAAATGACAAGAAAGTTTTCTAAGAGGATTCAGACTGTGTTGAAGAAATAATCTGTACACGAGACTTTCAAGCTTGTTTGAACTGTACAGACTCTGCCTCATATACTGTTTTTCCATGTTCCATGTTTGCACATGTCATTCAGTATTTTCCTAGAGGTGTCTCCAGATTTTGAATAGCACCGACTGACACAAAAGCTGGGACAGACTACAGAACAACTAGAATGGAAGACAATGAAATAAAATATGTCTGTGTGTCTGTATGAGCTGTTCCGCTTGTCCAAAAGATGGACAAGCGGAAAAGAAAACGTAAAATAAATGAATAAACAGATAGACAAATTACATTGTATTACATATGCATACAAAGTTAACATAACAGCAATCAAAAGGTACTGGGATTAGAAAAGTCTTCTTGAAAGTTTACGGTACAAGCACTAGAATGACACATGATAACATTACAAGCTCTAATGTCACCTAAGAAGTTCACCCAGGTCAATAATATTTAATGTTCAATAAATGTGAACATTTTGATGGTATTTTTAGTCATTTAGACTGGTGTATGCAGCTTTTAGTCACCCAAAAACCCTTAGTAGGATGCTTGCTTTTTAGGGAGTAAGCTGTCTGGCGACTTTGATATTTAGTTTAGTCGAGAGGATAGAAACAGTGACCTGGTCTGACTTCCCAACTCCTGAAGGTCCCTGAGAGCTCCAGGTTCACATTACTCACAGACTGTCAGATCAAAATAAGAGTGAAAGAAAATAAATAAAAACACAGGAACACACCTACACACACAAAGAAAAAACTAAGTCTGCATACCAAAATCATGAAGTGAAAATGAAAAGAGAAAAATGAAAACTGGAATTTATATGCACTAAAATACATCACAAAAAATGCTACAAATGTATCATCAGTAGTACATTATTAATAAAAATCAAAAATTAAAGTCATCAGTTACAGCTTCCTCTCATAGCTTGTGTATGCTAAGCTATAATAAATTAGCTCTAAGTGTGAATATGAGCTTGAGTAGTTCTCTGTCTTCCTGTGTAAGCCTCTTGTCCAGTGACAGCTACACTTCAGTACCCCCTTAAAACTGAATTGGACATGTGATAAATGAATGGATGGATGGATCACGGGGAAAAACCACAACAACAAAAAAACTCTCCACTTGCTTCTCCGCTCAATGAAAGCCAAACAGGTAAACAAACAGTTTTTAAACTGAGGGATTTTTTTTCATGGATTAACATGAAAACTCTTTAGCTAATTCGCAGATTATTTGTGAGCCGCTGCAATTATTTCTTAAAAGAGCTCCAATTTTTTTTCTTGCAGAGGACGCTAAATGTGAGAAAGCATTTTTTCATATAGACTCATCATTTTGCGTGTGCACTTGTACATCTTCAATCAGCCATGTATAGATCCCCACTGCTGGGTGCACAAGTACATGTGTGCGTGTCTGTGTGACAACAGTGAGAGTGCCCCAGGATGCTAGATGGCTCTCCAGGGATGAGAAGTGTCGTCAAAAATAGAGAGCTTTCATGGTCTAGTTCACTGCTTGTGTCTGCATTCACAACAGTTTAAACTGCGATCCTTAATTGCTCGCTCCAGTTCTTACTAATCAGAATAACTTAGAAATATGGCATGATGCAGTCTCCATTATTAGGACGCTGTAATGGGACCTCTTATTTAGAACTTAATGAGCAATTCCCAGTTAAAGCTATCTATCTATCTATCTATCTATCTATCTATCTATCTATCTATCTATCTATCTATCTATCTATCTATCTATCTATCTATCTATCTATCTATCTATCTATCTATCTACTTATGTGGCCATCCCCTTTCTTCTGTCAGTGTGTGTGTGTGTGTGTGTGTGTGAGAGAGAGAGAGAGAGAGAGAGAGAGAGTGACAGATGGTCTCTGGTCATAGTCCCAGTGGAGTATACACTCTACAGATGCTGCAGCCAAGCAAGGTGTCAGTGGTAGTTTGCTTTCTTGCGCTGTCATTTCCACAGTATATCATATGTGTTATGTAATAATCTTTGTTCTAAATGACCTTTAATAGTCACTTACACTCAGCTGTGCCTTGCCAAGCAGATGGTTTTAGTAAGAAAATATTAAACTCAAATTGAAAACAGGGTTTCAAGAAGCAAACACAAAAACTGTTCCTGTTAATCGGTTTAATAAATGCACTTTGTGTTGAAGAAATCCCAGGAGAGTAAATCTTTAGTAAAAGTTTAGATAATTCAAAGGTTAAAAATTAAATGTTTCTTTTCCAGTGCCCTCCAGAACTGGAAGTCTACGAAGCCCAAATTATAGGAGCTTTACGAGTAACTGAAGGGCATGATCCATGGTCTAATAAAACAGTGTGTTCAAAAATCTATCCTCGAGCATACATTTTGTGCAATAACTGCTTACGCCACCTCCCATCATTCTCCATGTATAGTGAACGCGCAGTTGATCAACTACAGTAATTTCACCAAAATGCCTCGCTGGATTCTAGTGCACCAGAGCTTTTAACCCTGAAGAAAGCCCAGGGCTGACATGTCAGTGTCAATCAGTATCATGCTATGCAGGGAACAGAATGTGGATTTTGATGCATTCATCCTTTTATTTATTTTTTTTGTAACTGTCTTTGCTCATACCTTTGGGAATGCGCCGGGCATACACGCAGACATTTCGACACACACTCACCTCCATCCAGCCCATCCATCCGTGAACACCGAATACGCAGCTTAACTCTGCTGTGCAACAAGAATGCAACACTGAGAATCTCTCGTCTTACCATCAATCTCTGGCAGAACAGAGGCTTCCTTAATAGAATTCATAAAGCAAAGAAGGGATTGATTGGTAAATGAGGCGTGTGAGGGGGGCTACCGTAGAAATTAATTATTAGAGCGGCACCGTCCCAGCTTGTGATCAACAAGCTTGGACCTGTGGAGCCTTCTCCGTGAGAGTGTGTGTGTCCTTGTGTCTGTGTGTGTTTCCAATTAAAGGCAGTGAAATTGAGAGACTTGGCCTGTAGGAATCTAATTACCAGAATCCTTGGGGGGAAAGAGGACAGAGTGCCTTCTATGTGTCAGCACATCTTGCAAGTCTGTGTGTGCGTATTTGGAGATGATGTATGCTTTTATTCATTTATGCAGGTGTAAAAATTCAATAAAACATTTCTACATCAATGATTGTGTGTTTATTAGACTTAGTGTGTCTGCATGCTTTAGCTTACGATGCACAAGTCATCCCCCCGAGCTGAGTATATACTACCAAACTATATAGTTATGTGTGCTTGTGCGCAGTAGTTCAGCCAGAGATGATGCATCAAGGCAGTCAAAAGAACCACAGCTTCATTACAATCAACAACCACCACAGCTCCATATGTCTGTCAGCACCCGCTCTGGCTCTAAGAATACACAGCGAGCATTAGTGGGAAAGATCAGATCAGGTAGAGCTGGAGAGAGAGCTTGATAGATAGCACGAAGGGAGCCAAAACAAAGCAGAAAGGCAAACAATTCAGCCCTGCAATGTCATATTTTTGTCTTTTGCCATTTCTAAGCCTTGGAGAAAAAAGAACTTTTGACTGTACAAAAACATGTGAGCTGTTTTACAGACTCCTGCTTGCTTAACAACCATTTACCCTTAACATTTTTGCCCTAATATTTAATGAAACAAATTTCTATAGGTTCATTTTTATTAGTAGTCTTGTTTTGTGGATGAACAGAAAATTGACAAAAAAAATTGAATGACGCTACATATGTGTTTGTCGGTGATAATATTTTTCAACATTCAGAAAATAAAAATTGTAAAAAAGGAACAGGCTACAGTTCTCCTGGTTAAGTTCACATCTTGTCTGCCCTCTGTGAGGTAGGAGAAGTTTTCCTAATAGTGAGAGCAGCCTGAGCTCCAGGCTCAAATGGGATACTGTACAAGCTTTACAAGTACTGCCCCTGTGTCCTGAAAATGCTTTTTAACCTCATGAGAGCTACAGGTAAAAAACCTCTGATCCATTCCTACTTTCTTTCCAAAGTCTCCTCCAGTAATTTGGCAGTGGCCATACCTGTTCTCTCTGTAGCACTGGCAGCATATCTTGTCCTGATACTAGACACTATTGTGCATTAGATATAGAGGCTTGACAAAGTTCCAAGGAAACTGGCAGAGTTGGCTTTGAGGCCAAAGCACAAGCACAAGGGTGTTCAATAATGCCAGACTTCCATCCAGTTTATTGGGGTCTGAAAAAAGTTTTTTAAGCCCAGTGTCTAAAAGCTACAGAAGGATTCCTCTCACAGAGAAAGAAGAGGGTGCGAGTAACCTTAGGAAAAGTTTCAGTTCCCAGGGAGATCACTGGAGCATCACTCTGGCCTGACATTGTGATTTCATGAGTGCCAATGTCAGGTCAGGGTGATGCTGCTGCCATGGCAGCAAGATTGTATTGGTAGTTAAGCCGACTGTTCCATGAGGGTTTAAAGGCTGCCCGTGAGCAGAAAAGAAGTATGTTAACCTGTCTGCTGAGCGGAGAGGTGTGTACAACATGGAGGTGGGGTGCTAAGGATTCATTACCTCGTCAGCCTCCTAAATTATCTGCCTCACGAGTGTTAAAGGAGCAGAGCACTGAGATGTTAAGAAGGAGCTTGCTGGGGAGGGTAAAAAATTCAACTATGGGTTTTGGCTGAGGAGGAAGAGTAGTTGGGACCCGAACAACACCTAGGGACAAAATATCAGTGGTGAGTCGTTCACAGCTGAAAAGCCAAATGGGCTTCAAAGGAGTGCTTGGTCTGGCCTCCTTTAGATATAGAGTAGAACACTAAGGTACGTATATTACAAACTGCAGAAACACAAAAAACAAACCATTTTGTCCTAAAATTGAGTTCTGTGGAATTGGATAGGAAAATCAACCCCTGGAGGACCTGTTAAAAAAGTAACATCGTCGAATCCAAACACAGAACTGGTTTTGTTTTTGTGACTGCCAATAAAGCTGGCACACTGGCATTTAGTGAAATTCCACCACTGACAGAAGCAAAAGGATAAAAGCAGAGACATACAGGAGAGTCCTGTGTGTACAGAAAACACAAAGGCATCAAACCTCTTTGGTCAGCATTTTAGCATTCAGCAGGACAACAAGCCTAAACAAATCTACAGAGGCCTCAAAGAGCCTTTCCAATCTAAAGAGATGCAGTCTGACTTCTTAAAGATATGAATGGAGTTACAAGTTATAAATAAATACTCAGGTTTACTCTCTCACAACATGACACTGCTAACATTGTGCTGTTTGGTTAGCTGTAATGCCAAGAACATAAATACCAAGAACAGCTGAGGCTTATGAAAAAGAAAAATCATTATTTTTTGTATTTTCTGTTTTTACAAAGAAATCAAATTATTCCACATTTGATTAATCATGAGAGGGAACATCAATAATTCAGACTCACTGTGGTTAAAATCAGAGGAGTCACAATCAGGAGGACGCTGGATATGCAAGTGTGTGCAACAACCATAAAAATAAACAAATGTTTAAAAACCGTTGTAGTGGACCAGCCAACGCACAGATGATGATCCCTGGAGCCAAACTGCAATGACTTTACCAGAAGAAGCTAAATAAAATATGATAGTTGTTTCAGAACTTGTTCCCATTCATTTTCCCAAACTACATATTAATCTATTTACCTCCTCTGTCTCATCCTAGAGATAAGACAAAGCTAATTATTAGCAGACAAAATCCCAAGCTTCATTCTAGTAGTATGATCACAGCAGTTACTCATGTCTCCCAAATGCTCCATCACACCATTATGATCCTTGACTAATGTACTGTAACATGCCAGTGACATTTAGGAACTGGATTCACAAGATGGATGATATCATTTCTTGGCAAACTGACTATATGTACAATTTGATAAACTGTTAATCGCCAGATGCTTCCACTGTGATTGGAGGCTGAGGGCATCAGAAGAATTTTAAAAAATGGATTCACTACAATACAGCCAGCATACAAAATAAGCGGCTCTGGAAATTTCTGTTGAAAGATGTGGCTCAACAGAGCTAAAGTTCAATTGAATGGTTGTGTGCCTGTGTACTTGTCGTTCTTTGACAAACTGTAGCAGCTGTGATTTAGGCGCAGGGGCCCCCACCCACAAACGCACACGCGTGCACATACAAACAGAGTGCACGATCAATCAAATCTATCAACAAATAGACAGAGCGAGGGCTGACATTTACAACCCTGCAGCTTGCAATTTTTTGTATATGTTTGTATTTCTGTGTGTGTGTGTGTGTGTGTGTGTGTGTGTGTGTGTGTGTATTCTATGCCTGTGTGCAGAAAGAGGCCACAGCCTGCAACTTTAATATGAGGAGGATAGAAAGTATCCACATAGGTAATAAAATATGAGCAGTGCGCCATTATAGCATTTTTGACAGGCTACTTTTATCAATAAGGGTACAAATCCAATTCAGAAAAAAGTGGGACGCTGTGTAAAAGAAAATGTTGTTAAAGTGAGTGGTGCTAAAAAGAAATGACTGGAGGAACTAATGAGGTTAACTGGCTACAGGCCAATAACATGACTGTGTATAAAAAATGGACTTCTTAGATAGGCAGAGGTTCTCAGAAGTAAAGATGGGCAGTTTCACCAATCTGCAAAAATTGCATGTGGAACAGTTTCAGAATCATTTTCACTCAGTGTGAAAATGTGAAGACCTTTAATGTCTCATCATTTACAGTAAAAAATTACATTAAAAGATTCAGAGAATCTGGCGAAATCTGTCCTCAAGGGACAAGGCCAAAAATCAGCACTGGGTGTCTGTGACCTCCAGGCCCTTAGTTGTCACTGCAGTAAAAACAGGAATGATTGTGTCATAGAAATCACTGCCTGGGCTCAGGAACACTCCGGAAATCATTGTCTGTGAACACATTTCATTGTGCTATCCACAAATGCAGGTTAAAGCTCTATTATGCAAAGAAGAAGCCATATGTGAACACTGCTGTCTTCTCTGAGCCAAAGCTTGTTCAAATTGGACTGAGACAAAGTGGGAAACTGTTCTGTGGTGAGAAGAACTGAAATTTGAGATTCCTTTTGGAAATCATGAATGCAGCGTTCTCCGAACTAAAGAGGAGAGGCAATAACTGTTTTTTTTTTTTTTATCAGTATTCAATTTTAAAAGTATGCATCTATGAGGATGTTTTAGCTGCCTATAGAATTGGCAGCTTTCACATCTAGAAAGGCACGATCATGTTTGCCTTGCAAGAAAAACACATACTGCCCTTATTACAACAGCATGGCTGTTTTCCATGCTCCATTGTCAATAAAATATGGGTTTATGAGATCTAGGAATCGTTGCATTCTCCCATTATTTACATTTCACACAGTTTCCCAACATTATTAGAAGTCGGTTTGCATAAATAAGTCTCCCTGAGTTGTTTATGCTGATGAAGGCAAACATGTCCCCTATTGGTTGGCATTGGACACAGTTTGAAGCCTGATGTTAGAGTTTATGGTCTTCCCCATTCTTTTCTGATTGTAGCCAGGACCTTTCAAAAACAGACAGTGAATGTCCTTTCGTGCTTCAAAGACACGCCTGGCTACTTTAAAGTGTAAACACAAGCTTACTTAAAACACCAACCAGTCCACACACGGATTAAGGTAATTAAATACAGACATTACACTTGCAAGCGTCCTCTGAAGATGTTGTTAGTCTACCTTTTTAAGATGAAAGCATTGCATAAACTTTCAAGTTTTAATGCAACAATCATTTCCAAATGCACATTCTGGATTTTTAAGATCATAATAAATGAGCAAAAAAGAAAAAAAGATGTCTTAGTATTCCTAGAAATGACTTTATGCTTTTTGAGAGGGTGTCAGTGGGAGTTAGGATCTGGATATTTCAGTTAGCTGATTGGTTTTAGCCGTAAGCTATGGCAGTAGCTGCGGGGTTGAATGCAATAATGGCAGCAGCTAATAATAAAGACAACTGGAGAATTTGTAGTGATGATGAGAATGATGATGATCAACATGACATTATTATAGTACTGTTTTTAATCATGATGACAAACTGTAATTGGGTTAGAGGGGAAAAGAGAATGTGTCGCTCGCATCCCTTTCAATATAACTCTCAGTGATTTAGTGATGCAACGATGAGATAGAGTGGTGGCAAGGCGCGAGGCTGGGTGAGATGATCGCTCAGCCAAGAGCGCGAGCGGGGTGAGAGCGCAGTAGCATTCAGCTACAAGCATGTTTGCTTTGTGCTTCTCTTCACTTAGATACCTTTCTCATCTGCAAAGACACATACACACAGTACACAAAGAGACACAAACACACAAGCCCACTGGCAACAGCTAGTGTTAATCTCTTTAATTTATAAGTAACTGATGGGGACTGCTAGAGAAAGCGAGATAATGGAGTGAAGTCTGTGTGTCTGTGTGAGTAAAGCTGTCCACACATCTGCAGCATGGCTGATCAAGAAAGATCAAATATGATTCCCCTGTGCTCATTTTACTTCAAAATGTGGGATTAATCAGATATGCTAACATAAAATTCAGGTAATATTTATTCAGAGATCATGAAATTCTTTAATGTCAAACTTTTAAAACATCTAAATAAAACACTGCCACTTTGTGGCAAAGCAGAAAACCCAAATGGAACATTTTGCTTTGGCAGGACCATTTTCTGTTTCCTTTCAGGTCTAAAATATAGCATATGAGAAGAAGAGGCAGAAAGTGACAGACAGCCATTTTTGCTGAGATGCTGTAACAGTCTTCCTGATTGTAGTCTTTCAAACTGCAGTTAAATTCAACTCTGGATCTCTAGACTGCTCACTCAAAGTGGCTGCTGTTTTAACAGACTAGTCTGGATGACTGAGTGAATCAAGGTGTGTCCTGTTTCAGGCATCACAGCGCAAAAGCAGCATTGTGCAGTAGCTGCCCCACCCTACAGCTCAGTGCACTGCAGCTTAAGAAAAGATGTCAAACAGTATGTTAGTAAAATATTTCACAATAAGTGCATTTTGTCAGATTATTTGAATTGGATAAGAATAAAGTCAATAAAGTCAAACTGCTCTGTAACATATCTAATCAGCCAGTCAGATTGATGTAACAGTGCATTTACACATGTAGACGTGGTCAAGACGATCTGCTGAAGTTCAAATTGAGCATCAGAATGGAAAAAAGGTGGTTTGAGTGACTGTGAATGTGGCATGATTGTTAGTGCTAGTCTAGTATTTCAGACACTGGTAATCTTTTTTTTTTCTTTTTGTTTTCTTTTCTTTTTTCTTTCTTCCTTTTTTCTTCTCTTTTTTTCTTCTTCTTTTATTTCTTGTTCTTTTTTCTTGTTCTCTTCTTCTTCCTTATCTTTTTCTCTTCTTCTTTCTCTGTTCTCTTCTTTTCCTTTCTACTCACATAAAAAAATAAACTAAACAAATGAAAGTGAAACGAGTTAATTTTAATCTTTGATTTGAATATTGACCTAAATGACAGTTTCCTCATAACTTCTCTTGATAGATTCCACATAACTTTTCTGGTTTGAAGAGAGCCATCTCTTTAAGAGATTAAGTATGTGTCATTGTGCATTTTTTTTTTAATAAAGTTTCCTTGTTTGTTGTTTTTGTTTTACTGTTTAACTTTTCCTCATTTTTCTTTTTTGGTTTGTCGGGGTTTCACCTGTTTCTAGTTAGTTCCTCTTCCTCTACAGTTTGTCAGTGTTCAGTTACTATCGTGAATCATTACATGTGTAATAAGGTGTATTGCCTATTGCATGAATAGTTTCTTTGTTAGTTTGTTAGCTCTTTGAGATTATCTGCATTTCTGCAAAAACAAAACAACAAAATTTGCATGATCGCTTACCATCAAGTGTATCCATTAGGTAGATTTCTTTGATGACTAGATGGGTGCCAGTAGTGCACTCAGCCACTTTTCACTACCCACTTTTCACCCCAGGTCCTTACCTTTTAAATGGAAATATTGTGGTAGCTGAAGCAAGTAGTTCATGAGAGAACCCACTATCAGCCAAGAGCTGAAGCTGTTTTTCACAGAGAAGATAGTTTTAAATGTCAGTAAAACCCGTCCTTATAAAAATGAAATAAGTAAAAATAAAAAAGATGCTTCTTATTATGTGTATCATTCTTTCAAAAACAGACGACTATTTGCCTTCTTTAAAAGTAAATTGGGTATTTTAAAAGTTAAGTTGTGTCTGCATGGAGTATCACAAATGTATTGAATGTACTTCTATGTATGTACTTCTTCTAAGAGATTTTGAACACTGCATTTCCAAATGTCCTAGTTTTATTTTGTATCTTTACATTACAAAATTCTACAAAAAACTAAGACTACAAGGGTAAACAGTTATAGGCCCCCAATGCTAATATTCAACAGTCTGCAGTCTTTTCTTGTAATTCTCAAAAAGTCTCACACATGTCTCCTGAGAAATCTCACCCGTCTTTGGCAAATCTCTCAAGCTTCTCCCTATTTGATTTTCTTCTGGCGTGGGCCTTGGTCTTCAGTTCAGTCCACAGTTTTTCAATGCAATTCAAGTCTGGGCTTTGTTCAGGCTAGTCAGGCCATTGCCTTTGGTTTTCTGGAGGTAGTTCATAACTAGGAACAACTTATCTGTTAGAAGTCAAGGTGATGAACAAGACCCATCTTTGCTGTTGATGCTTGAGGTTTTCTTTCAAAGTCTTTGCATCCTCAAGATTCCTTGAACCTTGATGAGATTCCCAGTTCCAGACAAACTGTAGCGTCGCTACAGCATTATACTTCCATCACTGTGTTTCGATGTGGGGATGACATTCTTTGGGTGGTACGCCTCTCCCTCCTTTTTGCAAACGTAAGGAGCATTGCTAGTTTCAGCTCATCTGTCCAAAGGACACTGGTAATCTTTTGCAATTTTCCCACACAAACCAAAGAATGAGCCAAAAAAGAGAAGCAGTTCCCTGGATAAAGACGTCAAAGGAGAAAGGATAAACTGCTTCCAGCTAATAAGAAGGAAACAATAACTCAACCAAAAGAAGAGCATCTGTGAATGCACAACACATCCACAACCACAGTCAACAAATCAGTAGCAACTGTGTGATCCTGTCACGTCAGTATGGACCACAGTCTCTGAGGAATATTTCCAGCACCTTGTTGAATCTGTGGCACCAGGGCAGGTCTAAAGGCAAATGAGAAGTCCACCCTGGTATTGTCAAGGTGTAGCAAATAAAGTGGTGGGTTTGTGTATGTACCAGTTGATTTTTCAAAACTTCCACCAAGTAACTCAACTTAAATCAAAAATCACGCAACAACGCGTCACTTTTTCTGTCCTCTTGAATGTTGCTGCTCATGAAGTTCTCAAAACCATCCATGCGAGTGAATTGCTAATCTTTGATATTAAAATTAACTTTTTACAACCTAAAGTCCAATTATTAGAAATGTATGAGCATTTTGTAATGCTATCTGTAGCTGTACATACATTTCTAGAAATAACACCAAACCTACAGCTTATTATTTGCTATCTCGCTAAATGTGGATGAGCCACAGTGTGAGTACTATTGTTGTGTCGACCAAGCTCCTAAGTCATTTACCGCCATGTAAAAATTACCATAATGTGAGACAATTGTTGCTGTCGATCACATTATATGAAGGATCTCGTTTCAGGTAACAGGTGAGTCATTTCAGAAGTCTTTTCTCAGATAACGTTTGAGGGGGAAAAAAGACATAATTTGCCTGATGATAACAATTTCCCCGAAGCTAAATTATTGAAGCCTACAACAGTATTACTCTACGCATACCTCACAAATGCTAAATGAGCCATTAATCATGCAAGCAACCATGCAAAACATCATAAGACATTAACGCTACGGAACTGCCACTCAGGCTCTGAAAAGGTCACAAATCGTCATGGCGGGGGCGCTGTTTGTTCACATCACTGAACAGTGAGCAGAGTGGAGCCGAATGGCGGGATGTGGTGTCCGTCAAAATGACTTAGTGATGGTAGAGTGGGCCTGAGACGGCCTTCCTTAGTGGTGTCAGACCTGACAGGTGACAAAACTGCTGAGGAAGAGACATGCCAAGGGACCGCATGTGTACAACAGAGACAGCAAGAAGCAATAGGTCTGTGCGGGAGCATCAATGTGTGTAAGAGAGAATATGCTGATAAAGTAGGCAAAAATAGTTTGAAGTGAAAAGTGCTGCTGACAACAAAGGTGTACTTAGGCGGTGACGGGCATATAAACTGTACAAAACATGTATGCTGTAGCAATAACAAAGCATAATATATTCAAAGGATTTTAGCTTTATTAATTTCATCATATTCTGGGACTGTTTTGATGGGAATGCTAAGCGCCATTAAGGTCAGACTGCATTTCTAAGGTTCCAAATTTAAGGTTCCAGTGCAGAGAAGCAAATAAGTAGAAACTGGAGTAAGTGTGAAATTTTGTGTCAGGGTAGTGTAGCTGATCATTAATGGTGAGAGCAGGTGGGAGGTTGGATGTTTCTGGGGCAACTGAACACACTGAGGTGCCTTCTGAGAGTATTGTGGTCCAAATTCAACAAAACACCTGTGAAGTGATAGAATATTCCCTCTAAAGCGCATTCCTTTCTTCTAAAAGCAAAGTTTTAAGGAGACACACTTTAAAGAGTAAGGCTTGTGCTGTGTGAAGTACTTTAACAGGAAGAAACATGACAGCAAAGGAAATTCTTGACAGGGTATTGTGTGCATGCTGAGACTGATTTTAACCACAATAACCAGTCTAAATGAGTGAGAGTTACCCTGAATATAAAAAGCCCTTTCTTTACATGAGTTGTTTTGGGGAAAGAGGCTTATTTGCCTTCTTGTTCTTCAAGAAAAAAGGAGAAATACCACAGTCACACGTGTGCAGTAAATATAAAGTAGCAGCAAGTTAGCTTAGCTCGGGATAAAGACTGAAAATGGCTTGCCTTGCTCTGTCGATTTAATGCTTAAAGCTCATTAATTAACACGGCATATTGAGTTTGCTTAATCCATATAACACTGAAGTGTATAAACGGTTGTGGAGGTTGTAGTTTTGAGGAGGGGGTGTGGGGGAGGATCTGCTGTGTTAGTTGTTCCCATGCCTAGTTATGTGGGATTATCACATCCTACTAATAACCAATAGTACATTTAGAGTTATGAAAACGCTGACGCCAAGGACAAACAAGAGAAATGATTCAACTAAGAGAAGCAGCTTGTTTCTGAGATTATCAATTAATAAAAAAAGTAAATGATAATTCGCAAAAGTGAATAAATTGAAAATTTTGGCGTTTTTTCAGAATAATGTTCAAACGTATGTTGGACCACGAGATAACTGTTTGGGAATTAAAATATGTCAGCTGTTGGAGCAGTAATATAAGCAACTGTCTAGTGTTTAAACAAAAACAAAACAAGTCCAGGTGATGTGCTGCAAGCACATTAGCTGTTTTTTTACGGACATATATTAGCATTACCATAAATGGCAAAATTCAAGGTGGCTACAAAATAAAGAAAAAACATCTCTCTCAAAACAGTACATAGTACTCCATTTTTACCAATTTTTACTGTTTTTTTTAGTGCACCTAACAAGAAAAATGGAAAGGCATAATCATGTCATAATACCTGCCACGACAAACATATAATTTCAAAACACATAAACATCCAGTTACCATAAATCCTCACCTTCCCGTGCTGCGCGACATACAATCATGTATAATTGGGATGCTATGTGATGGGGCGACTGCTGCTTGTCACGAGAGATTAGCTGCAGACGAGCGTGCGTATATGTGAGCGTGTATCCATTGTTGCACCTGAGCACAGTGAGCGAAAGCACCTGGATTATAATGTAAGGACACACTATGTGCAGGCAGTCACACAAATGAAAGTCTGTCTATAAGCAAACAAGTGCAAACACAGATGCTCACACTGTGTTTTCTCTTCTGGTTTCAGATTTAAAACCACACACAAATAAGTATGTTCAGTTAAAATGATCAGTTAAAAGTATTATATTTCTTAACCCTTTCAACCCTGGTTGCTCCGATATCAAGACCAGACTTTACTATGCATTTTAAAAAGACGCTTTCAATGAAGAAGCTGCCAAAACTGAGTTTAGAACCAGTGTAGATCATCATCATTAACATCTGTGTTTAAAGCTTTCAATTACCTGTTCTTGCAGTTTTGAGGGAGGAAAAAAAGGGGAGTAAAAATGGGAATTTTTAGAGATTTTCAGATGTCACCATGGCTTGACGATAAGGGGGAAAGATCCACCCAAACAGTAAGCTCAGTAAAGAAGACCAGAACCTTATGGCTACCTTCAAGGTCGATAATAAAAAGCCAAAGTTAAAGTAGGTTAGCTCTATAGTTTGAAACAACATCAGAATCAGATAATACCCAGAACACCATACATATATTAACAAGTTCCTCCTGCAAACACTGAACCTCTAAAGACTTCCTTTTATAGATTAATATGTTTTTTTCCTGGGGGCACTGAGCAGATGCTGCACATGTGTAAGCAACTACAAGCATTTACACACACGTACTCATCATATAGTAAACTAACACAACAATCAAAAAGCTCTAAGAACAGGTCCTTCTCATCACCGGTGATGAAATGGACATTTAATCTCACACTTAGGGCCATATTCTCATTCATTCTTTTCAGCTGCTACTTATAGATATTTCAGTGGAAGTCATGTTGTGCCCAATTACACAAGTGCCTGTGCAATTGAAGCTGGATCTCCTCCAGTGTGTCAAAATGTTGATCCTTCAAGTTCATTTTCATTTTTGGGAAGTGGACAAAGTTTTAGGGCAAATCTAACAAGCGGGCCTGCGGTAAGTGAAGACTGTGTTGGTATGGCTACAAAAACACACTGACAAACACAGTATAGATGATTTCGTCTGAATGTTTTCTCTCAGACACCTCAGATCATTACAAAAGAACCTGTTGAAAGTCTCAGAGTGGCAGAAACGCAACCTTCATGCTTTCAAGCTGTGCACTCTTCAACTGAAATGAGCTTACCCACAACTGGAGACCTAGCTGTCAATGGCAGTGATGAGCCTTCACATAAATGCCTAGTGAAGTTCATGTTTGCGCTACGCTCAATTCAGTTCAGTTAAATTTTATTCATACAGCACCAAATCTCAACAGCAGTCAGCTCAAGGCAGTTTATATTGTAAGGTAAAGATCCTACAATAATATTTTCTGATACTTTCTGAGGCTTGGATGATGTCAGGAAAGATTCATATAGGTTACATTCTTCTGATATTGAAAATATAAAATAGATGGATCTAATTTCTACTGCAAGGTAGCTAATACTTTTGCAAACCTTTACCTATTAGCACAGTGTGCTTTTGGCTCTTGATCATCACGCTCAGCATTAGCAAACCACAAATCTGCATTCTGTTATCATTTACTGTCCAGCTTTACCATTTTATAGCCACTGTGTCTTTTTTTTTTGCATTTTCCATTTTGATTACTTCCAGTGTTTGCATTTGGATCCTTGTCTGTAACTGCTGCTCTTTGCAAATGTATTTTAAGGCATACACTGTATACAGTATCATCATTTCCAAAACTGTGCCCCATGCCTCATTAAATAGTGTCATAGTTTTAAACGACTTAAGAAACTATGCCTCATTATTCATTTGAAAACCCCGACACCCATTGTTTTACTCAATTTATCGTTATGAACTGCCATTTATGGGCAGATAAGGACATGACTAATTGTGATTTAGTGCCAGCAGTGAAAGAAAACTCCCTCCTTGCAAAGTGTTTTCGCTATTTTGTTGACCGGTCTTCATCTTTGATCTCTCATGTTTACGGTTCTTTGCATGAAATCTGGCTGCAAATACACAAACACACGCCTCTGGTTACAATCTCGTTCGGTACGACACAATAGCAGAGCCTGTGGGTGAGCGTGCATGAGTCAACAGCCTTGCCTGCCGGTGGCATTCACAGTGACTCACATTTCCAGGAAGAGAGAGACACACACAGAGAAAGAGATAGGTGGGCCTGAAGTCAAGCCCATCTGATTTATAATACTCATTACTCAAGTAAACTGCTTAAAGGTCTCTAAATATTATTTTAAAGCATTACTGGCACTTTATTTTTTTTCGAGCTCAGATTCGGCTAAATTCTCAGAAAAGAAATGAGGCAAACAAAGAACTTTTTAAATGATAAAAGACTTTTAAATGGTTTGTCCAGAAAATCTCAGAACTTCTCTTCTGTCATTTTTTGTGTGTTTTTTTGTCGTGTGTCTTGTCTGTGTCTTATCCTCTCTGCAGGTGTTCATCCCTCCACCCATTGCATATCTTCTTTGTTCACAATCGTTGAATATCGACACTCACAGCTACCAACCCTCTTCGCTGCTCACTCGCCATCTCTCCCTCCCTCCCCACTCTTCCTCTCACTTGTTCTGGCCTTCACGGGAGGCTCTCAGGGCACAGTATGTGGCTGCCCTCACCACACAGTTGTTGAGCATAAACCGATCGTTTCACCTAACCTAATAATACCAGCACTCACTGCAGACACACTTGTATCTAGCTCGCTGTCTTTCACTCCATATTCCCTCTAACCCTTTGTCATTTTCATCCTCTCAATCTCTCCTTCACTTTCCTGCATCTCTTAATATTTCCCCTGATCTTTACACCTCCTGTTCCATCTCTCCCTTTTCTTAAAGTCCTTTATTCTTTCACTTTTTTAGTCTTTCATTTACTTTTTTTCCATTCACGTCACTCTTTCAGATGTACATGCATTTTTTTTTTTGCTCATCATTCCGCCTCATTTTCTATACACACACCTATTCTCTCGATTTGAGCTACCCCCTGTTACTTTCAGGCTATTGTGAGCTGCTGCTACAAAAGAACGATAAATGCACCCTCTCTCCCTCCTATGGTGAACCACAATGTTGGCTCTCATGCAGGCCAGGCCTGACGTCCATTTGCGCGAGTGTGTGTATATATGTGTCTATGTGTGTCTGTCAGTGTGTGCATGCACTTTTACGTATAAATGCATGTTTATGGACATCCAAAAAATAGACATGCGAAGCAGTAGTTACTGCCTTTGTCCAGACCCTACAACATCATGGAAGAAAGATTTACAGAGGTGAACCAATGAACAGACTTCTTCACAATCATGCCAGTTGAGCCACATCATCATATGTAGCTCAGTGTGTGTACAGTACTTCCAGAATATGACATATGGCAGGTAATTAGCTCACCAATACTAGGAAATGTGGATTTCTATGAGATTTGATCAATCATAGGAGATTAAAACTGAACCCCAACAAATATATTACTGAAATGATATTATTAAACTGATATATGGAGTACTGCGCAAAAGTCTTAAAACATATATGGAACACCTTAAATAAGGCAAAAACAAAGTTTGAATATTTTAAATGAGCTTGAAAACGCATAATTTAGTATGACCACCTTTGTTCTTTAACAGAGCCTGAACTCTCTTTGGGAAGCTTTCTCTCCAATTCTTTAAGTCGTCTTCTTTGTGTTGGTTGCTGTTTATTCTGTTCTCTGTCAAGATGATCATACACTGCTTGAAAAATGTTGAGATCCGGGCTCTGGAGAGCCTAATCCATAACTTATATAATGTTCCACTGTGTGTTTTTCTATCCAGGTATCATTTTACTGCACTGGCAAATTGTTCGGGATCATTGTCATGCTGATAAATGAAGCTGCTGTCAATCAGATACTTTGCATATATTACTGTATGGTGGTTTAAAATCTGTTTTTTTTTCTGTGTACATGATTCAATCAATTCTGACAAGATCTCCAACACCACAGCACCAATTCATGATAGCGCCTCCACCATGTTTAACAGATGCTCGCTGTTGTGGTTCTCTCCTGAGTTCTTCTGTACATACTGATGACAATTTGAATTAGAAATTTTACATTTTGATTCATCATTCCATAAGACCTGTTGCCACAGAGTTTGCCATTCCACTTTTTTGGCTAATAATCGTTTGGGAATCATCATGTTGGTCCAATCACGCTATTTCACACCTGTCAAACTGTGTTATTGTTGGGATTTTCCTTATATTCAACTAAAGAAATTGGGACAAATAATGTGCTTTTACAACAGGCTGTGTACACATGGGTTCATCCCTTGACTTAGGTGCCTTTTTTATCCATAGGTTACTGTTAAGTGGCTTAACAAGCAAAAGAAAAAGAAACATCCCCCCAAAAATGGTCAGGTAAAAGTATCTTGAAAGCCCTTCAGAAAGCTTTGAGAATTATCGATCAAGGTCACTTTATAAACTACAAGAAAGTATCGCTGCTCTAAAGCTCTATATAGAAATGAGTGGCACTCAAGACTGTGTGCACACTACTCTATCTATATTGTATTTTTGTTTGATATTAACCATTATACTATTCCCAGAACATACTGAAGAGAAATGTGCAGATGGAGTAATTTAGAAATTGTGTTAGTAGAAAACTAGTCCGAGGAATACATCAGGAGAACGATAATAAATAAGGACCCCAGAATTTTCATTTTTTTTCAATATAACTCTAAGATATATAGAACTGCACAACAACAAAAAATAATTTAGCGAACACTTGATCATCACAGCATAACACAAACACAGATAAACTTCAGATTTATCAGTCTAACCAGTAGGCAGCATAAACCATTGTGAATCCAGTTCACCTGCTTTGGTTCAAGTGAAAGTTGAGACAGGTGCACTATAAAGGCAACAACAAGACAACCCTCAAAGCAGGAGATGGCATTAAAGGGTGTGGCCACGACCCGTGCTCTCTCCTTATAAATCATAACTATTTTTTTTCCCAGTTTTCCTTTTTGCTAGTGTCCTTGTCACTACTTGCAGCTTGCACAGGTAGTCTAGCTCCTCCAGAATGGCACATCCATATGGGCCATTAACAAGAAGGTTTGCTGTCTCTCCAAGCACAGTGTAGAGGAGATAACAGCAGATATGAGGAGAGCAGGACAGGACTGTAGAAGGGCATCAACCCAGCAGCAGGACTGGCATCTGCTTCTTATGCAAGGAACAGGAGGAACACTGCATGATATATTAAAAATATCCAATATACAGTGTACAGCCAGTACTTCAAGGCTTGATTTTTGCTTCCTTAAAATTTTTGACACAAGCCAAAATCACATTAACTGTTAGGCTCCAATTAAAATTTGCCATGTTGAAATCATGAGCAATTTTGTGGTTTGTCTGTATGTTTTGTTTGTTTGTTTCTTTACAGCACTGAATATTTCCATCCATCTCAGACACAAGATGCAGCCAGGCTCCTCTGAAACAGCCTGAGGTTAGACACCACTGTAAACGCTAACATCAATAGAAGGTGAGTGGAAGTACAGTTAAGCTATGAATGAACAAGATTTGCTGGTGGTCTGTTTCTCAAATCTAAGTTCATGTAAAAAAAATTGCATGTTGCCTCGTGTTTGGCAGCTTCATGGCATTTCATTGCTGTAAGGCCTCAAGTGCAACCTGAGCATTAGCAGCAAAATCTGCCAGTAGCAGCATGGATCACTACACTACACAACAGGCCTATTCCTCTTTAAAAGGTAGCAGTAGAAGGCTACGTCTATGTATGTAATTCATGTATTTGTTTTTGCATTGTAGACTTTTACATTACATGGTGGTGAGTAGAAGACTGCCCACTGTTTAAACACACTGCAAAGGTTTATGGCAAAAAAATTTCCACCAAACAAAAAGGTGAGATAGGTTTAAAAGGCCGATCACCCCAGTCAGGCTGCAGCCTCTGTGATCAGATCGGTTTTCATTAGAGTCTGTCCATTATGCCTGGAGACATCATACACAAGGCCCTAAGCAACTTTATGTGCTACCATGCAGGGTAAAAAAATCGAAATCACATGTCCACAATTTTGTCAAGAAGGATCCTAAAAATAGAGAAAATTCCATTTTGGCTTTTATATACATTAAAAGTGTACGCACAATGTACTTTTGTTTAAATGCAAATGAAAAGAAAGCAGAAAATCTAGTTGCAGTGATGATTATCTACACCTAGTCATTCTTAATTCACTCTTTCCCCCTCTTTTAGAGAAGAGGAGATGGTCTTATTTCGAGTCACGTTGTTTCTATAAATATTTCACATTACAGAAATCCTGAATAATTACAAAAAATAAAATAAAATAAGATATATTTATAGAAAATAGCACATCACTTGTCGGATTTCAGGGGCTACAGGTCTAAAGAAGATTCAATACCTTTGCCTCATCTGAGCGCTTGGCTTCAGCTTGTTTTAACAACGTGTAACATCACAGCTCATGACTGTGCCCACAGCAACATGCGAGAAACACCTGAAGTGGAAACAGGCCAAACTTACCTTGACTGACATTAAAAAAGGTGTGTCCAGGGTTTACTGAACAAAACAGCAGAGGTTTCGTCTTCTTTCATCCACCTGGCCGGTGAACACCATGGAGAATCAGTATCCACCTGCCATTTATGGAATCGCAGCATACGGAGGCATTTCGGCGAGAAAAGGCGAGAACGTCGCTGCGGTGCTGCGATGCAAAGCCCGGTTCCCCGACGGAAAAAAAATTGGTTTGCGCGTCGAAGCCTTGGCGACTCTGTGTGGTGCGCGCCGGTCACCGCCGGGCTCACATTTCCAGAAAGCAGAGAACAAAATCAAGTAAGAATTTAAACGTTGCTCTCTCACATCAGCCAACTTTTATTTCGAGGCAACTAAAAGATCGCTTCCAGCCTGTGAACGTCCAGCATGATCAATATTTCGGCTTCCAGTTTAAGCTGTATGCGCAAAGGAATTTGGGAACACTTTTTTTTAACATGGTCACGTTGACTGAGCACACTGCAAAAAAATCCTACGAAGCCGAAGAGAGAAAACGTCAGACCCAGTGTTGGTTAATAGCGTGCACATCCTCTCCCTTTTCATAGTTCCCACAAAATATTGTCATGAAGAAAAAACGCACATCTTCACAGACGATTCCGCAAATTTCAATGAGCAACTTGTTATCTTAGGACCTCGTATCCAAAAGGCGTGCCTTTTTTTTCTTTTTGTGTTTCTCCCCCTAAGAGAACCAACTGCAACAGTTAATTCCCTGCAGGGTAGACCACAAACATTTCTATTACAGCATCGTCTTCACTTCACCGTGCGTCCAGACCTCCCTCCCGGTGGAATAGGCGATGGAGGGGCGCATCTGTCAAGCCCGGATTTCCGTGCAGCCAAAATATCTCACAAAGGTTCACCCAAGGATCGCCCCGGACAGACAAACGTCTTAAAATCTTACCTAGTTTGGACGGCTATATGCTCAGGGAAGGAAAAAGTAAAGCTTTTTCAGAGAATCCCACACTCCACGGGCAGATTAATTCGTCTCTGGCGCGTCAAAACCTTTCTCGTGGGTGAGTTCTCAGCAAGAGAGAGAGAGAGAGAGCGCAGGAGAGAGAGAGAGACATCGGAGAGAGAGAGAGAGAGAGAGAGAGAGAGAGAGATGGAGACGTAGGGCATGATCTATAAGGTACACACTCCCTTTTTTTCAGTCCTCACATGGAAAGTGCTTGTTATTGTTACGGCTTGTCCACAACCCACTCAATCGACTGAGGCTAACCACATTTAATTAATGTGGGGGGGCTTCCAATATTTGACGAGGCATACCTCATAACCAGTTCACACCAGCACCGTGAGCTGACACACCGGAGTAATGTAGCAGTAAGTAGCAGCGCGCACACGAGCGCACACGCGAGTCCGACGCGCACACAGCGGTGGATTATCAGGTTGAGCGTTTCGTGTCTTCATGAGATCGGACAAGCGAGCGCACCATCGCTGCGTGAACGCGAAAGACTCGCCCGTGAGCAACTTTGGAGATATCACGAGGGGACAGACAACGTGGTGCACGCGGGGAAGTGCACCGTGGATCGCGTGGGCAAGCGGGTTGCGACTGGGCATGTGATGAGGCATACTGTATGTTGTGTTAGCTCCGTGCACAGGCAGAGAGTAGAGTTAACTTTTGGTCCCAGAAGAGATGAAAGAGAAGAGAGACGAGAAGTCGCCTGGAGTGTGCTTAATGCAGATGAAAAATCAGCTGGGAAGAAAATATCATTTTTGAAGTTAGGGAAGGGCATGACTAGAGCCACGCGCCCACACGCTCATTCACACACATGCACACAGACACTCTGTTTAGTAGCTGTTATTCTCTAGTGTCTTCATTTATATTCTTTCAGCACCATGGACAGCTAACAAGCCAACGTTCCCTTCTCAGGGCTGTCCAATGTGCTGAAAACTTTTCACTTGGAAGGACTCACATTAATATAGGCCATTGCTCTCCTTTTCCCTCCATTTGACCTCCTCCGCTGAGGGGTCAGAGCACTCGGTCAACCTTCTCATAAGCTCTTGAGATACTTCCTTGCACTGGGTTTATTTCTTGGCTTTTACCTCCTTTAACCTCTCTGTCTAATCATATTCAAGTCGACAACTCTCCAGTTATTACAGCTTTGTCCAAAATAGAGCGGTTTTCATTAAAAATTCACAGCAGAGGTCGAAACTTTGCTTCTACTTTACATTATCCATCAATACAGCAGTCGGTGGGAAGGGCGCTTTTTCCTTTGAGCAGGCAACAAAGCAATAATAATGGAGGGTTTACTAAATCTGAGCATAACGTATGTGGTCTATAGGGTAAAAATGCATTTTACTGTTTGTTAGTCATTAATAATAATACTGACCTGTGCAGTATGGAGAATAAGGTTGCAGAGAATTCAAATCACTTAAACATGACTACAGCCCTTCACCTGCCAGGTCAGTCACACTGACAGCTAGCTGAACCACATGAGTTAGTTTTAGATCCTCTCTACATGTATTGACCACAAAATACTTATTATAGCACTTTAATACCTCATGAAGGAAAAAAAGCCAGAGACATGAAAATTGCATGTTTTGCCATTGTGAGTTTATGACTAATTCAAGCCACCATGGGCAAAAATACCCCCACTTGGCAGCTTGAGGTAAAGTGCGTTATTCATAAGTTGTGAATAATTGAGGTTTAGGGAGCACAGTGGGAACTTAGTGGGGATATTTGCTGACTGTGTGCATTGTCTGAGTTGGCACTTACGAGGAAATACAATTCTTGGGGTGGGCAATTAGTACTGTAGGTAGAACGAAGAAAACGATATTGGGTATAATGTGTGCTTTTAATGATAAAATACAAGCTCCAAACCTCCTCCTACTTTGAAAAGTAGTAAAAGAAGATTTATCACCAAAGTGGTGTTGCTACTGCTGGATTTTTTTTCCTTTTTCTTTCTCTCTTTTTTAAAATTATGTATTTATTTATTTTTAGACAAGCTACTTTGGCATCACAAGTGTTACAACATTCATAAGGCAGTATCAGTTACTGAAGAGGGTGGGAATATCTGAAAACAACAGGACTCGCATTGCATCACATCAGAACACATCATGTCGCCAGTGTCACACCACATCTGATCACATCTGGTCTCTTCATGTCACACTGCATGGCATCAGCACAGTGCAATCAAGCAGTGACATCATGATTCCTCTGGTGTATATTTTTTTTATTTTTAATTTATTCAGGGCTGTTGTAGTGCAGGATTTGCACTCAAACTATCAGCCTCGCATGATTTTAATATTGAAAGCAGTGCTGAGTAACACTGCTTTCACAGAGCTTGCAGATTCATACCTAAACGTGCCTCCCGACTGAGCAGAAGACTGATTTCAATAAACACGTTGGAGTCGGGATGAAGCTATTTCACTACTGACATTTACTGGGAGATGTTGTCAAACCTCTCCTGGGTTTGTTTTTGGTGTTTATCACATGTCAAAGAATGGAGTGGTTTAAAAATCAGTGAGAAACAGCTGTTTCCTGGCCATTAAGCGAACCTGATAATTAGGCTTAATGAGAAAGTTTCCCTTAAAAAAGTTTCTTCGGCCCAATGGTGATTACAAGTGGAAAGCCACAAAACAGTGGATTTCTCAGTATTAACATAAAATGATCCGCTTGACTTTGTTTTCAGAATCAATGTTATTTCGACCAAAAATGCCTGAAAGATCATGTGAAATTTTGCTCAAATCTGGGATGTCACTTTGGATGACTGCACTGATAGTGGCTGGTTTCCATAGATATGCCAGTTGTACACAACCTCCAGGGCTGCTGGGAAGAGATAGGCTACATCCCAAGGTGCGCGTGTGTGTGCAGGCGTGCATGTGTGTGTGTGTTAGCAGTTGTGTTTAAGTGTAAAAGTGTGACTTCTCACGCTCACTGGGCAGAGATAAGGGGGAGTCCTGAAGGTGCCTGGAGCTTGGAGGAATCTGGGGAAAGTGATTAGTGCCACAGGCACATAGTAGACACCCTCTATCTAGATACTGTTAAAAACAACTGTGACCATCCAGGTAGCCACACTAAAACACCATATGAGTGTCGTATGAAGCCAGAAAGAGACACTGCATTAATTTGTGTAATCCTATATGACATAAAAGAGTTGTCCCAGCTCTCATTCTCATCCTCTGTAATGTCTTAAATGTCTCATTTAGAGCACTTGTTGTGTGTCTGTCAGTTTTGTATGCCTCTCTGACAGGATCTTGTTTTATACACACATATGCCCACAAAGCTGAAACTTGAACTGTTTCCCCTGTGTTCTTATAAAACATTCAGAGTGCCAGTTCACTGGACATGTGTTCACCTTTGAACGGATAAGCGCCCTCGTGTGTGTGTGTGTGTGTGTGTCTTCACATCAATCATGTCTAGGCCATACTGAGGTGTCCTCGCGGTCGAGTCATGTTACTCCTTCTTGCGGTGCCACTGGAGAAAAGCGACTGTCAGGGAGGAACCGAGGCTAAGGAGAGCGGGAGAACAAAGCGGGTTTGCTGACAGGAAAAATAAAGAATTAAGGAATCTTGGGCTCATGGGTGTGAAGAGCAAAGATTAAAGACGATTGGAAGATTAGAGGAGGAATACAAAAGATGAGAGGAGCCTAGAGGTGAGATAAGTTGAGAAAAAGGAAGAAGTATTCACATTTACCAGGTCTGGGTTGTCAAATCTACACGCAGCCACAACAAAAGCAATTTACACATCAGCTCTACTTCCATTAAACCCCAACTGTGATGTTTTGCCCAGTGGACTAGATTGTTTGTTTAGCTGTGTGGTGTCAGTTTTATGCTTTGGCATTGATTTTCTTTCAAACAAATATTATAAAATTTGTTTATAAAAAGAGCAATGTTTTTAATTTCAGAAATGTAATTGATTCCCATCAGAATTCGTTTAGTATGAATGCGGCTTTATAATCTTTTTAAGCGCTTAAGCAATAACAGCAGCCAAATATTCAAGAACACATTGTGCTTTGTGTAAATTGTAATAGTTAATTACACTATTATATCAAATTTTGTATTTTGGTTTTTAGTGAACAAACTAATGCATCCACACACATGTTCAGTGCTTTGAATTACTTTTCTATGAACTTATTGCTACTTTTGCTTTTATTATAGAAAACTCTAATTGACCTCACAAAAAAATTCATATATTTCCAGCTGTGACTGCCTCTTTTGAATCTTATTAGCCCATTCGGTTGCTGTTCATATCATCAGTAAACAGTCTCTTCTACCTAGGCCCAGCAGGCATTCATCACCTTATTCGATCTTGGTTAGTTTGCTTTGCTGAATGGAAAGGCTGGATGGAGGGATTCCATAAGGACAAAAGGATGCAGGAGTGGTGGGTTAAAGACGGCCCTTCTGGCTTTCCATCATGACACGGGAGTTTGATTCTTGCCTATTGAACCAAGTGTTTGTTTTTGACTTGATTTTGAACTTTCTTTTTACTTATTGTGTACTTTTGTTTTCACATGCTATCGTATGATTTCACAAAGCTCTAATTAGGAAGTGATCAGAGTTTGGGTACAAATGCACCCTTCCACATATTAATTGATTACAAAACTGTCTTCTCGGTTACCACAAATCTATTACTTAGCACTGGATATACAGTATAACACGCCTTCTACATAATGTATCACAGTGTAAGCGAAGATAGCACAATACTTTGGGGATGATGGGAAAGCATAGTTTATGTGTCAGGGTCTGGGGCAGGCTGGCGAGTGTTTTCCATTTGTATTCCTCAAACACAGGACTACGTGTGCAATGTGCAAAAACTGCAAAAAAACCCAAGACAAGACAGTGCAACACTTGACAGAACAGGACGATACAGACACAAGACAGTGCAATGGAAATGTGCAAAATACTGAGTATTGTGCGAAAATGACTGCATGGCACTATGAACCTCAGCTAAGCACAGTGGTCTGCTTGGGAGTTCTTGCAGACACCAGGGTCTTGAAGTTTGGCTACTGCAACCTGTCACAACCGCCCATCTGGCCCATAGAAAGGAACCATCCAGCAGGAAGAAGGCTGGGAAAACTTAACATCATGTGTCTGAATTACCCGAATTATACAGCATGCATCTGAGTTTGTATCGAGACTACAGGAGGAAAAATATTTCTCTGAAACAGGTTTTCATCCAAGTAGGCACGTTAGGTGATTGCTTTTACAATCACTGAGTTGTAGCTAGGCAATGTGTCAAACACAGCTTAGAGTTGTTATGTTTTCCTCCCGCAGCTCTACAGCTGTATTGGAGATATTGAGGGGGTGAGGAAAAGAGGTACAGAAAACAGCCTAACACCTTGTTGGGAGTTTTGAAAACTCAGCCTATTTTGCTCTGCCTCGAACGGTGAGCTGAACCCAGCAGGCAGCAAAGAGTTTGCAGCATCCTGTGTGAAAGCAACACAAACAGCAATCCAATGGACCAAGTATAGCTGCTGTTACTGTGTGGCTGGTGTCAATTTCACCTTGTGAGTCTGTCTGTGTTTTTGTGTGCTATGATGCCATTATATTCCTGGAGACACCTGCAGTGGGAACCTCTTGAAAGGATTTTTTTTGTACCTTGGTTGAGTGTTTACATGTATTTTTACGGTGGACAGACCATTTTCTATGTAATAGCGAAATATAGTTTGCAGGTGTGCGGTACAGATCTAAATCAAGAACAGGTTTGAAGATGGGTTTTGTCTGAAATGTGAGTAATGAGTAAACTGCAACTGAATTATGAATTCTCCTGCAGTTTGCGGGACTGCCTCACATTTTGTAAGCTGTGACATAGCTCTAATTCCCAAATTAATCTTTTATAACTATAATATTTTCAAAGATGGATGTGATCTAAGAGTTCTAGTTTTTAGACATTTACAGGTATGCACAGAGAGAAGTTTCTTACTTCTGCTATCCCTAGCCACTTCTGGAAAAAATCCATCTACCAGCCGTCAAGATGACTTCAGCAGAATTCACACCAGTTAGACCTGATTTCAAGTCTATTTACAGCATCTCACTTCCCCTCATGCACTATCGTGCACACACATAGAGAGACACACACACTCAACTATTCACATTAAAATCGTGGACATATGCCTTCAACTACAGTCTCATTTCGCAGTCTCCTCCTAACCTACCCAGAATCCCCTGGAGGGATTTAGTAAATAGAAAGCTAGTTTGTACTTTCCATTAGAGCCTAATTCTATTACGCAGCCAGCTCCTATCGATCCAAACATTCACGGAGACATGCAAGAAAAGTAGCAAGTGGAGCCCAGTGGAGGCGACTGTGGTTTGAGAATGGAGATGGGAAGAGGTGGGAGTGAGGGGGTGCTTTTAGTGCAGGGATAAAAATAAGAAATAAAAAGATAAGGACAGGGGTGATTGAAAAAAGGAAGGCAAGGGTAGAGATCCATCTGTAGCCACCTGTAAACAATGAACTTGTGCCATGCTCATATTAACAGTCATGATATCTGTATACAGGCTGAGGAATTTGCTTTGATTCGTTTCACCTGCAGATAGGCAGACATGGAAATGCTGGCCAAAGTTCTTAAAACTGTCTTTGTGATAGATTCCACTACAGAAGGTGCACAGGATCACTCACACAAGCTGAAGGCAACCCTTCAGCGATTTCTTGCATTTAACATTTCCCAACATTATACAATATACATATATATTTGTGTTGGTGTGAGTGTAAAGAATAATTCACATGATGCAAAAACACTGATTGCTGAAATATTTTGTCACAGGTCTGATGTGCCAGTGAGGAGCACCTACCTTGCTTGTACCAGGTTAGACCCCTTTGGCTGCAGAACTGCCATAATTCTTTATGGCATAGATTCAACAAGATGCTGGAAACAGTCCTCAGAAACTTTGGTCTGCAGCTGCAACAATTTATTGGCTGCATAGCTGTTCCACCACATCCCAAAGGCACTCCATTGGACAGAGATCTGTTGACTGTGGAGGCCATTTGATTGCATGTTCGAAAAATGTTCAAAACACTAATTTGAGATGATCTCTGTGACATGGCATGCAATCTTGCTGGAAGCAGCCATTAGAAGATGGGTACACTGTGGCCATAAAGTGATAGACATGGTCATTTTTTCAGTCTTCTGTGGTCCAATTTTGGTGAGGCCATGCAAACTTTAGGCTTGGTTTCCTGTTTTCAGCTGACATGGGTAGCAGTGTAAGATTGGACATGTTATGCATTCAGATTGCACCTTCATTGTAACTAGTGCTAATCTGAGTTACCATTTCCTTTAGACAATTCTCAGACGGTTGTGTGGGAAAATCCCAGTTTTTAAAATCATCAGACGAGCCCATCTGGCACCAACAACCATGCCACTTTCAAAGTCACTTAAATCACCTTTCTTTCCTATTCTGATTCTCAGTTTGAACTTCAGCAGATTATCTTGGTCATGCTTGCATACCGAAATGGATTGAGTTGCTGCCATGTGATTCCCAGTGAATATATTTTGCTATGATGACTCAAAGACAAACTCATAAAATCCAGAAAATACCAGCCGTGCTATCACAGCTGGTAATAACGGCTAACATATGGAAAGTAGGTCACATACTCTACAATATCTTTGGTGCCATTATTTGAAGATAATGCAACATATGCTGCAACACACCGCAAGTGCTTTCTCCTGTAGGAATTCATACAAGCTGCACAGAGAAAGCGAATATATTATTATGTGTTGTGTGAGTGTTCTGATGCTCTGATATTATTCATAAACACAGACATACACAGAGTACATATTATTTGAATAATAAACCACATGGAAAATGCATCACACATAACACAGCATTGCACTGACCTGTGCAGTGAAACACACATGGACAAGTCTACACACCTGTGTACTGAACTGTGAGGTGACCACAGCTAGACTGGTGAGCAAGAGTCAGACAGATATAAAAAGACATATCTGTAGAAGCTTGGGGAGTCTGTGCTGTACTGTTTAGAGATTGTAGTTTGTTAGCGTGTGTGATCTGTGACCCAGGCAGCACTCGGAAACCAGAGATGTGGTCACACCTGACTCACCCTGCCTGAGGGGGTGAGTGTGAGTAAACCTGGAGAATTAGGGAGAGAGATTATGAGAAACATTTCTTCAGAGACGAAGTAGACGGCAAGTGAGAGAGAAAAAAGGCAATGGTGGCAAAAGGCACTGGAGCGGATAAAGGAAGAGATGAATTCAGAGAGGGGTGTGAAGGACCCAAGGTGATATGGGGATCAGGCAAGGTACAGAAGTAGGCAAGAACGAAATAGATATATGAACAGATATCTTTTTGGCCAAAAATCAACAAGATACGAAAATAAAACACAAACGTCGGTGCTACTCTGACCTATAAAAAGATTTTTGTTAGCTGTGCATGTTCATTCAGTCAGAAGTGAAACACAGACAGATCCTAACTAAATTTAAACTCAGTCACCATAAAGCAGCAAATGAAAAAGCATGTAAAACAACCCAATCCAAAGATATCCAAAAAGTTCTTAAATATATAGTCATAATATGATAGAAGCAAGAGGAAAACCTTGAAACCTTCAGAAAAATGGAAAACAGTCTTCTAACAGCATGTTTCACAGGATCACAGGGGACCTAGTTCACACTGCTGACTATATAAAAGATGGATATCTGTCAAAGCTGCTATGCCACCAGTTACGGTGAACCTGTTAAGATTTTTTCTTTATTAAACTAGGCATGGCAGGATTTAAATCCCCTCTTCATAGTCAAGGAATTCCTTGCTAACATACTAAATGAGTTACTAAAAACCCATTCACATTACACTCTAAGGCCTCTACTAAGCTTAATAAGAGGAAAGTTATCTGTTAAGATGATAAGTCACAGAAACTCATTTACTTGCTAATGCTAGTTCTGTTTCTACACAATGGGCGCAGATGACAACTGATCTCAGAGCAGTGAAAGCAGAGCCAGTGGCAGTTTGCCTAGCAGGTTGGTCTCCCATCAGTCTTTTATTAAAGACCAGATGTGCATAATGTGCCTACACAAACAGTCACAAAAAAAGCTGTTTGTACCACAGCTCACCAAGTGCAAGCCATGAAATGTACTACAGATTTCAGTGGGTGAGTCAAGCAGAATTAAGCCAGCTTTCAGTGACAACTGTGGCCAGAAGATACTAGTAATATATTGGGTGAATGCAAATTGGTGAGAAGCTTTATTCCATGCTGATGCGAGAGCAGAGATCACTTTCATTTTGGTTTTAATGGTTGTCTATTTTTAGATTTCAGTGGACAAGCAGTGCTTGCCTTGCTTTCCCTGGCACTGCTAAACGGATATATAATTGAATGTCCCTCTGTGAATCGCTACCTTATTGTGATGGAGGGGTATGTGTGTCCCAGGGATCCAGGGGCTATGTTGCCCGGGGACTTTTGACCACTGGTATCGCAAATTGGTTCTGTGTGAGGGACCAGTGATTCAGAAGACCCCTATGATAGCTCAGTAGGTAGAGTGTCTGCTCCATGATCGGAAGGTCGGGGGTTTGACTCCACTGAACGGCTACCCTGAGGTACGCCTGAGCAAGGTACCGTCCCTACACACTGCTCCCCGGGCGCTGCATTGGTGGCTGCCCACTGCTTCACTGGGTGAATGGGTTAAATGCAGAGGAGTAATTTCCCTTCGGGGACTAACACAACACACTTTACACTTTACACTTTACTTTACTTTTATGAGTAGAAAATCAAGGGAACAGTTGACCCTGCCCAAGATAGAGTTACCGGGGCCCCGCCCTGGAGCCAGGCTCGGGGAGGGTGCCCGAGGTCGAGCATCTGGTGGCCGGGCCATGGGCCTGGCTGGGCACAGCCCAAAAAAGGGACATGGGCCCCCTCCTCCTGCAGACCCACCATCCGCAGGAGGCACCGTAGAGTCGGGTGCATTGTGTGCCGGGAGCGGAGGTCCTGGCTCTGGATGTTGTAGGGCTGTCTTAGTCTCTGCAATGTTGCGTGGAGATCACGGGCAGTACCTCTGGATTGGCAGACCGGAGTGGTTGTTCCCATCTTTAAGAAAGGGGACCGGAGGGTGTGTTCCAACTACAGAAGCGTCACACTCCTCAGCCTACCTGGGAAAGTCTATGCCAGGGTGCTGGAAATGAGGGTCGGTCCGTTAGTCGAACCTTGGATACAGGAGGAACAATGCAGTTTTCTTCCGGGTCATGGAACATGGAACCTGGACCAGCTCTTTCTTCTCTCAAGGATACTTGAGGGTGCATAGGACTTTGTCCAACCAGTCTACATGTATTTTGTGGACTTGGCGAAGGCATTCAACCGTGTCCCTCGGAGTGTCCTGTGGGAGATGCTTTGATAGTATGGGGTGTCTGGCCCATTGCTATGGGCCATTTGATCCTCATACAACCGTTGCAAGAGCTTGGTCTGCATAGCCGGCAATAAGTTGGACTTGCTCTCGGTGGGTTATGGACTCCGCCAGGACTGCCCTTTGTAACGGTTCTGTTCGTAATTTTTATGGACAGAATTTCTAGGCGCAGCCAAGTGGCGGAAGGCTTTCACTTGAGTGTCTCAGAATCTCATCTCTGCTTTTCTCGGATGATGTGGTTCTGTTGACTTCATCGGGTGATGGCATCCAGTTCGCACTGAAATATTTTGCAGCCGAGTGTGAAGCGATGGAAATGAGAATCAGCACCTACTTATCTGAGGCCATGGTCCTCAGCCGGAAAAGGGTGGCATGCCCACTCTGGGTCAGGGACGAGTTCCTGACCCAAGTGGAGGAGTTTAAGAATCTTAGGGTTTTGTTCACAAGTGATGGGAGAAGTGAGTGGGAGATTGAGAGATGGATTGGTGCTGCAGTTGCAGTGATACGGACACTACCGGTCCATCGTAGTGAAGAGGGTAAAAACGAAGCTATCGATTTACCAGTCAATCTACGTCCCTACCCTCACCTCTGGTCACGAGCTGTGGGTAGTGACCGAAAGAACACGTTCGCCAAGAGAATGGGAGTAGCTTTTAAATCAAAACAACTAAGAGACAAAATGAAAGACTGTACAAGATGCACAAGAAAAAGCATGTCAGCAGTGAACTGCACAGACAGATGGGGGGAGAAGAGCATTGTAAACTCTTACTGTATGTTTAAAAGGTTCAGTAAGAAAGCTAACAAGAGTGCAATCTGTATTAACACTATAACAGAGCTCATGACTCCATATGCTTATTTTATCACTGACACACACCCACAATCACAGTGTCTTTCTTGTCATCTCCCTCAGTGTAGTTTTGTCACTTAGAACAATGTTTAATTTGACAGCTCTGCTCTCACAATGTCTACAAAAAAAGTTTTTGATGCATGCTCTTTTATTTTTGAGTTGTTGAAATGAGAAGAACCCCCATTTCCTCGCATAAAGAGTATAGTGTCCTTAAGGACACATTTTAAACATGAATCATAAAACTCCCACAAACGAGCCACTGTTTATTTGATTTTAAGGGGACATGAAAATTTGTGCTGGATTTTGACAGCATCCAATAAGCCCTCAGTAGAGCTAGTCCTCTCCTTAACATTTATAGTTACCTGATCCACAACTTCCTACCTTACATTACTTTACAATTCCTACATTACAATTTACTACTGTAGCATAAGGAGGCAGCCATGTTTAAAATATTTTACTATTATGGCTGTACTTTCCAAGTTTATTGCCACATTAAGTGCTGATTCTCTTTCTTTGCTTGAATGTTGTACTGTAAGGAAGGCATGACTTTTAAATACATGTTATGTTTCCGGCTGCCGAAAAGCAATACATTTAAAATTTTGCTATTTAGGATTCACATTTACTCAAAGTGCAAAGCAAAAATAAGTGAATACATCAAGTTCAGAAAGGGGAAACTTACAGATAACTATAAGTGCTATGGAAAGTGTTGCATTAGAAATGTTAATCAGCAGAGTTAAAAGGTCAGATGTAAAATATTCCATAAAGCATGCAGGCTTTAACTGTATTTACAGTATAAGCCTGCAGTGATTTGGCTGAGCAGGCAGGTCGATGCGTTCTGTCATACAGCCTCAAGGTCTGATTACTGTGGGATTACAGCAGATTGGCAGCGTGTCCCTATGCATACCACATGAGAGTGGGAGCAAACGTTTACCTTCAGCTTAAACTCTTAATTTCAAGAGTTTGAAACTGTAGTATGACAGACGGACTCTTCATTTGTCATAACCTAGACGAAACTCATAGTGTGTTTTAGCAAAGGCTCACATACTATGCTGAGTTACACACAGACTCACTGATAGAAATTAACACTTGACTTCGATAATGTGACAATCTTTTGGTTCACATAAAAGTTTCTTAATGTCACCAAATTGAGAAGCGTAGAACGTATCATACTCAGTCTGATATTTATAGATAGACAGACATCTTATATGGTACACCTCTGAGAATCAAGCTGTGCTTCAGGGTCACAACCCAGCTCAGGTTTTATCAGTCCCAGTGCACAACCAAAGAATATCAGTGTCAGTCATATCACTCTGAATGTCACACCAAAGGTGGGGAGCTTAGATATGTCTTTTGTTCAAGGGGCAGTTTGCTTTTGAACTGGAAATCAAAGGGGGCTCTATTAACAACACAATAATATTACTGCCCATTATTGTCTGAACATGATTACTGCAGATTCACACAGTGGAAAAAGTGAAAAAAATGAAAGAACAACATGATTCAAAAATCACAACAGTTGGCCCAAACACCACCACGGTTTCTGGCAGAATCTTTCTCACTCACTGCAAAGCATGGCCAGTTTTACAGTCAGTTCAATTACTGTGTGAAGTAATCGTGAACAATGGACTTGTTCTCAGTGTTTCTGTTAATGAAGATCAATTCATATGCAGAGTTGCACAACAGACCGTTCTTGGACACCAATAAGTAACAAAAACTACATATGAGACAATTTCTTCAGTATAATATCCAACGATTGGTTCTCCTTTTCAAAAGTGAGGCTAAGTTAATTTTCTAATTAACAAAATTCTACTTTTTGTTCTTTCTGAGACCAAATTCTTCATAAATTTCTAAAGGTTATCCATTATGAACCATTGCATTATATCCCATAAAAAACTGTTTTTAAAATCATTAATGAAAAAAAAAAACAGTCTATCAATATCAATGTTACACTTACAATTTAATATCTTGGTGTATTAATGGCTGGGATAGCTAGGATATTGCAGATTTGTTGGCTTTTTTGTTGTTGTTGTATTATCACATTGTGTTTCATCTGCGTGCCTAGTGTTCAGTGATGTTGCAGCAAAAAATTACATACCTGCCCAGCGTCAGATAAATCGTTCTCTTCTTCCTCTTTAAACTCACTTTTCGTCACCTTTTACACATGGCTGTGCAGCATCAATGCACACGGACCATTATACATTCAAGAGATGCTTAAACTCATATTTATTTTTCATTTTTGCAGAGCATGATTCCAGGACCGCAGTCAGCTCAGGGCAGGCCCACGCACATCTCAATGTGTGGCTGATAGCTTCAGTGCAGAAATCTGGAGTCATGCTGGCACTAAATATAGACAAAGGTTTTATGTAAGCTGAGGTGAATCATTCTATTCCACACATTTCAGCACATTTACTCACACACACTGGAAAAGTGACATGGCACAGGTGAAGGAAATGAATGTGTTAAACATGCACGGTACCCGTTACATGAAATGGATTTAGTGACTTGACAACACCGCATATGCTGTCTGCCAGCTGAAATCGCACGCATTTACAGAAATGAGTATGTGAGAGTGTGTTTGTGTGCATTTGTAGCTGTGTGTGTTTTCCTCTGGGGCCTACTATGAGCAAGGTAATTTAAATGTGTTAATCAAAGCTCTAACATGATTGATTGGATGTGTTGAAGGCATTTTTGTCCTTCCCACAAGCATCCCAGTGTTTTTTTTGTTTTTTGTAAGAATGGAGATAATGGATCAGTGTAGTGGAACAACACACACCCCATCAAACATTTCTGAGGAACAGACATTCAGATTGGCATGACAGGTCACCTGATAGTAGTCACTATCCCTATTTGCAGGTCAAGTTGGTCCTGTTTCAAGCTGAGCTAAAATGATCTAAGTGGATGCAGAACAAACCCAAAAATAAGAGCGTCACATATTTTCAAAATGTGGGGTGAGCTCTACTGATAGAGTGCAGAGTCACTGGAGGTAAAAAAAAAAAAAAAAAATGGATGGTAAAAATAAATGATGTTATTGTACACACCTTTTTAAGGTAAAATTCAGCTTCAATCCCTTCTGTTCTGAATGAATGAAAAAGGAATAAATAAATAAATAAATAAATAAAAGAACAGCTTCTGGGGCGTGAACTTTTTATGGCTTCTCAATTGGAGCACGTCAGAGAAAGCTTAAGAACCGCTGGAGTAAATCAGTGTCACAGCCCTTGCATATTGATCTCATCCGCCACAAAATAATGAAGAAGAGAGGTGTTGAAATAAGTTTCTAATTAAGAGATAGCTCTTCAGAAGGTGAAGAAAGTGCAAAGATAAGAGGTGAGGAGCATTGACCAGCAAGAGGGACTGAACTGTGGTCATCGTCAAATACAAACTTGCTCCTCTAGTCATCAACCTTTGACACCACCATGTGTTTTCAGAGCTGTGTTTACCTCATGCACTCACATACAGCATCTGCAAAGACATGTTAGTAATGAAATCTAACAAAGAATAAAGCATCATCCAACATGATCCCATCAGCCTTTTGTCTTAGAGGATCAGAGCATGGGAACCTGTCCTTAGACGTCAGCTCTGTTCTTTGCTTCCTCTTGTCTGCCTATCCCTTCTTAAGTCAGCTTCACACATATTGCCCTGTGTTACATCAGGTTAGATTATTATAAGGCTCACAAGCTCACACAAAAGCACACACGCACACACACACACACACACAGAGAAAAGGCATCTCAATAGAGCTTCTACTGATTATTTTTTTTAATCATATTCTGATTTTTAAAGCATCTGAAGCAAATTTTGTTTGGCAGCAGGCATTTTGCAATCTGGTCAGATCATATGCATAGTGCTTAACATGCCAGTCTCTTCTCTCACTTTCAAGCACAGCACATCATGGAAACTCTTTCAGTTGCCTTAACTACAGTACATGTACAGTTTATACCACAGCATTTCAATACTGGGGTTTGGATAGTAAGGAATCAGATATCTGATGTGTGACAACCAAGGACAGGATTTTGTGTCTAACTATACTAAAAATTTCACAAAAATAACTCACTGCCAAAGAAGCATACATTTTGTTGGCAGAGAGTAACCTGAACCATTTCCCCTACCATCTACACTCTTTACTATAGCAATGGTGACATCTACTGGTTAATATTTGCATTTCTTTAAACAAAACAGGAACATTTTACTGGGAAAAAAAGGAAATTCTGTGCTCTGTAGATTGTTAATTAGACTGAGTCTTTCCAGGCATCTGTTTCGAAGGAACATTTGCAAGTTAAGGCAAGTTTTTCTTGCTAGGGAGCACCTGCAAGAAACAGCTCTACACTCCACTTCACTATGAGCAAATGACAGAAAAAAAGATGAATGTGATAAGTTAGGTTATGGCTTCAAAAAGGTCATAATCAACTTTCATGGAGGGCTTATTTATAGCCTAATGGTGTTCCGATTCCGACGTGGAAAATAAGAAAGGGAAAAAATCTAACTTTTATACTGCTGTACAGGTGCCACATATTTTTATACATTGATGCTGTCAAAGTCAAAGTTGACCTGTATTTATTGTGATGGATTTTTGATCCACTAATGTGGGTCAAATAAGGGAAACTGGTGGTTCAAAGCAGCTTGAAGCTGTGGAACTGTAGGTGCCATGTCTGTGTGTATTTTTCATTGAACAGTGGTGACAGAGTACAAGGGGGATCTTGACACTGTCACGAAAACTGCATTCACAAGGGGTCACCCCAGCGGGTAGCGCTGCATGCTTGATTTTGGCAGATCTTTATGCCAGGTGCCAAATGAACGGCCAAAGAGGTCATGAAGAGGTCAGAGGATACTCTGACATAGACACGAGATGTGAAGCTGCACATACGAGCAGCTGCAATGAAACATAATTATCTAAAACTAATCTAACTGCATTTAAAACATAGATTACACAAGAGACGGGAGGGTTCATAAGATTATAAAATCACCTGAGCTGCAACTCAGTGAATGTGAGAAACACGCACAAATCTCACAGGCACACGGTTTTCTAACAATGTTTTGAATGCACAGACTAGTTTGCAATAAACTTTTTTTAACATGTAACATTTAATGTGGTTAATAATAATAATAATTAAAAAAAAAAAAACAGTTCCTTTTCTCGTCTGTTGGGGGCATGAGTCTGAGAACTCTATGTCAAGCAGCATTTATGAAATCTATACAACTCCTACTGTACTCTCATTATTCTGTCATTCTGGACACCCTGAGCTTTTATATGATGCAACATTGTAGAGTTTGCACATGTGGACCCTTTTTCACAATGATGGCAACTGCAGCTTCCACATTTATATGACAGAGGTTAAGTGATAAGATATTATGAGTCTAGTGATAAAAATAAAATTGTTTCTTCAATTCGAGAGTGTTAACTTTTATTAAGTAGGATTTTATGAATATGGAGTAATTGTACCCTCTCCAAAACAAAGGAGAAAGGATTTTACTCAGAGGACAGGGAGTTATTCTTATTGTTGTCAGGGGATGAGGTGGAGGAAGGCCAGAGCAGGACCAGAAAGGTGAAAGCTCAGGGTGAAGAAATATAAGCTTTTGGGGAGCATGAGCACGGACCGTGTGATGTACCCACCGTCCATAATATTTGTAGTATTGTGTTTTGTCTTAGGTTTTTAGGCATTACAACATCTACGCAGAAATAACAACCTTTTCAACTGAATTTACAAACACTGACACACACACACAGACACAAACACACACCAGCTGTCTGATTTTGCCCTGTTGATTTATATAATTAATAATGGATATGATAAAGGTGCATTAAAATGTACATCTCATCTTTATAATTCAGTTCTGACCATACTGAAATTGGGTTGAAATCGTTTTTCACTGAGAAAAATGAAAAACGCTGCCCACAATCTCCAAACTGATGGTCGTCTGATTACATCCAGAAGAAAATAGGCAGCTCAGTTTTCAGAAACTAGAGTGAGGTGCTCATCTCTGAAGGAAGCATCAAAACCAAAGACAACTGCAAAACACTCCTCAGCATGTCTGTGGCTAGAGCATGGTTTACTGGTTGCTAGTTATAGCCAAGATTAGGAAGTCCGTCAAAGTAAAAAATGATCTTGATGTCTCTGATAATGGGAAAACAATGAACCCTTCTGGAAGTTGAAAACTCTCTTAACAAGAATGTCAAAAGGTTACGTCACTGTGCTGCGGTCATGCAGCTGAGTAACCAAATCCTTCAACTTCAGAGCTCCAGCTTACGCACTACTTCTTACCCATAATGGACTTGGTCATCATTTTCCCCCTTCAACTGGTATTTCCTCCTCTGAGCTTTCACCGTCTTGCTCTAATCCAGACCTTCCCAAAAACAAAACAAAAAAACGCTTGGACACTGCTAGCACGGTGCACCCACAGAAACGCAAAGCAGGAGATGAAGCATCGCCAAATATGTTTCCAAACCAACTTCCTTCCAAGCCAAAGACTAGAAAATATGGTGAAGCATATCTTCCCTTTGGTTTCACCTGCCCAAGTGCCAAGGTACTGTAGGTCTCCCCTGCAGAATTGCTTTTCCCTGCATCGGGCGCACACTGGGCTCTCCAAATCACGGGCAAACAGTATCCCACATTCTTAATTTTTAGTTCACAAACACTTGTTGTAATGACTAACTACTCCTGACATTTTGGAGATGTAAGCTCTTTATACAGTAAAGTTACAGCGGGATACAAATAATATCAGGCTGATCCTGCCACGATTTGTTCCCCCTGTCTAAATCACGGACAAACAGTATCCCACAGCTGTTTATGTTTTTAAACCCATTTTACACAGAGAGGCATTTTTTGAAAAATGTATTGATAGCCATGTTGAACATTATTACACAGGAAAAAAACAACACCACCTAAAATAATCACACCGTGATGCCTTTCTAAATGGAGGGACAGTAACTGCGTGTGTATATGTAAGCGTGTAAAACCTGAAGATAGTCAGATTAACAGTATTGTGTCTCTATCTGCCATTCTGCAATTCATCTCATGTAAACAATAACGTGAGGTGAAAAAAGGCACATACCTTTGACGTTGCTTGACGAACTCTGTATTCCTCGTCCACACGTAAACGCAAAAAAGGAGTTTTAAACAAATCTCCGTTTTCGGTGATTCGAAACGCCGTTTACGTGTGGACGAAACAGCTGCGTTTTCAAAAATACCCGTGTAGGTGTGGACGTAGTGTAAAAGAGTTAGTAGTTTATTTTATTACTACCTGTAATTTCTTGCAGATTACTTGTATTTGCTTAATTGTTTACTAAATGTTTGAGGTGTGAAATAAATCGGAATGGAGCAAAATATGGGTGTGTGGTTGGAGGATTTGCGTGTGCGCGTGCACGCGCGGGGGTGGGGGGGGCGCGAACATTTTTCTTGTAAAACAAGGGGGGCCTAGCCAAAAAAGTTTGGGAACCACTGCTCTAATCTCTGAACCTACTTCACCTCATCTCCTGACAGTACTGTGACTCCTCTTCCAGAATTCTAAGCTCCGTCTCACTCAGTATGGGTGGCATGACCTAACAGCCCAGGTTTAGGTGAGTAGGTGTACAGAATGGAGTTAAATAAAGAAAAAAAATCCACACAAAATGGAAACAGTACCATTACATCAAATCATTCTGTGATCAAATGACACGTGATGCTCACTGCAAGGGACAGAAAATAAAAAAAGAAAATAAAAGGACAATTTTAAAAAGCGTTATGTTTTAATTCACAACAATACTTAAATTTACTATTAAAAAAAGAGTGTTTGATATTGTGTTGATGTTTTTCATCAGTTTATTAATGTGAGACTAGTTATACATTGTAAAGTGATGTGTAGTTCATACTTTGGTACAGACACTAAATACAGCCCATATGTGAAGGTTAAATTACAGACCCCAGCAGTGACTGTGTTTCACCTATGAAGTAATTTCACTGGGAAAGTGTTACAAGGATAAAGAGTCAACAGAGTCGTGTTTCTTTCATTGCAGAAAACGCTTTATTGATGCTGTTACAGGTAAGAATCAAAATATAGCAAATAACTAACAAAGAAGCATTTAAAGGCACATTAAAGAAAACCTGATCACACTGTACTGTATGTGATTCTTGCAAGCAAAACATTACAAAAAGGTTATGATTCTTTAGGAGTCCATCTGTTTGGATTTGCTCTCAACAAACTCAATTTCTGAAGAAGCTGAAGGCCTAGAGCAACATTATCACCTGCTGCTAGACAAAGCGAAAAAGAAAACAAAAATTTCAATCCAGCAATTCAAGAGAGGAAAGAGATTTACTTGATCTCAATGCTTTGAATGCGAGCACCCTCGTGAAAGCTCATGAACGAGTATTCCTGTGCACCGAGGCGGTTGGGGAAACAAAATGTTGAGCCATCTGGTAAAGTCACCTCAAACTCTGAAGGAGTGAATTTGATGACAATCTAAAAGGCATGAGAGACAGAGGACTTATAGCTTCTAATGATAGATAGATAGATAGACAGATAGACAGATAGATAGATACCTTGAAGTCCTTCCCCAGGCTGAAAGGAAAGCGTTTCTCCCGTTGCTCCTGACACCACGTGCCTGCCTCGAAAGTGTTGCAAACAATGATGTTTATGTCTCCCTTGGTGTTAAAACGAGGGTTGAGATGAAGTGCAATTCTGTCCTCGCTGGGGCCAATATTCACTGCAAACCTGCAATGAACAGACACACAAAGCTACACGCTTAAAACACTTATTAATTATTATTATACAAAACATAATGAGAAGAACAACAAGAATTAAACACAGAAACATGTTTCATAGCTGTACTTTTAAAGCTTCAGCTTCCTTAAAGAGACAGTTCACAACAAATTGAAATTTAGACATTTTTCATCTGGTTAGCATTTTTGTGTGAAATCTGACATTTGGGAGATGACAGCTGCATCTCCCAAATGTATAACAAGAATTAATTTTGTTACATTTTGGTTGAAACTACAATTACTGAAAACTAAAAAGTTCCACAGAGTTTCAAGTCAGGACTCTGGCTAGGCCACTGCAAAACGTTAATGTTGTTGTCTGCTAACCATTTCTTCACCACGTTTGCTGTATGTTTTGGGTCATTGTCATGCTAAAATGTCCACTGGTTCCCAAGGCCAAGTTGTTCTGCAGACTGCCTGATGTTGTTATTGAGAATCTTCATGTATTGCTCTTTTTTCATGGTGCTGTTTACTGTGATTAGGTTCCCTGGTCCATTGGCTAAAAAACACCCCCAAAGCATTAGGTTCCCACCACCATGTTTGACAGTGGGGATGGTGCTCTTTGGGTTGAAGGCTTCTCCATTTTTATGCCAAATGAAGGCAACATCATTGTGACCAAATAATTCAATTTTTGTTTCATCTGACCATAACACTGAAGACCAGAAATCTTCTTTGTCCAGATGAGCATTTGCAAAGGCCAAATGAGCTTTTGCATGCCTTAGAAGTGCCTGGAGAAGTGGCGTTTTCCTTGGTCTGCATCCGTGGAACCCAACAGTGTCCGTTGGACTGTCTGCCTTGAGACATTGCCACCAGCAGAGCCCAGATTCACCAGAATGGCCTTGGTGGTGATCCTTGGATTCTTTTTCACCTCTCTCACTATTCTCCTGGCCAGCACAGGTTTCACTTTTGGCTTCCGACAACATCCTCTGAGATTTTCCACAGTGCAGAACATCTTGTATTTTTTAATAATACTTTGCACTGTAGCCACTGGAACTTGAAAACATTTGGATATGGCCTTGTAGCCCATTCCTCACTTGTGAGCAGCCACAATGCACAGCTGCAGGTCCTCAGTGAGTTCCTTTGTCTTAGCCATGAATGTCCACAGACCACCTGCAGAGAGCTGCTGTTTTTCACCTATTCAGTTGATTAAAACAGCTATTTCCAATTAATCAGGGTAATTAGGATGCTTTAGAACAGCTTTGACTATTTGGAATGGTATGGAACTTTGGATTTTCCCAGAGACTGTGACAGTTTGTAAAGGGTATGAATAATTCTGGACATGATACTTTTTGCTCAAATGTAAATAAAAGCTGAGAAATATTTTTTTTCCACAATGATGCGTCTTGTACATCATCTTATTATCTTTTGTGAGACGCCTGTGTCATTTCCAGTCAAAAAATAACTTGCTAGTTGAATAAAAGTAAGTTTAAGTCAAAATTTGCCAGGGGGTATGAATTTTTATTTTATTTTATCCTTTTTATTTTTTTCAATTTTACTATGATTCACTAATTTACAAAATCATGATACAGTTTGCCCTTCCTCTAGTACTTACTCTTTGCAATCAGGTTTAACAACTCCAACAACAGTCAGGGTTTGTCCAACCTTGAAGGTCATGTTCTTTATTGACATAACCTGTGAAGAAAAATTAGTAGTTTATATTAGATTAGCCTTTAGTGTTTCCCTCGGGATAAATATATCGTGGACAAACGAGAGAAACATGTTCTGTAAGATAACGCACACATACAAACACAAAAGTTGGGCAGGTTGATGATATGGTGATGTTTTCTGTCTGATGCTACAATAATATTTGGATCTAATAAAAAAAATCTATTAAGTAGTATTACTAGACAATAATGCGCTGTATTAAGAGACAACTTACCTGTTACTGTTGATGAGAATACAAAGCAACAGTTAAGAAGTGATTAATGCACTTACACTATGTAGTAAATAGCAAAGGTCATCAAATAAATCCAAAAGGTCAGGACTCCCACATTTTCAATCAAAAGTTAATTAAACACAAAACAAATAAAAAAAAAAGCAGATTCAGTTACATCAGCCTGGTATAGACTAAGTTTGCACCAGCTCTCAGTTCCATGTTTAAACTATGGTTTAAGACTCTCCATATCAGTCATAGGACTCGGAGAGAAGCAAAAGTAATGTAAGTTAAATATTGCTGCCAAAATTGTACTTACAGTCTCCATCCTGACAGATGTAGTAGGTCAAGCTGTAAAGCTGAGAAGAAATCAGAGTGATGTGTGGTCCTGTCTCTCTGCACTCCAGCAGAAGACCACAGTATATAGAAGGTAGGCGGTGCCTTCAACCTGAATGACATTTCAAACAGCCAGTATAACTGTGTTACTGCTCAACTCCCACCAGCTGACTTGTATATGGAATATAGACCATAAAAATGTTAGTAGTTAACAAATACTGCCCATGTTGGTGAAGACTGGCTGAGTGCTAAGCAAAAATATTGTGAGAAAAATAAAACATCTAAATATGCTTTTTATTAATCGTAAGCGACATGTCACAACCATATTCACTTCATGACACTTCAGCAAATCTGTCACTGGCAAGTTTTTGAATTCTGGATGTAAATGGCCTGCATTTGTATAGCGCTTTACTCAGTCCCTAAGGACCCCAAAGCGCTTTACACTACATGTAATGTACAGTCAGAGACATTTAATTAATAATCATAAATTCACTATTTTTATGAATCATAAAATAATTGTCATTTGTGTATGAAATCAACACAAAGTGGACCGTAACAGTGAGTTGCTTTGAGGAATACTACACTACTACTAAAGCGTTTACACTGCAGCTTACCCCTGTTTCACATAGAATTCGAGTACTCTGTTCTGGCTTCTACATTATTACTTAATTTAATTTCAACCTTTAATGTGATTTAAATAATTGTAACCCTTTCCAAAAAGTGTTACAAATATTTGGGGTTTGGGGAAAAAAGCCCAATTAATACAAAGTATTTGTTGTGTTCTGTTTAGTTTTAATCCAAAGAGGAAAGAATGCAATGCAGCCTTTGTTCAGCTCTTATACCGGGAAAGCGAGAACTCATAACAGAAATGACACAGGGAAAATGTTAGCATGTTTATCTTGCTGTTTAACAGATAATGTTTGTGCATATGTCTTCTCACCTGCCTAATTTATCAATCTAAAGAGGAAAGAATTCAATGCAGCCTTTGCTCAGCCATGATACGGGGAAAGAGAGAAGGTGTGACAGAAATGACACAAGGAAATATAACGTGTGTTTATCTTTATCTCTAACAGATAATGTCTGTGCATATGTCATCTCATTTACCATATCTGCACTGCTTCCCCAATTACATTTTCCCCATATCCAAAAAAGTCCAAGTGATACAAGCTCCTTATTATATCCTGCCTAGTATCAAACTAAAGGGGAAAGAATCCAACACAGCATTTGTTCAGCTCTAAAATAGGGAAATGCTAGCAAGTGTTTATCTTTCTATCTAGCAGATAACTGACATGTCTATGCAAGTCATTGCAGACAGGAAGACAAAGAAGTAATTAGAAAAGATCAAAATATTCAATATTAAAAACCAAATGCAAACATCTGCTTTCACAAACCACAGTTCAGCTACATCACTCTGGTATAGAGTAAGTTTGCACCAGCTGTCAGCTCCATGTTTAAATTATAACTTAAGACTTCTCATGAAACACAGTAAACTTGGTAAAACAACGAGGCACTTAAACACAGGAAGATCTTTAGATCTGATTTAAAATTGTCATTTGTTGGCTTAGATACGGTGGCCCTGAGAGGCCAAACAGACTGCAACTTCAGAAAACACCAGCAATAAGAAAAATGCTGCAAAAGCACGCCAAAACACAACGGAAATAGGAAAAATCACAATGGAAATAGGAAAAAAGAAAACACAAATAGGAAAAAACACAACGGAAGTGTTTCTGGGGAGACAATGGCTGTGTCCGAATTCAGGGGAAGGATGCTTAAAATGCCATATTTGGAGGCAATGACATCATAGCAACGCGACGAAAGCTGTCCCAATTCAAAGAGTACTCAAAATGTGGCGACAAATGCGTCCTACTTTCCCCCAAATTTTAAGGATGGGTCCGATGTATCCTTCGTGTCCTACCATATCCCAGGATTCATTGCGGGTCATACAGGAGATTTTTTTCTGATAACGATGGTGGTCAAAGCGGAAGAGGAGAACACTTTCACATGTAAGTATATGAAAATCTGGTTGTACAAAAGTTAAATTGTTATAGCGGTTGTGTTGTTAAGCTTTGGGCATCTGCATAGACATGTTTTTTGTTTTTGTTTTTTATTTAAATAACCGTAAACCAGCTTGTATGGTGGGTCCCGTTGTTTTTCATGTATTGCCGCTTACATACAGATAATTTTGATTTTTTCGAATTGGTGATATGTTGTGGGGAACAAAGACCAAACGGCTTAATTTATTAAAACGAGGAGAAAACGATCACCTCTTCACTGGGGTGAAGAATTGGGCCGCTATGGCGTGGAGGTCCAAGAACAAATCAGTTTACACATCATATTCATATGAGTACGGTGCTATTAACCCTCATGCTGTACAGCAGCGGTCCCCAACCTTTTTTGCGCCACAGACCGGTTTATGTCAGACACGGAGCGGCCTTTAAGGTGTCGCAGATAAATACAACCACATAAAATGATCCGACCAAGACAAAAACTGTGGTATTTTGTAAATACAATAATAAACGTGAATGTACTGTGTAATTGTGTAACTTTATTAGCAGCGTCCTCCTGAAAATGCGCCAACAACATTAAGAGTAACATCCTCCTCTTTGCCGCTTAATGCTCTCTGGTCACTATGGTAACTTGTAAATATTTCTTTCAAAATAAGACACAAAGCTACAACAAGGGAAAAGACCCAGGGAAACCGAGTTAACGATAAAAACCCTGAAAACCCTAAATTTCACACCGGAGCCTTAACTCTGTGGCCCGGTACCAAACGACTCACGGACCGCTGCTGTACAGAACCTGTGATGTCCAGACGGTGTTCCTCTGGTGTTCTGCTGTGAAAACTTTTGGATTTAGGGATTAACATAGTGTCATGGTTTCCTTTCTTCTCTTATTTGTTGTGTGTGATCAGGACAATTCTGGGGAAGATGGGCCTGCAGGGGAAAGTCACCCCCCTGCAGACCAGAAGACATGGGATAACTAAAAAATACAAAGTGTGTATGTGTGTTATCAAGACAATAATTCTTAAGAACACAAGTTATTAAATGTACAATTACTAAGAGTTGTTGTGTTTGTTTTATTTGCCTGCTGTCATTTTTGATTTCCTCTGCCTTTAGGATTGCAAGTATCCAGGCTCAGGAGAGGGAGTCAGTGGGAAGCCCACTGCTGCTATTTGGCCCTGGTTTGCCCTCATGGATGAGGTGATAGGAAGGAGGCCTTCCATTAGGCCTCCTGTCCTAATGTCCTCTTTCCCTGAGCACACTCCAGGGCCAAGAGCAGCAGTGGGTGACCAAAACGACAGCGATGAGGAAGCGGGTGAGCCACCCACAACAGGGAGAAAGAGGCGAAGGGATAGAGATGATAAGCTGCTAGACCTCAGAGAGGACATGAGGCAGAAAAGAGAGGCTGAGAAGAGGAGAGCGCAGGAGAGCAGGGAGAGGATGGACAGACTATTTTCACTTCTAGAAAGATTAGTTCCAAAATGAGTTATGCATTAAGATATTTATTTATTTGTATATATTTGTTATGTTGTTCTATGTGTTGCATTACTGTAAAGGTTTTATGTTATTAATAAATTAATTAAAACAAACAGTAATTATCACTGAAGTCAATTTAATTTACTGGTATTTGTATGAACATAATGCTAACTTTGAACAATATTACATGGATATTTATTTGATATCAATAAAGTAAATAGCAAAAACCTTTAAACAAGAATATTTCAAATACGCCAACAGTTTTAAAGATGAAAAAACAATATTTTCAGTTCTTCACACAGGATTAACCTGAGTGACCTGTTCCTGGACCGTTTCTTTAACAACTGTAATAGATTACAGGAAGTCTCTGGCAGTGTTGCTGAATCTGCCGGACAAAATCTGCCAGCGACGACGATAAGGTTTTTCTAGCTCCTCGAGAATTACAAATGTACAAAAAAACGGAGCAACATTTCTGGGTCCACTTTAAAGTTTTCGCGCTGTGGCGCTAGCGACCGGAAAAACACGCAAGTAAGGGCAGATTTGGACTTGAAGGCTAAAAGGCTGTCCACAGCCCATCTGTTATGTTGTATACTCATTGTTTGTTCAATAAAGTTTCTATGGAGAAAAAAGGGGGCTGTCCACAGCCGCTCACTTCCTGACTACCTTTCCGTCTAAGGACACTACCTTGTGACGTAGGTAGGTAGTGTCCTTATGAGCCTTATCAGCAAATAACCCGACAGACCAGTTGCAGGAACCAAAACAAGCACCGGACCCCACATGACTACCAGTTATCAGGTGACCATTTTGGCAGCAACATCAACAGCGCCAATGTAAGCGGCACTGCAGAAACTTTCAAGCCATCGGAGTATTCATCTCACTTCAATTTGCATGACATCGAGCTGTATATCAAAAAACGAAATAGGTTAAATATTACCGACCCGTATAATGCTCCTGGCATGCTTTTCAAAAGTATTTCAGCGGAAGAAGACGTCCCAGATCTATGACATATATAACTACCTTATAAACTTCCCATGGTCCTACTCGGGGGACTCTTTAAAAGCTTACAAAAGCCTGGAGGGTTACAAAAAAGGTTGCAAAAATATTTCTGCATCATCACTGGAAAGGTAAATGTCATATTATCCCAGGTGGTGTAACGTTAGCATTGTTACTGTTGTGGTTTGTTTACATTAGCTTGGCTAAAACATGTCTGGTTGTCAGTAGCTATTTTCTGTTTTTGATGTACTTAACCAAGATTGTTAACATTTGTAATTGTATTTATAGGTTCAACATTTCCAAAGACTTAATGACCCACAGTTAAGGCCATGGGTAGTAGTGAGAAAAGACGGGTTGTCTTGGGAGCACACTGTAACTGCACAGCTGGCCTTGGTGAGAGGTGGTCACATGTGTCAGCTGTGTTGTTCAGCACATGGCAGCATACCAGTGGAAAAAAGAAGAGATAGCTGTTACATCTAAGAAGTGCAAGTGGGCCATCCCAAGTGAGGAGTCTTTAAAGAAAGTGGAGTATCAGCAATGCAAGGACATCATTTTTAAGAACTCTAAACAAAATAAAAAAGAGAAATCTGCAAAAGATCATCCTGGCCTCCCAGCTTTCCCACCTCTGACTGCTGCTGAGCAAGACCAACTGTATCACAACCTCTCCCAATGCCGCACACAAGAGGGGAAGATCATCAAACCTAAATTAAAATTCCAAATTAATGCTACTTTTGTTATTAGTATAATTCAGTGTTTTATTTTGCACCTTACCACTGAAGCAAGTGGCTAGTTTGTAGATTTCTGTTTGCTGAAAAAGGCAATAAAACCTTTTTCTGATTTTGATTCTGATCTGTATCTGTCAATCAGGAATATGAAAAGTGGTTAGTGGAAATCATTTGAGATGGATGTGAAGATCAAAAAATAGTGAGCCCAGGTGACATCTGCCATTCTCTTATTCTGGTATTTGTAGGACAAGTAAGAAAGCTTTCCCTTCAAAAGTCAAGTCACAATAAGCAAACAAAAAGTGAGAGTTAGTAATGTGTATTTGTTGGTTGAGCACATCACTGGAAGGGCACCACAGATTCAGATACATTTGTAAGTGCACAACATACACCCACAGTCTTGTCAAGGTAGGTCACATCATTTGCTTTGACTATGTCTGTGAAAGTTATGGGGATAGTGCTCTGCAAGATCGTGTACTTTTGACAGAGTAAGTAAGTAAGTAAGTAAAATTTTATTTATATAGCACCTTTCAAGATAAAAATCACAAAGTGCTTTACAGAGGCAGAAAACAGACATTAAAATTCAAAACAAAACAAAATTAACCAAAAGTGAGTTTAAACAGATAGGTTTTTAACTGCTTTTTAAAAGACATGACTGAGTCCACAGATCTCAAACTCAAAGGGAGCGAGTTCCAGAGTCTGGGAGCCACTGATACAAACGCTCTGTCACCTTTTGTTTTTAACCTTGTATGCGGGACAACCAGCAACCCCTGGTCACAGGACCTCAGGGACCTGCTGGGGTGATAAGAAAGAAGAAGATCACTTAAGTAAGCTGGAGCTACACTGTGCAGGGCCCTATAAGTCATGATTATGATCTTAAATTGGACCCTGAACTTGACAGGGAGCCAATGCAGCTGAATCAGGAGGGGAGTGGCATGGGAGTGTTTGTGATGCTTTGTCAGAAGCCTAGCAGCAGCATTCTGAACGCCCTGCAGCCGTTCCAGGGAGGCATTACTTAAGCAAGTAAACAAGGAATTATAATAGTCTAAGCGGGATGAAACAAAAGCATGAATAATCATTTCCAATTCGGAACGTGACACAATGGGACTCAGCGATATTTCTTAAGTGGTAAAAACAAGAGCGAACCAAAGATTTAACGTGTGTGTCCAGCGTCAGAGCTGTATCAAATGTAACACCAAGGTTCCTAATGGATGATTTAATATAAGAAGCAAGAGGGCCTAGATTTTTAACCACGTGGGGAACAAATTTCTCAGGAGCAAAGACAATGACTTCCGTTTTATCAGCATTTAGTTGAAGGTAGTTACCAGCCAGCCAATCTCTAACGGAATCTAAGCAGGACTGCAAGATTTGGAGCTTAGAAACATCAGGTGGCCTAAAAGAGATATATAGCTGAATGTCATCTGCATAACAATGATATGAAATATCAGAGAAAGAGCTAAGAAGTTGCAGAAGGGGGAGTAAATACAACAAAAACAATAACGGTCCCAAGACAGAGCCCTGAGGCACCCCATAGGCAAGAGAGCTGACAGCGGATCTGAACTTAGAGGTAGCCACAGAGAAAGATCGATTACTCAAATAGGATTTAAACCATTCCAATCCGGTACCCGATACACCCACCCAGTGGTTTAATCTGTCTAACAAAATAAGATGATCAACGGTGTCAAAAGCAGAGGTCAGATCCAGCAACATCAAAACAGTGCACTCTCCAGCATCATAATTCGTCAAAATATCATTAGACACTCTAAGAAGTGCAGTTTCGGTAGAGTGAGCCTTACGAAAGCCAGATTGAAATTTATCAAGAACGTTGTGTTCATCTAGAAAATCCGTGAGTTGCTTGGCCACAACCTTTTCTAAAATCTTGGCAATAAAAGGCAGTTTTGAGATGGGTCTGTAACTGGAAAGCAAAGAAGGATCAAGTTTAGGTTTTGTTAAGAGTGGTTGAATGACAGCACTTTTACAGTAAACAGGGACCTGACCAGAGAGTAGAGATGCATTAAGAATTTTAAGAACACTAGGCCCAATAGACTCAGAAACATTTTTAAGTAAAGACCCAGATAAAATATCAAGGGGGCAAGAGGATGATCTCATTGAAGAGACCAGCTTCAACAACTCAGGTAAAGACACTGGTGAAAATCTTTCAAATATGACAGGCTTAATTAAAATGGGAACAGGCAAATGGTACATGGAGGGAGAGATGTTGCTCCTTACATTGCTAACCTTTTCAACAAAGAAGGAAAGAAAATTTTCACAGTCTTCATTCGAAGAAATAGGGACAGCAGCAGAAGACGGAGCAACAATATCCCTAATTGTGTCAAATAGAACCTTAGGGTTACCTAGAGACTAGGTTTGAAAAATAAGCAGCCCTTGCATCACGAATTGAAGCGTTAAAAGAAACTAAAAGGTCTTTTAAATGAAAGAGATGAACCTGTAAATGAGTCTTTCTCCACAAACGCTCAGCTTTACGACAGACACGCTTTAAGCAGCGAATGCTGTCGTTTATCCAGGGCGAGGGTTTTGTAACGGGGGCTAATCTAGTTTTAATAGGACAAATATTATCGATAATAGAAAGACAGTAATTATTAAAAAGATTTGTTAATAAATCAACATCATTAGAAGCAGGCAGAACCAAATTAAAAACGTCAGAAAATTTAGCCGCAGTAGAAGAATCTAAGACGCGCGAGCTAAGAGCACGACGCTCAGGAGGAGGCAAATAAAAAGACAAATTAAATATAATACAATGATGGTCCGAAATAAAAATATCCTCAGAACTAATACAGTCCATAGTTAAGCCAATAGTAAAAACCAGGTCCAGAGTGTGCCCTTTGGTGTGAGTGGGGCCAGATACATGCTGTGTGAAATGAAAAGAGTCCATGATGCTAAGAAAACCTCTGGTAAAGAGGTCAGAGTCATCATCAATGTGCATGTTAAAATCGCCAATTATTAGCAATCTGGACAACTTCAAGATGGAAGATAAAAAGTCACTGAATTCCTTTAAAAATTGACTGTTAGGTCCTATTACTCTTTTATATGTACCCTGAGAGAAGCTAGACATCTGGTGTTCTCCAAATCAACAGGATCCAACTGTTTCTTTCCACTAGTAAATGCTGGAATCTTTAATTCTGCTTGGCATCTCTGAATGGACTCTTTAACCAGGAACCCCCTGTCTGCAAAAAATACATCACCTGGGAGCAAATGAGATAAAAAATTACTTTGTTCTGTAATAAACTTGTCACTTGTGTGACCTCCCCATCCAGAGGAGATGAAACAAATAGAACCTTGAGGTTAAGTTGCAATTAAATATTTTACTGTGTGATGTGACTTGTACGAGGAGTAACACTGAGCACTAGCTAGCAATCTACTCGGTTTCTCTAGAAATATTTCTAAACAATCTATGATGCAAACAGTCTTCTCAAAGCTGCTGTTCCGAAATGAATATGGCAGAGATTGTCTTATGCTGGGCATACACTGTGCGATTTTTGGCTCATTTTGAGCCAATTTTTCAGTCGTGCGACCGTTTTGGTGATCGGCCCGAGTTTGCCTTCATCGTGTGTCATGCATCGTGTAGTATATATGGGGTAACGAGAAGCGATTAACACCTCACGACCAGCTCCCGATCATCAATCGCTTGGTCGTAACAAAATCAAACCTGTTTGAAATCCCGTCAGCCGTCGTGAGGGTGTCACCGCAGCCTCTCACACTGCGCACGTGCAAACAAAGAAATGAAAGTGAAAAGACGGAGCAGCATGGCAGTGCAAAATGTGATCTGGACACAAGCGATGGAGGCACAACTTGTAGAACTTTGGCAAGCTCATCTGAACCTTTTCGATGTGGCCTCACAAAATTATCATGACCACAACAACCATGAAAATAATTGGATGGACATTGCTGCTCAATCACAGCTGCCTGATCAATGTTTTTCATTAGCAATTTAGCAAAGTTGATGGTGGTGGTGTCTTTCTTTAAGCCATGTGACCTGAAAAATAAGAAAGGGAAAAAAAATCTAATTTTATATACTGTTGTACAGGTACCACATATTTTTATACACTGATGCTGTCAAAATCAAAGTTGACCTGTATTTGTTGTAGGGCTGTCAGCGTTAATCGCGTTAAAGTGACGTTGACGCCAAAAGCACGTTAACGCGGCATATCTCCGTTAATGAGTTAACGAGGGTCACCCTTTGGTGGGGCTGGACAGTGCTAATGAGTAAATCGAGCTACCCGTGCTAACGTGTTGATGCCGTCCAGAGGGTGATCCGCGTTAACTCGTTAACGGAGATATGCCGCGTTAACACGCTTTTGGCGTTAACGTCACTTTAACGCGATTAACGCTGTTTTGAATGCACAGACTAGTTTGCAATAAACCTTTTTTAACATGTGAGATTTAGTGTGGTTAATAATAATAATAAATACAAAAAATAGTTCCTTTTATCGTCTGTTGGGGGCATGAGTCTGAGAACTCTATGTCAAGCAGATTATGAAATCTATACAACTCCTACTGTACTCTCATTATTCTGTCATTCTGGACATCCTGAGCTTTTATGTGATGCAACATTTGAGAGGTCGCACATGTGGACCCTTTTTCACAATGATGGCAACTGCAGCATCCTCATTTATGGACATGGTGGAGGTTAAGTGATAAGATATTATGAGTCTAATTGTTTCTTCAATTCGAGAGTCTTAACTTTTATTAAGTAGGATTTTATGAATATGGAGTAATTGTACCCTCTCCAAAACAAAGGAGAAAAGATTTTACTCAGAGGACAGGGAGTTATTCTTATTGTTGTCAGGGGATGAGGTGGACGAAGGCCAGACATTAGAGCAGAACCAGAAAGTTTAAAGCTCAGGGGAAGACATATAAGCTTTTAGGGAGCAAGAGCACAGACCGTGTGATGTACCCACCGTTCATAATATTTGTTGTTTTTTTTAGGCATTATGACATCTACGCAGAAATAAGAATCTTTTCAACTGAATTTACAAACACTGACACACACACAGACACAAACACCAGCTAAGAGTCGGATTTCTTATTTATATAATTAATAATGGATATACAAAAGTGCATTAAAATGTACATATCATCTTTATAATTCAGTTCTGACCATACTGAAATTGGGTTCAAATCATTTTTACCAGGGAAAAATGAAAAATGCTGCCCACAATCTCCAAACTGATGGTCTTCTAATAAAAATATCAAAAAGAAAATAGGCAGCTCAGTTTTCAGAAACTAGAGCGAGGTGCTCATCTCTGAAGGAAGCATCAAAACCGAAGACAACTGCAAAACACTCCTCAGCATGTCTGTGGCTAGAGTATGGTTTACTGGTTGCTAGTTATAGCCAAGATTAGGAAGTCCGTCAAAGTAAAAAATGATCTTGATGTCTCTGATAATGGGAAAACAATGAACCCTTCTGGAAGTTGAAAACTCTCTTAACAAGAATGTCAAAAGGTTACGTCACTGTGCTGCGGTCATGCAGCTGAGTAACCAAATCCTTCAACTTCAGAGCTCCAGCTTACGCACTACTTCTTACCCATAATGGACTTGGTCATCATTTTCCCCCTTCAACTGGTATTTCCTCCTCTGAGCTTTCACCGTCTTGCTCTAATCTCTGAACCTACTTCACCTCATCTCCTGACAGTACTGTGACTCCTCTTCCAGAATTCTAAGCTCCGTCTCACTCAGTATGGGTGGCATGACCTAACAGCCCAGGTTTAGGTGAGTAGGTGTACAGAATGGAGTTAAATAAAGAAAAAAAATCCACAGAAAATGGAAACAGTACCATTACATCAAATCATTCTGTGATCAAATGACACGTGATGCTCACTGCAAGGGACAGAAAATAAAAAAGAAAATAAAAGGACAATTTTAAAAAAGCGTTATGTTTTAATTCACAACAATACTTAAATTTACTATTAAAAAAAAGAGTGTTTGATATTGTGTTGATGTTTTTCATCAGTTTATTAATGTGAGACTAGTTATACATTGTAAAGTGATGTGTAGTTCATACTTTGGTACAGACACTAAATACAGCCCATATGTGAAGGTTAAATTACAGACCCCAGCAGTGACTGTGTTTCACCTATGAAGTAATTTCACTGGGAAAGTGTTACAAGGATAAAGAGTCAACAGAGTCGTGTTTCTTTCATCACAGAAAACGCTTTATTGATGCTGTTACAGGTAAGAATCAAAATATAGCAAATAACTAACAAAGAAGCATTTAAAGGCACATTAAAGAAAACCTGATCACACTGTACTGTATGTGATTCTTGCAAGCAAAACATTACAAAAAGGTTATGATTCTTTAGGAGTCCATCTGTTTGGATTTGCTCTCAACAAACTCAATTTCTGAAGAAGCTGAAGGCCTAGAGCAACATTATCACCTGCTGCTAGACAAAGCGAAAAAGAAAACAAAAATTTCAATCCAGCAATTCAAGAGAGGAAAGAGATTTACTTGATCTCAATGCTTTGAATGCGAGCACCCTCGTGAAAGCTCATGAACGAGTATTCCTGTGCACCGAGGCGGTTGGGGAAACAAAATGTTGAGCCATCTGGTAAAGTCACCTCAAACTCTGAAGGAGTGAATTTGATGACAATCTAAAAGGCATGAGAGACAGAGGACTTATATTATAGCTTGTAATGATAGATAGATAGATAGACAGATAGACAGATAGATAGATAGATACCTTGAAGTCCTTTCCCAGGCTGAAAGGAAAGCGTTTCTCCCGTTGCTCCTGACACCACTTGCCTGCCTCGAAAGTGTTGCAAACAATGATGTTTATGTCTCCCTTGGTGTTAAAACGAGGGTTGAGATGAAGTGCAATTCTGTCCTCGCTGGGGCCAATATTCACTGCAAACCTGCAATGAACAGACACACAAAGCTACACGCTTAAAACACTTATTAATTATTACTATACTAGGTAAAACATAATGAGAAGAACAACAAGAATTAAACATGTTTCATAGCTGTACTTTTAAAGTTTCAGCTTCCTTAAAGAGACAGTTCACAACAAATTCAAATTTAGACATTTTTCATCTGGTTAGCATTTTTTTGTGAAATCTGACAGCTGCATCTCCCAAATGTATAACAAGAATTAATTTTGTTACACTTTGGTTGAAACTACAATTACTGAAAACTAAAAAGTTCCAAAGAGAGTTTTTATTTTATCCTTTTTATTTTTTTCAATTTTACTATGATTCACTAATTTACAAAATCATGATACAGTTTGCCCTTCCTCTAGTACTTACTCTTTGCAATCAGGTTTAACAACTCCAACAACAGTCAGGGTTTGTCCAACCTTGAAGGTCATGTTCTTTATTGACATAACCTGTGAAGAAAAATTAGTAGTTTATATTAGATTAGCCTTTAGTGTTTCCCTCGGGATAAATATATCGTGGACAAACGAGAGAAACATGTTCTGTAAGATAACGCACACATACAAACACAAAAGTTGGGCAGGTTGATGATATGGTGATGTTTTCTGTCTGATGCTACAATAATATTTGGATCTAATAAAAAAAATCTATTAAGTAGTATTACTAGACAATAATGCGCTGTATTAAGAGACAACTTACCTGTTACTGTTGATGAGAATACAAAGCAACAGTTAAGAAGTGATTAATGCACTTACACTATGTAGTAAATAGCAAAGGTCATCAAATAAATCCAAAAGGTCAGGACTCCCACATTTTCAATCAAAAGTTAATTAAACACAAAACAAATAAAAAAAAAGCAGATTCAGTTACATCAGCCTGGTATAGACTAAATTTGCACCAGCTCTCAGTTCCATGTTTAAACTATGGTTTAAGACTCTCCATATCAGTCATAGGACTCGGAGAGAAGCAAAAGTAATGTAAGTTAAATATTGCTGCCAAAATTGTACTTACAGTCTCCATCCTGACAGATGTAGTAGGTCAAGCTGTAAAGCTGAGAAGAAATCAGAGTGATGTGTGGTCCTGTCTCTCTGCACTCCAGCAGAAGACCACAGTATATAGAAGGTAGGCGGTGCCTTCAACCTGAATGACATTTCAAACAGCCAGTATAACTGTGTTACACTCCCACCAGCTGACTTGTATATGGAATATAGACCATAAAAATGTTAGTAGTTAACAAATACTGCCCATGTTGGTGAAGACTGGCTGAATGCTAAGCAAAAATATTGTGAGAAAAATAAAACATCTAAATATGCTTTTTATTAATCGTAAACGACATGTCACAACCATATTCACTTCATGACACTTCAGCAAATCTGTCACTGGCAAGTTTTTGAATTCTGGATGTAAATGGCCTGCATTTGTATAGCGCTTTACTCAGTCCCTAAGGACCCCAAAGCGCTTTACACTACATGTAATGTACAGTCAGAGACATTTAATTAATAATCATAAATTCACTATTTTTATGAATCATAAAATAATTGTCATTTGTGTATGAAATCAACACAAAGTGGACCGTAACAGTGAGTTGCTTTGAGGAATACTACACTACTACTAAACGTTTACACTGCAGCTTACCCCTGTTTCACATAGAATTCGAGTACTCTGTTCTGGCTTCTACATTATTACTTAATTTAATTTCAACCTTTAATGTGATTTAAATAATTGTAACCCTTTCCAAAAAGTGTTACAAATATTTGGGGTTTGGGGAAAAAAGCCCAATTAATACAAAGTATTTGTTGTGTTCTGTTTAGTTTTAATCCAAAGAGGAAAGAATGCAATGCAGCCTTTGTTCAGCTCTTATACCGGGAAAGCGAGAACTCATAACAGAAATGACACAGGGAAAATGTTAGCATGTTTATCTTGCTGTCTAACAGATAATGTTTGTGCATATGTCTTCTCACCTGCCTAATTTATCAATCTAAAGAGGAAAGAATTCAATGCAGCCTTTGCTCAGCTATGATACGGGGAAAGAGAGAAGGTGTGACAGAAATGACACAAGGAAATATAACGTGTGTTTATCTTTATCTCTAACAGATAATGTTTGTGCATATGTCATCTCATTTACCATATCTGCACTGCTTCCCCAATTACATTTTCCCCATATCCAAAAAAGTCCAAGTGATACAAGCTCCTTATTATATCCTGCCTAGTATCAAACTAAAGGGGAAAGAATCCAACACAGCATTTGTTCAGCTCTAAAATAGGGAAATGCTAGCAAGTGTTTATCTTTCTATCTAGCAGATAACTGACATGCCTATGTATGTCCATGCAGACAGGAAGATCTTTAGAGAGGATTTAAAATTGTCATTTGATGGCTTAGACCAGAGGTGTCGAACTCCAGGCCTCGAGGGCCGGTGTCCTGCAGGTTTTAGATATCACCCTGGGTCAACACACCTGAATAAAATGATTAGTTCATTACCAGGCTTCTGGGGAACCTAGAGACATGTTGAGGAGGTATTTTAGCCATTTAAATCAGCTGTGTTGGATCAAGGACACATCCAAAACCTGCAGGACACCGGCCCTCGAGGCCTGGAGTTCAACAGCTGTGGCTTAGACCATCAAATATCAAACTCCATCCCTCGAGGGCCCGTGCCCTGAAACCTTTGAATGTGTCACTGATGCCACACACCTGAATAAAATTATTAGGTTATTAACAAGACTCTATTGAACTTGATTGCATGCTGAGGTGGCAACCCCTTACCCTACTCAAGTAAATGTAAATAAATGTAAGTACATGTGCGTTTTTGAAAAGAAATTACTGAAAATGTACTGAATGGCTGAATCAGCACCTCAGGATTCTGTGCTTCGAGGATTCTAATAGTTAGTATGACTCGGGGGTGTTGACTCATTTAAACTAACATAATCATCCTGTTATAACCAGGTTTCTGTAAGGCAGAGTAAATCAATTTGTTTATCAATTATTAATTTGTGTACTAACAAGGACTTGGAAGAGATAGACCTAATGTTTAATAAATCAGATTTGACTCTTTTACTCTTCGGTGCAGATGTGGATACAGTATTCTTCTTTCTTTGTAATTGAATTTTTTTTAAGTTATTTTTTGCAGATTTTTAGATTATTTTTGTTTGTTTGAGAGCAGACACAGTCTCTAAGGGGATGGGGTTTTGGGGGGGTAGCAGAAGGAGAAAAGCTATATAGAGGTATTTAAGACTGCAACTATGCTTCCTGGTCCCAAATCTGGACAGTTACGTTTGGATGGGTTTAATAAATTTGGCCAGATTTTTAGAAATGAGAGCTGCTCCATCCAAAGTGAAATGGATGCTGTCTCTCCTAACAAGCCTAGGTTTCCCCCAGAAAGTTTCCCAATTATCTATAAAGCCCACATCGTTTTTTGGACACCACTCAGACAGAGAGCAAATTAAAAAGAACGTGCTGCTAAGCATGTCACTCCTGGTCCAACTTGGGAGTGGACAAGAGAAAACTACAGATTCTAGCATTGTTTTGGCAAAGTTACACACCAATTCAATATTAATTTTAGATTTATGTTACTGGTTGTCCTTACTGCCAATGTGAATTATAATTTTAGTCAATTTTGCATTTACCCTTAACCAGTGGGGAAAATGGTCAGTCACATGAACAGTTTGGTAGTGTACTGGGGGCTTCTGTTTAAGTATATTTCCTCCTCACTGTCATTCAGCCAGCCTGTGTTCCTGGCTGCTTGGGACAATCTGCCGGGGAAGAGTTAATGGGCCCTACACTACCTTTAGCTGCACCAGCTACAGGGGCCTAGCTAGCTATGGGGTTTTTAAAGGTGCAAAGCCAAGTCTCCAGTTCAGTGATCCTGGTATCCAGAGCAGCAGATATGCTACATTTATTATAAGCATCAATTCTGCTAAAGGAAGTCGAGGAGTAACTAAACCCTGACACACTGAGCAGGAAAGTGCAGGAGGAACAAGTAAAGAGGCCATGCTACTAGTGAGTCAGTTACGAACTAAGCTAAGCTAGCAAATCCCTAAAGACACAGTGAGGTGAGGAAATATTGTGAATATAATTAGTGGGAGAATCAACAAAGAATGTGCTTTGGATAAAGTGAAGATGTGTGATGTTAATTAAATGCAACTGTGAAGTTTCTATCTTTCATGCCAAGGAAAACCCAGTGTTTGCAGAGAATGCTACTTGTCTGACTGCATCATGCCGGGAGGGATTATGGTGTGGGGTTACTTTTCATGAGTTGAGCTCAGCCCCTTAGTCTCAGTGAAAAGAACTCTAGCATTTCCAGATCAGTTTATCCCTTGAAGGGATTTAAATTGTCTTGATATAAGAATTCATAAAACATAAAACATCGCAATGCCAAAATATGGTCACACAGTTTCCAGTCCTATTGTGGAGCCTGTCAATTACTGAAGGCTGTTTATATTGTGATGACTCTGTCTGCCTGACTGCCTGTGTTTGAAAATATAGTGCAACTTTTGTTATTCATCTATAAAACTGACCGTAGATACCAGCAAAATTTGGGGATTGCACTCTCACACTATTTTGCTCCATTTTGTGAGATTTTTAGTTGGACTTGGAGCGACCTACAGAGTTTTGTTCTCTTTAGACGTTCACAGTGGTTACAATATAGTAGCCTATCGCATCGCCAACCCTGCTGACCTATTCCCCTCTGAGGGACTCATCTAACGATTGTAATCATACGAATGACCCCCTCACTGTATTGGTCCACTGTTATAGTCGCTGCATATTCACTGCATATTCCCAGTGACTTAAATGCTGCCGTAAAATGGACATAAAAACACATGATTATTCATGTCCTTCTCGTTAATATTCAGTAGTGCTGGTAGTATTCATTTTTCATTTTCAAATGCAGACAAATGGTACAGATGTGTTGTTATTGATGAGGTGGTGTAGCAGTGTTAGTCATCGTAAGGTGAGACCATGATTTCTGTTCACAAAGTTAATTCATGTTGAATTGATATTGATAATTATCAATGGTAGTTATGATGACGTTTTTATGATACATCAGTGAGGACAGTGTTTAATAGCTGGTTTAAATAAAACATCCCACTATGCACAATTGCACAATGTTCATCCAATTTTCACATTTTAATAAAATTTATAAATATCATTATCTCCCTTTTGTGTTCATTTCTTACATAAAACTGTGCATGATATTGTGAAGATATTTTTCTCCAAAAAACAATACACTCTCCCTACTCTTTTACTTCATCTATTAATGTATTAATTTAGGATTAATTATTCATTTAATAATATCAAGTAGAATAGATATATATTGTAATTTGATCTGTAGTACAAACCTTGATACATACTGTGAGTCAAAGCTGACCCTCGTGTTATGAAATATGACCCATAATAAGAATTAAATTACAGACCACAGCAGTGACAGTTTCACCTATGAAGTAATTTCACAGGGGAAGGCCCAGAGGCATCATAAAACATTCCATGTTAGTGTAACAAGAATAAGGAGTCACCAGAGTCATGTTTTTTCATAAAAGAATGTTTTAATTAATGTTGCTGCAATAAAGAAAGAACAGTTGAAATGTCTTGGGAATTCAAACAAATACTTTAGTACTTTAAGACACCTTACAGAAAACCTTGATCACACTTTATTAGATTTTTGCAAGCAAACTGCTAACTCCAAACAGAAAAAACACTTTGGCTACTTTAAAACTGCGTATGGCATCTTTAGTTATCTGTGTCAAGAACCAAAGAAAATATTTATCTTACATCCCATCTTTACATCCAAAACTGTTTGGATCAGGCTCTCAACAAACTAAATTTCTTTAAGATAAAAAATGAAATTAGTGATGAGATTACAGGTTGGCACGGTCACCATCCACCTTTGGGGACATATTACCTACTGATAGACAAGCAGAAAAATAAAGCAAGCAATGCAAATTGACGATGTGGATTTACTTGATCTCAATGCTTCTAATGCGAGCATCTTGACCAAACCCAATGACAGAGTACTTCCTTGCACCCATGCGGTTGGGGAAACAGAATGTTGAGCCATTTGGTAAAGTCACCACAAACTCTGAAGGTGTGAATTTAATGGCGATCTAAAAAGGCATTTTGAGTTAGAGAAACAGAGAGACAAATTATAGATTGATTGTAATACACACACACACACATATATATATGTAAATATACACACACACTCTCATACCTTGAACTCCTTTCCCGCGCAGAAAGGAAAGCAATCCTCATGTTGCTCCTTACACCAATTGCCTGCCTCCAAAGAATTGCAGACTATTTTATTTGTCTGTCCCTTTGCATTAAAGCGAGGGTTGAAATGAAATGCAATTCTGTCCACGCTGGGGCCAATATCCAGCGTGAACCTGCAATGTACAGACAAACAAATATTTATTACATCTTATATTCCTTTTAGGATGCGTAGGAAGGACATAGGGCTGAAATAAACTGATATACAGATATAACATTCTCAACACACATTTGCAAATGATTTTGCTACAATAGATTTAAGGGACCGTTCACCCCATAATCAAATTCTTAAAGCAATTTTAAAACAGAAATAAGCACAGGAAGTTTAAAACATCGTGTAACTTAAATAAATCGCTAATGAAATTCTCATATTGTATTAAACACAAAAATGATATGTTTCATAGCTGTACTTTAAGCTTCAGCTGTCTTAAGGATAGTTCACACCAAAATCAAATGTACACATTTATCTTATGACCTTAGGATCAAGTTATACTTTTTGTGCCAGCTGGACAGAATAAAAATATATGAGAGATATGTGCAAGAATTTTTGGAATAGAAAATACAGTAACTGTTATCTTTTATGCATTAAAATATTTGATTTTATTTCCCAACTTTACTATCATAGAATGATGTGTAAAAACATAATACAGTCTTTAATCAGTACTTACTCTTTGGGATCAGGTTTGATCACGCCAACGAGAGTCAGGGTTTGTCCAACCTTGAAAGTCATGTTCTTTATTGTCATCCACTGTGCAGAAAACGAAGAAACATTTGGTGGTGCAGCACTGGCCAGTGTTGTTTTCTAACTGAGACTGCAGTAATAATTGGCCCTAATAAAGGTCAGTAGTATTACTAAACAACAATGCATTGTATGACCCATATTCAATAATGCCCAATAATGTGAATATTTTGACTATCAAAGATCATCAAAACATCCAAAAGCTTAATAAAACTAAAAGCAAATGTCTGATTCGGTTGAATCCGTGTTAGAATTATAGTTTAAGAGTGTCCTTATTGGTCATGCAACACAAAGAGAAAATAGTCATATTACTTACTTCCACCATCTTGGCAGATGTACAAGGTTAAGTACAGGTGAGAAGAAATGAGTGCTGCAGGGTTTTGTCTCTCTGCACCCCAGAAAGCTGCATTATATAGAGTTTGGGAGGAGCCTTCAACCTGAGTGATATGTGAAACAGCCAATAGGACTGTGCCAGTGCTAAACACCCACTACCTTACTCATAGTCAAATTATAGACCATAAATAACTAATTTAGAAGTTAAAAAATATTTGAATATGTTGGTGGTTGGTATTGGTGGTTAACATCACACTGTTACACTGTAACCTGTAATTGTTCTTTGGACTTTCCCATTGTTTGAAACGCCTCCAAAAGACTGTCTGCACTTGAATGAACCTACAATTCTCCTTCTTAGATCTTCACTGACTTTTTCTGGGGGGACTTTTCTATTGTTCTTAGGGGTTAAAATGGGACTTGACAAAAATGACAGTAATTTCTATTCAGAGCTCCAGGAGATTTTCTTTGTGTAACGGTTGTGATTAGCTGACCTGTGTTGCTGCTGCTTTGATGTTTACTGCTCTTTAATGATTTGCACAACTAAATTCAACAAGGTGTAAGCAGATGTTTCCTAATGCACAATTTCCATTAACTGCTGTTTATGTTGTCTTTATCATATAGAGTATACAGTTGGTATAAAAAATGAATGCAGCGAATGAGTCAAAGCATCACCAACATAAGTTCTAATTTACCTGGGCTACACGTGATGTAATAATGACCATGAACGCACCGTCACTGTGCACCAGTACAACACACACACACACACACACAAATTATACAAGGCCCAAGGTACAAGAGGCCAGAATGCAATTCAGCCTTTGCTCAGCTACTGTGAAAGAGAAACGGTGTGACAGAAATCATAGGGAAATGTTAGCATGTGCTTATCTTACTGTCTAATAGGTAACTTTTATGCATATGTCTTCTCATCTTCTGTCACTGCACTCCCTTTATAATATCCAAAAAAGGCTAAATGATACAAGGTCTTTATTTTAATTTGCTGGGTTTATCAACCCAATGAGGTCAAATGCAGTTCAGTTTTTGGTCAGTTCTGATACTGGGAACAGTAGCAGAAATGAAATAGGGAAATGGCAGCATGTGCTTATCTTGCAAACAGATAACTTTCATGCATGCCTATGCAGATGAGAAGAAAAAGAAGTAATTATCGTACACATATGCTGTATGGTGAATATTTTGACCTTAAAAGATCAAATATTCAATATTAAAATAATAAATGTTTAAAAGTGAATACAAACATCTGTTTTAATTAAAGCACAGTTCAGTTATAGACGAAGCTTGCACCAGCTATCAGTGTTTAAAGTTATGTATTAAGAATGTCTATGAAACACAGACAGGTAAAAGTAATATTTATAGTAATACAGAGCAAGAAAAATGAACTTGACAAAACCATGGGGCAGCTAAAAACAGGAAGGTTTCTGGAACTGATTTAAAATAATCATTTGTTGGACAGTATACCGAGTATAAAGGATGACATGAAGTCTTGAAGCCTTGAGATGACAATTCCCATTGTTACCATCTTGTTTGTTTTACTTAAAATGGTTAGAGGGGAAAGGAATTTGAGGGGAATTTACATTAAGCAAAGTTCATCTGAGCACCCACTGTCCTCCAGTGATAACACTAAGGTACTTCAATACTCCACATTCTGCAAAAACCTTTCACTACTTCTTCCAATAAAGAAAAAGAGACAACTGTTATTACACTGTTATAACAAAATGTGATACAGAAAATAATCACATAAGACTCGCCTGAGTTTATTGTAAAAGTGGCAATTTGTTCACATGTCATTCAAAAAGCAATCAACATAACTAAGTAAATAAATATCCCACTCTTCTTGGGTAAATGCAGGAATATCAGTCTGTTTGGGGCTATTTCACCAGTAATGATTACCTAGTAGCTTCAAAAGTAGAAGTCAACAACATTGCTCAGCATTTCTTAATAAATAGCAGTAATCAACTCACCTGATATTTAAAATATTTAGGATAGGACAGGGAGAAAAAATGAAAGAAAGAGAGGGAGAGAAAGAAAGAAAATAGAGGGGAGAAGAGATGGTGAGAAAGGGGGAAAGAGAAAAAAAAGAAAGAAAAAGAAAGAAAAACAAACAAAACACCTGGATCACCTGTATAGGGATAAGAAAAAGCAGACGAGAAAACAAACAAAACAGAGCAACATAATAAATACAACACCATCACAATAAACTAGCTAACAATAGATAACAGTAGATACTAAATATTACATGTTATTGTGCAGCATGCAAGATCGACAGCGCACAATGTGCTTTGAGGTAGCAGCCAAGAAAGGTGTAGCTTGTGTCTGTGAACACCAGTGTGTACACCTGTGTGGATCAGCACGCTTGTATTCAAAAGGTTTCTCCATGTAACAATCTGCTAGGGAGTGTGGGGAGCCATAGCCCCGTCCCCCAGGGCATGAAGCAGGTATGGAGGAGATCCAGGCCCCAGACATCCAGAGGCCCCAGAATACGAGGACCCAAGGAGGACCACCGGGGGGTAACCGTGCCACCCTCCTGGGAAGAGCTGAGGAGAGCCCCAGACGAGAGGTCACCCAGCAGCCACGGAGCAGAGGCCAGAGGGGGTTGCAGTGACGTGCCCGCGGGCTCTGCCGGCAGCCAGCTGTGCCAGAGAGGACTGGGCCTCAGGCCCAGAGGCCAGAGGCCTGAGGGCACCCCACCCCCCCGGAAGGGGCCCAGCCGGGCCACAGGTACCAGGCCCCGCCAATCGGCCACCAGGAGTGAGCCGGTACATACATGAGCGCCCAGCCCCAGACACCAAGAACCACCAACACACAAACGTCTGAGGGCATCAGCCACTGGGAGGGAGTGTGGTGAGGGGAGACAGGCCTCCATACCTTGGAGAACATTTAAAATATTTAAGTTTCCTTTTCAAAGGTTTAAAGGTTCAAAACATTTAAAATTTATTTCTCAGAAACAAAATCTGGTGTAAACCAAAAAAAGTTTACTTAAAAAAAAGAAAATATTTCAAAAAGAATAGTTGAATCCCATTTATTATGTATATGTACCACCAGCAGCTGGAGTCATTTTATTAAAAGCTGTGTTTCCACATTCTGAGACTACAGTGAAGTAAACTGCAAAGTTGCCATCAAAATGACATCAAACCATATTTTGTGTTTTTTTATTCCAAGTGTTAATTGATATTGCATTAATATTTATAATTATCAATCGTAGTTGAGGGAAGTATAAGAATTACAGCGATGAGGTGAGTGTTTAATGGTTGTAGTGGTTATTAATGGTTATATCCCGACAGTCCCACAATGTTCCTGCCATTTTCACATTCATTAAAATGAATGACTGTTTCATTTCATGTCTGTTTTGTGTTAATTTCTTATATAAATCTGTGCACGATGTTGTGTAGATATTGTTCTCCAAAAATAAATCCTAATAAATAACAATAATTCCAAAATCCTGCTCTGAAAAACATTAATTAAGGATTAACAGTTCATGTATAGACTAGTAGATAGACTAGTTATATGTGATAAATTAATCTATAGTACAAACACTTCTCATAAAGTGGACCCAAAACTGTGAAGGTATGAAATATGACTGAATATGAAATATATGAAAGGTCAAATCACAGAGCGGGGCAGTGCCTGTTTCACTGGGAAAGGATGAAAGACACTGTAAAACAAGTATAAGGAGTCACCAGAGTCATGTTTTTTTCATAGAAGAACATGCTTTTATTGATGTTTTTGCAGGAAAGAATTGAAAAGTAAAAAGTCTTGGAAAATACAAATAGTGAATAGTGAAGCATTTAAAGGCACATTAAAGGAAACTTGATGATAGTTTACTGTATATGATTCTTGCAAGCAAAAAACTACAAATCCAAACCAAAAAATCCCTTGGACTACTTTAAAACTGCACAGTTCCATAACAGGATGTTATAGGTTATAGGTGGATGTCGTTTTACTTGATCTCAATGCTTCTGATGACAACATCCCCATGAAAGCCCATAACAGAGTATTTCTCTGCACCCATGCGATTGGGGAAATGGAACGTTGAGCCATTTGGTAAAGTCACCACAAACTCTGAACAAGTGAACTGGATGGAGATCTAAAAGGCATTTTGAGTGAGAGAAACAGAGAGACAAAGGATGTGAACACTGTAAGAAAACGGTCAAATAATGACATTTTTAAAGTTATCAAAGATACCGTGACACACATTTTCCAACAGAGATTGCATGAAAGAGCAAGGCTACAGTACGGACAAACACACTCTCACACCTTGAATTCCTTTCCCGGGCTGAAAGGAAAGCTTTTCTCACGTTGTTCCTGACGCCAACTGCCTCCATCAAAAGAGTTGCAGACAATTATATTTATGTCTTTGCTGTCATCAAAACGAGGGTTGAAATGAAGTGCAATTCTGTCCTCGCTCTCACCAATATTCACAGCAAACCTGCAATGAGAGAAAGCAATTACATATTACATTATATTTAGGATCGGAAAATATGGGGCTAAAATGGATTGACATAGAGATACAAAATTATCGGCACAGATTTGCAAATAATTTTGCTACAATAATTGCCCCAAGATAGTAAATCTTAATAAAATGGAGACAGAGTGTAGTTACCTACCTTTAAGGGAAAGTTCGCCCCCAAATAAAAATTCTCATATTTGCATATTTCATATCAGTTACCTTAACCTCCTAAAACCCAAACTCTTTCATGGCATGCATTTTTAATTTCTCTTTTCTATTTGGGCTGATTGGGACCTGATGAATGAATAAATGCATTTTTTACCTGATTTTTGTTTCTGAGAAAAATGAGATCCACATAAGAGGACATTCGTTTTAAATTCGATAGAACAGTGGCAGTATAATGTCCTCGTAAGTGATATCAGGCCCTTGTAGAGCAAAATTTAATATTTTGGTCTGGACAACCCAAAATGTGATGTCCACATATGTGGATGTCAGATCCTAGGAGGTTAAAGAGATACTTTACACACCAAAATCAAATTTACTAATTTTTCCTCTTACCTGGAGATTTAGTTTTCATTTTGGTGTGAATTTTAACATTTGGAGACATCTGAAACTTTTCTCTGTATAATAAGATGCACATTAGTGGAATTTTGATTGAAAGTACAATTACTCTTTTTACTCCAAAAAGTCCCCAAAAGCTTTTCATTATAAATGTATTTTATTTTTCAACTTTACTATGACTCACTCACTAATTTAAAAAATCCTAATACAGCTTATCCTTAATCAGTATTTACCTTTTGGGATCAGATTTGATGACTCCAACAACAGTCAGGGTTTGTCCGACCTTGAAGGTCATGTTCTTTATTATCATATCCTGTGCCGATAAAGAAAGGGACTTTTGGTGATACTGCACTGGACAGTGCTGTTTACTGGCTGAAGCTGAAATAATAAATGACTCCAAAAAGAGTTAATAGCATTACAAAATAATAATGCACTCAACCCATAATCAATAATGCCCTGCATCAACTGTCTGTAGCTGAGAAGATAAAATAACAATTAAGAAATGATTAATGCACACATATGCTCTGCGATGAATATTTCAATAATAAAGGCCATCAAATAAATCCAAAATGTCAGAATTATTATTTTTTTTTTTTTTAAACTAAAAGCATACTGCTTATACTTTAGTTTAAGCATAACTCTGCTGATTTAGTTACATCAGCCTGGTAAAGAATAAGCTTGTACCATCTGCTTAAGACTGTATATATTTGCTTACCTTCATCATCTTGGCATATGTAGTAGGTTAAGTACAGCTGAGAAGAAGTGAGAGTTCTGCAGGGACTTGTCTCTCCGCACCCAGGAAGACTGCATTATATAGAGTGTGGGAGGAGCCTTAAATCTGAATGACATTTCAAACAGGCAATATTACTTTGCAATTGCCTAAGACCCACTATTTGACTCGTTGTCAAATTATAGACCGTTAACAACTACTTGCAGATGTTGGTGGAGATCAGTTGTTAACATCACACTGTTACATTGTAACCTGTATTTGTTCTTTGGACTTTCCCATTGTTTGAAATGTCTATAAGAGACCTTCTCAAATTGAACAAGTCAGTGTGGATCACATAAAATCCCAAATAAATTCAAACTTGTGCATCCCATTCTTATTTAGAACGACATTAAAGATGCATGGGTACAATAATTCCACCATGGAAGAAGAATAGTTCAAAGAAATTGACTCAAATTACCATGACATTCATGCCCATGATGACTGTAGAGAAACATTTTTAAACTACAAGTGAACTCTTTATGAAACATTTTATAAAGTTTAAAATGGTTTAAATTAATTATAATTCAATTATAGTATGTTTGGTAAACGAGATATGGCTCCTTTGTTACTGAAATTCTTTTTTTTTAAGTTGACATTCATTCTATAAATATTTTAAACTTAGTGCCTAAGTCAACTTTATATAGCACATTTAACCTAATTTCAGTTAACCCTTAATGATATAAGAAGTCAACAAGATTTTGATTTTAGCAAATTTACTGTATGTCATTTACACTTTTCCAAACATACTTGCCCCTGTATCCAAAAAAGCTCAAACAATACTGGATCTTTATTCCGGCTAGTTTATCAATCCAAACAGGCCAGAAAGCAATTCAGCCTTTGCTCAGCTGTGATACTGGGAAAGAGAGAAGGTGTGACAGAAATGACACAGGAAAATGTTAGCATTTACTTCTTTCCCTTTCTAAGAGATTACTTTTATACATATATCTTCGTAGCTACAGTCACTCCTTTCCAAACACATTTACCCCGTATTCAAAAAAATTCAAAATGATCTGACAGGTCTGTGTTGTATTCTACCTAGTTTATCAATTCAAAGAGGCCAGAATGCAACGCAGAAATGACACAGGGAAATGTTCTTACTATCTTACTGTCTAATAGGTAACCTTTATGCATATGTCTCCTTGTCTAGTCACTAAGTCCTTTCCAAACAGGTTTAGTGCTTTATTTAAAAAAAAAAAGCCAACATGTTCTGAAAGGTCTTTATTGTGTTCTGCTGAGGTGTGACAGAAATTACAGGGGAATGTTAGCATGTGTTTATCTCGCTGTCAAAAAGATAACTTTCATATAACTTTCATGTCTATGCATGGCTATGCAGATGAGAAGACAAAATAAGAGTTAAGAAGTCAGCAACCAAGGTTAGTTTTGTAGTTTTCATTCGTTTTTATTTTTATTTAGTTTCAACTTGAGATTTCTAATTCTGTTTTCTAGTTTGAATTAGTTTTTAACATTAGTTTTCCAGTTTAGTTTAGTTTTTACTTTTTGAAAATGCTTTGCTTTAGTTATAGTTTTAGTCTTTTTTGTAATACAAGTTGCATACGAGGGGAAAGGCTGAAAAAAAGAATTCAAAAAAGTTATGTGTAACAAAATCTTGTAATATCACAAATCAGGTCATCTTTTTTTTAAATGTATTGATTTAGGGAAGATGAACAACCATCCATAACGGGCAACTGTAAACGATATCTGGCAGAGTAATCTTGGAATTAAGGAAAATTCAGTAAGCACAGTGAACATAATTACAGCAGCACCTGCAAGCTACGCAAAGGGTTAGCTTCCTTGCCTCTTTTATTAGTTAGTTAGTTAGTTTTATTATCAATTTCTGCTTTGCTACATCCATCTTAACCCCCATGAGAGTATTGACTCTCGGCTTGACTGCTTGCAGAAGTCGAGTCGAGTTGCGTAAAGTCTATGGTGACCGTCTATAGAAAGAGAAACATGTTTGATACGTTTTTTTATTAACTTACACACAAATAGCATTCTCTGCCAACAGGCTCACAAAACATGACTATGTAGAACCAAATAACAGACCAGAACCAAAGAAGCAATGTGTACAAGCAGGTGACAAAGACAAGTTTGTGAAGTATTTGTACAACACATGCCTCCGCAACAGCTTCAGTGTTTCCTGGAATTGATTTGGAAACACTAACAGAGCTATTATCTATCTGTTATGTCAGTGAAATTTCCCCCAGATAGTCTTGGTTGAGATCTGATGACTGTGAAAGCCATGGTATATGATTCACATCATTTTCATAATCAACTATTCATTGACCCCTCTTCAAATACTTAGTCACAGGCCAAAGATAATCTCTCATAGCAACTTTGCACTGATACGACTCTTCCCTTTGACAAGTGGACCCTAACATGGGAGCAAAGTGCAACAATGGGGGTGTCCAAATTCACAGGCTGCATCCTCCTGAGGACCTGGCCTTCGCGGCCTACGTGGACCAGGTCCTCCAAAGGTCAGGTAGGCCAGAAGTGATCGGCTGTGAAACTGGAAGGTCTAGCTTTCAGTTTTGCGTCACCAGCTGTCTCGGTGGAGTTTAATAAACTCAGCCATCTCCTCCTTCCTATCTAAAATATAACAGGACACTGGCGTAAATTTTCGATCATCTCACACTTCTGTTTAATCCTTTTTCTGTTTGACGTTTATTCAGCTGTGTGAAAACTATAACTTCAATATCAGCCAAATCGATTTACTCACAAACAAATAAAACACTGAAAAAAGCCAAACAATAACATTTTTAAGCTATCTGAGTGACTTAGATATCATGTTTAACCTGAGTAGCAAAAGACCGTAGAGGGGTTGAAAATGATGTGCCAGGAGTTTGCTGTTCTCGCCCCAGCTAACCATCGAGCTGGTGAGTAACAGACGTCTCTGAAAACGTCGGAGCACTTTTGCAAATATGTGATATCTTGATAAGCCGAGCAGATATTTGAAGTTTACACAGCTACATTCTCGCCTGAAAATATCTGAAAAGTTTATTTTGTGACCCAGAAAGAGCAACAAGAGTAATATTAAAACTAAGTAGCTGCCGCCATTGTTGGAAACTGGAATTGGCTGGGCTGCGCTATGAATTTTGGGATATGGTGGGCCACGAAGGACACACCCAACCCATCCTTCAAATCTGGGGAAAAGGAGGACGCATTTGTCGGCTGCATTTGGAAGAGTCTACGAATTTCGACGGCCTTCATTGCGTCGCTGTGACATAATCGGCCTACAAATGCGGCCACAGGAGGATGCAGCCAATGAATTTGGACACCCCCTAATGTCTCTCTGTGTAGGAGGTCAAGAGTTCAGGGTATGCCTTTAATTTCTTGCCTGTCTGTAAATGACAGTGTAATGGTATGAATAATCCTTCACATTTTACCATTATAAAAGTAAAACAATTACATTGTCATATTGGTGCAACCTAAAAGACTCCTATTATAGCTAGTCTTTGCACATCATAATAACACAGAAGAAAAGAAAGAAATTCATTCTCAATTTCTGTCCATTTCAGGTTATTTTCCAACCTGTTTTGGTTCAAAAGAGCAAAAGAAAAATCCTCATCAATGTTGGAGTAAAATCTAGATGCTTTTATTGTACATTATTGTACAATTGTTGCTCTCGTGTCATTGTAGACAGCAGCTGAGCCATGAGGTGGGATATAGGAGCTGGAAACATCAGCTGATAAAGAAAAAAGACAACAGACTGAATGAAAAACAGAAGTCTCCTTCATTGCACATTTTTGACCAATCAGAAGTCCCCTTCTTTCACTCTAGACTTTTGACCAATCACCGATCAGGACGAATTGCACTACCGTATGGTCCATCCCCCTACCCAGATCCTGACCGGGGCATAGTGTTATTATTATTATTATGGTTACAATATCAGCAGTGCCAACATGACCAATTATATTTGCGATAACAGGCCAGACATGCTTGTACGAGAGAGGATTAGGGCCACAGGGGGAAAAAAAAAGTGGGCACGTTTTTTTTCCTCTTTTCCAGACTTCTGAGAACAAAAAAAATTTGAGGAAAAAGTCAGAATTCTGACTGTTTTTCTCAGAATTCTGACTTTTTTCCTCCATAATCTCACTGCCAGCTTACCCTCCTCATGTTTTTTGTTTTTAACTATTCCTTTTGATGACTAATTTATATAAATTGTACATTATTAAAACTGTTGACCATCCAGCTGTGCCACTTTCACTGAAGTCCGTTCATTTTATTTCCCTAAAATGTTCACAGCTTTTGGGGAAAACCTATTTATTTACTTTAGGAATAAAATGATACACAAAAGATGTCATATGGAGCTAACTGGTAACTCATTACTGCTCACAAGACATGTTTACCAAAAAAAATGACAAGTGACAAAAAGTCAAAAAGTGACAGTGACCAAAATGAATCCTCTAGAGTTACAAAAGGTTTCTGATTTGCTTTACCTTCTCAAACAAGTGAACCACTTCAGGTAAAACCTTTTTTGTGCCAGTTTATTTGAGGAGAAATGAGCTCAGTCAAAAGATGACAAAAAATGAAATAAGAGAAAAACACACAAACACAAAGGTGTGCCAGCTACTTACAAGCAGGCCCAGAATGCAAAACAATATCCTTTGCATCCTGAAAATAAATACAGGCACATTAGCAGGCAATCCAATTCGTTGCCCTGCTCCTACAAGTCCTTGTTTCAGTTTTTACCTGAACTATTCGCTCCTTGTTGTGCGTCTTCACATCTCAAGTTGCAAAGTTGACCCAAGTTTTCTTCCCTGTTGTGCGCTCACAGCCGCTTACTAAAGTACAAGACTAACCCTGGCAGCAGCAGCAGACTCCCGACAGCATGCAGGAAGGATGCAGAGGCAGCAGCACAGAGGCGTGGATGTTATTGCAGTCGGCAGAGTGAGCCTATAAAAGTATGGTTCGGGGACCCCCGGAGGCCTTACAGCTTTTTCCGAGCGGTCTCTTTAAATGTTAGGCTTCCACTCATCAGCAAATGTGAATCTAGCAGTCCAAGTTAACTGGACTGGACAATCTTTGGTTGTCAAAATTTGTTGTGAGGATAAGAAAAAACTTTATATACATAACTGCTGCTGTTAGAGCTGAAACTAGGAGACGGGCTGCTTTGTAATTACTGTAAAGGGAGTGTAGTGCAGGGACATCTTTAAAAAATTATGAGCTGACAATAAATAAATAAATAAAATCCTATAAATTCACACATTTCTCTGTTCCAAATTATAGCACCAACCAAGCCTGTGTCATTATTTGGTCAATAGCAGCTTAAAGCTCCCCCATTCCCAAAGTCAGGAGCACTGTGGCTAACTTCTTTCTGAAAATCAGAAAATCTCATGAGCAGAGATCCGATTACTTTTTTCAAGTAACGAGTAATGTAAGGGATTACCATTGCAAAAACGGTAATTAGATTACCGTTACCCTCCCGTAGGAACGCTGTTACTGCGTTACTAAAACCGTGAGTTTTTTGCGAGAATGTCTCATGACAGTGACGTAAGCGAGTGCGACGTTCGTGACAACAGCTGTCTGCAGATCAACAATGGATAATATATCGAGTGCGGGAGAAAGTATGAGCATGCAGCGTTTAAAGTGTGGAAGTACTGACCTTATTTTGAGTTTGATTCCATAAAAAGTGACAAAAACATTAGTGTCCGTTGTGCGTGGGAAGAAAACTTCTTTTTACAGCGAAAAAACCCCCCTAAACTTCCAAGCAAGCACCGAATGCGATACGTAGTGATGGGTCCAGCAACACTGACGCACCGGCGCATGTATCAAGCTCACCTACCGATGCCTGTATCGGTGCGTGCGTCGCTTTAAGAAAAAGTCACGTGATCGATACAGCTGCTGTATCGCTCATTACCAACGCGCCAAGCTGTGTTTAAAAGGTACCGCATCCGCATCTGTCAACGGAACGAGTCGCCACCAAAAACCCCCCACAAATTGACTCTCGGAAAGATAAATAAAAATACACATCTTTCCATAACAAAATGGAAATGTTTCTGCTGTGTGGGATCATTTTGATCTTTTAACTGCAAATAGTTTGTCTGTCTTTGTTTCAGTGTAATCTATCAGAATAGGAAAAACAGCAATGTGACTTGCAGTGTAAATTATTTATTTCATTTTATGCAGGATAAATGTCGCCTCTGTTCTGCGGAGCTTTCTTACAAACAAAAGCACCTCCTCAGTGTTACAGAGGCATTACAGAGCCAAACATGAAAATGAGGAGACACACTGAGAATGAACACAGGTAGGCCTATATTGACACTGAACAGCTTTATCAACACTTTTTTTTTTATTAATATGTGTTTTATTATTTTGAAATCAAGCATCTAGGAAGACTGTTCTGGACCAGGCAGTCCTGAAGTTTATTATAAAGGACTGCCAACCCCTTAGTATTGTGGAGAGTGTCGGAGAGAAACATTCCAAGATTAGAGGATCCTTTAAGGTACTGGGGGATGAGGAAGACATCTTATCAGAACCTTTTCCACCTGACTTTACAGTTTTTGTGTACCCCAGCTTCATCTGTGCCTGTGAGTTTTCCAAAGCTGGGGAAATGGTGTGAAAAAAAACCCGCAATAGACTGAATGCAAAAACATTGGATAAACTTATTTTTCTGAATAGAAATTTATAATAAACTCTGAATCAATTACATTTAAATGGGTAATATTATATTCACAATACTTTCATTTTAATTTTTACTTTATGTCATTCACAATATATTTTAAAGATGTCTACAATATTTGCAATGTAAAACATATAAAATGATTCCATGGAAAGTACAATACCTTACAGTGTATACACGTATGACTATGTCATTGAATCAGTGTCTGTTGTGAGTCTCAAGTAAGTTCCCTGCAATGATATTTAAGGTCCAGCAGGTGTCAGTATGGAGCAAAACAGCAACACTGTGTCGACACAGTATCGATACAGTTTGGGGAATGTGCTGAAACGCTTCACGAGGCCTCATCTACCCATCACTAGCGCTACGACTGTAATGGGAAATTCACAGAGAAACTCGCGGAGTCTTCAACTGACCGCTGCGGCACACCTGCACCAGGGCAAACCTCCGCCTAAACCTCCTGCTTTACAGGTGAAAATAGAGCAACTAGTCTTTGACTTTATTTATTTTCTGCTGTGTTTTACTTGCATCTATTTGAAAGAGTGAGTGTAAACACAAAAAAATATTTAATTTTATGTGCTGGAATGTGCAGAAAATAGGTTTAAATGTTAAACAAATTTCTTCCAGTCAGAGAATGTTGCATATAATTTAAGTTAAAAGATTAAAACTAATAAAACAAGTTTTAAAAAGAGACGTTTCCATTTGATTACATTTTGTATGATGGATTATGCAGAAAAAGTAGAATTGGGCTGAAAGATCTATCGCTTTATTACCTATTCAGGTTGTAAATTGTGTTTTTAAAAAGTAACTAAGTAACTAAGTAATTAATTACTTTTGAAAATAAGTAATCAGTAAAGTAACGGGATTACTTTTTTGGGGAAGTAATCAGTAATTAGTAACTGATTACTTTTTTCAAGTAACTTGACCAACACTGCTCATGAGGCACTTAGGATGATCTTAAATCATTACTCCAAACAAAATCTATCAGAAAGTGATGCATTTACTTGAAAATGTTATTAAAACCCATAAACATCATAGGCTGTTGGCTGTTGCTAATGCTACCTGGTTATATCCAAAGAGGTAAGACAAATGTGTGGCCTACCTGCTATATCACAAACTAGCCAACTTCTATGTTTCAATTAACTTTTCATATAAATGAATACATTCATTTACAAATACGTACCAGTACATACTTGTGAGTAATTTCAAACTGGATTTCTGTTGTACCAGCAACCCACACTTTGGGCATCTGCACCAATCGTAGAAGCATGACTGAGGAGAACACTAATCGACCTATGTAGTTCAGACCTTGGGAAGTAGGCTACTTATTTGCTCATGAGGCTGTCTCTAAAGCATGATCTCACTTGAAACTTGTAAATTTACTATGAGTGTACTGTGTGTTTACAGATATTGTGCGTGTGGGTTCATGATGTGGTTTAAGACAGGTTGCTTATCCTTGAAGCAACCTGTCAAAGTTGGCCTCTCGCCTGCACTTGCACACATTCTTGCAGACACACACATAAAAAAAACACATATTTTTATTTTTTTCCACTATTTACATAATTGGCTGTGATCAGAGAATTAGCAAAGTTGATAGTTGATCAGCTACAGAGCATCTCCTACTCAGTGCAAACATGCTGGGGGGGTACAGTTCTGCAGCGCTATATACATATGGGCAGTATTAACATAGGGAAAAAGATATATATATATATATATATATATATATATATATATATATATATATATATATATATATATATATATATATATATATATATATATATATATATATATACAGTGTTGGGGAGTAACGGAATACATGTACCGCCGTTACGTATTCAGAATATAAAATATGAGTAACTGTATTCCGTTACAGTTACCGTTTAAAAAGGTGGTATTCAGAATACAGTTACTTTGTTGAAATAAATGGATTACACTGCGGTACTTCCCTGTTTCATATTGTCGCTGGTCAGGACTGTTTGGGTTTGTTTGACAGCTACGTAATGTTGTACCAGGCGGCAGCGTTACGGTTGCCATGGTTACAGGGTGGACGCGCTCTCCCTGCGTGTTTCCTGGGTGAGAGAGCGCTTTTTTTTGTTGTTGTTGTTGTGCTAAGCTAAAAGGCAGAATGCTACAGGCATGGCCCTAAAGAATGTAGCCTCATGGGCAGTGTAGTCCGTGCTGCAGCGAGAATGGACTACCATACACGTTATGTGTCTGTGAGCGAGGGAGGAGAGAAAGGAAAAGTCCGAGCTGTCACGGAGCAAAACGGGAGCTGGAAGCATGTAAATATAATAATAACCACAGCAGCCAAGAAGAGTGCCTGACGAGCCCATTTGTAAGTAAGCTATTAAGACTCAACTGTACACTGTGTTCGTGTTTTCCTCCGGAAAAAATAAGTTCCGTTGGAGCAGCCTTTCAACGCCTCTCTCTGTCTCCCGCAAGCAAAGTTGACCCAGACAACAAAGTAAAGCTATTTTTCGGCTACCAGCCCGACACGGAACCCACCGTGATTAGCCGAGGTCCCTTTACTACTGTTCGGAGTCGCGGACCTTCAGTAACAGTAATAAATCACAGCAATAGTACATTCACGTAGTTGTAAACAGCATGATAATATATTAAGTAATCCAAAGTATTCAGAATACGTTACTGTCATTGAGTAACGTAACGGAATACGTTACAGAATACATTTTGGGGCATGTATTCAGTATTCTGTAGTGGAATACATTTTAAAAGTAACCTTCCCAACACTGTATATATATATAAAATGTACAAATATACAAGCCGGTTTTAAAAAAAAGTAATATGTAATAAATAGCGTTGTGTACATACAGTTGGGTTATTGCACATAGAATTGGTATTGCACAGTGGTGGTCCATAGAGGAAGTGGGATCTAAGCACTCACTGCCCTCCAGTGGTCACAGTGAAGTACTACAACAGTACACATTCTCCAACGACGAATCAGCATTGATGCAAGAAAAAACTGAGGCAGCTGTTATGACACAGTGACAAAAGGAAAATCATGAGCACTGATGCAGGTGTGAAGGTCTCTAAGGATGCTTACTCTGAGTGTTGGAGATGTATAGCTTTTAATTGCCAGTTTTTTCACACTGTAAGAAATGAAGCTTATGTGCAAGTTTACTAACATCTTGTCCATTCATTTTGTTGCCAGCTTCTGCTCTGTCATGAACAAACATGTAAACCAAATTTTTCATGATTTGCTGAGGTAACCCCCTAAGGTCCAAAATATAAATGGCCATTTTTGACTGCTTTTGATTTTACATTTTTATTTCACCTTCTAATTGTTTTATTTTATTTTTTTCCTTGCCTTGCTTGGTGTCATTCTTTTCAGCTCAACCTCACGTGTGTGAATGTAGTTGTTTTTTCATTAGCACAACTGATCTGTAATCACACAAAAAACATAAAATCCTAGTAGTAGTTTTTTTTTTCACATGTGTCGAGTAAATTACTTTTATAACTTGAAATGCAAATACGAAGTAAACATATACAACTATTTATCTAAAAATGCAGCCAATACACCTGCCTTTTTTTTTAATTTTGCACAACCATTTAAAAATATTAAAACGAGAGAACAATCAGGTGCCACAATAAGATGCCCCACAAATTATTTGTGCCAGTAAAAAAAATAATTTGTTTGTCCGCCACAAGACAGAGGAGAGAACACCACAGACCAAGACCCTGCAGGCCTGACAACAGGAGGTGTATCACTCCTCTTTTCCGCCCAGAGACAGCGTTTACATTGCAGTCTGCCCTTGTGACATTTATTAGTACCCTCACTGACACGCAAAACAAAACAATGACTACACAACGGACTAACTACACAAGACAACACAACACACTAACTATACACTCCACGCTAAACGTCACAAATCTCCCACATCTCAAAACTTGCTCTCTCTCCCTCACTCGCTCTATCTCGCTGCCATCACTCCCAAAACGTTCCCCTCTTCCTAAACAACCAAATCCCACATGTTGACTTTTTTTTTAATTGCTCGACATGGTACGTTTTTCATCCAGTAGCAAAGAGGTTGCTTTTCTTTTCTTTCTTTACTGTTTTTGCACTGTCCTTAGAAAATGCTTTAAAAAAGCAAGAAAAAAAACACCCAAAAAAAGTGACGATAGTATTTAGAAAAAAGCATGGCTTATACATATATATGTATATATATATATACATATGTATATATATCGTAGCTCTGGATTTAGTGGCCTGTCATTAAAATTTAAAAACTGGTGTATACTTTCAAGTCCGAACTTTCAACACGGCGTGAAAAAGAGACTCAGCACGGCTGCAGCTTGTTGCTATGTCAGCTTAAATCAGTCATGTGATTTGGAGGTGCAGCGTGTCTGTGGACCCCAGAGGGTTAATAACACTCACCTTCATTCCATTTCCAGAGTGTAACAACCAACCACCTGTGTGAAATCTGAAATTCCCATGGTGCCGTTCAAAATATGGTCTGGCGCAATCATAGGCATTGGTTGCTACTGACAACAAGAAATAAAGCCGTTCTGCACTATGGGCTGAACCATTTGGTAATGGTGGAGGAAATATATTCAGTTTAGGAATTTATATTCACTGTTAACTGTAACAATGTTCAAAGTGTTAATGCTATGTTATTTTAATAAACAACACTGTCATATGCAAAACTAGGGTGGCAAGAGATCATCTTAGGGTGGCACATGCCACCTCATACCACCCTTCTAGATCCACCTCTGACCTTTTGCTGTGTTTCAGACCAAAAGTCCAAAATAATTATTGCAATTATTCATTTTAAATGATTAAAATTAGCTATTAAAATCGTCTTCCATTACATCCACAGTAGTTCAGGAGTGCTAAAGGCTAATTACAACATAATAGCCTATCAGATTACCAGTCATGCTGCTCTACTCAGAGGTGCTGATCAAAGTTGTAATTACATGAACGACCCCCTCGCTGGTATTGGTCCACTATACCAGTGAGGGGGTATAGTGGACGCTACTGGTGAAAACACGCGGTTATCAACTCCCACCTTGTTAATATTCAGTGGGTGTGAAGAAGGTTTATAATACGGCAGTGAGGACAGTGTTTATTTGTTGTAGTGGTTATACATGGTTATATAATAAATCCCAACATTTGCACAATGTTCTCCTTATTTTCAGTTTCACATAAAAATATAGAAATCTGTGGATGTTTTGTGTTTATGCCTTATGTAAAACCACGCATGGTGTTGCGTCAATGTTTTTCTTCAAAAATAGGTGTTGTAAAATCAAACTAGACCCAGACCCTACTGTGACACATGAAATATTGCCTATATGTAAGGGTTAAATTACAGAGCCCGGCACTGGCTGTGTATCACCTATAAAGTAATTTCACAGTGAAAGGATGAAAGGTGTTGCAGAACAAATATAAGAAGTCACCAGAGTCATTTTTTTTTTCATAAAAGAAAATTCTTTAATTGATGTTTTTGCAGGTAAGAATTAAAAAGTGGAATGTCTTGTGGAGCATTTCGAGACACATTAAAGAAACCTGACCACACTGTACTGTATATGAATCCTGCAAGCAAAAAACTGCAAACAGAAAAATAACTTTCTTTAACTGCTTTAAAACTACTCATGGTAGAGTTCCAGAAAAGGGTGTTCAGGTTTAGAGCTAAAGATTATAATTTGTAAGGCTCCTTTTTTATGACTATAGCTGTTTGGACCTCTCTCTCAACAAACTCATATCCTGTAAACTATGACAATCTGTGATAAAGGTTAAAGGTTAACAAGGAAGCTGAAGACCTAGGACTTTATATTACCTGCTGCTAGACAAACAAAAAAAGAACATTTTTCACATCCAGGTATGAGAAATGAGAAACGATGGCGCTTTACTTGATGTCAATGCTTTGAATGCGAGCATCCCCATCAAAGTTTAGGGCCGAGTATTTCTCTGCACCGACGCGGTTGGGGAAATGGAATGTTGAGCCATCTTGTAAAGTCACCACAAACTCTGAAGGAGTGAATTCAATGGAGATCTAAAAGGTATTATCAGTGAGAGAGACAGACAGACAAAGGAATCAAATATTGTAATAGATGTGATGTATAACGATCAAGGTCTCACAGATGAGTGTGCAGTATCAAATAATGAAGTTATCAAAGATGCAGTGGCACTTATTTTCCACCAGAGGTCACTCTCACAGAGAGGCACTATACAGACTAAAGAGGAAGCTAATAGACTACATATGACCCATGCAAGGCTAAAATATACACACACTCTCACACCTTGAACTCCTGTCCCAGGGAGAAAGGAAAACTTTGCTCGCGTTGCTCCTGACACCAACTGCCTCCCTCGAAAGAGTTGCAGACAATTATATTTGAGTCTCCATGGGCATTGAAACGAGGGTTGAGATGAAATGCAATTGTGTCCTCGCCGGGGCCGATATTCACAGCAAAACTGCAATGTACAGACATGTGTCAAACCTCATTTACTTTAAATAAGTAGCTCAGTCTAATCCTAATGGGGAATTTGAAACAGAAATAAGCATAGTAAGTAAAATATAAGGGGAAGAAGAACAACAATCAAGCATGTTTCACGGCTTAAAACCGCATTTACCTTAGATTACTGACTCACTTAATGTCTCAAAGTCAATTTCAAATAGAAGTAACTAAGTCACGTTCAGGAAGATAAATGACATGTTCCATAGCTTTATTTCTGATGGTTCAGCTACTTTAAAGAGACAGCTAACACAGACAAAATCTAATTTACTCATTTTTTAGCCAATAACATTAGCTATCAGTTTTTGCACTAAATGATAAATACAGCGATAACGACACCCTGTCAAGAATTTATTTTGTTGAATATTGATTGAAGATTTTTCCAACTTTACTGTGATTCATTCATTTACAAAATCATGACACAGCTCGTCCTTAATCAATACTTACTCTCCAGCCTCAGGTTTGGTGACTCCAACAACAGTCATGGTTTGTCCAACCTTGAAGGACATGTTCTTTACAAACACACCCTGTTCAAAAAAGAAGGCAACTTTGGTGATACAGTGTATTATTGTCTACTAATACTACTGACTTTTATTAGATCCAATTATTATTACAGCTTCAGGCAAAAAACAGCACTGGCTACAGTCTCGGCCAATTCTCCAGTCCTCACTTTATCCCTAGAAATTGCAGAACATGTGTTTTCAGTTATATCCCCATTGACTGGCTGGTCAAATATTCCAGCTCTTTCTTGTCCTGAGGTTGCCAGGGACATTTTTCTGTATGCCGATTTTGGCAGAGACTGAATGTTGAAAAATGATGAGGGACAACTGTTAAACTGAGTCAAATTTTCCTCAGTGCAATACTAGATACCGGGAGTGGAAAAACACTAAGCTTAGCAGAAATTCAGTTCCTGCTGTACATGTGGCAGGAAAATACTGGTTTGTGTAACAATTAGGAAATTGTAATTGTTCTAATGGGGAATTTGAAACAGAAAAAGGGAAGGGGAAGAAGAGCAACAATCAAGCACGTTTCACGGCTTAAAACCGCATTTACCTTAGATTACTGACTCAATTAAATTCTCATAGTCACTTTCAAATAGAAGTAACTGAGCCAAATTTAGGAAGAAACACTAAATGACATGTTCCATAACTTTATTTCTGAAGGTTCAGCTACTTTGAAGAGACAGCTTACACAGACAAAATTTACCACTAAAGTCAAAAAGTACAAGTGCACAAGTCCTTAAAAGAGTAATCTAAAGATGTAGGTTATCAGATAAGTCTGTCAGACTCTCCACCTAAATTCCTAATGCAACTTTTATAGATTTTATTTTTTTTTATTCATTTGTATTTCTTCACTGCCTGCCTCCATTTCAAGGGACAAGATCAGAAACCCAGACTACTTGTGTGGGTTTTAAACGCTGCAGTTGTTAGAGAAACATCCTAGATACAGTCAACAAGAAACCAAACACTTACTAAAAATAACCATGAATACTTGATCATATTAGATCATGCTAACAATTTTAGATTCGCTTGTGAAGAGACCAAACTTTCCCACTGAACATGACTATGAAGACTTAGTATCTATATTTTGTTGATTAAATAATTTAGATTTCTAGGTTGACAAACTGTCAGGTTGCAATACCTTAGAGCAGTGGTGTCCAACTCCAGGCCTCAAGGGCCGGTGTCCTGCAGATTTTAGATGTGTCCTTGATCCAACACAGCTGATTTAAATTGTTAAATTACTTCCTCAACATGTCTTGAAGTTCTCCAGAGGCCTGGTAATGAACTAATCATTTTATTCCAGTGTATTGACCCAGAGTGATATCTAAAACATGCAGGACACTGGCCATTGAGGCCTGGAGTTGGACATCCCTGCCTTAGAGCAACATTGTTCACCTCAACCTCTTCTTGACAGTGATTCTCAATCCTATAGTTTTCCAAGGACCTCTGCATATTCTGTAACATATGTTCACTGTCAAATTCCAATTAAACCAAATTCTGTTCATCTTAACTTATATGTCACAACCATATAAGAGTTTATTGGTACACAGATAACAGTACTTTCATTTATATCCCTTTTGTAGACACACAAACATGTAATGATCTGCACTTTTCTATAAACAGGCTGAAATCGTGGCACGCCACAGCTCACTGCAAAACATATAATTTATTTAAAGATCAACCAGTGAAAGTAAGGGAGGCATAGTAATGTGAACATTCTTCCTCTGTTAGAAAGTGTGTTTGGCAGCGCAGCTTGCTGTGCTGGACTGGGCTTGTGTCCGAGCTGGCGGTGACGCTGCATGTCTCCCAGACATTCTGCCTAATGAAGGAATCTGAATAATGTAATGTGTAAGACATGACACTTCACTGAATCTGTCACTGTTGTGATGATGAAATCGAGCTGGCAAGTTATTAAAACAGTAACACGTTACTAGTAATAAAGTCATTATTAAAATAAACTTCACTGAACTGAATGAATAATTGTCATTTCTGTGTGAAATCAACACAAAGTGAATTTTAACAGTGCCAGAGACATTATTTGAGAGATAATTACACTTCTGCTTAAGGCTTGCACTGTTGTTGACCCCTGTTTGGCTTAGATTTGCAGGATTGTTGGCTCTGTTCTTGTTTCTAGGTTATTACTTTATTTCATTTTATCCCTTAATGTCATTAAAACCATAACACCCCTTTAGCCCAAAAAAGGAAAAACAGACACAAGGTCTTGACTGTATTCTGACTATTTTATCAATTCAGAGATGCTAGAATGCAATGCAGCCTTTGTTCAGCTCTGACACTGGGAAAAAGAGAAGGCGTGACTGAAATGAAAGACTCAAGTGCTATCATGTGTTTATATTACTAAGGCTAACTTTCATGTATAGGCATGGCATTGATCTTTTACTATAGATGAGAAAAAGAAAATAACAATTGAGAAGTAAATAATGTAAGCATATGCTCTGTGGTGAATATTTTGACCATAAAAGGTCATCAAAAAATTTGAAACATTAGAACTCCTAACAGGTCAATAAAAACTAAATGCAAACATCCTTTTTAGTTAGTACAGTTTAGCTGATGCAATTACATCAGCCTGGTAAAGATAAAGCTAGGACCAGCTGTCAGTTCAATGCTTAAAATAGGCTTAAGGCCTAAGACTGTCGATATCAGTAAACCAAAGAGTCATATGAAAATCAAAGTAATATAAGTTGACTATTGTTGTCAAATCTTTACTTACATTCATCATCTTGGCAGATGCAGAAGGTTAAGTACAGCTGAGAAGAAATGAAAGTGCTGCAGGGCCTTGCCTCTCTGCACCCCACCAGATGACTCCAGTATATAGAGGGTGGGCGGTGCCTTCAACCTGAGTGACATTTCAAACAGCCAATATAATTGTGCCATTGCTAAACACCCAAGAGCTGACTCACAGTGAAATTAAAAGCTGTAAATAACTAATTTAGCAGTTAACAAATACTTGCAGATGTTGGTGAAGTGAGGCTAATTAGTGAAAGATCATTTGTTAACACCAAACTGTTACATTTTAACCTGGTGGAGCTGAGCCTGACTGTGAGGGGAACTGCAGACTTGGAGTTAAAAATAGAAGTGTATTTGTTACCAGGGAGACAACTAAATATTTAGCAGAGCCAGCGGTCTTAATGTCCACTTACTGTATATAGCTCAGGGCATACAGTAAGATCAAATGCCGGCATTTGGAATAAATCTGTGGCAAATTCTAGGTAGAGTTGAAATTAAGTGAAATGTTGGAAGTGAGTCAGATCCTCAAAATGATTTGAATGTATGACTCACACTTAGAGCCAGAGTATACTGCCAGCTGCTGAAATACAGAGGACAGCTGCTGTGAGTGCAGCAGGGTGGGTCAGTTCCACACATATCCACTACAATGTATTACAAACTAATGTAATTTAGAGCAATGTCACAGGAACCATTTATCAAGAACTACTTTATTTTACAGTTATCTACTGTTTTTCCCTTTGTAACTACTAATACTAGTCATATTTGCAGTGTAGGGCTGCTCCTTTGCTGATAGAGAAAGAAGTCTTTGATTAAATTGGGCTAATATCTCATCATTTAACAATAAAAACCAAGAGTGGAGTTTCAGAAGGAGTTCTATTGTTATAATATAGGTTCAGATTCCAGGCTGAAAAGGTCACTTAAACCTTGAGACCAGTTCCCCTACACTTCACACATTGTAACGGTACACAATAAAAATTCCTCCCTGTCCTTTATGACTTCATTCTGGGTCATGTTATTGATTAAACACTTTTTGGCACCCCCACCTCAAAATAATGTTCCGAGTAAAAGTAAAAAGTAAAAAGTACAAAAAGAACGCTTTAAACTAATTTACATAGTCCACACGGTGCAAATGAATAATGATTCAAAGCATATTGCAAAAGCAACCCAACAGTTTATAAAGACAAAGAAAGGAGATATTCTTTAACTGCCAACTCAGTCATCTGATCTCAGCCCTTTAGCGCATACTTTTCAGTTATTAAATAAGAACTGAAGGCAGAAAGATGCGCAAACAAGAAACTAAAGACAGCAGCTGCATCAAAGGGTTTCCATCGGTTCTAGCCTTCAGACTGCAAAGGGTTTTTATCCAAGTAATAAAAACTATCATTAAAATAACAAAAATGAGAGCTTGATCAGTTAATTCCTAAACAGTTAATGCAATGTGCAGTAAATTAAAACCTGACTGAATGCTAAAATTTCTATAGGAAATAATCTTATCTACTTCTTGAACCATGTGCTCCTGTGACCATGTGTCAGAAAAACACGGTGCTATCTTCAAATGATGCATGATAGGTTCTCACACAGCTTACTGGATGGTCATGGTCTGTGCAGTAGGGGAATTATTTACACTTGTGGTCAAAAGTTTACATACACTCCACTAGGGCAATAATGTTATGATAATTAGGGGCTTTTAATTGTTTCTTTAACTGTTGATTGATTGAATGGTTGCACAAAGGTCACAAGTTGCACCTTGACCAGATGCTTTTGGTAGCCATCAACAAGCTTCTAGCATAATTCTGGATGGATATTTGAGCACTCTTGTTGGCAAAATTGGCAGAGTTCATTTAAACTAACTGGTTTCCTGGCATTAACTCGGCTTTTAAGAGTAGTCTGCAAATTTTCAACAGGGTTGCAACTCGACCTTTGGGAAGACCATTCCAGAAGCTTAATGTTAGCCTGCTTTATCTATTCCAAAAACAGTTTCGATGAGTTTTTGGATCATGTTTTCTATTGCATTGGCTTATACTTGTAAGATTAAAAATTGTTTCCAAAATAGAGTATGTTTGGTCTAAAAAATACATTTAGCATTGGGGAATGATTGATTTTGTAGAAAGCACCAGTCCATTTACATTCATTGAAAGTATACTGCTAAAAGTTTGCTCTGCAGTTTACCGCCGTTTGACTTAGAGTTACGATACCATTGACTCTGTTCTGATTTCTACATTATTAGTTTATTTGATTTCATCTTTTAATGCAATTTTAGATATTGCACACCTTTTCAAACAAATTTACCCTTGTATCCAAAAATGCTCAAATGATACAAGGTCTCTATTGTATTCTGCCTAGTTTAGCAATCCAAACAGGCCAGAATGCAATCCAGCCATTGCTCAGCTGCAATATTGTGAAGCAAGAAGGTATGACAGAAATTACATAGTGAAATGTTGCATGTATTTATTTCCTTTTCTAACAGAGAACTTTCACATCTATGCATGTTAACGAGAAGACCAGACAGAAAGGCATTTTACCAAACACTTCTATACCACAAGTCTTTCTGGGATGACAGTTATTGCCATTTATTGGATGTCAGATAGAATACAGACTTAAGGCACTTCTGTATTGGCTTTAGCACTGTCAGTGGTTTTTATGTGGGATGGCAGACTCCAGAGCCTGAGGGCAAAAACAGCAAAGACCTGGTTACCTTTTGTTCTCTGGCAAGAAAGGGTCACTGACACTGACAGAAACTGGAAGGATGAACTCAGTGACCTCAAGGTAGAATATGGAGTTAAAAGATCTGCAGTATATTATGGAGCCAATAAATGGAGTATTTGAAAACAAATAATACTAAACTTAGAAAATTATTTCACATGTAACCAGTGCAACTGAGCAAAAACAGGATAATGTGCTGTCTTTTCTGTGCACCATTAAAAAATCAGTTTTGAACAATCTGTAATCAAGGAAGGGTGAAACTGGACAGTCTTATTTACAGCAAGTTATGGTAATCCAGGTGAAAGGTGACACAGACAGATAACTGTTTCAACATCCTATATATGGAGAAAAAAACTCTCAGTTGATTTGATTATTAAAAGACATGAAACTATCCACTGAAACATTAACTAGAGTCTGAATTTATGTGGATAGAATGCCTTAATTAGAATATTTATAGAGCTGGCTGTGCCAAATAAAATAACATCAGTTTTGGTATTGTTTAGTTGAAGGAAGTTCAGCTCATTGAAACAGTCAAAAAGGGTCAGCATGAGAACAGTCACTGTCAAGTGTGGCAGGTAGATAAAACTGCGTATCATTCACATAACAGAGATAGACAAATGGTAACATGTGTTTATCTATTTCAGAAATATCAAGGCAATGCATGATGTATGTAACACGTATGATTAAAAACAGAAGAGGAACAAAAATGGATCCTTGTGGGATGCAACAGCTACTGGAAGCCGACTAGCTTCGTCTTTCGATCATGACGTTCCTATATTTGAGGAGGGAAACCAGTGTAAAACGTGACAAGAGTAACTAAAGTAACTAGAGTCCGAATTTATGTGGATAGAATGCCTTAATTAGAATATTTATAGAGCTGGCTGTGCCAAATAAAATAACTTCAGTTTTGGTATTGTTTAGTTGAAGGAAATAATGTTCTGAGAGCAATAGAAAAATCACAAGATCTTTAAGTAAAAAGTACAAAAAGAACGCTTTAAACTAATTTACATAGTCCACATAGTGCAAATGGATAATGATTCAAAGCATATTGCAAAAGCAACCCAACAGTTTATAAAGACAAAGAAAGGAGATATTCTTTAACTGCCAACTCAGTCATCTGATCTCAGCCCTTTAGCGCATACTTTTCAGTTATTAAATAAAAACTGAAGGCAGAAAGATGCGCAAACAAGAAACTAAAGACAGCAGCTGCATCAAAGGGTTTCCATCGGTTCTAGCCTTCAGACTGCAAAGGGTTTTTATCCAAGTAATAAAAACTATTACTATATTAACAAAAATGAGAGCTTGATCAGTTAATTCCTAAACAGTTAATGCAATGTGCAGTAAATTAAAACCTGACTGAATGCTAAAATTTCTATAGGAAATAATCTTATCTACTTCTTGAACCATGTGCTCCTGTGACCATGTGTCAGAAAAACACGGTGCTATCTTCAAATGATGCATGATAGGTTCTCACACAGCTTACTGGATGGTCATGGTCTGTGCAGTAGGGGAATTATTTACACTTGTGGTCAAAAGTTTACATACACTCCACTAGGGCAATAATGTTATGATAATTAGGGGCTTTTAATTGTTTCTTTAACTGTTGATTGATTGAATGGTTGCACAAAGGTCACAAGTTGCACCTTGACCAGATGCTTTTGGTAGCCATCAACAAGCTTCTAGCATAATTCTGGATGGATATTTGAGCACTCTTGTTGGCAAAATTGGCAGAGTTCATTTAAACTAACTGGTTTCCTGGCATTAACTCGGCTTTTAAGAGTAGTCTGCAAATTTTCAACAGGGTTGCAACTCGACCTTTGGGAAGACCATTCCAGAAGCTTAATGTTAGCCTGCTTTATCTATTCCAAAAACAGTTTCGATGTGTTTTTGGATCATGTTTTCTATTGCATTGGCTTATACTTGTAAGATTAAAAATTGTTTCCAAAATAGAGTATGTTTGGTCTAAAAAAATACATTTAGCATTGGGGGAATGATTGATTTTGTAGAAAGCACCAGTCCATTTACATTCATTGAAAGTATACTGCTAAAAGTTTGCTCTGCAGTTTACCGCCGTTTGACTTAGAGTTACGATACCATTGACTCTGTTCTGATTTCCACATTATTAGTTTATTTGATTTCATCTTTTAATGCAATTTTAGATATTGCACACCTTTTCAAACAAATTTACCCTTGTATCCAAAAAAAGCTCAAATGATACAAGGTCTCTATTGTATTCTGCCTAGTTTAGCAATCCAAACAGGCCAGAATGCAATCCAGCCATTGCTCAGCTGCAATATTGTGAAGCAAGAAGGTATGACAGAAATTACATAGTGAAATGTTGCATGTATTTATTTCCCTTTCTAACAGAGAACTTTCACATCTATGCATGTTAACGAGAAGACCAGACAGAAAGGCATTTTACCAAACACTTCTATACCACAAGTCTTTCTGGAATGACAGTTATTGCCATTTATTGGCTGTCAGATAGAATACAGACTTAAGGCACTTCTGTATTGGCTTTAGCACTGTCAGTGGTTTTTATGTGGGATGGCAGACTCCAGAGCCTGAGGGCAAAAACAGCAAAGACATGGTTACCTTTTGTTCTCTGGCAAGAAAGGGTCACTGACACTGACAGAAACTGGAAGGATGAACTCAGTGACCTCAAGGTAGAATATGGAGTTAAAAGATCTGCAGTATATTATGGAGCCAATAAATGGAGTATTTGAAAACTAATAATATAAACTTAGAAAATTATTTCACATATAACCAGTGCAACTGAGCAAAAACAGGATAATGTGCTGTCTTTTCTGTGCACCATTAAAAAATCAGTTTTGAACAATCTGTAATCAAGGAAGGGTGAAACTGGACAGTCTTATTTACAGCAAGTTATGGTAATCCAGGTGAAAGGTGACACAGACAGATAACTGTTTCAACATCCTATATATGGAGAAAAAACTCTCAGTTGATTTGATTATTAAAAGACATGAAACTATCCACTGAAACATTAACTAGAGTCTGAATTTATGTGGATAGAATGCCTTAATTAGAATATTTATAGAGCTGGCTGTGCCAAATAAAATAACATCAGTTTTGGTATTGTTTAGTTGAAGGAAGTTCAGCTCACTGAAACAGTCAAAAAGGGTCATCATGAGAACAGTCACTGTCAAGTGTGGCAGGTAGATAAAACTGCGTATCATTCACATAACAGAGATAGACAAATGGTAACATGTGTTTATCTATTTCAGAAATATAAAGGCAATGCATGATGTATGTAACACGTATGATTAAAAACAGAAGAGGAACAAAAATGGATCCTTGTGGGATGCAACAGCTACTGGAAGCCGACTAGCTTCGTCTTTCAATCATGACGTTCCTATATTTGAGGAGGGAAACCAGTGTAAAACGTGACAAGCTTTGTGTTCCAGATATTTTTAAAGAACTTGTTAGATTCTATGCTGAGATCAAGCATGACTAAATAGTAGACTGACAGACAAAAGCATATTATTATGTGCCTTTAACAGAGTAGTTTTTTTTCTATGTATGCTTTTAAAACCAGAGTGAAACTTGTCAGATATGGTAAAAGTATTTAAACATGGCTATAATTAATAACTTCTCAGTAAACTGAGTCATTTCATCTTGTTTTAAAGCACGCAGTCAGCACGCAGTCACACAGTCCTATAGAAACACAACATGGACCCTGATCCCCTCAGTAACTATAGGCCTGTTTCCAATTAACAAGATTTTAGAAAAAGCTTTGCTCTAATTGGGACTAGCAAAGACTTCTTTAAAAAGGTGTGATGGAGTTTATTACTAGTGTTTAATAATCCTTCTCAGAAAAGTGATCAAAACTGGCATATTTTGTATTTGGAAAGATTATCTTTACTTTCAGATGAGCTTGTTCAAAGTTATGTACCAGTTTACAAGTGAACGTCTGAGGATCTTAGTTCAGCTGTACTTTGAGTGTTGGCTGACAAACAGTGTGTGGTTTGTTCCGATTTCAAACAGCTGGCATCCATTTTCTCGTACTAGTAAAATGGCAGTTTACAAGCCACAGTTTGTGGAAAGCAGGTGGAATTATGGTTATTATTTTTTTTTTAAAGTTCATCTCTCTACAGGATGAATCTGGAAAAGCTGTTATTTTTGTTGGTACTATTGTGAAAGGCAGTGCCTTTATCAGAAGTTCAGTGGGGCAAAGAGATGTGACATGTTTGCACATGCACGTGGTCAGCAGTCAGCAGATCTTATGACACACACATATCCGCCTACACACTCACTCACTCTCTCTCTCTCTCTCTCTCTCTCTCACACACACACACACACACACACACACACACACACACACACACACACACACACAAAGACCTGGCACAAGTTTTACTTAATATTTATTAAAACTATCTATTATCATCACATGAATGTCAGTAATTCAGCTGCATACTTTAATCATGTGAGACAATGCAATGCAAATCACTACAAAATTTATTCCAGGCTTCACATCAGCACAAAACAATTATATTTGTGTATATTTCCTATGATTAAATGCAAACTATTAAAAAAATGCTATCTATTGATTGGTAGTTAGCAGACAATTATCAAAATTCACTATTTTACTTAAGAGTTATTACTGAAAATGCTTGAAGGTGAGAAGAATTTGAGAATAGTTATATTGTTTGTGGTCTGACACAAAGGTGATCTGAGTGTTCACTGTCCTCCAGTGGTCAGAGTGCAATACTACACGACTATTTACTACTGGTGGCCGAGGCAGCTGTTATTACAAGGTGACAAGGAGAACCAATAGAGTGCTAATGTAGGTGGGAAGTCTTTTGAGGATATTCCCTCTGAGTGATGGGGATGTATAGATTAAACTAAAGTAACATAAAAGTTACAAACAAACAAACAAACAAAAATATCAATCTGACAGTGATGCAAAATTATAACAAAATATAATGCAAAACGTCACATACCACTCAGCTGCACAAAAGTCAATCAAACTACATATATATGCCACTATTCTTGGGTAAATGCAGGAGTATCGGCGTTTGTGTGAGGGTAATACACCAGGAAGGATTATCTAGCTTCAAAAACAGAAAGCAAAATAAATATCAATATTTAGTGCTTACTTGAGATTTTCAGTATTCAAATTTACTTTTAACAATTTGGGCTCAAAACAGTCAAAACATAAACAGGCTATTTTTCACAATTCAGCCTCCCATATTATCCCTGAGAAAAAAATGTGGTGTAAAGCATAAAAAATTAATTTTTTAAAAAAGATATTAAAAAAGCACTTCACTATGCTCTATGAGTATAGTGCTTCTGTCACTGGAGAACAACAAAAAATTTTTTTTGAAAATATAAAATGAAAAATTTTACACATGACATCACATTGTTGCCATTAAGAAAACAATAATAAGGTAAATTACACTCACTGACCATTTAAGAACAAACTAACATGATGTACCTATAACCTGGCTATTTAATGCCAACTATTAGTCAAGCACAACATTTAGTACAACAGGTACAACAGGTTGTACAACAGAGGTGACATTTCTTTCAGTCTGCAGATCAATGTCAGACTGAGCATTGGTCACAACAATAATTGAAAAGTACAACATATCATTTCCTTGTCATAATGACATAGGTCAGACAATATTAACTTTTGAATACCTTGTGGTGTCAGACCAAAGCAGACCAAACCGACACAGTAATGATTGCATATATTAATCTTAAATGATTTAAATGACCTGTATGATATTTCAGCAATACGTGCTAATTACACCTTAATAGCATATCGCTATTAGAGCCGCCTCCTCATACTTAGAGCTGCTCTGAGTATGAGGGGCTGATCCAGCTTGTAATCATATGAACGACCCCCTCACTGGTATTGGTCCACTGTTAACATATTCCCAGTGACTTCAACTCTACTGGTGAATATGATGTCAAAACACACGGTTATCCACGCCCTCCTTGTTAACATTCAGGTGCTGGTAGTTTTCATTTTCAAATGCAGACAGACGGTACATAAATAAGCGTTATTTTAATGTTAGTTAAAGCGCGGTGAGACCCTTGCTAACGTCATTAACCGTAGCGTAGTAAATGTCTAACTAACACTGGAGTTGACAGCTCGAGGTGCACCGGTTAGTGTGTATATGTGTGTGTGTTTGTCTGCCAGCCGTCATCACAACAGTTTGGAAAACCTGCAATTTATTACTGCAAAGTTGGCATAAAAATGGCATCAGTAGCGGCGGCGCATGAGCCAGGCATTAGCCCAGGCTCCGTACCGCTGGCCGATGCTTTAGTCCCGGCGAGTATATTTGCTCCAGACCGTGGAGGATGCAGCGACGACGCCGGGGATGAGTGTTTCGAGGATGGGGACGTGCTCAATGGCGAGCCCGAGGATCGGGGGATTGACTTTACTAGCAAGGTAAAGCTAAGCTGGCCAAGCTAATGCTAGCTGCTGCTGTCAGTGAATGAATGAATGAAAAGAAGAATGTGCCTCTCCTCTATAGCTATGTAATTAACGTTTTATAGCTACGGAGTATTTTTAAGCACCAAATATAACACACGACAGATTTTCTGGACACCGAGCTGCTTTTGTTGACACTAAACAGCTAGCAGGTGTTAGCAGCTCCAGCTAAAATAGCAGCGGAGCAGAGCCCGGCGCTAACGTTAGCTGCACATAGAAGCACTTCGTGACACAAGTGAATATGGCTCATCTGTCATTGACGATTTGTGAACCGAAAACAAAAACATACGGGATAATAACGAACAATGAGATAATATGGTCGGCTTCCCAGGATACCAGCTAAACTACCCGACATGTTTTGCCTATAATTTCTATGTATGATATATATTGTTGGCTGTAGCGATACTGAAAGTTGCTCTTAAATACCGGAACTTGTAGCATGAAAAAAGAGTTTTTGGCCTGACGTAATCCGGAATGTTTGAATGTAATAGTGAAAGCAATCATGTTTCCCCCCACAGGTATTAAATTGCACATTACAATGGTGTTTTTTTGGTCCCATAAACACATTGCACAGAGTTGCATCAGGTAGGCAGTCCCTTGTTGACTTTTGGCTCCTGACAGTTTAAGTATGTCAGCAACTGATATGCTATTCTGTGTAGTAACTTCTCAATAACCCAATACACTGGGTACTATTCATCTAGTAGGCCTTTAGTGTAGCTCCAAATGCATATCTCTTAGTATAAAGTATGATAGTACTATTACACTTGTAACCCGCCCTTAAAGGGAAAGCAATGTACTGCCACTAAGTAAAGTATGTTTCTGCTACTCCTGGGCCTAAACTACATTTCCTCAATAGTTCACTTATTTCATTGTGTGTGTGTGTGTGTGTGTGTGTATGTGTGTTAGTTTCTTTTAAAAATAGAAACAAAAATTAGCAAAAGTTGTGCTTTAAAAAAAAAACTTGTTTGTTTAATCAGGATCCCCATGAGCATCACCCTCATCCTTAGTTACTCTTCCCAAGGTCCTACACACTCAATCCAACATTCACAACAAATAAACATAAAACAAGCAGGTTCTTCTTACACAAATAGCATTGCATTTCAAGGTGTTTTTAGGTCCACATCAGCAGGGATAACAGCAGTGTGCTCATGTAACCTTGAGGTATGTCATGAGAAAAGAAGCAGCTGTGTTTGCGTGTGGAGGGATGCTTTCGATCCTGCCATTCTCTTCAGATTTCTTTTTGCTTACAGGGTATGAGAGTGTCCTCCAGTGAAAATAAATAGTCCCAAATAAGTAATACTGTTTGGTTCAATGCCTGTTCTTTTTTTTTAAAACAACCTTACCTGATGCAGTCTCTCCCGGGAACTGTTATTAACTGTTATTAGAAGAAGGATATTTGATTTAACAATTTCATGGCCAGTGTTACTCTTTATGTTTTCTCTCTTCCCCTCTCTGGAACCCAATAGCTGGCACTTGTTAGCCCAAATGGAGAGCAGTATGATTCGTTACTTCGGCAGCTACGAGACAGGATGGAAGAGGGATGTGGAGAGACTATTTATGTGGTTGGAATGGGCTCAGGTGAGAGATATATAAAAGCCCTTGTCCAAATTCCAAGGATACTATAGTGTAAATTATGAGTCTCTCTCTTCCACCTTTTCACCTATTCACTCTGTAACAGTTTGTAACACATCTGTTCTTGTTCTCCTCCTGTGCAGATGGTGGTGACTGGGGTTTGGATGAGAAAGATATGGAGGCCTCAGTAGCCACAGTGCACTCCATGTGTGAGCAGCTGGATGCTGACCTGATCCCTCTACGGGAGCGCAATGAGGCTGCCGGTTTGGTACGTGACTATCTGATACGGAGGCGTGTGGGTGAGCTGGACTTCCTGGAGGTCAGGTGAGCAGTAATGAAGTCACACTTACTTTCGACAGTGCACAGTGTGTTCAGTACAGGTGACATGTGTCCCGACCAGACTGTTTCAATTTTTTATCAGATAAACTACTGAAAAAACCCAGAGGCCCCTCAGGTGTGGAAAAAGTCAGATGCACACTTGGTACAATTACAGCTGAGAATTTTAAAGGAAATTTAAAACCAATCCCAAGAGGGCTGGGTTCCAAAACCCTTAGTGACTTTTGGCCAGTGGCTTTGACCTGTGTACTGTCTAATTATATGGAGGGAGTGGTTAAAAACATCTCACCTCAGCTATTATGGATCAGTTGGCCTGTATGCAGTTAGCATACAAGTCACAAAGGAGCACAAAAGACGCTGCATTGATTCTAGTTAATACAGTTATACATCGCTTACAGCAAACAGCTGATCAGGGAAGGATTATATTTGTCAATCCAACTTCAGCCTTTAATACAAGGACACATTTTATTGCAAGAACTAATAATAAGAGGGTAACAGTGGATTAGATATTTTGAAACTTATTGTTCGCAGAAAGTCTGTATTACTCATGTTGTATCTAATGAAATAATTTGTAATACGGGGAACCTGTAAGGGTGTGTTTTATCCCAATTGTTATTTTCTCTTTATATAAATGATGTACAGCTACAGAATGGGAATATGAAGCTGGTATAATATGCTGATGATATAGCTCTTGTTGGTCCCGGTCATAACCAGCCCTGATGATTTTGCATCATTGCGTAGGTTGGAGGAATGCTATAAATCTCTCTATTTGTTGATTAACATTGAAAACACAAAAGAGCCTGTCTTGAATTACACAGGCCGTAAAACAGGTCTTCCATTTTCTGTTCAGTCTGTGGAAGTCATTAATAAGTTTAAGTATCTGGAAAAACATTGTGATTGTGATGAGGCAGGCCATGCGGAGGTAAAGTGAGGACCCAAGTGCAAGCAGAGGTTGGTATGAGGAGTGAGTTTATTTAAGTGGAGATGGCGAGGAAAGGAACTAAGAAATAACTAAACTGGGAAAACCTAAACACATGAAACTGAACCCAAAACTCACAGGATAACATACAGACGAACACAGGGAGACTCGGGGATACATCACAGGCAAACCAGCAAACCACACAAGAAAACACAGAGCTTATATATTCACAGGGGCAATCAGGGAACGGGCAACAGGAGGGAAACACAGGTGGGAGTAATCAGAACTGACGAGACAAGGAAGCAAAGCAGAATACACTAACATGAGACACAGACCTTCAAAGTAAAACAGGAAGTGCACAGACAGCCTAAAGGGAGAAAGAGAACATGGAGGAGCACATGATGGAATGAGGAAACACAGACACAGAGGGAAACCTATTAAATACACAGGAAACTAAACAGAGAATACAGGAAACCTAAGAACACTGGACACTATGGAATAAACTAAGATACAAAGAGAACCTTAAACATCAAACATAATACAAAAGACACAAGGAACTCAAAACGCTGGGTTGAGAGACCCAGGATCTTGACAGTGATAAGGAATTACATTTTACAGCTAATGCTGATTACATCAATAAGAAAGTTAGTCAGAGACTGTTTCTTATGAGGAAGCTAAGAGGCTTTGGGGTTAGCAAATATTTCCAAAATTTGGAAAGAGTAAATGTGAGCTTGATTGAAATCGTCCTCATGTTCAATACTCAGTCTGGTATGGTAGTCTGACTGTGGTAAATAGGAACATACTGGACTGAATCTGAATTGCACTCAGGACAATGTTATAGGATGCCTCTGGCTTGTAAAAAGCTGTATATAGGATGATTTGTGCCAAATGCAATTAGTATGATGAATAATAAGATGCTGTGATGTATTTTCTAACTTTCACAGAGGTTTATGCATGTGTGTGTATGAATGTGTGCTGATAATTATCAGAGTTTTTAGTATGAATTGATAACCAGTTTTCCACTAGTTTGGACAATGAAAGTTATTTTTTTCAGTTCTATTCTATCCCTGAAGCATCCAAGGCTCTTTTTTCAACCTATATGGTATTCTTGTGTCTCTCAGGGTTGCAGTGGTGGGCAATGTGGATGCTGGTAAAAGTACTCTACTGGGAGTGTTAACACATGGTGAGCTAGACAACGGCAGGGGCTTTGCCCGCCAGAAACTTTTCAGACACAAGCATGAGATGGAGAGTGGCAGGACCAGCAGTGTGGGCAATGATATCCTGGGGTTTGACCAAGAGGGACAGGTGAGTGTGTATGCTCAGTGCTTTACTTCTAAAAGAAGTGTAACTCTGAAAATGACTCATGTTTTTAATGATGGTTCATATACTGAATCATGAGGTGCTGAAATATGTTGACTATTAAAATAAGTGTGAGAAGAAATGAGTTTGGTGTTGAAGGTTAATAGTAATATGGAGGACCTACAGTAAATGTTGATGTAAGATGAAAGACTGTATGTTTAGGATTTCTGTTTTTGTTCTTGCCTCCCAGGTGGTGAATAAACCAGACAGTCACGGAGGAAGTCTGGACTGGACGAAAATCTGCGAGAAGTCCTCTAAGGTCATTACCTTCATAGACTTGGCTGGCCATGAGAAATACCTCAAGACTACAGTGTTTGGGATGACAGGACACCTTCCAGACTTCTGCATGCTTATGGTCAGAAAGGGGGAGGGGGAGGGAAGATGGTGTCGTGTGCCTATATACAGTATCCATGATGTCCCATTTTTTTTCTTTTTCATGCAAATATAGGAATAAAATTCACTTTTCCCTTCCTTTCCAGGTGGGCAGTAATGCAGGTATCGTAGGAATGACCAAAGAGCACCTGGGCCTGGCTTTAGCTCTGAACGTGCCTGTGTTTGTAGTGGTAACCAAGATAGACATGTGCCCAGCCAACATCTTGCAAGGTAAGCCTTCTGGGGTTTTATTTGCTTTGCAATATTTCCTTATTATGCAATATATACATCAGAGCTTGTGTTGGCATGTTGGCTTCTATTAACTGATATGCTGTTTGTCTGCATTTTCACATGCTAAAAAAATTACATTAACAACTAAATAACTTGTGTGGTCTTCCTTTCCTTTTATCAGAGACCCTAAAGCTGCTGCAGAGGTTACTGAAGTCCCCAGGCTGTAGAAAAATTCCTGTCCTGGTACAGAACAAGGACGACGTCATAGTCACGGCTTCAAACTTCAGTTCGGAGAGGTACTGGGTCTGTTCTAGCGAGATTCAGCATCAGAAAGAAAATGCCTCACTGTAACCTACGTGTGTTTGTTGTGCTCCCCCAGGATGTGCCCCATCTTTCAGATCTCCAATGTGACCGGTGAGAACATGGACCTGCTTAAGATGTTTCTCAACCTGCTTTCCTCCAGGACATCCTACCGGGACGATCAGCCTGCTGAGTTTCAAATAGATGATACCTATTCTGTGCCGGTACTATGAACGCTGATAAACTCCTCTCCCTAATTTATTTTATCATGTAAATTTAATGCAAAAAAAACAGGTCATGTGTTGTTTATGTCTTAGGGTGTGGGAACTGTAGTATCGGGAACTACTTTACGTGGGCTCATACGCCTGAATGACACCATGCTGCTGGGACCCGATCCTCTAGGGAGCTTCATCTCTATTGCTGTCAAATCAATACACCGTAAAAGAATGCCTGTGAAGGAGGTCAGAGGTGGCCAGACTGCCTCGTTTGCTCTTAAAAAGGTAGAGAAACAATAAAATCATCCACTGTCTAGTGCAGATGCTTGGCATTGCATAGGTCAGTTAAATGTTAGCAGTTTTTTTACTCATTAGGCCTTATTGCTGGTCTTGAAAAGTGTTATTCATTGTCTTTTAAGGAGCTTGGAAAGAAAAGCGTCTGGACATCTTTAAGTTGGTTGAAGACGTTTCACCTCTCAAATCTCTCAAATCTCTTAAATCTGGGACTCTCCACCATTTGACCCTAAAACTGAAAAAGCTTCTCGGATGAGAGGTGAAACGTCTTCAAGCAACTTAAAGAAGTCCAGACGCTTTTCTTTCCAAGCTCCTTAG